>NC_044986.1:56141658-56849158 GCF_008728515.1 Papio anubis | reverse complement strand
ATGAATGTGTTGTCAAGCTGAAAGCTCTCCAAGCCCTGTAGTTCAGGGATTTTTATGTAGTTTTTATCATGTAGACATGATTGCTTATTAACTCAATCTCCAGCCCATTGCCTCTTCCCAAAGGATGGGATGGGGCTGAAAATTCCAAGCTTCTAATCATAGCCTGGTCCTTCTAGTGATCAGACCCCATCTAGGGGCCCTCTAAGAGTCACCTCATTAGAACAGAAGATGTTCCTATCAACAAGGAAATTCCAAGGAATTAGGGACCCTGTGTCAGCAATCGGGGTCAAAGACCCAATATCAAAACGAAAGATGCACCTAGCACCTCTGCTCAGGAAATTACAAGGGTTTTAGGAACTCTGTCCCAGAAATCAGGGTTGGAGACCAAATCTTTTTTATTTATCCCATTGTCATAATTGTCTGTTGTTGAGTAACAAATTACACCAATACTTAGCAGCTTAGAACAATAAGTATTTATTGTATTCCACAGTTTCTGTGGGTTAGGAATCCAGGAGCACCTCAGCTAGGGTTTCTGATTCATGATCTCTCACGAAGTTGCTGCCAAGATGTCAGCTGGTACTGCAAGTGTCTGCATACATGACCCAGAGAAGCTTGTTTGTAAGCCTGGCAAGCCAGTGCTGGTCTTTTGCAGGAGGCTACAGTTTCTCAACACATGGACGTCTTTATAGGGTGCTTGAAAGTCCTCACAATTGGAACTCTCCATTGGGCTGCTTGAGCATTCTTACAACATGGCTGCTGGATTCGCCCCACTATGAGTGGTCCTAGAGAGTAAGATGGAGATTGCAATATCTTATGACTTAACCTCATAAGGCATTTCCTGCATTTCCTGCATTTCCGCAGTGTCCTGGGCTGGGCTGCATATTGGGGTGCAATAGTGAACAACAGACATACAGACACACATTCCTGGCCTTGCAACTTGCAGCCCTGCCAGGGGAACACTTACATATATATGCCCTTATAAGTTCAATAACAAAAAGGAATATTGATAAAGGCAAAAGTGCTATGACAAAAACAAAGGAAGTGCTGAATTAGAGTGTAACTGGGAGGACCCACTTAGATTGAGATACCAGGGAGGACCTCTGAGAGGAAGTGACCTTTAGACTGAGCCCAGATGGATGAGTAAAAACCAGTCACAGAAGGGCTAGGAGAGGAGAGGGAAGATCCCGTGCAGAGACCTCCAGAAAGGAAAGCACTTGGCCCATTGGAGGAATCCAAAGGAGGCCAAGGTGACTGAAATGTAGTAGAAAAGAGAGGACGGTAAGGGACAGGTGGGGAGGTAAGCAGAGTCAGATCATGCAGAACCTTGTGGATCATAGAGTTGGATTGTTAATACAAATGCAATGGTATGTTTATATTTAGGTTTAGCTGCATGTGACTGAAACCAAAGGGTAGTTTATATAAGATAAGAGTTTATTTCTCTTATGACAGGAGTCATGTGGTAGGAAATCCAGGGTAATTTCCGACCCAGGTTCCTATTGATTTACTTATTTTTTCGACTATTTTTGGCTTCAGTGACTTTCATCCTGAAAGTTACATTGTGTCCTCATATGGCTGCTACAACTTCAGTTGTCACATCCTTGCTGTAGGTCAGAAGAAGAAGGAAAATGTAAAGAGCAAAACAGGGACTTCTCCCAGCTGATTAGTCCCCTTCAGTGGCCTTTAGAAGCGCCGCACAACACTCCCACTTGGAGTCAGTTGACCAGACCTTAGCCACATGCCCTTCTACAATTGCATGGGAGAGAGTGCATTTTATTTTGGATAAAAAGTACCAACTAAATATCATGTCCCTGCTACTTAGTGGAAGGGGAAACTGGGTGTGGGGGCAGGCAGCCAGCAGCCTGTGTCACAAATGGGAAGCCACTGCAGGGGTTAAAGCCAGGCAGTGATCCGGTGCTTTATAAAAGGGGCATTCCAGCTCCTGGTGGAAAATGGTTTACGGAGGGAAAGAGTGGAAGCAGGGAGGTCAGTGAGAAGCCTATTGCAGTAATCCAAAGGTTAGATAATGAGCCTGGGCTAGGTTAGAGGTGGTGGTTTGGAACCGGGTAGATCTGGGATATGTAACCCAGTTCAGATCTACAGGTCTTGGTGATAAGTGAGGTGTGAGGAAAGGGGAGGAATCCAGAATGAAATCCAGGTTTCCTGTTTGAGCAATTCTGAGGGTGGTGGTGCAATTTATGGAGATGAGAAAGACTAGCAGGGGAGGGTGGAGGAACTGGCTTAGAGGGAAAATTGGGAGGTCGGTTTTAGGCATGTGAGGGTTGAGAGGTTAGGGTATGGGAGGTGTTGAGTAAACAATTGGATGTACATTTCAGGAGTTTGCAGGGAGGTCAGAGCATATTAATTGTATTTGCAGCTATGGGATATTTAAAATCAATTAGGGCTGGGCACAGTGGTTCATGCCTGTAATCCTAGCACTTTGGGAGGCTGAGATGAAAGGATCCCTTGAGCCCTGGAGTTTGAGACCAGCCTGGACAACATAGCGAGACCCTGTCACCACTAAAAGGAAAGAAAAGTAGCTGGGCATAGTGCCTTGCACCTGTGGTCCCAGCTACTTGAGAGGCTGGGGTGGGAGGATCACTAGAACCTAGGAGGTCAAGGCTACAGTGAGCTGTAGTCACACCACTGCACTCCAGCCTGGGTGAGAGAGCAAGGCCCTCTCTCAAAAAAAAAAAAAAAAAGTAAAATCAACTAGGCCGAGATTATAGAAAGGGAAAGGAAGAGGGCCTGTGGCCTAGCTCCAAGAAATATTTAACATTTCGAGGTTGGATAGAGAAGATGTCAACCAAAGAAAGTGAGGCGGGGTCAAGGAACACCAGGAGGTATGTGGTGCCGTAGAAACCTGGCCAGGCAGGGCTTCAGAATGTAGTGTGTGAACGGTCCAAGGCTGCTGAGAGGGAGGCTAAGATATGGTCAGAAAGGCATCTATCAGATCTGGAAACCTGGAGATCACTAGTGATTCTCCAGGGCAGCATCATAAAAACATTCCAGTGGAGTGGTGAGGATGGAAGCCAGACAAAGGTGGAGTGAAGTGGGATTAGGGACCCAGCAGTATCCAACTGCTGAGTATAGGGTGCAAGCCTCTGAAAGTCAGAGTGTTTCTTAGGGCAGAAAACCCACAATCACCAGTAAGTAGATAATCAGAAGAAGCAGAATGGACCCATAAAATGGGTGTAAGTGGCTGCCAGCTAGAATGCATTTGAAAAATAGCTTTTGGAACAAAAGAAAAGTTTGTCAAGTTATTTAGCACTGCACTTCTATGCCGACACTTATCAGGAGCAAATGTGATTGTGAAGAGGCTGGTCCACGGACCTGTCCTGAGTGTAGCTCATAAATACAATCAGTTCAATCCTCAATCCAGTCTGAAAGGAGAAAGACCTGTTTGACATGTGTGTGGAGACAACATAGGTCTGACCATTTAGCCCCTTTCTCAGAACCTGGGGATCACAGTGAAGAATTGCTGACCCCCACAGCTGCCACAGTGTCAATTCTTGTGTTTGAAGAATTTTTTTTTTTTTTTTTTGAGATGAAGTCTCACTCTGCCACCCAGGCTGGAGTGCAGTATCATGATCTTGGCTCATCGCAACCTCCACCTCCTGGGTTCAAGCGATTCTCCTGCCTCAGCCTCCCAAGTAGCTGGGATTACAGGTGCGTGCCACCATGCCCAGCTAATTTTTACATTGTTAGTAGAGATGAGGTTTCACCATCTTGGCCAGACTGGTCTCGAACTCCTGACCTCGTGATCCACCTGCCTCAGCCTCCCAAAGTGCTGGGATTACAGGCGTGAGCCACCGTGCCCGGTCATTTGAAGAATTTTTAAAGAATCTTGGACAAAGCTTTCTGGGTGGTAACAAGCTGAGCCTGGCTGATGTGCACCTGCTTGAAACTTCCTCCCACCTCCCAGTGGAAGAGAAAGTCCCTTCTGTTCTCTCTGCATTTCTTCTCTCCAGCAGGAATGAGTAATATCCCTATGAATAAGAAATTCCTGGCACCTGGTAGCAAGAAAAGCCCACCCCCTGATGCCAATGATGTGAAAACAGCCCACCAGATCTTTATATTGTAAAGCTGGTACTTATTTAAAATAACCATGAGCCGGACGGCCTCTGTGGATTGCTGTGCCCCTTAAGTACTATAATCAGTGCCACACTGCAGTGGTCCCTGGGCCTATGAATAGCTAGTTCCTCAGTAGTTCTTATGTTTCAGGGGCACCTCCTCTACGGAAGATCTTAATTTGCTCATGAGTAACTGGGAGAGAGGGCAGGCCAGATTTAAGTCAGCCCTTCCTCTGATGAGTTATTCCAGCTCCTATGGCAAGTCCATTCTGCTGTGGGGGAGAGTGAGAATTACGTTCCCCTCTGAGTTTCCTCCTTCTTTTCCTTTTTAGAAAGTGAAGTGAGATTATTTGGAATAGGTCAAGGACCTGGAATGCACATATTAATGCAGTGGTCTTTAAAGTGTGATTCCCCAAGCTAGCATCATCAAAGTCACCTGGGAATGTACTAGAAGTGGATTTTTTAAAAACCCTAATCTAGACTTACTGTATCCAAGCTGAGGGATGGTTCCCAGCAATCTGATCCCAAGCAAGCTTATTAAAATCTTGTTTTTATAACAAGCCTTCCGGGTGATTGTGTTGCAAGCTAAAGATTGAGAAACATTGCTCTAACCAGGAAAGAGAGAGATTCAGGGCCATTCCAGAGTAAGGGACACTGAAACAAATTACTGAGGATAGAACTGAGCTGAGGATTGACCGTGTTACATGTCAGTATAAACCTACAGGTTCCGAACCCACTCTGAGGCCCTGGAGATGTCCCATGTACTCACTGGAAAGGAGTGGAGGAAATGGAGACAGCTTGAGTAAGACAAGTTAGATTACAAAGGGAACAAAAAAATGACAAGGTTGTAAAGTATAAAAATATGCGTTAGAAATATTTCCAGAAGATTATCTAGCTTCCTATATCTACGACGACTTTGATGTCTCTTTAGAGAAGGACAGTTTTAATGCTTATGACTTTTTATATCATTTGGTTTCTTTTTTTGATAAACAATGGTAAGAATCATTGTGTTTAGCAAAACTTGTTTTTAATATGTTAATCTTTCATTTCAATGTCTATAACACATTTTTGGTTTTCTTTATTTGTAGTTAAGAACATTCCTTTTTGGTTCTTTAGACTTTTAAGAGTGGGCCTTTCTACATCCTCCTAGTAGGAAATGGGGGATTCTTTTATATCTCTAAAACCTGGCTTATCTCTGGAATGGGGAGGCTCTTATTCTTTTCTATAATATAATATAATATAATATAATATAATATAATATAATATAATATAATATAATATGTTTTACCACAGGAAAAAAACTAAGAAGAAATTGGTGTGTGTGCCAGATTTAGCAAATAAAAATACAGATTGCATAATTAAATTCAAATCTCAAACAATTGTTTTTGCAATAGTGTAAGTGTACTCCCTGCAGTATTTGGGACATACTTATATGAAGAATTCAGTTTTCACCTGATATTTAATTTTAACAGGCATCCTCTATTTTATCTGGCAACTCTAAATTGGTAGTAACTCTAAAATTAAAACATCTAAGCATTACAGTCTTTCAAAATTGTTCCAGCTATTATTAACTAAAAGACTTAAGAGAAGAGTTATCATCTTGGATAAGACTGGCCGTGGGGTATGTGTAGTTTTAGGTGCCCTGAAGGAAATGCCACCTTTTTCCTTCCTTCTCCAGAAATCACACTGGAATTCAGTGAATGAGAGTGATAGACTTATAGAGATAATCTTGAAGATAGTCTACATTTTTTTTACAATATAATTTTTCTATAGGTAATATATGCACACCTCTTTTTTTCTCTCTTTTAAATTTTCTATATTTAAGAAACCTATTAATATATTTTTAAGAACTGTGTTCAAATACAAGTAAAAGTCACCATCTTAACTATTTTGAGGTGTACAGTTCAGAGGCACTAAGTACATTCACACGGCTGTGCAAACACTCATCTCCAGAACTCTTTTCCTGTTGCAAGTGGGTGTTATTCTGATTTAATGACTATAGCTCTGTACTCATTACACAACAACTTCCATTTCCCTATTCCCGCTCCCCTCCCAGCCCCTGGCAACCTCATCTACTTTCTGTCTTTGTGAATTTCACTACTCTAGCTAATTCATATAAGTGAAGTCATACAGTATTTCTCTGTTTGTGACTGGCTTACTTCACTTTGCATAATGTCATTAAGGTTCATCCATGTTGTAGCATGTGTCACCATTTCTTTTCTTTTTAAGGCTGAATATTATTCCATTCCACATTTTATTTATCCATTCATCTATTGATGCATACTTGGGTTGCTAATACTTTTGGCTATTTTGAGTAATGCTCTTATGAACATAGGTGTAAAAATATCTCTTTGAGATCCTGCTTTCAATTTTTTGGGGTCTATATCCAAAGTGAAATTGTTGGATAATATGGTAATTCTATGTTTAATTTTTTGAGGTACCTCCATACTGTTTTCCATAGCAGCTGTACCATTTTACATTTCAACCAATAGTACATACATGTTCTAATTTCTCCACATCTTCACCAACACTTGTTAATTTGTGTTTATTTCCAGTAGCCATCCTAACGAATGTGCAAAGGAATCTTCTAATATTTAAAGAATAAGTCACTGAAAAATGTAATACTTCATTATTGGTAATATTATTTGATTCAAGTACATGGCTATGATGTTACATGGTGGTTGAGAACTGCTATTTTATTCTATGATGCTAGGTTTGCAGAAATTACACTGGGATTAGGATGGAGAAACTGGATAACTTTAACAAAATATCTCAAGATACACTTAATAGAATAGAATTTATTTTTCATAAAGTCCCAGAATATCAACTGTATTCATATTAAAACAAATACTGAAGACACAGTCCATGTTTGAGTTTAAGTGAATATGTTTTGTCTAGAATACCACCCTTCTCCCCATGACAATGTGGTAGCCTCAAGAGCAGGATTTATGTGTCAAAGCATTTGTTCAGCCTGTATTTCATGAGCATCTGCTACATGCCAGGCAACACATTTGTTGTTGAGGACACAAAGAAGAATCAGCATATTTAGATTTTGTTCAGTGCTTATCAGGCACAATGACGAGCAGGTTTTATCATCTTAGAAAAAGCTCTTTGAATATAACTGCATTTTGATATTTTTGGTCTTTTGTTCTATTCTCTGGTAGTTCAAACAAAATGAGAGTGGACAATATTACCCCTGTATATTTTTTAAATAGTAATATACTTAAAAATACATTTTTTTACAGTGTTTTGTGCCCTCAGTGTTCCTCAAGAAGATATTGTTCTCATTTTATTGATGAGGAGGCAGAGGCTTCGCATTGTTAAGCCACTTCTACAGGGTTCTAATCTGATTACCTAATGGGGCTGGGAAACAGCTGAGTCATTATAGGCAACATTCTCATTCTTTCCTCTGAGGCGTGCTGGCCATTCTGGATAGGAAGTACTTTCTGTGTTCCAACTTTGTAACATGATCCTGTAAAAATTTATAATTGATTCTATGGTTTAAGGCTTATTCTTTCTAAACTAAGTTGCGTATTGGATATAAAAGCAATTTAAATCCCTCACATTTTACTCCTGTTATATTCTTGTTAATAGACATTTAGCATCTATGCAGTTGAAAATATTTCAACTTCATTCAGAACTAATTATTACTTTGTGATTTAATTGAGTATTATCATATATGACATGAAGCAAATATCTATGCAATACCTTCTGAAAATAATTGATCAGTACCTTATTTAATGGAGGTCATTGTTAGAATTTTGAATTTTATGCTTTTAAATGGATCTTGGGGTCAATTCTTTTTTAGATTTTATTTCTGCCTTAACTCATGAGCCTTCTGCTAATCATTTTGTCCTGCAGTGGTTTCTTTTGAGCTAATTTATTCTGGTTTCTCTGTGCTTTGAGAATTTCAATGGCTAACTTTGCGTGAAACAAGCTTACAGTAGAACCATCTGGTGTATCAAGGTGACCGATTCTCAACTCATTTGATTAAATGTTTCTTTCTGGAGTGTTCTCTGCTATCTTTGTACACACAGATAAAGATATCTTTATCTGGTGTAATATTTTGTGTCTCAGATTTAAGACAAGGTCATTGCTTCTCAATTTTTGTCTCCTTATTTCACAGAATGTAATAACTATTATTTCATGTACAATTATAAAATTATCCCATAATAAAATCTCTTTTACACTTTGCCCTAACTTGACAGTATTAGTACCAGAAATTTGACACTAAGTTCTTCTTTATTCATCCAAACCACCTAGAAATTCTTGAAAGTGCTGGATCGGATTTTAAGCTGAGTTCCTATCAGGGTTCGTGCTGTCTCACGTGTCCTCTTTCTGCTTTGCGCCCTGACAGCGCGATGGGAAGCTGAGTGGGTGGGTAAACGGTAGACTGCATTTATGTTCCCAGGAAGGCTGTTTGTTTTGCCTTCTGAGACAGGCAGGATGCAATAAGAGGAAGAGTGCTACATGATTAGGCAGATGAGATGCATTTGATTTTTAGTAAGCCCTTTCATCTGTCTCATTTCATTTCTTATTTAAAATATTAGGATCTGCTCTGTTCTAACTACCTCACTGCTTATTGTTGCAAGAATAAACAAGGTACAATTTGTGGAAGTTTATTGTAAATTCAAAAGCTTTATACAGAAATACTCTTGTATGTATTAATTTGGAGAAATAAGTTAATGTGCTACCTACTAAAGATGAAAGAATTAAAATAATTTACTTTAAATAGTACTTTTACAGTTTCAAAGTGCCTTTACATGTAAGTCTCATTTGACTATTTTAACACCATTGTGAAGGTAGGAGGAAATGCTATTATCAGACGTATTCTGTGAATAAGAAAACTTGGTTTCGGTGCTGTGACTGAAGTCACAGGAACGGAGTCTAAGGGTTGAGACCCTGGGGCTACCCTCCAGGCCTGGACCACTGTCACTACCTCTGCTTTCCCTTCATGCTCTTGAGCAGGCGTAAGGAAGTCATAGTCCTGGACAGAGCTGACCCACTGTGGTTTCATGTTATCTCCTTTCAGGTCAGCCTTGTAACACTGGTCAAGGTAGAGCTGCTTGTGTGGAAACAAGAGACGAGGGGCTTGGGGACCCTTTCTATTAGCCAATAGTTTCCACCAGGAGCCTTCTCAGTGGAATCTGCCTCTGCCTTCTCCCTATGACCACTGTATAAAAATCAGTAGCCCTTTCCCTACAAAATGCTTGTACCAGCTTCTTGAATCAGGATTTCAAACCTCCTGGTGGCCAAGAATGTATAATAGGAAGTGCTTTAATGGCAGCAATCTGATGGGGGAATGTGTGCTATTTGCATAGCTAGCACGTTATTCTTCTGTGAATTGCTCATTTTGGGAGACTGATTTTGTGAGGGGAGTTCATGGAGGAGAAAAGACTTGGTATTACCATGGACTCTTATGTTGTTTGACTCATTTCCCCAAGTAGTTTGTTCTTCAGGACTTTTGAAGGACCTTATGTAAGGCTTATTTGTATAGCTCATGAGGTCTTACACAAGTGTTCTGTAAATATCCCAGTAACCAAATGAATAAAACATAAAGTCCTGGAATAGTTTAATTGTTTATCTTAAAGGCCAGTTTAATAGCAGACTGTACTCTTAATGTATTCATCCATTCAACAGATATCTTTTGAGCACCAACGGCATGCTAGCCCTGTCTCTAGATTCTCAGGATAATGTAGTGAGCAAAAGAGGCTCCTGTCCTCTTGAAGCTTGTGTTTATGTTTTGGAGTATGAAACATAGATATAAACATTTGCTGAGGATTGATAATGGTATTTGTTCTAATTAAAACTTGCTTAAGAAAACGGTCAGTATATTTTATATGTTTATTTTAATAAATGATTCAGATTATATGTTTTAAAGTGACAGACAATAATGAATGTGTGTAGACATATATACACATATTTAGCAGTAGGTTAGATTGTAAGGATTTGGTTCTAACAAATCCTAGGATTGTTAAGGATTTGGCTCTAGAGATCATATAGCTATTATTTTTGTTGATTTTCCCCAGAATTTTGTTGTAGAAAGATTAGTAAAGAATTAGTTGAATTCATATCTAATTTCCATGTTATACATTTATCTTTTTTATTTTTTAGTACTTAACAAAAATATCCATCAGATATGAAGTAGGCACATACTGTGTTTCAGATCACAGTGTATCAGTGGGCCAGTTGAAAACAGTTTTTGCATTTTCTTCTCATTGCAGGACAATCCCACAATTATAACTAGCTAGACATGGCATTTTTTCATCCTTTATTTCTCTTTTTCCAAAATAAACTCAAAAAGGACCAATAGTAGTCATAGATAAAAAGTGTATACAATTTTTCATAATTTGTTTATAATGTGTATTCTTTTTTGATATATTCTAACAGATCTAATTTAAAAATCTCATCGAATTGATTTAAAATAGTTTCTTTAGCCTTGATTCCTACTCTTGACAGCCTGGTAGTACAGCAGCTTAGAGCTAAAACTGGAACCAGACGATCTGGTTCAAATCCCAGTCTGGCTTTGTTTGGGGAACGAAAGTGCATACTGGTGTTTGAGTCAGCTCAAAAAAGTTTAACTTTGAGGAAGTAGTAATGCTTTTGTAGCCCAACAGAGCCAGATGGAAGATGAGGGTGCTCAAGGCCTCCCAGTGGGTGGCCGGCATCTTTCCTGTTGATGCCATTTTCAGATGCTTTTTCTTGCAGCTACACCTGGAAACAAAATGTTTGCCATTCATCTGTGCAATGGCTGCTTGAGACTTTTAAGTCTGCAAGGTCGTGTACAGTGAGCAGGTCATCACTGTGCTGGGAGCTTAAAATCCAAAGTAAAGAGACAATAGAAAAAGATAAAATATAGGATAAAAATTAGTGGAATCTTCCTGGAGTCAGTTGATATCCATAAACAAAGCTGTAGAATACACAGGTGAAAACAATGAAGTTTTTATAGGCTAAAGAAAAGGAAACTAGAAGGGCAAATGATTAGGCTCTTTTAATCTGTATGTCTGGGCATGGTGCCTTTTATGAGTTGGAAGGACTCCCCGAAGAGCATTACCTGGTAGAGGGAAAAAGAAATGGCTAGAATTTACAGTAGTTTTATTTCTGGCTCTCATTCTTTCACTTTCTAAGAAATAATTTCTTTAGGTTTATGATTACGAATTAGAAATATAAATATACTATTTTTGTAATATTTGCATATATGTTTATATGTAATTTTGACAAGTATACATAAAACTGTAATCTAGACACTGGTTATGGTTCCATCATTGACAGTGTTTGAAACAAAACAACAAAACAAAACAAAACAAAACAAAATGATTCCTCTCCTTGCTCTACCCCAGCCCCATTACTTCTCCCTCTATATTTTATTTTTCACATTGCCACCAGAGTCATCTTTCTGATCATTTTACTTACCCGCTTAGAAACCTTTCTTGGTGGTTCCATAGTTTTTAGAGAACTAAGCCTGAACTTCTTGATATTCTTTCCAAGTTGATTGGTTGTACATTATGTGTTATGTCTTATAGACGTGGGGTGTGTGTGTGTGTGTGTATGCGTATTTAAAACTCTGAGAGGTTTGTTCCTTTTTTTCTCAAGGCTTTAGGCAAGATCAGTTATTGATTCCTGAGATGACTGTTACAGAGTCACACTGTTGAGCTCATACCATGTTATTGGCCTCTAATGCTCCCTGATCCTATCCCTACTTCTCTGTCTAGGAGAATCATCTTACTTCCGCTTTAGGGACCAACTTAAATGCCAACTCTTCCAGGAATCCTTCCAGCTTCTACCCCAGAGAACTATTAATATTTTTCCCTATTCCATCACATTTCTGCCATAATCCTCAGAGGAACCCAACACAACCCAGCGTTGTTATATTATCCCACTAGACATGCAAAAAAACAAGAACATTTGACCTATATTCAGGAAAAAGTTTTCAGGTAGAAGGAAATGACAACAGGGGCAACTTAGATCCAGAGAAAAAAAATGAAGAGCACCAGAAATGATAAGTATATGCATAAATACAACTATGATTACTATTACAATAATTATGACTTGAGAGGTGTTTTACTTAGTGGTAAGTATGACAGTATCTCACTTGATTGAGGGGAGAGATGCTGCTATTTGACGCCTCTCTGCATCCGTAGTGCCTAGAGCAGTGCCACACACATGTTAACTTTGCAGTAAATATTTGACATATTCATGCAGAGGTATGTATATTCAAGAAATATAGGAGCTTCAGTGAATAGGACGGTGAATAAAAGAGGGTTCTTATTCTGACACAGCTCAAAATTTAATATACAAGCAATTGTCTAATCAGAAAAGTAGGTGCCACCAGAAAGCCATAATCCCTGAGTCCGGGGAATTCACAAGGAGAAATATACTTATGTACCTTCATATATACCTATCTGCCTACTTACCTACCTGCTTTTCTATCTAGATAGCAAAATCAATCTCTAATATTTCGAAATTTTAAGAACAGGTAGATTAGTGATCAAATTAGTAGAGTAGGAACAAATCCTAAAAGCTTTCAGAGAATATTTGATAATATTTTATCTTATTTGTTTCAAAGTCTCATAGATACAAAGGATGCCCATTATCAGATTCCTTTGTACCCCTTGTCCCATTTTTTAAACTTTCTAGATCTTAATTTGCCTTTGTGTAGAAGGCAGTCAATTGTCTTTTCCTACTTGCATTTTTTCCCCACAAATTTTATATTTACAACAATGTGCCTTAAAGCAAGGGGTAGTCTTCCTTAATCACTTTAATGATTATTGTATCTTATAAAAATTTATGATAAACTAAGGATACACTCTTTTATTAAAAATATTTACATGTACAATGATGATGGTGTTTCAGAAAAGCCAAATAACAATTATGTATCATTGAGTTTTAAAGTTGTACAACTGCCGACTACTTCTAGCATAAGCAGAGAGGTGATAAGGCCACACAAACTCTCTTGCAGATAGCAATGGTAAAAATAGAATAAAGTAATAATTAAAAATAAGAAACTACAATTACAGATACTGGAAAGTGTCACAGAGCAGATAGAAACTAGAAAATAAACTGGAAAAGAGCAAATAGGACTGAAAAAAGAACTGTGACTGAAGGGGGTCAACATGATGAATTGTGTCATTCTGACCCAATGGTATCTTTTCCTTGCCATAATTATGTCAAAACTGCAGCTTTGCTGGCTAAAGGTACCAGGGATCAGAAATCAGAGCTGGAAAAAATAGCCACTTTATTAATTCTACTTTTTGTGTCCCAAGAAATCTTTGCATAACTCAAGATCTCAAAGACTTTTTCTTCTATAAGTTTTATACCTTTAGCTTTTATATTTAGGACTACAATTCATTTAGAGTTAATTTTTTAGTCTGGTATGAGGTAAAGAATGTTGTTAATTTTTTTCCTTACAGATTTCCAACTATTCTAGTAGTATTTGTTGAAAAGTTCCTCCCCTCTCCTCCCGTCTCCTCCCCTCCTCTCCGCTCCTCTCCCCTCCCCTTTCCCTCCCTCTCCTCCTGCCTGCCTCTTTTTTCTCTTTTCTTTTTTCCTTTCCTTTCTTTTCCTTTCCTTTCCTTTCCTTTCCTTTCTTTTCCTTTCCTTCCTTTCTCTCTCTTTTCTTTCTCACCCCTTCACTTCTCTCCTCCCCTCCTTCCCTCCCTACCCTTCCCTCTCTACCCTTCCCCTCCCCTAATAGGCCAGTCAACTGCCTGTTAGAATGAAAAACCAATAATCTTCAGAGAAATGCAACACAATCCAGAGTTTGTGTATTATCCTGTGTATTATCCCACTAGACATACAAAGAAACAAGAACATTTAACCTATACTCAGGAGACAAAACTTAGGTAGAAGGGAAATGATACCAGCTGCAACTTGGATCCATAAGAAAGAATGCAGAGCACCAGAGATGGTGAATATGTGGGTAAATACAAAAGGCTAAAACCACTTAAAGCAAAATTATAACTGTGTATTATAACTCTGGTTTATAATATATCAATATAACATAAATGATAATAATAGTTCTAAGGATGTATGTGGGGGCAGGTCAGTAGAAATATACCTTTGCATGGTTCCTATATTTTACCTGGATGAATTCAGTATCAACTATAATTAGAAAAGGGTAAAGATGCATATTTAATTCCTAGAACAACTGCTAAAAAAGTAATGAAGAGATACAGCAGAAAGCAAATAGTGGCAATAAATTGAGTTTTAAAAAGATACTTTTTTTTTTTTTTTTTTTTTTTTTTGAGACGGAGTCTCGCGCTGTGTCACCCAGGCTGGAGTGCAGTGGTGCGATCTCGGCTCACTGCAAGCTGCACCTCCCAGGTTCACGCCATTCTCCTGCCTCAGCCTCCCTAGAAGCTGGGACTACAGGCGCCCACCACCACGCCCGGCTAGTTTTTTTGTATTTTTAGTAGAGACAGGGTTTCACCATGTTAGCCAGGATGATCTCGATCTCCTGACCTCGTGATCCACCCGCCTCAGCCTCCCAAAGTGCTGGGATTACAGGCTTGAGCCACCGCGCCCGGCCAAAAAGATACTTGATTAATAGAAAACAAGGCAGGAGAAAAGGAATAAAGGAACAAAAAAGATGAGACTTTTTTTTTTAAAGGCAAACCTCAATATAGTCACATGGATACTTACATTAAATGTTAACACTCCAGTGAAAAGACAAATTGTCAGATTATCTAACAAAAGCAAGGACCAAGTAATGATCTCTACCAAAGATGCATTTTTAATTACACAATGCAATTATATTGGCGGTAAAAGCCTGGAAAATAATACACCATGGAAACAGCAAAAAAAAAAAAAAAAAAAAAAAAGTTGGAATGGCTATAGAAGTCAAGATAAGGAGTAAAATTAGAGTCAGTGAGCAACACATAATAATAAAAGTCAAAATAAGAAAATGTAACACTTATAAATGTATATGCACCTAGTAACAGTTTCACAATATATGAAACTAAAAGGACAAAACTAAAGGAATAAATAGGTATAATCATATAATAGTTGGAGACACATCTCTTAGTAATGAAGTTTTTTGGATATAATTAAACCCCAAAAATCAGTAAGGATATAGACGATTAGAACAATATTCATAACCGTTGTAATATAATTGATATTTATACCACATTACACATAACTACCGAATGCTCTTTATTTTCAAGTGCATATGGAATGTTCCACAAGATAGACCATATACTGGGCCCTAAAACAAGTTTCAATAGATTTCAAAAGCTTGAGATCTTATAGAATATGTACTCTGGCCACAATAAAGTAAAACTAAAATCAACAATAAAATATCTAGAAAAGCCCCAAATACGTGGAAATGAAATAACTTTCTTCTAATTAACCATAGGTCAAAGAAGAAATCAAAAAGGAAATTAGGCCAGGCATGATGCATGCACCTGTAATCCCACTGACTAGGGAGACAGAGGTCTTAGGATCACCTGAGGCCAGGAGTTCAAGACCAGCCTGGGCAACATAGCAAGACCTT
Organism: Papio anubis; assembly: GCF_008728515.1. Classification (NCBI taxonomy): domain Eukaryota; kingdom Metazoa; phylum Chordata; class Mammalia; order Primates; family Cercopithecidae; genus Papio; species Papio anubis. The sequence goes on along the minus strand of NC_044986.1, from coordinate 56,833,597 downwards.
GTTTCCTATGTGGTTTGGTTGTGTCCCCAACCAAATCTTGTCTTGAATTGTAGTTCCCATAATTCCTGTGTGTTGTGGGATGGACCCAGTGGTAGGTAATTGAATCAAGGGGGCAGATCTTTCTCATCCTTTTCTTGAGATAGTGAATAAGTCTCACGAGATCTAATGGTTTTATGAAGAGGAGTTCCCCTGCATAAGCTCTCTCTCTTTGCCTGCTGCCATCCATGTAAGATATGACTTGTTCCTCCTTGCTTTCTGTCATGATTGTGAGGCCTCCCTAGCCATGTGGAACTGTAAGTCCATTAAACCTGTTTATTTTGTAAATTGCCCAGTCTCGAGTATGTCTTGTCTTCATCAGCAGCATGAAAACAGACTGATAACATCTTTTTAAACAAAAAACCAAAAACCAGTAACAACAATTAGCCAGCCAAGATGGCATGTGCCTGTAGTCACAGCTACTCAAGAGGCTGAAGCAGGAGGATTTCTGGAGCCCAGGAGATCGAGGCTGCAGTGAGTTTATGATCGCATTACTATACTCCAGTTTGGGCAACGTGAGGGATACCAGACTCAAAGAAAAAAAAAAAAAGAAATTAGATATTTTGAGTTCGATGATAATAAAAATACAGCATATCAATGTTTGTAAAAAATAGACTGTATAGGGTACAGCTGCAACAGTGCTTACAGAAAAATTTATAGCTTTAAAATGTTTATATTAGAAAAGAAAGACTGCAAAATCATTGATCTAGGCTCATTCATTCACACTTTAGGAAACTAGAAAAGGAAAAAACAAAGTAAACCCTAAGCAACCAGAGGGTTGCTTACATTGGAAATTAGTAAAATAGACACAAAGAGAAACAATACAGGGAAATCAGTGAAACCAAAAGTGGATTCTTTTAAAAGATAGTAGCACTGATGAATCTCTACCTAGACTGATTTAAAAAAAACAGAGAGGACACAGATTACCATTTTCACAAAATAAAAAGAGGATACCAAGACACATACTACAGGCATTAGAAGGACAATACTGGAATATCATTAACAACCACCAATAAATTTAACAACTTAGATGAAAGGTACTAAAGCTTTGAACCACAGAAATGATCAAATCTGACAAAAAATAGAAACAGAAAATTTTACTAGACCTACATTTATTTAAAATGTTAAATTTGTTATAAAAACCTTTCCACAAAGAAAACCCCTGGTTAAGATGGTTTCCTAGTGAGTTCTATCAAACAGAATCATGCATTGCTTAATGATACAGACACACATTGAGAAATTCGTCAAGTGATTTTTGTCATTGTGTGAGTATCATAAAGTGTACTTACACAGATGGGATAGTGGACTACACACCTAGGCTATATGGTATAGCCTGTTTCTCCTAAGTTACAAACCCGTGTAGCATGTTACTGTAATGAATACTGTAGGCAATTGTAACACAATGCCAAGTATTTATGTATCTCAACATAGAAAAGATACAGTAAAATATGTGCCTAAAAGGTAAACAGTGGTACACCTGTATAGGACACTTCCCATGAATGGAGCTTACAGGACTGGAAGTTGCACTGGGTGAGTCACTGAGTGAATGGTAAGTGAACGTGAAGGCCTGGGACATTTCTGTACACTACTCTAGACTTTATGAACACTGTACACTTAGGCTACACTAAATTTATAAAAATATTTTTATTTTTAATAATAAATTAACCTTAGCTTACTGTAAATTTTTTACTTTATAAACCTTTTATTTTTTAAAAACTTTTTGATGTTTGTGTAACACTTAGCTTAAAACACAAACATATTGTATAAATGTCCAAAAATATTTTTTCTTTGTATCTTTATTCTGGAAACATTTTTCTATTTAAATTTTTTTTCATTTTATTTTTTCTTTTTAAACTTTTCTATTAAAAGCCAGACACAAATTCACACACTATCCTAGGCCTATACAGGGTTAGGATCATCAATAGTATCATCTGCCACCTCAGCATTTTGTCCTCCTGGAAGGTCTTCAGAGGCAACAGCATGCCTGGAGTTGCTATCTCCTGTGATAACAGTGCCTTCTGGAATACTTCCAGAAGGACCTGCCTGAGGTTCTTTTACAGTTAACCTTTTTTTCTTTTTTCTTTTTTTTACAAGTAGGAGTATGCTCTAAAATGATGATTAAAAAGTATACTATAGTAAATACATAAAGCAGTAACATAATTGTTTATTATCATTATCAGGTAATATGTACCATATGTAATGATACAATACTTTCATATGACTGTCAGCACAGTAGCTTTGTTTACACCAGTCTTACTACAAACATGTGAGTAAGGTGTTGCACTACGCTGTCATGGCAGCTATGATGTCACCAGAATATAGGAGTTTTTCAGCTCCCTTATAATCTTATGGAACCATCATCATATATGTGGTTTGTCATTGACCAAAATGTCAATGTGCAGTGTATGACTGTATTTAAAAGAGGAATAATAATAAACCTACACAAACTCTTTCAGAAAATAGAGGAAGGAATACTTTTCAATCCATTTTCTAAATTCATAATTGTTTTGATACTTAAAGACATTACAAGGAAAAAAACTATAAATCAATATCTTTTATGAACATAGATATAAAAAAACTTCAGAAAATCTTCAGAAACAAGCCCAATAATACATTTTTTAAAGGACAACATGTCACGGTCACGTAGGATTTATTTCAGGAAAGCAAGTTTAACATTCAGAAATCAATGTAATTTACCATAGCAATAATATACAGGAGAAAATGTTTATGATCATCTTATAGATGAAGAAAATAATATGATATCATTTAATACCATTGATATTTGTAATAAACACTCACAACAGATAAGGAATAGAACTTCCTCAACTTCAGTAAAGAGATCTGTGAAAAATCAGTAGCTACCATTATACTTAATGGTGAAAGACTAAATTATTTCCCCATAACACTGGGCAGAAGGCAAAAATGTTCATTTCTTTTTAACACGGTACTGGAGTTCCTAATTAATGTAGTAAAGCAAGAAAAATAAATAAAATATGTACAAATCGGAAAGAAGTAAAACTGTCTATTTGTAGACAACATACTTGTCTATGTAGAAAATCCCTGGAATGTATAAAAGCTACTAGAACTAAGAAGTGAATTTGGCAAAGTTGCAGAATATAAGAAAAATATATAAAATCAATAGTATATATAGTAACAACAAACAAAAATAACATACAAGTACAGTTCCATTTACAATAGCATTCAAAAACATGCAATATTAAATGATGCACAAGATCTGTCAATGAAAAATACAAAAACACTGCTGAAAGAAGTTTAAGAACACTCTAACAAATGGAGGGAGAGATTTGTGAATTGGAAAGCTCAGTTTTCTCCTTAAATTGATCTATAGTGTCAGCACAATGCCCATCAACATTTCAACCTAGAATAGCCAAAGCAATTTTGTTTGCTTTTGAGACAGGTTCTCGCTCTGTCACCTAAGCTGGAGTGCAGTGGTGTTATCTTGGCTCACTGCAGCCAAGTGAACCTCCCACCTCAGCCTCCACCTCCCAAGTAGCTGGGGCCACAGGTGTGCACCATCACGCCCAGCTAATTTTTGTATTTTTTGTAGAGATGGGGTTTCATTGTGTTGGCCAGGCTAGTCTTGAGCTCCTGGCTCAGGGATCCTCCCGCCTTGTCCTCCAAAAGTACCGAGATAACAAGCATGAGCCACCACCGCCAGCCCAAAAGCCATTTTAAAAAGAACAATTACATTGTTCTGCTAAAGTAAACTAAGGTGAATAAGATCCATACCCTTTGACAGCAAGTGCTGAATCAGTCAAAATAAACATAAGGCAAAATTTGCTCCCTACGTGAAGTACAAATGTGTAGTTCTAATATGCATAGTTGTGACAATTCTCTGGCTTCTGTGAAAGATATTGTGAAAAATTTGAAATTTTATAGAGGGAAGACTTTGAATTAGAGGATTCTGATTAGAGGAACTGATTACTATAAAGCTACAGAATTGGAGAAAGGAGAGATACACGCATCAGAGGAACAACATAGAAAGTCCAGATAAAGACTGACATATATTACCAATTTTCAACAAAAATATCAAGGCAATTTAATGGGGGAAAAAAGTCTTTCCAAAAAATACTACTGGAACAACTGGAAATCTGTATGGAAAAAAAAAATTAACACCAGTCTTTACCCCATACCATACTAGAAAACTAACTCTAACTGTATTGTAACCCTAAATATAAAAGCTAAAGCTTTAAAACTTCTAGAAGAAAACTAGAAGAAAAATATTTATGACTTTGGCTTTGTGATCTTGTCTGAGATTTCTCAGGACACAAAAAGCAAGACTACAAGAGAGAATAATTCATCAAATGGCTACTCTCAAAATAAAAAACTTTTGCTTTTTGAAAAACATTAAGAAAAAAAGAAAATCTACAGAATAGGAGAAAATATTTATGATATATATATCTAAGAATTTGTACCTAGAAATTATAGATGTCTCTTATAATTATAACAAGACAACCCAAGAAAAGACACTTCACAAATGAAAATATGCAATTGGTCAAATAAACATATCAGGAGAGGCTCACCGTCTTGAGTGGTGTTTGGGAAACTACAAATGTATAAAGGCCTGCACTTTGTAGAACTTACCCATACTCTACCTCCTATCTGGTCTCTAGAGAGCCCTTGCCCAGTCTTTCTGTAGTATAGTTTTTGATATTGGTTTCATTCTTTATCCTGCCTCTACTTTGACTTCTAACTACTTCCTGGTTCAAGGTTATCAGACTGGAACCTTCGTGGTCCCATTTCTTTGGCCAGTTTAGGTTTTTTTGTTTACATTTTGTCTGGAAGACTGTCAACTCCTCAAACAATAATATAGTAAACAAGCTGGTGTCTGCCTTCCCCAGTAAAAATGTCCCAAGGAATTTCAGTACTTAACTAATACTGTTCTTAATTGTTACTCTTTACACGATCATGCCCCTATTTATGCCTCTGTCTCCATTTCCTTTTCTCCTTGGCTTTTGATTAAGGGTTTAAGGTCTTTTTCCTAATAAAACCTTTTGTCAGGTTCTTTATCTCTCCTTCTTTTAATTCCGTTAGTGTAGTATAGTTTTTGTTGTTTTTGAGACAGGGTCTCGTTCTGTTGCCCTGGATGGAGTGCATTGTGCAGTCATGGCTCACTGCAGCCTTGATCTCCTGGGCTTAAGTGATCGTCCTAGCTCAGCTACCTGAGTAGTTAGGACTACAGGAGTGGTTGTAAATTATTAAAAAATTTTGTATTTTTTTTTTTAGTAAAAAAAATTTTTTGTGAAAAAATATCGTAAAAAAAATAAACATTTTTATTTTTATTTTTATTTTTCGTAGAGACAAGGTCTTGCTATGTCTTGAACTCCTGGGCTTAAGCAATGCTCCTACCTGGGATTTCTTGAGTGCTGGCGTTACTTGGCCTTCCAAAACGCTGGGATTACTTGGCCTCCCAAAGTGCTAGGATTACAGGCATAAGCCACTGTCCCAGACTATTAGTATAGTCTTTGAACTCACTCAGATGATACCAGTTCTTCCAGAAAAATTCTGTTATTTTGATAGGCAGAAATTAAACAACTATCAGTAAGTTTAATATTTTTTCTTAAAATTATATTTTATAAGATTTTACTATCTAGTTTTTAGACTAGCAGTCTTTTAACTGAGCACTATTTGAGTGTTTGTTTTGTTGTGTGTGACAGGTCAGAGAGACTAGAGTGGAAGGGAGGACAGTTGGGTACATTTAATTAACACACACTTCTATAGTGCTTCCTATATGCCAGGCACTATTCTTAGCACTATCACAAATATAACTCTTCTTCACAAAAACCCAACAAAGTAGATACTCTCTATTATCTCTGTTTTACCAATGAGAAACCTGAGGCAGAGAGGAGTTAGGAAATCAGCAGCAAGGTCAGGCAGCTAATAAATAACAGAGCTCATATTTGAAGTGGGAGTCTGGCCCCAAAGTCTATCTAAATTGCTAATCTGTGCTGCATTATATAGCAAAAACATGCATGTTAATTCACAATGTTATTGTTAAAATAGAACTTGAAGTTCATTTGCATTTTACTCAAAAAAGTATGTTTCTTATGTATGCCCTCAATCTGCCAAATTAAATGTCTTTATGAATTTCTTTAAAGTTTTGGGCTTTATGTGATTAGCTCTATTAGTTTTGACTGAGGCCCTTGCTGAAACAGTTTGACTGATTTCTATAGGAGAGTGTAGTAGGCTCTCTATGTCAAAAGCTGGAATGATCATTGATCTTGATGCGTTACCCTTGAACATACAAAGTATCTGTTTTCTGGCTAAGAACATTTTCTAAGGCTTCATTACTTCTATCAGCTAATTTTATTTCAGTAGTAGCTAATTTTATTACAGGGCTAATTTTATACAGGTACATTGTGTGTGTGTGTGTGTATACATTCATATACATAAAAATATACACACATATATAAACATATATATATTTAACACACACGCATATATATGTGTATATATAGTTTTAGAGAAGGGGTCTCGCTTTGTCACCCAGGCTGGAATGCAGCGGCTCAATCATAGCTCACTGTAGCCTCAAACTTCTGGGCTCAAGCAGTCCTCTCACCTCAGCCTCCTGAGTAGCTGGAACTACAGGCATGTGCCACCACATCTGGCCATTTTTTTTTTTTTTTGTACAATTTTATGGGAACGGGGGTCTCATTACATTGCCTCGAATGGTCTAGAACTTCTAAACTCAAGCAATCCTTTTGCCTTGGCCTTCCAAAATGCTGGGATTACAGGCATGAGCTACCATGCTGGGCCCAGATACATAATATTTTTGACCTTTCATGACAGTTTATTTGAAAACTTTGAAACTGAGTGGAGAATAACAAAGTTGTGATAAGATACAATTGTTGTAAACAGTCTCCTGGGGTCTGTTATTAGATTAGTGTCTTGTCTACAAAGCAGTCTCTCCATCCTCTAATTCAAAGTCTTCCCTCTATAAAATTTCAAATTTTTCACAATATCTTTCACAGAAGCCAGAGAATTGTCACAATTATGCATATTAGAACTACACATTTGTACTTCATGTAGGGAGCAAATTTTGCCTTATGTTTATTCTGACTGATTCAGCACTTGGAAAGGGCATGGATCTTATTCACCTTAGTTTCCTTTAGCAGTACCTAGCTAGCATAGGACTTTAAAGCAGAAGCTTGTAAATTTTTTTTTTTTTTTTGTAAAGAAGTAGATAGTGCTTTGTGAGCTATTCAGTCTCTGTTACAGCTATTCAGCTCTGCTGGTGTAACTCTAAAGTAGCCTAGCTAATATGTAAATGAATGGGTGAAGCTGTGTTCCAACAGAACTTTGTTTACAAAAACAGGTAACAGGCTAGATCTGGTCCTGTGCCACTGTTTGTTGATCCCTTCCTTACAGCATAAGTTTAGCACATTATCTAGCAGTCAGAAGGATAGGCTGCACTGCGTAACAGATAATTCGAAGATCTCAGTGACTTTGTATATCAGTGCATATTTTTTGCTTATGCTTTCTGTCTAGTGGGAATTGGCAGAAGATTTCTGCTCGTTCTAGACACTCAATGTCCCAGGCTGATGGAGACTTCGTCTCGCCATGTGCTCTCGTGCAGTAAACAAAAGGCAAGGTGGCAAATCATGAACTGTCTCTTAAAGCTTCCATCTGAAGACAACACATTTCATTGTTTGAAACAAGTCCCATAGCCAACCCTAACTTCAAAGGGAACAGGCAGGGAGCTATAATCCTATCATGAACCTAGAAGAAAGAGAAATGGAGTATTTGTGAATAGCCCAAGAATGATAACAGATAAAACATACAAAAGCAGAAAAACATATAAACGCAGAGTTGCTCAGGCCGAAGCTATAGTGAGGTGGCTAAAGGCTGTCTCCTAAGGCACCTTCAGGGGCCTCCTAGAGCTCAGTAGATTGTAGTTTAAAAGGCTCTGCTTTAGAGAAAACAACTGCCTACTCAATTGGGAGAACTAGTTCTAGATTTCAAAGATGTGTGTCAAAAATATGTTGAGCTGAATTGATTTCACATAAGATATCATTTTTGAAGCAATTCACTGACTTTGCTAAACTTTTGTAATAATTCTTACCCTTGGTATTTCATCTTAAGATACTTATCTAGGATGTTATCAGAAGTACTATTCCCATAAACATACTAAGATTACTATGTTTTAATAGGTTAAATGATTACTATGGTAAAAAATCATTACACTATTAGAGAACTGTAGAGACAGTGTACCTTAAAAAGTATTATTTATTTTTGATAATATACTTTTTAATGTATTTATTAGGAGTTGGTGTTGATCTGGGCGGTTTTTTGATGGGGAGACTTGCTCTATGCTCTTCCTCCCTGTGGAGTTCTTGGGAGAGCATCTGTCAGAATACTGGCAAGCCAAGAAGCAAAATGCTCTCTCTTAGTAACTGGGAAGCTATGTTGGGGTATCTTGAATCTGTCTTGGGAACAGAGGGTTAGGTGGTTCTGCACAGAAAATTAGCCAGGAATGGCCAGTTCCTAAGAAGGACACTATGTCCTTTTATACTCGCTGATGCATGGAACCAAGAAAAGAGTCGTGGGAGCACAGCTTTGTGCCTTCATAAGGTGCAGTCACCCTGCGGGTTATGGTTGCCTTGGGCTCTGACCAATATGATTAGCAGATTCTCCTTGGTTTTAGGGGAGCAGGAGCAGGAGCAGAAGGAGCTTGGAAATAGCTGGAAGGGGTGTATCTGGAGTGGGAAGAGGGGCAAAAGCAGTATCTCCTCCCAACAAGATTTATTTATTTATTTTAGGCAGAGTCTCATTCTGTCACCCATGCTGGAGTTCAGTGGTGTGAACTCAGCTCACTGCAACCTCTACTTCCTGGGTTCAAACGATTCTCCTGCTTCAGCCTTCTGAGTAGCTGGGACTACAGGCACATGCCACCACACCACCATGCCTGGCTAATTTTTGTATTTTTTGTAGAGACGGGGTTTCACCATGTTGGCCAGGCTGGTGTTGAACTCCTGACCTCAGGTGGTCTGTCTGCCTTGGCCTCCCAAAGTGCTGGGATTACAGGTGTGAGCCACCATGCCCAGCCCTCCCAACAAGATTTTTTTTTTTTAATTTATTTATTATTATTATACTTTAAGTTGTAGGGTACATGTGCATAACGTGCAGGTTTGTTACATATGTATACTTGTGCCATGTTGGTGTGCTGCACCCATCAACTCGTCATTTACATCAGGTATAACTCCCAATGCAATCCCTCCCCCTCCCCACTCCCCATGATAGGCCCCGGTGTGTGATGTTCCCCTTCCTGAGTCCAAGTGATCTCATTGTTCAGTTCCCACCTATGAGTGAGAACATGCAGTGTTTGGTTTTCAGTTCTTGTGATAGTTTGCTAAGAATGATGGTTTCCAGCTGCATCCATGTCCCTACAAAGGACACAAACTCATCCTTTTTTATGGCTGCATAGTATTCCATGGTGTATATGTGCCACATTTTCTTAATCCAATCTGTCACTGATGGACATTTGGGTTGATTCCAAGTCTTTGCTATTGTGAATAGTGCTGCAATAAACATACGTGTGCATGTGTCTTTATAGCAGCATAATTTATAATCCTTTGGGTATATACCCAGTAATGGGATGGCTGGGTCATATGGTACATCTAGTTCTAGATCCTTGAGGAATCGCCATACTGTTTTCCATAATGGTTGAACTAGTTTACAATCCCACCAACAGTGTAAAAGCGTTCCTATTTCTCCACATCCTCTCCAGCACCTGTTGTTTCCTGACTTTTTAATGATTGCCATTCTAACTGGTGTGAGATGGTATCTCATTGTGGTTTTGATTTGCATTTCTCTGATGGCCAGTGATGATGAGCATTTTTTTTTTTTTCATGTGTCTGTTGGCTGTATGAATGTCTTCTTTTGAGAAATGTCTGTTCATATCCTTTGCCCACTTTGTGATGGGGTTGTTTGTTTTTTTCTTGTAAATTTGTTTGAGTTCTTTGTAGGTTCTGGATATTAGCCCTTTGTCAGATGAGTAGATTGCAAAAATTTTCTCCCATTCTGTAGGTTGCCTGTTCACTCTGATGGTAGTTTCTTTTGCTGTGCAGAAGCTCTTTAGTTTAATGAGATCCCATTTGTCAATTTTAGCTTTTGCTGCCGTTGCTTTTGGTGTTTTAGACATGAAGTCTTTGCCCATACCTATGTCCTGAATGGTACTACCTAGGTTTTCCTCTAGGATTTTTATGGTATTAGGTCTAACATTTAAGTCTCTAATCCATCTTGAATTAATTTTCGTATAAGGAGTAAGGAAAGGATCCAGTTTCAGCTTTCTACTTATGGCTAGCCAATTTTCCCAGCACCATTTATTAAATAGGGAATCCTTTCCCCATTTCTTGTTTCTCTCAGGTTTGTCAAAGATCAGATGGCTGTAGATGTCTGGTATTATTTCTGAGGACTCTGTTCTGTTCCATTGGTCTATATCTCTGTTTTGGTACCAGTACCATGCTGTTTTGGTTACTGTAGCCTTGTAGTATAGTTTGAAGTCAGGTAGCGTGATGCCTCCAGCTTTGTTCTTTTGACTTAGGATTGTCTTGGAGATGCGGGCTCTTTTTTGGTTCCATATGAACTTTAGAGCAGTTTTTTCCAATTCTGTGAAGAAACTCATTGGTAGCTTGATGGGGATGGCATTGAATCTATAAATTACCTTGGGCAGTATGGCCATTTTCACAATATTGATTCTTGCTATCCATGAGCATGGTATGTTCTTCCATTTGTTTGTGTCCTCTTTGATTTCACTGAGCAGTGGTTTGTAGTTCTCCTTGAAGAGGTCCTTTACATCCCTCCCAACAAGATTTTAAAGAAACTTCCCAGGCCGGGTGCGGTGGCTCATGCCTGTAATCCCGGCACTTTGGGAGGCTGAGACAGGTGGATCATGAGGTCAGGAGTTCGAGACCAGCCTGGCCAACATGGTGAAATCCCGTCTCTATTAAAGATACAAAAAAAAAAAAAAAAAGAAAGAAAGAAAAATTAGCTCAGCATGGTGGCGCACACCTGTAATCCCAGGTACTCAGGAGGCTGAGGTAGAAGAATGGCTTGAACCTGGGAGGCGGAGGTTGCAATGAGCTAAGATGGTGCCATTTCACTCCAGCCTGGGAGACAGTGCGAGACTCCATCTCAAAAAAAAAAAAAAGGCCAGGTGCAAAGTGGCTCACGCCTGTAATCCCAGCACTTTGGGAGGCTGAGGCAGGTGGATCATGAGGTCAGGAGATCCAGACTATGGTGGCCAACATGGTGAAACCCCATCTCTACTAAAAATACAAAAATTAGCCGGGCGTGGTGGCACGCACCTGTAGTCCCTGCTGCTTGGGAGGCTGAGGCAGGGGAATTGCTTGAACCTGGAAGGCAGAGGTTGCAGTGAGCCAAGATCTCGCCACTGCACTCCAGCCTGGTGACAGAGTGAGACTCTGTCTCAGAAACCAAACAAACAAAAAACCAAGAAATTTCTCAAAAGGCAAATTTTCTTTCTGTCTTGAAAATTTGAAAAACCTGTTTTTATTCCTAAAAATCTGGTTTCAGTTGAAAAGGAAAAGGTTTTCCTCTATTCTGTGCTATATACAATAATGTGTTTTTAGCCCCTAACTTGTTCCTTGTGCAACTGATACCTATGGGCAGCATTATAGATAGAATTTGTCCTCTCTTTTACAAGTCCATATAGGACATATTAGAGAATTTTTTCACAAGGCAAGTTTTTTTTTTGTTTTTGTTTTTTTGTTTTTACTGATTTAAGACACTATGAGTTTAAAATTTTATTTAAATTGAGATTCTTATGTATCATCTAAGTATTTATATATTGTGTTTAAATTTTGTCATAGGGCAGTTAAAAAATATTTTACTGTCCCAATCAATCATCAATTAAGTTGTCCAGTGATATGAATCAAAAAACTTATCACAGAAAATTTAAGCAATAGCCAGTAGATGGCAGCATGGCGTTGTACATGAAATAAAACTTTGCTGAGGACATTGTATTGCAGCTGCAATTTGGCATTATTAAGGCAAAATGACTTCATATTTCGTTTAGAAAAGTATATTTTCAACCAAAAAGCTTTTAAATGAGATCTGAGCAATTTCTTCCTTGATTATAACCTGAATTACATCATTTCAGGTGTCTTGCATAGCAAGACCTTGAGGTTAGGCATAACACATTATACCTTTATACCTTTTATTTCTCCTCTAAACATTGCTCAGCGCAATTGCTCACCTACTTGCTCATCAGTGTTTTAGCTTAAAAATGATTCAAATGTGTTATTGTTATGTACTTTCTATTCAAAACATTGTCTCATAAAGCCCTGATAGTCTGTAATGTCTATATACATCACACACACACACACACACACACACACGCAACACATATAAATGTACCCCAATGACCATGTTACATAGAATAATTTATATTAGAAAGTTTCATATGTGAACCTTCTGTGAAGGTTATCAGGAATTTCCATGTTGCTAAATCCCAGGGACACATTTTAGAGTTCATCTTCCTTGTCCCTAGCAACTTCTATACTGGGGTCTCTTGGCTTATAGCATTCTGCATTTCCCTATTTTCCCTTCCTTTTCCAGCAGCAACTGCTTAAGAGTCATTAAGTTCCTCCTCTTCTTCTTGAGCTATGTGTTGGGTTTCCTCTGGTCACGGTAATCACTGACATCCTTCTTTCATGCCCTATAATCAAACCAATGACTTCTCTCCATGACAGATGCTCCTACCCCAGGGATGCCATAGGCCCTGAGCCTGGAACTGGATCTCTGCAGTTGTCTTTTTGTTGTTGAAGAGATGGAGTCTTGTTATGTTGCCTAGGCTAGTCTAGAACTCCGGGCCTCAAGCTATCCTCCTGCTTCCATCTCCCAAGTAGCTGGGACTGTAGGCATGAGCCACCTAGTCCAGCCTGCCATTGTCTTTTATCTGTTTTTCTTATCTTTAGACTTGCCTTCTACTAATTCCTTCTCCACATTTCTCCAGAAAGAGCTTTTCCAAAGAGATCTTACTTCTTTTCGTAGAACAATTCCATGTTTCTTCATTGCTCTTAAGAATAAAGTCCCAAATCCTTAACACCCTACTGTATTTCTGGCCCAATTAATGTTGTCAGGTCAATCTTGAGCCATTCTCCCTCACTCAGTGTACTCTAACCAAATAGCTTTTTTTGTTTTTTTTTCATTTCTACAAAAGACCTTGGCTCCCTGCCTGCAGATATTGGAACATGTTGTAATCTTTGCCTGGTACTCTCTTGAAGGCCACCAACCCGGTGTCAGTTTAAATGCCTCTTTCCTAAGAGCTCCTTCTCTTTCCCATAGTTGATATTAGATCCTCCTCCTGTAATAAGTTCTCATTTCATGTTGCATTTACTTTAGAGCATTTAACACAACTCTAATTAAATACAATTTTGTGTAACCATGTGTTCTTTCCTAGACTGTAAGCTCTGCAAGAGAGGAGGCTGTTACTACCTGGTTCTTTTTGTATCCTGATTCTTAGCAAAATCTTTGAGACAGACCAGGCTCCTACGAACATAAGATCAACAGTGTTTAATAAATGCCTCAGGAACTTCAGAAACATTTTATTATTATTTTCTTTTTCTCTTAAGACGAAGTCTCACTCTGCTGACCAGGCTGGAGTGCAGTGGCGTGATCTTGGCTCACTGCAACCTCCACCTCCTGGGTTTAAGCAATTCTCCTGCCTCAACTTCCCTAGTAGTTGGGATTACAGGTGCCCGCCACCATGGCCAGCTAATTTTTGTATTTTATTAGGGATGAGGTTTCACCATGTTGGCCAGTCTCGAACTCCTGACCTCAAGCGTTCCACCCGCCTCAGCCTCCCAAAGTGCTAGGATTACAGGTGTGAGCTACTGCTGCCGGCTTATTCTTATTTTCTAAAGCTTAGCATTTCATTGTCGTAGATTATATATTAACTTACTAGACCAACAACTTTGGTAAAAATATCATTCTGAGAAATATGTTTAAAATTACTCATGTCAAAATGCAATTTTTAGAATAACAAGTGTATTTATAAGAAGTGGCTTAGTTTTCGTTTTACATTACAGATCAATAATTTTTTAATAGAATGTATACACATTTTTATTTTGCTTTGTTTTTGCAATGCCTATAGAAAATTGTGGAAAAAATAAATTAGGTGAAAAAAGAGGATTTCAAATTCTGGACATCAAAAAAATCTCATTAGGAAAAATTTTCTTAGGATATATGAGAATTATATACATCCTAGCCCAGATTTCCAGAAATATCTAAAATTAAATGGAAAAAGCATTAAGATATTTGTATAAAAGCCTCATAATTTTTTACAGTAAATGAAACTTTAGTCCTAATCAACCTTGTAGACGACAATTACTCCTAAAAATATACCTGAGTTTTATGTTTAAATTTGAACATCAGGGAAGAGCAGCAATGACTCATCATTTTTTTTTTTTTAAACTAAAACTATCTGTAATTCAGGCCTGAATCTCATTTTTTTTTTTAAAAAAAACTAAATTAACTTCCTTGGATAGTTTTTCTTATTGATTTTAAAATTGTCTTTTGGCATAATAAGTATTGAATACCTCCCTGCTACATGACTCACAATTATACTTTTCTGTAAGATACATGATCTCTTCCATTATTTAATCTAGGAGAAGAGGGAGGGGAGGCTGAAGAGGATCAGTGTGTGGCTGGAGGAGAATTATTTGCCAAGAATAGTGTAATCAATCCCATAAACCAAGCTGCAATTTTAAGAATCCTGTTGTGATGGTGATTAGACTCATAAATCTCTGCTGCATTTTTTTTTCCAGTAGAAAATGTGGTACTTTTAAAGCCAATTATGCCTTCTTTTGGTTCAAAGAATAATTTAAAACCTACTGGTTTTTATTTAGTGATGAATTTATTTACTTAGAAACATAACATGAAGGAAAAATCTTTAGGAACCTAGAGTAGACATTTTTAAAAAATCTTTTTTCATGCTACATGAAAACATTTTAAAATATGAATAAAACCATGTTTTAAAGGCCGAAATAATTAGTGGAATCTACCTTGTATTGGTTTGGGCAGATGCTATGTTCTCCTTGTTTTCTCTGGGCACCTCTATCAAGAGATTGACCATACCTGATAAGCCAATACCTGCATGGTGAGTGTAGATAAAACCAAGAGATGAGAAGTCATCTTATGTTCATTACCCTTCTCCAACAGATAAGCAAAACAGACATTCATTAAATTACTCTTATACTATTAGTCTGGGTTCTTTTGGTTTCCCCTGGCAGAAACCACACTCAAATTAGCTTAAGCAAAAGATGGAAAATAATTGGCTATGGAGTTAAAAGGTCCAGAAGGGGATATTTTTAGGCATACAGGGCTGGGGATAGGGACTCAAATAGCACTGTCACATTTATGTTTCTTTCCCTTTGATACTCAGCACAACTTCCCTCTTGGTAGACTCTTGTCCTAGAACACATTCTCTGTGAATGATAAAGATTTTCTTTTCTGGTCCTGGATTACAAGTCCCTCAAATAAAAATGTCTTCCAGTATCCATACAAATGTTTGAACAAGAAACCTGATTGGCTCTGCTTGAGTCATGTTCCATTTGTGGATTAACCACTGGGCTTCGGGGGATGGGATCACATGTCAATCTGGGCCATGTGGATATGCCCATCACTGTGGCAGAGGTTGTAGTCACTCAAATTGAGAGCTCTACCGTGTGAGAAAGATTGGTCCCTAGAAGGTAAAATGAGAATCTGTGTTTTAGGATTCTCTAGAAGGACAGAGCTAATAGGATGGATGGATGGATGGATGGATGATGGATGGATGATGGATGGATAGATAAATAGACAGACAGATAGATAAATATAAAGGGGAGTTTATTAAGTATTATACAATCACAAGGTCCCACAATAGGCCATCTGCAAGCTTCTGGAGCAAGGAGAGCCAGTCTGAGTCTCAAAACTGAAGAGCTTGGAGTCCAAGGGGCGTGGTGCCATCCAGTGCCAGGAGAAAGATGTAGCCGGGAGGCGGCCGTCTGTGTTTTTAGATTTTTCTCCCTGCTTTATTGTGGCTGTGCTGGCAGCTGATTAGATTGTGTGCACCCAGATTAAGAGTGGGTCTGCCTTTCCCAGCCCACTGACTCAAATGTTCTTCTCCTTTGACAACACCCTCACAGACACACCCAGGATCAATACTGTGTATCCTTCAAATCAAGTTGCCATTCAGTATTAACCATCACAGTCTGTCACCAGGTCAAGGAAGGGCTGACAGATAAAAATAAGATGGAGCCAGGATACCAGAATTATTAGCATTGAGTATGTGCTTATTGAAAAAAAAATCTCAAAATACAGAAAAGTATAAAAGAGAAAATAATTCTTAACATTTTATTATAATACATTTGTTTTTATATGTGTGTGTATGTTTTAATTATGTAGCTGAATTTTCTGTTCTATCAAGTTTTATATCATGTATAATATTTTGAAGCTCTGTTATTGTACATATGCATATTGTAAATTATTGTTAAATCTTGTTAAATTAACTCCTTATTATAAAATGCCTGTCTTTACTGATGATAATATTCTTTATTATCAAACCTACTTTTCTCATATGAAGTTAGCCTTTTTGGCTTTTTTTGTCTTTGTTAGTATTTGATTTATCTTCTTTTGTCATTTTACTTTTAACCTGTGGCTATAAATTTCAAGCAGACTTCTCATAGAGACCATATAGGTGAGTCTTATTATTTTATCCAGCTTGATACTCTTGGCTTTTTCATTGGAATGTTAAATGATTTATGGTAAATGTAATTATTGTTGTGATTTGGTTTACATCTGTTATTTTGCTATCTGTTTACTATTTGATCCATGTGTTCTTTGTTTTTGTTTTCCATTCTTCTTTTGAAATAACTATTTTCAAGGATTCTGTTTTATCTCATTTATTAGCTTATTAGAAATACCTCTGTGTTTTATCTTTAGCAGTTATTTACTTTAGTGGTTTGTCTATGGTTTGCCCTATGTATATTTAATATCATTATATATTCAAATTCTAATATACCACCCATGTAAGAATCTTACAACAGTATACTTCTATTTGTTCATCTGATTGTTTTATGAAGTTATTACACATTTTACTTCCACATGTTATAAACACCACAATATATAATTATTTTTACATGAAAAAGTAACTTTAAATATATATAATATTGTTAATAGATTAAAATATTTTAAAAATTACTTCTTATATTTGATGCTTTGGGCACTCTTCATTTCTCTTCTAAGACCTTAAGAACTAAATTTCCATCTTTTAGTGGAGGTCTAGTGGTAATTAATTCTCTAAGCTTTTTTTTTTCCTTTTTGGTCTAAAACTTTTTATTTCATCTTCATTTCTGAAATATATTTTTTGCTATATAATTCTCTTCTTTCAGAACTTTGAAGCTAACATTTCATTATCTTCCTGTTTGCTTGGTTGCTGATAAGACATCTTCTGCTGTTCTTATTTTTGCTCTTAATGTGTCCTTTTGTCTCTATCTGCTTTTAGCATATTTTCTTTATCATTTTATCACTTTTTATCAGCAATTTGATTATGATGTATCTTTGTGTTGTTTTCTTTATTTTTATTCTATTTGGGGTTTGTTGAGCTTCTAAAATCTGTAGGCTTTTTATCAAATTTGAAAAATTTTCAGCCATAACTTCTTAAAATATTTCTGTACCTCTCCCCCTTTTCTTTGAGACTACAATTATACATATGCTAGACTGCTTGATATTGTCCCACTGGTCACTGATACTCTGTCCATGTTTTCAATCTTTTTTCTGCCTGTACTTTATTTTGGATAATTTATATTTCTGTCTTCAAACTCGTTGATCTTTTGTTCTTATGATGTCTAATTTTCTGTTAAGCTCATCTAGAGTATATTTGACTCTAGAAGTTATTGAGCATATTTTCAGTTCTAGAAATTTTATCTGGGTGTTTATATTTTTATTTATTTCTCTAGTATGGTTGTATTTTCCGTTATAGCCTGAGAATATTTATAGTATTTTAAATAACTTTGTTAACATTTTTATGTGCTAATTCCATCATCTCTGTCATTTCTGTTTCTGTTTTGATGGATTTTTTTTCTGCTTCTTTGCATGTCTGCTAATTTTTGATTAGGTATCAGGCATTAAGATTTTTATGTTGTTGAATGCTGGATTTTGTTTTATTCCTTTAAATAGGATTGGATTTTTTGCTCTGTTAGGTAGTTGTTAACTTGCAGATCAGTTCAATCTTTTGGAGCTGCTTGTAAGTTTTGTTATGGCAGGTCCAGAGTAGTATTTGTTCTCAGGCTAATTTAGCCCTACTAAGACATGACTTTCTTGAGGTCTACCCAATATTGCATGTATTACAAAGTCTCTCCACTCTGGCTGATGGCAACATGAATTATTTGTAACCCTGTGTAAGCTCTAGGAACTTTTCAGCCTACTGGTTCTTTCTTCTACCTCACGGAGTTTCACCTCATCCATGCATAGATCTGTACTCATTTAATGATGCAGTGAACTTCTTTGCAGATCTTCGGAACCTTCAGTGCAATTCACTCCCCTCTTGCACTCAGCTCACAAATTCGAATTATTTTTGACTGTTGCACTATGTTGGGGTTCTTCCTTCCTGCACTGTGGCTTGAAACTGGCTCTCAGAAAGTTGGGCCAACCTATTGAGGGTGTGGCAAAATGAGCACTCAGGCTGAACCCACTCCTCCCTCTTCCAGGGATCACACTTCAGAGCTGCTTGTTTTTCAATGTCTGAATAAACATTGTAACAAATATTCTTTAGTTTACATCAGAAAGGAAATTCCTATAGCAGTTAATCTTTTAGGGTTAGAAACAGGAATAAGAAATATTGTGTAGTTGGGTTTATTTCATAAATACATATTTCGCTTAACATGATAGTATTTTTCTCATGTCATCTGGTATCATCTCATTTCACCTTGAGGAGGCTCCATGATTTATTTAACTCTTCCCTTATTTTTAGAATATTGTACTTGATTCCAGTTTTTCATTATGTCAGAGAAGGCCATGTTAAATATCCTTGAACACGAAACTTTGTTTTATATATCCAGCTATATCTTTGTGATATATTTCTTAAGGTGGAATTATTAGTTCAAAGAATTTGAGAGTAGTAAGATACTACAAATATATTGCTAAATACTTTCTAGAAAGATTGTCCCAGTTTCCCTTTGGCATTGTATGAAAGTACTCATTTTGCCACACCCTCTATAGCACTGTCTATTTTCTTCTTTCAGTGAATGTGTATCAAATGCAATTGCTGTGCGACATCCATTGCCAGGAAGAATCAAGCACAACCTTCTCCCCTAAAGGCTCATAAGTGAGTCATAAAGAGAGATAGTAAGCCAATCACCAGCATATGATATATTGGGGAACTTAGTAGCATGGGGAAAAGGGTGATCAAATTCTGCCTAGGAAGAACCTGCAAAGTTTTTTTTTTTTAATTAAGTATTTGAGGAAAAGCAGTTTTAATAAGGTTAATGGGATGAAAAATGTTGGAAAGATGAATGGATTATTTAAAGTGACTGAAATGTGAAAGAGCATGGCATAGGCACTGCATGGTTTAGCTGGCACTATGGGTGTGTTTGGAGTGAGAATGTAGTAGGAAATAAAGCAGAATTTGAAAGTAAGAAACAGGTGTGAAGGGTTCTGCATGGTCCTGAGCAAGTGAAATGCACTGCCCAATCTTCTCCATTTCATGGGTATGCAGAAACCTTAAATGTAGTGAAGTTCAACTGCTTACCATTGGCTTTGTTTTTCTTACTTCTTACAAATGTTTCCAAATCTTTTCATATCTTGGGCCCTGTTTCATTTGAGAGTTAACACCCAGCAGCTAAATATGGTAGCAACTCTTTTTTGTTGCTTGTTTTTTAGGAGAGTAGGTTGATGCCTTGTCTGTTCTTGTAAATTCAGTAGTTTTGATTCTTTCTTGTCATCTAAGCAGTAGACATTGTACTTCTGTGCAGGCATAGCCCTGCCTGAAGCCGTCTTTCTTGAGCTGAACACAGAATCTGCTGCTTTTCCTGGATGGGTGTTCCGTCTGGGCTCTTACTAACTCAGCCTCTCTCAGGGTGAAGATTTCATCTTGGCTGTCTGCCTCATTAGAACATAAGCAAATCATAGATATTTTGTACTGAAAAATCAAATGCAAAGTTAGCCATCACAGGAAGAGAAGAAAGTTGGACAACATTAAGAACAGAGCAATTGAGACTTTGGTGGTTGATTTTTTTCCAGCTTAGCTTAGGGATCAATAGGTTGAGTGATCTTGGTCAAGTCACTAATCCCTTTGAACCCCTGCTTCTTGGTGTATAAAGTGGCCTTTATATTCCCGATTAGATCTCAGCTTTGAATGTGTAAGCAAGGGTTAATTTTTTTTTAAGAAAAGGAGAAGCCAAATTTCTTCATAGTGGATATAGAAATTAAATTTGTGTTGCCTATTAAAAGCAACATTTAGCTATATTATGTAATGATTTAAATTTCCAGCTTGCCAAAGATTCTTTTAATAAGCATGATTTCAGTTTTTAAACTAATTCTCTTCTCACCATGATGTGTCAACTTAATTTCTAAGCAAAATATATTGGGCTACTTTTCATTTATCTTAGCAGATATTGAAGCTTAAAATGTTTCACTATGAATATAGTTAAAATAAGGTGCTTATATGGCTGTCAAATATTTCCTTAAGGGTTCTCAAATGTCAAGAGTTAAAAATCAGAGTAGTTGTCCTGCTTGTGGACATCCCTGGCCTTTGTCTATCTCTACTTATGCCATAATTTTAAGACTTTTACCTGTCTTGCAATGTGAGATGAGAGAAAAGGATGTTCGGGGCTGTATATTATAATTTTTGTTTAAAGCACTATTAATCTGATTCTTCAGTTATTTTTGGCTTCAATGAGCTGTTTTTTGGTAATATCCAGGGTTTAAGTTATAATAATTTATTTTTTAAAATGACTACAAACATTTTAAGTCCTGAATAATGGACTTGTGCTTGAGTTTTGGGCAAATACCTCCTCATGGTTTGGATTTTACTAGTATAGAGGGCATATGTGAAATGTTCTATGAATGACCTGGAACCACTTGTATGAAATCAGGTACAAACTGATAAGGTGTTCAGAAGCTATTGATGTTAGGTCTATCAGGCCTTAGAAGGAGTGGAGTGGCCATTGGTTGTTGTACTTCTATCTATTCAATCTAATTTTATAGATTTTTTCTTAGGTATGTTTGCTACTCTCACATTTATATTAACTGCTTCTAATATGATTCATGCCGGACTGGGACTATGAGTTTATTCAAGTTACATATAAACCAGTAGATATTAAATCTGAAGAAGTCTCAGAAAGGCCACTCTCTACAGATAGGTAAAAAGAATTTAGGTATAATTACCTTTTAAATAATGAGAGGTCTTTCCACCAAGACTATATCTGGAGGTGGAGAGTAGGATAGAGAGTTAAGAAAACTGAAATATGCTTAAGTTTAACCCCTGAATTATTAAGGTTTTAAAAATGCATGAGCTCCCAATAGTATCATCAAACTTTGTTTAATATTCAGCAAATCATAATTCTTATTAGCTCATTTTTCTACTCAAGGTATAAATCATTAAAAAGTTGGTTTAGGGGAGAATTTTGGAATACAAATACTTGACAATCTTGTACTATTTTCCTCTTCTTGTTGAATTATCATGTGCCTTCAGAGATTTCCACCCAACCAAACTAGACCAGCTGAACGAAACCCAAATAGAAATAGTAGGTAAAAAACTTCCAAAGTAATCTCAAGGATTCTACATTATTCTGTGGGTTGTAAAGCTTGTTATATCCCGTTATACAGAATGAGTGAATCAATTGCAGTGAATTATTCCCCATTCAAATAGTTACAACTGAACTCCATGCAGACTTTATTGTAATTGAGATGCGTCTCTTAGTTTGATCAAAGCATTAGTTTACACAAGTTTCATGAGATTCATATTCTATTTCTTTGCTCATCTTGTGTTAAAATACACTCTCTTTGGTGTTTGACTCTAAGGTAGGAAGCCTTGGCAATATTTCTTAGGCAAAAACAACAGCAGATATTCAGTGGCAAGCATGGATTTTCAACTCAAGAGAAAATGAAAGAAAAAGAGAGCGAATCCAATATGGATGCTTCCGGTGGTGTGGAGGTTTAGGAAATTGCTCTGCCAGTGATTTCCTTTACCATGTTGCATAATTGTAAATATCACCTATAGTTATCCAGAAAACCAAAAAGGTGGAATACCCTTACCCACTGCCCTGACCTCCCTGCCCAGCTCTATTTTTTAAAAATCCTTGTTTGATTTTATGGGTTTGGCCAGCTAAAATTTAAAGCAATAAATCATGACCACATCTTGTATTCAAATCTGTACATTTGTTTAAATTTCCTTAAATATATATGTTCATATTGCATAAGGTTTACATGCTTTGACATTCTCTAGGAACTAGTATTTCCTTTGTATCAATAAATGTTTATTATTTGTAACTTATATGATGATTCATTGTATTTGCTTAAAAAAACTCCAGCAGTCTATTATTAGAAAATAAATTATTCCTAGCCATATGATAACACTTAAAATTCACTTTAAGGAAGTATTTGTGATTTACATTTTTTTTCAGTCTTGGGAGGCATATTTTCAGCATTTATTTAATGTGCAATAATTGCACACAATAAAATGTCTTAAGCTTTGCTGTATGTCATGATAGTGATTATTTTTAGTAGGTGTGATGACTGCATTGTTTTGCATACCTGCTAAACTTGGATTTAATTTAGGCAGAAATTGCATTTCAGAATTTTTAAATAAAATTTTAGTTAAACCCAATGTGAATAATATTAAAATTTTAAACATAACTTTTATTTGAATTTATCAAATTGGAGCTAAGTATAGACTCTCTATATACATTAGTCTATCTGGAAATACCTAATAGAGATAATAACCTCAAAATAGAATATTTAAAAATTCCTACAGCTTTAATTTGTATAATATAGTCAACTATCAAAGCAAGAATAAGTAGGGGTTTTGTTGTTTTTTGTTTTTGAAGACAGGGTCTCGCTGTGTCACCCAGGCTGGAGTGCAGTGGTATGATCATGGCTCACTGCAGCCTCAGCTTTCTGGCAATCCTCCTGCTTCAGCCTCCTGGGGACCTGGACTACAGGTATGAGCCACTGTGCCTGGCTAATGTTATTAAATTTTTTTATAGAGGTGGGTTCTCACTATGTTGCCCAGACTGGTCTCAAACTCTTGGGCTCAAGCGATGTTCCTGACTCAGCTTCTTGAGTAGCTGGGACCATAGGCATGAACCATCATGCCCAGCTAATATATTTTTTTTTAAATTTTGTAAAGACAGGATCTCACTATGTTGCCCAGTCTTCTCTTGAACTCTTGGGCTCAAGTGAGCCTTCCTCCTTGGCCTCCCAAAATGTTGAGATTACAGTTACGAGCTACCATACCCTGGCAAGAATAAGTAGTTTTAAATAAAGACCTATCATTTTAAAGCTTATGCTTTCCTAAATCCGTTTTGTTTATTTTTGCTAACAGTCAAGATTTTTGAAAAGCAAATGTTTTGAATTCTATTGAGCTATAAAATAGAATTCTAAAAACTGTATGTAAGTTTTGTCTTATAAGTAAATTAGAAGAGATTGAAATGTGATTAAAAGATGAATGTCTTGCTGCTGATGAAAGCAATTTGGTTTTTACCTAAATAAACAGGTAGCGTATCAATTATAAGGCGACATAACATTAAATGGTATTTTTTTAAGTTCATTTAATCTGAGCTGAATGTCTGATTTTGTAGATGCAGGGTTTGAAGTTAGCAGTTGATAGCAGGGAACTAGTTGATGGGAAACACCAGCATCCCAAAGGTGGTCTGGGCCCTCCCCACCAACCGATTCCATTCTTACATCTTTAATTGGGTTCCTTGGCTAAGACTAGACTTTAAGGCATTTTGATAATATCGAGGCATAAATTGTAATCCCCTAGTTCATTTCAACACTTTTGGAAATGTAAATTTTAATTTTAGGTATCCTTACCACAAATAGTTAAATACTCCAAGATAAAAAAATTCAACTGTATTAATCAAAATATTAACAGGGTTTATCTTTGGATGATAGGATTAGAGGTAATTTTTATTTTCTCTAAACTATTCCATATTTTCCAAAGTTTGAATGTATTGATCTAGATCTGTATTCTTCCCTGTGTTATTTCATTATCACACAAGTATTATTTGTTTAATCTACTTTTACAATTTTGATGATTTAACAATTTCTGTGTATAATTTTGATACATGTTTTGAAAGAAGAGTCTTTTTGGATTTCTATAGGTTTTACATTTATGGATAACAATTAATGAAATAGTAATAACTATTTATTTTTATTTTATTTTTTGAGATGGAGTATCACTCTGTCACCAGGTTGGGGTACAGTGGCATGATCTTGGATCACTGCAACCTCTGCCTCCTGGGTTCAAGCAATTCTCGTGTCTCAGCCACCCAAGTGGCTGGGACTACAGGCGCACACCACTATGCCCAGCTAATTTGTTTTGGTATTTTTGGTAGAGACAGGGTTTTACTTGGTTGGCCAGGATGGTCTCGATCTCCTGACCTCATGATCCACCCACCTTGGCCTCCCAAAGTGCTGGGATTACAGGTGTGAGCCACCATGCCCGGCTAGTATTAACTATTTATAAGGAAATCTATGACTTTGGACTGGGAAAATATTTAACAGGCAGATCAGTACAAAATAGAGCCCTGATTACCTGGCACAGTCCACCTCTTCCTGCCATCCCAAACCTGTTCACCTCTTCATAATCTCCATTGTAGGAGATGGCATCATCAGCCACCCAGTTGTTCTTATCAAAAACCTGGGAGTCATAATTGATTCTCCCTCGCTTTTCTCTCCTGTACCTAAATCCATCAGCAAGTCATGTTTTCTCTACCTCCAGCGTAGGTCTTATTTATGTTCACTTCTTGCTGTTAGCAGTGCCACTTCCTTAGCACAAGTCATACCATCATCTCTCATGTTGGTGATATTGTAGCCTCCTTTCTGGTCCCTCTGTGCAATCTATTGTCCACACAGTCATAAAAACAGGGCCCTACTTTAGCTTTTCTCCCTATCTAGGTTTTCATAACACATTATCCTGTCCCTGTTCTATGCTCTTTACCCCCACTGACCTCTGTGCTTTTTTGTCAACATATTAACCTCTTTCCTACTCCAGTGTCTTATAACAGCTGTCCTGCTGCCTGGCTGTCCATCTCCTCCCATGGCTGGCTCCTCATCCTGGAAGTTCAATTTCACAGCCCCTTCCTTCCTCCCAGATCACTGACCTGCAGTCTGACCCAAACTAGCCCACATCTTGAGACTCCTCTAATCATGTCACTCTGATTAGTTCCTCTGTAGCACTTTCACATTTCTTAGTTGCCTTTGTTTACTTACTTATTTTCTAACATTTTCTGCTGGAATATAAGCTCTATGAATGCAGGGACCTACCTACTATCTATTTTATTCATCTTGCTGTTACAGCAGCAATTGGTAACATGGTCGGTACAAAATAAATAATTATACATCAAAATAATTTATAATATGCATGGATTATAAATGGATCTTTATAATTAACTCTAATGTCTTAAAATAAAAATGGAAAGAGAAACATTTTAGTTTTTTTCTTTAGCTGTATTAATTTTTTTCAGAGTACTTTTGTATATCTAGCACATTTTGTAGCAAATTGGTAATGAGGAGGAGGGAGGTATCATGCCCTTTGACAGATAAGAAACTGACACTCAGATTAAATGATTTATGCAAATTCATATGCTGGTAAATGTAGAATACGAATCATAGAGGTTTTAATGTCCTTTAAATACAACATCCTCCTGCAAATGAGAACCCAAGGCTTTCAGAGGTTACATAGCTGGACTCTTGAAAAGAATAGGAACTTGAAAAATGTTAAAATAAAGTAAAATCAAATAATAAAAAATAAAATCTAAACCAAGTGCTATTGAGTTGCTTTGAGTGTTCACACTGCAATGTAGCATGCACATCTTTTGCAACTGGGGAAAGGTATATCCATTTTCATAAAACATTATGAGTCTATATTTTAAAAATATAAATTACATGTTCTCACATTTTTTATTATATTGATGTAGATTCTTTAAGTACCAGAGGCATTCATTTTTTTCAGAAAAGATTTTAAATATGTCTTTTATATTTTCTAGCTAATATTGCCTTCAAACACTGATTTTGTTTGTTAAATATACAAAAGCATTCATGACATTTGTAATAAATGTTACATGAGCTATTTGGTCTCCAGACATCACCTCTTTGACTCTCCGTTGCTATGGGTTTTCATTAGTATTCCATGGAGCCTCGGTTGCCATAGAAAATGTGTGGTTGTAGAGGAGTTACTATGGCAACAATCCGCCATTATGTATTTTTCAATATCAACTAGCTTGAGATGATAGTGAATCTGAATGATATTTATTTAGTGATCCAATAATGAAAAATAAAGCAAACATAATATTTTGATATCTTAGCTAACCTCAACAGATATTTTAAATATGATGCTTATTACCTTGTATTCAAATAAATAAAATAGAAATTGAAAACTGCTCTAAAAAGCTAGTTTTTAGCAGCCATTTAACTTGGTCTTTAGAGATACTAAAAATTTAAATTGCCTTAAATGTTTGACATGCATATAAACTTCCATGTAATAAAGCTCCTTGTCAAATAAGCGTACGTTTTTGTTTTAATGGTCTCATTAACAACCTTGAACCCTAGCAGCTCAGGTACATGTGAGAAGATAAAGAAGAGGAAGAGTTTTTTTTTTTTTTTTTTTGTCTTTGAAATGGGACTCATAAATAAAGAAGGGAAATCACCTGGTGACTCGTTGCTCAATATGGCTTTTCAAAAGAACAACAACAACAACAAAGCAGAGAAACTATTTTCAATAAAATGGCAAATACCTAAGTTGAAGAGAAGTTTTAAGCATACTACTCAAAAACATTTTGATACATTCAATCCTGTAGCAATCATTTTGAAATTCCTAACCAATTGGAAATCTTAGGCATGTCCTGTCAAATTGTCTACAAAATCATTTTAACTTCATAGAGTGACATACCATTAAGTGGGAAAAGTGTTATGACCACAAGTCAGCAAATTAAATCCATATATATTAACAATTTTTTTTTAAAGATGAGTGAACTTCAGGTTTTATAATTTTAATGTTGTGACCTGGTTTGTTTGTTGGTTTATTTATTTAACTTACCAATTCTTCCTCTGAAATTGTGGCAATGTATGATGTTGGGACTCTGTTGTTTTATTTTCTTGAAACTATTTTGTCTGGGAGCTCTCCAACAATCTTTCCTGAAAGCTGGGGTTTCCCGTGAGACATGTAAAGCTATTCCTTTCTGCAGCAGAGGCTAAGCACAGAATCATCCGGTCATAAGTCAGCACTTCAGAGAATCAGAGAACACATGAATTGCTACTGGATGATCATGGGGGATTTGAGAGAAAAAGATAAACGCAAACAATGCTTTATCAGGTGCAGCTTGCATAGAGGAGGTATGTTGGGTTTGATAGAAAATCAAAAGCAGATATTCTAATCCATGATGTTGTCATATCATAAAACCTTTAGCAAAGAGTAGCTCCAAGTAAAATGAGAGCAAATTACCCTGAATTCCAAGCTATAAGGTTATCAAACAATGACATTCACCTATAGATGGCATTTGATATAGTCCTGATAGTTTTACAGATAAGGGAATTAGTAACTTAATGGATATTATCAATTGAGGATGGGAGTACTGAATTTAGGCAAAGTATAAAATGAAATCCTTGGCATTTAGCAAATTAAGGGTTTATTGTTGAGAATACATTACAAATATTATTTTGTGTGCTCGTTTTCTCTGTCACAGGATATCTGTGAGCAGTAGGCGACAGAATGTCCTGCTTGCAAGCATGAACTTTGGAGTTAGACTCCCTGGGCATGAATTCTGGCTTGATCATTTACTAGCTCTGTGATCTCAAACAAGTTAATTAACCTCTCCAGGGCTCAGTTTCCTTATTCATATAATGAAGATAATAACACTAATGATGTTATGGGGTTATTTTGAGGATTAAATGGATTTAAGTTTGTAAAGGGCTTGGAATTGGGTCTGGTATACAAAAAGTACTATTCAGGTGTATGTTAATTAAAGGAAGTTTGGGGTTCAGATTCATCCAACTGATCATAGCTGATCAGAGGGCAAACTCTTGACCAAATAAAAGATTAATTGATATCAAATAAGTCAGATTAAACAATACCATAGCTAATTAGCTTGTTTCATGTTTTTCAGATTTAAAAAATTGCATGTAAGACTTTGACATAACATTAGTAGTCTTTTATACTGTATACCAAGGTTCAATTTGCTATCAAGCCTATCCAGCAAGGATTAATTAGCCTTGATCATTATGACCTTCATTCCCTGTATAGAGGTTTCTGGCAGCAGAATGCAGATTTTTCTTTTTTTTTTTTTGGTGATGGAAGATAATGACGTAAAGTAGAATTTGTTATGATATATAATCCCCCTTTACCTGTCTTTGTTTCCCCTTGATAGATCTTGAGTCAATATTAACGGAAGAATTAAACAGAAGATAAGTACAGTTCTTTCTAGATATTGCAGTTTGATTTGCTATGTAATTTCATGTTATAGTTAAATTCCTTTAATATCAATGAATTTAGTGTTGTATGTTTAAATTGGATATCACAGCTAATCCACACCTCTGATTCAGACTCTCTTGTTTCATTTCTGATGTGACTCTGGACTGAATGAGCCTTTTATTATTTTTCATTCACTACTTTCAGGCCTTTCTCTGTCTTCAGACCCTTGCTTCTCTCTCTAAATTTGGCAAATCCCAAGGCTCTGTTCTCTTTCTCCCTCATATCTTTTCCAGGGTTTTTTATTTCCCTCCTCCAATCTCATGGTCCCACTTTTACCTCTGTGTGGTTTTCTTGAAAATCTTTCTGTCCCTGTCCTGGGCTCCCTCCCCAGGTGGTCCTCAGTCTGACTACATGCTAGTATTTCCACTTGAGTATTATACTGCTAAAACTTCAAATAAGCATATAGCCCCAGGCCCTTTGTACCTATTAACCCTGTCCAACTCTACCTCTTAACCTCATTCACACTGTCTTTTAAAGCAGGTGTCTCCTTTTACCTTTTAAATTTTGTCAGGGTGCTAGCATCTCTCAGGCACTAAGGCTCAATGTTTTGGAAGAACTGTGAATTCAGTGTAATTAACAATAGACCTGTCCAGGGCTTTAATACAGAAGGTTTAAACCAACTGGCTGTGAGTACAATTTTCAAGGTCTCCTTGGATGGTAAAAAATATGCAATTTAGTAATCCCTAAATGAAAATTTAGCTATTTCTTTAATTATGAATACAGGCATAAACCACAGTAGTATGAATTGTGACTTTGTCACTGTAGTAATTATGAATATTATTATACTTCATTATCTTTGTTGAAGATATCTTGAAGTATTATTTATGCTCTTAACTATTTAAAAATTATAGTTTTTATTAGACCTACTATTTGTACAATATAATACATTAATAAAGAAGCAAATGTATTATCACAAATTTGTTTTTTAAAATATCTTAAAACTGTGACATTGCAATACAGTAAATATAATTCAATGATGTCATTGTCTTTAGCTAATTTCTTTACTTAGAAAGTATGTAATCACCCAAGATAATGGAAGTAGGGAGAAATAATGGTATTTCAATTTGTTTGTCTTCCTTACCCGCCTGTTTTGTTCTATGCCTTTAAAAACACTATTCTGAGAAGGGCTCCAGAGGCTTCATCAGTCTCCCAAAAGGACCATCTTCCAAAAGAAGATGTTTCTTGTTCTTTTTTCTTTTCTTCTTCAATAAAGAAAAATAAGAACACTTATTTTCCTGGGACAAGTGCTCATATAAAAGTTGACAGCTTTGAATGTCATTGCTCTGTTTATTCATTCAGCATTTTAAAAATATGTACTAATATCCTAGGTGTTACTTTAATCTATATTTCATCTCAGTTTTTAGGATCAAAATATCATAATTTTATAAGAACCACGGATTCTTTTGAAAAACTTTCAGAACAGCAAAATAAACCTAAGATAAAGATGTGTGTATGTGTGTTACCTTCTAGTATCATGGCAAATAAAGCAAAGCTAAATGAGCTTGCCAGTAATTTATCAAACAGGATGAGATTATAGATATTAATAAGCTGGAAATAATGGAGATAGGAAATAAGTGGGGAGGATGAGCCAGGTATAATCAGAGATGCAATTGAGTACATTAGCCTAGTGGCTCCTCAACACATAAATTAGGTACTTTGAGAAATAAACTAATTTTGATAATCTATAGCCACATAAAATAATGTTGTCAAACTCTTTGCATCATTTGTGGATTTTAATTAGTTCTTCTTATGACTCCTGACCTCCATTGTCTTGGGTGATCACATACTTTCTAAATAAAGAAATTAGCTAGGGACAATGATGTAGGTGAATTATATTTACTATCTTGCAATTTGGATGTCTATTACCACATAACAAACCATCCCAAAGCATAGTGGCTTAAACAACAATGCATTATCATCTCTCATGGCTCCGTGGGGTTCTTGTCTCGTGTGTGTGTGCAGCCATCTAAAGTCCCCACTGCTCTGCACATCCGAGGTGTCTGCACTCCCAGGTCTGGTGCTTCGGTGTTCCCCTGTGGCTCCCTCTCTCGGTAGAATAGCCTGGACTGTTTCATATGGTGGCTCAGGGTGCCAAGAGGCAGGAAGCAGGGCCCGCCAGTCCCCTTAAAGGCTAGGTTCAAAGTGGCTATAGCACATGGTGGGTACGTGTTCTGTTGGCCAGACAAGATTCCATAGGGTAAAAGAACAGACTTCTCCTCTCAAGCGGGGTATTGGTGTGTGTGTACACAGGGAAGAAGGAATTGAAGTCACGTGTACTACTCATTTCCCCTACTTCACCTTGTTCTCCTCAAACTAGATGTTCCTTATTAGTTCTCAATTTTCATTTACTAACAATTTAATTGATTATTTTCTCTCCAGAAAACTCCTTTAAGTTTCCTGTATCTAATCAGATCTCTACTCATTTTTGTTTGTTTTCTATAAAGTTCTAGCATTCATGCCTCCTCAATTCCACCACTGTTTTTTTTGTTGTTGTTGTTGGTTTGGTTTTTGTTTTTAAGCCACCATAACCTCATGCACTGTTGCAGAGGGTTTCTTGTGTTAGTTGGTGTAAAGTTAGGAAGATCCAAAGACCATATTCATTTCTGACACCAACTGTAAGTTTCTGAATTCCCAAGGCCACCCTCAGGTTTAATAACTGGCTAGAAAGACTCCTAGCACTCCGAAAGCTGTTATATTCACAGTTCCAGTTTATTAGAGCAAAAGAATACAGATTCAGATCGAGCAAGGGAACACAGGGGAACACAAATCAGGGTCTAGAAGAGCTCCAAGCTTCCAGTTGCTCTTTCCCAGTGTAGTTGTGGGGATGATGCCACTTCTCCCAGCAACACTGTGTGACAACATACATGGGTAGTGCCAACCTGGAAAGTACACCCAAGCCTTGGTGTGCAGAGTTTTTTAAAAGTACTTTGTATTTTATTGACTGTATTAAATATATTACATACATCCCCATTAACTTTGATTGCAGTGGTGAGTGCTTTTTATTTATTTATTTATTTATTTATTTATTTATTTATTTATATTTTTATTTTTTTACTTTTAATTTAGGTTCAGGGGTACATGTGCAAGTTTGTTACATAGGTAGATTGTATCATGGAGGTTTGGTGTACAGATTATTTCACCATCCAGGTAACAAGCATAGCACTCAAAAGGTAGTTTTTCCATCCTTACTCTTCTCCCTCCCTCTACCTTTAAGTAGGCCTCAGTGTCTGTTCCCTTCTTTGTGTCCATGTGTACTCAGTGTTTAGCTCCCACTCCTAAGTGAGAACATACAGAGTTATGTGACTGAGGCTCAGTCACACGGGCATGTTTGGTCACAGAGATACTGTTGATTGCTCCTGATACCGTGTAGCCACAGGCACCCTACCGTACATAAATCACATTGTTTGCATAGACTCTGAGAGGTGGCCGAAAGCCCCAAGGAGAACAAAGGCACTCTTTTCAGGCAGGATATCCCAAGGGCTTAGAGATTACTGCCTGGGTGCTAAGAGTGAAGACCAGACCTCTCTTTGGGCAGGGTTAATTCCTTACTGCTCAGGTCCTTCATCTCCTTCCCTCTCCAGTCCATTTAATATCCTTGCCAGGTAAATTTCTCTAATGAACAGTCTTAGTCATTGTCACTTTCTTCTCAACAACCTATGATATCGTCTTAATACATTTTTGTCCTATGTTCCTTATTTTCAGGTGGCTTTTATTATAAATATTTTCTCTTTTTGGCCCCATAAACCAGCAAAATGTCAAAGTGGTCCCAGGTTACTTAATCACCCTACGTTTTCCTACCTGACCTTTCCCTTTGCTGTGTTCTCAACCTGCTGTGTCCTTGCCCATTCGAACTCCAACTCATCTTTGTGGTATCACGTGTTTGATAGTGCCCTCACTGTCAAAAAAGCTTAATTGCTTAAAATAAATTTATTTGATTCCTTTTTGGATCCCTTTCTTTGTACATCTCTGTGGCACTTGCTATGGTTGGCTTTGCATTACAGTTATTTTTGTACCTGCTTTATGCTCTTTCTAAGACAGTAAGTGCCTCCAGAGTAAAGATCGTACCTTATTCCTCTTCATATTTCCTGTAAAAGCCAAGATCATGCCTGAATCTGGAAGGGATGGAGTATGGGGAGAATCTAAATCCTACCTTCTGGGGGAAGACTCAATACATATTTACTGTCACAAGTACAGAGTCCTTAAAATGGTGGCTTCTTTGTTGTGTTAAAGCCAAATGAACAGTTTCTGTAATAAGCCCCCTTAAGTTCTATATGGGCTGTGGTGGTTAGGGGAAATTCTTTTTTTTTTTTTTTTTTTTGAGACGGGGTCTCGCTGTGTCTCCCAGGCTGGAGTGCAGTGGCGGGATCTCGGCTCACTGCAAGCTCCGCCTCCCAGGTTCATGCCATTCTCCCGCCTCAGCCTCCCAAGTAGCTGAGACTACAGGCGCCCGCCACCACGCCCGGCTAGTTTTTTGTATTTTTAGTAGAGATGGGGTTTCACCATGTTAGCCAGGATAGTCTCGATCTCCTGACCTCGTGATCCACCCGCCTCGGCCTCCCAAAGTGCTGGGATTACAGGCTTGAGCCACCGCGCCCGGCCAGGGGAAATTCTTTTGAGGAGTTTTAAATAACTGAATTCACTTGAGCATGTAAACACTAGCATTGCGTTCTTTGGTCAGTATGCAGCATTTGGCACTACATATAGATCAGGGATTTTGTAGAATCTAACCTAAAGGATCTGAGTGAGTTCTGTTGGTCCCATGTGAAAAATAACCTGATAGGATTCACTCAACTTCAGATCTGTGCTCTCTCCTCTCTCTCATTTTAAAAGCCCGTTGTCTCCCCTGCCAGAATTCTAGTATGTATTTCACTAAGATAGATCTTTTAATATATTCATTCATATAATGATTTGGCATGTGTTTAATGAGCATGTATTTATCAGATGCTATGTCAGGTACAAGAGATACAGTGGTAAACAAGACAGCAGTAGCTCCTGCCCTCAGTTTCTCTCTTAGAAGTGACTTTAAAGCCTCAGGCAGCAGGGCACAGTGGCTCACTCCGATAATCCCAGCACTTTGGGAGGCTGAGGCAGGTGAATCATGAGGTCAGGAGCTCAAGACTAGCCTGACCAACATGATGAAATCCATCGCTACTAAAAATACTAAAACTAGCCGGGTGTAGTGACATGCGTGTAATCCCAGATACTCAGGAGGCTGAGGCAGGAGAATCACTTGTACCTGGGAGGTGGAGGTTGCAGTGAGCCGAGATCATGCTGCTGCACTCCAGCCTGGGCAACAGAGCAAGACTCCATCTCAAAAAAAAAAAAGCCTCAGGCCTATTTTTTATAGGTTTAGTTAACCTACAAACTTACTGGCTTTCCAAACCAACTTACTGGCTTTCCAAACATGTCTGTGAAATTGGAGAGTTAAATTGATAACATCTACAACAGCTAATATTTATTAACATCTACAACAGCATTTACCCATTCTGCATCCATCAACTCATTTCATCCTAACAACCCTTTAGGTAGCAGCATAATCATTATTCCATCATAAATTAGAAAATTGAGGTGATATTTCAGGTTTGCCTGTTCTAAAACTTGCACTCTTCACCACTGTGTGATTACTACTAGAGTAAGTAAGCCTCAGCACCAATTTGCTTGCATTGACTTTGATCTTGCATTGTTATTACAGGCCAGGGTTCAAATATCTCCCATCTGACTGTGTTAAAATTTACGATTTGAGTTGCTACCATATTATCAGCTGAGTAATTGGATCAAACCTGTTCCTGGATCCACAGTGGTAGTATTTGTCTTTGTTCTTTACAGAGCCTCATTATATTGCTTGAATATCATCTTGAAAAAAACTATGATGATATTAGAAATATTTCTTAACTAAATAAAAATTGCTAACAATAAATGTGCTACTTGAAATTTGCTAGTAGTTCATTGTAACTGTATTAGTTGGTCTGAGTTCAACAAGTGAATGATGACTTTTCTCAACAAATTGGTTGATATTATGCTCCTCAAACCTGCCATGAGTTACACGACCCCAGGAGAGTCTGGAATGTTGGTGTGATAGTGACAAATTGTTTCACTGCTCTCTAATGCAAAAATATTATAAATAAGAATCATTTCAGTTTATTTATTCAAGTGTATTTGAAATGATATATTTGGCGATTTGTACTTTCTGAGCTCTGTAGTAGACTTATTTCTTTAAGGAAATAAAAATAAAATGTCAAATTCAGGACAAAACAATCTAGAATTTTACTTATGTAAATAGGTGAGATAAATAGTACTGTTCTAGCACCGCTGTCTCTCAAAGGTCCTTTTTAGAATGCTGCATTCCACTAGGCACTTCTCTTCAACATCTTGGCAGGTACATTTGTAGGTTTAAGTGAACACATTGCGTTGCGTTGCCTTGCATTGCTTGCAGTGGAGAAATATTTGCTTTTCTCTAATTTAACCAGTGTTATTTCAGTAGAGCAGATTGCAGGCAGGTCACAGAACAGCTAGGAGCAGGGCTCTGAAGACAGACTTGGGTTTGAATGCTGTCTTTGCCATGCATGTCTTTGCCATGTATATAAGCTGTGTAACTTTGGGCAATTTAGTTAATCTCTGTAAGTGTCAGATTCTTCATCTATAAAATGAGAACAATACTAATTCCTACCTCATGTTGTTTAAATGATCAAATATGACTTATGCTAGGCGTACATTAAATGCCCAGTAGCTCCAGAAGGCTGTTTTACTTGTTATTAGAGAAGGTATCCATTTTCTTTTTATTCATTAAAAAAATCACCACTTTAAAAGAATAAGTGGTCTTGGTAATTAGCGTCATTGTTAAATACAAAAAAAGCCACTTCAAGGAAGAACAAAAAGCAATAACACAACAAATGGTTTCTTAAGTGGGTTGTCAAAATGTCACACTTTGATTCTAGTGGTCAATATAAAAACATTTAATTTCATGGCTAATCCTTGGTATCAAATGAGCCTCTGGAAACCACAAGTTATTCAACTCTCTGGACTCTGGAGTCACTCAACCTGGGTTCAGATACAGGCTCTGTTACTTATTTACTGTGTAACTTTGGGCAAGTTACTTATTCTCTTTGTGCCTCAGTTTCCTTTTATGTAAAATGGAAGTAATAAAAGTACCTGCCTCATAGGGTTGTTAGGTGAGGATTAAATAAGATGATGTTTGTAAACTCTTTAGAACAGTACCTGGCAGATACAAGGATTAACTGCAGTTATTTTAGATGGATGGTACTAATATAACTAAACTTGATTTTCACACAAATATAATAAACACCTTTGATGGAGATGCATTTTGAATCATGGATAGAATAATTCTTTATTATCATACACGTTGACTAGGTGGAAATGTGAAATAAGAAATATGTCAGATATGGAAAGTCACCAATGCAAGATCTTGGAAACAGGGTCATTATTTAAAAGAAATCATTTATAAGATGGTATGTAGTTATTGTAAATAATGTTCAATCTTTTAAATTTAGCATTTGTAGTAATATTATAGTTTCTATTGCTGGCTTTATAAATACAGGCATGATTTGGCCCATATATCCTGGCTTGTTACCACAGGAGATTATTCAGTCAAGGAAGAAACAAGAACTGTGTAAGACAATCTCAAAGTAATTACTGTGGACTTCAGAATAGTCTTATTGGGGAGCAATTGCTGAGAAATGAACCATGATTGTTTCTGTAGCTCTAGTGGAAATAGTAAATGTTTGGTAACTAATGGTTCTGGAGACTGTGGGCATCAGTTTCAGCAAACAGGAAGAACTTGGCATTTGACAACAGAAGTCCTGGGTTCAGGTTCTGTTGCTTCCACTACTGACTGTGTAACTCCAGGCAATTCGCTCATTTCTTTGCTCATCAGTTTCATCTTTTATCAAATAAAAATAATAACATTTCCCCCGAGGTTCTACAGGATTGTGAGCCAAAGAAGATAAAATGTGAGAGCCCTAGGCACATGATTGAGATTTCCATTTTTACTAATGTCAAGACAGGAGTCAAGAACCAAGCATTTTTGTTTTTCTGTGGAACCTGAATACGTGGCCTGGCCTATGAGAAGAGCAAAGCAAAAGAGATATTTTCTATTTAAATTGTATTTCACTAAATTTAATTATAATTATTTTAATTCTGTGTATTCAGATTCTACTTAAGCACATCACTTTACCTCATAGCATATGATTTTGACCTGCTTGGCAGAATGAGATCTGGGAAGAGGAACTTAGATTGGGGGCAGAGTTAGGGAGGAAGAGGGTCTTGGTGTGCAGCTGGTTACCAGAAAAGGTGGGTGTGGGTGTGTTTTTCAAGACTTGGTTATCAGATGAGGTCTTAGCAAAATAGACTCAAGATTCTTTGGGAGTGGGCCGGGGCATGGGGAAGGAAAAGAGGGTAGGATCTATATGTTTTGGGGGTACAGAGAGGTTTGGGAGGGGCAGGATCGGAGGTTCCTGTTAGGGAGATGGGAGACAGCCTGGGGGATGGAGGAGCTCTTCCAGAAGAGGGTAGAACTAACCTAGAGAAAGAGGCTGGCCTGGGTAGTTTTCCTCTAGGAATCACTATAGGGTCAACTTTGATTACGAAACTTTTTAATACTGGACATTTTTTTTTCTTATTTCTAGTTTTAATTTCCTGTCAGTTTTTCAACAGTTGCTAAATTGTCCTAGGGTAGCACAGAAAGAAATGTATTTATTTAGGTTCAGGTGAATAGGAGCAAAACTTGCCTTTCCATAATGTGGTGAGATGTAAAGGAGAAAAATTTGGAGAAGAGTTTGGCTGGTGGTCATGAAAAGGAAAGCGGATGGGCCAAATCTTACTTATATTTGGCATTTGCTCTGACAGATAGCTTCAATCCTAATGGGTGTATGAGGAAGAAGGAGAAGGCCACGGGGTGCCACAGAAACATTTCACTCTCGTTTTCTCCTTCTACTGCGCTGTTTACCACCATCTCCTTCTTACCTGCTAACTCAATCCTTTTCCTCCAACAGTTTCTGTTTTGCTTCAAAGTCCTACGCTTTTCTGCTTCAGTGTTTGTACCAACTCCAGTGGCCAAAGCTATGAGAGTTTTTTATTCTCTCTGCTTAGAGGATGACAGAGGAGAAGTCCCATCTGTGTCTCTGGTGTCTCCTACTAATTTGATTTCCCATAGAAATACTGGTGAATATTAAAGTATTTCTACAGATAATAATGGGTGACCTACATTTCTTTAGGTGAGCTAATAAACTAGCCATCCTTTGTCGCTTTACTTTTATAAGAAGATGTTTTATAAGGTCTAAACAACAATTTTTTTGGCTATATATAAATTTTGGACAAAGCATATTACTGGGTTGGAGACTGACTACATTATAGGATGGTGGCATGGTTGCAATGGTAAATAGAAAGACACTGGAACCAGATAACTTGGGTGTGCATTCAGGCTCCACCCTGTACTGGCTGCATGACTTTGGGCAACTTATATTACTGCTTTAAAAATCAGTTTCCTCTGTGGGAAGGAGATTAAAAAAAAATTAATATCATAAAATAAAGAACTGAAGGATGCTTCCACGATGTTATGAAGATTACCTGTCTTAAGCCCATAGTCAACATCAAACTCAATTATGAGCCTCTAGAAGCTTTGCTATTTTAATCAGTTAAAAGACTAGAATATCTGTGCTTACCATTACTTTTAAACATTGTTTTGGAAATTCTGGCCTATGTAATAAGACGTGCAAAAAAGAAAATGAGAGAGAGAATTGCAGGAAAAGACCAGCTGAAGAATAACTATAATGAAAAGTGAGTTGGGCCTGTGTAAAGAACAAACAGGTAGAAATAGCCAAGAACATTTTTTGAAAAAGAAGTTCAAAGTGTCTTTTCTGACCAAATGTTGTGTGCTCTATAAAGTTTATGCTGTGAGCACAAGTATTGATAGATGGATCAGAGGAAGAGAAATGAACAGCCCTGAATCTAGTGTCTAGTTGGCCTAATCAAGCACTTATGCTGTGCTAGACACTGAAGTAAAAGATTTCTGTACATTATCTGGTTTAATCCTTACAACAAGGCTGCAAGATAAACATTGACAAGCTAGATTTGCCCAGGTGTCCAAACTGACATCAGAGCTCAGGTGTGCCTCAAAGCAAATTTTGCACTGATGAACCAGGAAGGTAAGTGATTTCACTGGTGGTGCTGGGGAAAGTCTGTGAGAGGTGGTGGTCAAAAATTGTGGTAAGTACTCATCTCACGTTATACCTATGATAAAGTCCACATGGGTTTAAAAAAAAAAAAAAGCCAAGGGTAAAAGGTAGTGATAGGGACTGGGAGAACAAGCAAAAGAAAACATAAGTAGCTATTTAATTGATACTGGATGGAGGAAGAACTTTCTAAGCATAGAAGTCCAGAGCAGACATCCCAAAGTAAATGATTGATATGTTTCATTACATAAAATTTAAACTTATGTGCATCAAAACCATTATAAACCAAACCTAAATACAAATAATGGACCGGGAAAGCAAATGAAAATATTTATATAATTATCATACACAAATGATTAATATCCTTATTGTCTAAAGAGCTCTTATAAATCAATAGAAGACCACAAACCTTCTAAGTAAAGACAGTCAAAGGCATAAAGGGGAAGAACTGCAATGGATTGTAAAAATTGCTTCATTGTAATAGCAAGAAAAAGTAACTCCAATAAAAAGTACATACCGTTTCACTATGAAATAAAAAAGCATTTTATGAATATACTAAGATACATTTGTGAATGTTTAGAGAAATGGGCACTTTCCTGCACTGTGAATTGTTCTTTTGATGGGCAATCTAGAGATTTTGCCTTTTTGGTGGGCACATGATAGGCAAGTGCCATGAAAAAAGTTTGTTCCTTTTCTTCAACAATACCATTTTGGTGAATTTCTTTTAAGGAAAGCAGCAGATACAAAGTCAAGATTTTTGTGCAAGGAGATTATTACAATGTTAGATGTGCTAGACAGAAATGTATATCATAAATACTAGGAAGTATTTGAAAAAACTTTGCCATGTAAATAGGTAGATTAGGATGCAACTATCAAAACCACATTTTGAGACTATGATATGGAAAAATGATATGATTTTAAGGGGAAAAGGCAAGATATACTGTATATATGGAATAATTCCAATCTTGTTTAAAACACTGTATATGTGAAACTGTGTGTATTGAAAGAGAACACCGCAAAATATTAACTTTCCTCTAATGGTAGGACTATGATTGATTTTCATTTTCTGTACTTGGCACATTTTCTGTAATGAATGTGCATTGCTTTTATGATTATACAAAGCTATTACACTTACTGTTTTAGAAGTTGTGAAGATTAAATAAGAAAATGTAGCTGAGATACCAGGAATAAAGTTAAGGTTTTAGAAATGTTAATTTCCTTCTATTTTTTTCTTTATTGGAAGCTCAAATAGAAACATGAAATTGCAGATTTAATTCTGTATGACTTGATAGTGGGTTTTTAAAGCTGACAAGATGAAATAATTTTTGTGGTGTCAATTTGAATAGCCTTTGATAGAGTCGAATGAACTGTACACAAGTGTAGTTAGAGTTAACTACAAAGTAGAATGTTCCTTTCTTTACATTCTACATATTTAAACTTCAGTACCAGTTGGAATAATTTGCATATTGCACATATTACTATATTCTGATAGGAAATGAGATAGAGGCATTTCTTCCCTGATGGAATAAAGTTAGCATTTTGTAAAAACAGAAAGTCAGACTTAATCTTCATCTTGGAGTTCCTGTAGTCAGAGTAGATCCTTAGTTTTCTATTTTGAGGTTGTAATAATATTATAGGAACCATATCATCTCTTGCATAATCAGACTTTTGGCTTTTACATGTCTTGCTATTCTGACCCTTGGTAAACAATATTTACAGTAATGAAGTTTGGGAGAAAATGGATTTCTCATAATCGCTGTGCAGGAAAGTTATATGGAAAATGTTTTCTGATGCCAGCATTTTCATGCAGAGGGAAACATTTTTAAATTCTCTTTATTACTACTCTTACAGTTGCATCTCATTGGCATATTCATTTCAAGTTCAAGATCATACTTTTTTAATGTATCTGGCACAATTTCATTTTTTAAAATTCTCTTCAAACTATTGATGCTATTGATTTGGTGTCCCTGCTTTTCTTTATTTTGTAGTTATCTAAGCATTTCCTGCAGAGGTCTTTTTTTTAAGTAGAATTCATTTTATTTCCTCTATTTTACTTTGTGTTCTCCCCCTTTAAGGCACTTACTATATATATAAGTCAATTAATAATGTGCATGTGTCATGTGTCACTGTCATGGTAAATATTTGGAATTCTTTCATGTTTGTTAAATGTTTGTTTCTTTACTTTTTTAGGGTGACTTTGGATCCGATTATCCACGAAGCTCTAGAAAGGTAATGAAAATTACCATTAAACTCAACAAATATATTATTTTGTGTGGACAAGTTTCTTTCTTATAAACATAGACTCTAATGAATTATTTACAGGAGATAGTCCTTTTAAACCAGTTTATTTTTGTCAAATTTGAAGGCTTTTATACTCTTGCCTAGTGGGGCAACCTGGTCACCTGGACATGTGCTCATGGTAGGATAATTCCTTGGTGCTATTAGTTGTGTTTCACATCTGCTTCTCAGCTGTGCAGTTTGAGGCTTGATTTAATGGCATGTACGGAGTAACCAAGACCCCCTGGAGACTGATACAGCATCCATTTCTCCACTGACAATGCCATGAAAATTAAATGTTTGATTTAGCTAAACCGAAAGGTCTACATGGGAGTGCAATTATGATCCGGCGTTTGCTTCTAAATCTGGAATTAGAACAAGGAGAGTCACTTCAATTATTTTAATACCACCTTTAGCCGTGGTAACCTGATATGTCTGTCTAACCTTGAAGGATATTCTGCTCAGTGGGCTATGCAGGCTACCTTTCCCCTATACAGTGATGTGTAAATGCTTCAACTCTCTCCCTGTTGGCCTCTCATCTTCCTGGAGTCGTCACCATTCATCTTTCCATATGCTCATGCCATCCACTATTCTTTTCAACCAGCAGGGTCAGGTAAGGGTTAGGACAGACTGCATTAGAATGTCAGTTCTCCTTGCTTCGTTTTCTTCATATAGAAATAGACGAATAATACTATCTGCCTCATAAGTTTGTTGTGAGAATTTATTGAAACAAAACATTAAACTTGGTACCATAATAAGAGCTTAATAAATATCAGTATAATTCACATTATTATTTTTTTTTCCTAAGATGACTTCTGCATTCATATGTATATATTTTACTAGGTTGAATCATGTGAAATTGCCATTTTGGTAAGTAAAAAATAGTCTAACACCAATAATTTCATGTGATTAAACTATGAATTAACTTATAATTCTATTTTCTGTCTATGGTGTTTTGGTTATTTTGTTTCTGTAACATATTCACTACACAATTCTGTGATACACTTGAATTATCTTCTTTTTTTTTTTTTGAGACAGAGTCTTGCTCTGTTGCCCAGGCTGGAGTGCAGTGGTACGATCTCAGCTCACTGCAACCTCTGCCTCCTGGGTTCAAACAATTCTCCTGCCTCAGTCTCCCAAGTAGCTGGAATTATAGGCACACACCACCACGCCTGGCTAATTTTTGCATTTTTAATAGAGATGGGGTTTCACCAGGTTGGCCAGGCTGGTCTTGAACTCCTGACCTCAGGTGATCCACCCACCTCGACCTCCCAAAGTGCTGGGATTACAGGCGTGAGCCACGATGCCCAGTCTGAATTGTCTTCCTAAAATGATTTTTTGTTTTTGTTTTTATTCAGCAAAAGGACTGAGTGATGCTGTTTTTTTCCTGAATGACTCCTAAGAATGATAGTCTAGTAAGACTTTGACATTGGTTCAGTAGGCTCATCATGATACTAGGTGGGTTTCAACTCAGCAGGATGTTGTAATGTTGCTGGTCAATATTAATTGTGTCACCAATAATATGCTAAAGTCAGATTTATGTGGGTCAGGCACACAATTTTATCTCAGCCATATGATATGTTCTTCCTATCAAAGTATTTTTCCATTTTTACTGTATTTACTTTCTCAATAATTTTAAGGAGCAAAAGTAAAACTATCTTAATCCTTTAAAGATTAAAAATGGAGTCATATGTTAACTAATTTGATCAGGAGCATAGATCTAGTTAGTGGCTATTCAGAGAGTTAAATAAAGGTCTTCATAATATCAAAGCTAATGTAGGCTTTTATAGGTCTTATCGCAAACTCATTTGATATAATTGGATAAATAAAATCCTCCCAATTTCTCTCATTCTTACTATATTCCGTGGTTACTCAAAAGCATTCTCTATGTTTTAGAAATTT
The DNA here is from genome assembly GCF_008728515.1 of Papio anubis. Classification (NCBI taxonomy): domain Eukaryota; kingdom Metazoa; phylum Chordata; class Mammalia; order Primates; family Cercopithecidae; genus Papio; species Papio anubis. The sequence continues at coordinate 56,790,481 of NC_044986.1, read as the reverse complement.
ATATCTAGTATAGTTAATAATTAATAAAATTTTTACAATGAATGGAACATGAATTTCACCAATACTCTGATGAAGAACAGAAATATAGGCTGTCATATCTCAAGATTGTAATATTTTAGTTTATCTTAAACCTTCTACGAGAATGAAACAACTATTCATATATGGATTTAGGACTTTCTTGTTCTGTTTTACGCACATATTTGTGCACAGTCCAACCTCATTTATAGCACTCAGCCATTTAAACAGCTTCTGAAATGAATGTGTGGTTATGCTGCCTTCTGTAGCAATTTTTATATATGGTATAAATGCTGTCTTTACTGAAATTCTGACTCTGTGCCCATGATGCCAGAAGACACAAAGGCTATTGGGAATACGAGGCTGAAATGATTTCTTTAGAGGCTCCAACACCACCAGGAATTCAGTTAGGAGAGTGATTAAAACTGAGTGAGCTGAGGCGGGCGGATCACGAGGTCAGGAGATCGAGACCATCCTGGCTAACACGGTGAAACCCTGTTTCTACTAAAAATACAACAAATTAGCCGGGCGTGGTGGCACGCACCTGTAATCCCAGCTACTTGAGAGACTGAGGCAGGAGAATCACTTGAACCTGGAGGCAGAGGTTGCAGTGAGCCAAGATCGTGCCACTGCACTCCAGCCTGGGCAACAAAACAAGACTCTGTCAAAAAAAAGAGAGAAAAAAACCCCCCCAGAAAACAGCAAAATACTGAGTGAGGCAAAAAGAGTTGAGAGTTGATACCTTTTATCCCCAACTTAAAAGTATCTTCTACTTTACGTTTTTGGTATCTTGGGAGCATTTCTTCTGGCCTGGGACCCATCTGGTATATACTCATCTGCCTTGGTGCTTTGGAACCCTGACTGTCCTGTCTGCTCAGTTTGCCTTCTTTCTTCCTTGTCATAGTTTCAACGAATGTCCATTTCAGACGTGAGAGCTCTGAACTCGACAGAGATAACTTGCTTCTTGGCACCCACTCAGCTCCCACAGCTCCTGTCACTTAATAGTCCAACCCTCTTCACCAGCAAAATGGCTGGGGCCTCTGTGGAAAATACAGAATCTTTTTTCAGAATCTCTGTTATTGAATCTCCTCACTCAGCTAAACTATTAAAATCCTCCTGGGATTAGGGAATGAGACAGTGTACACTTCATAGTGTACAAATTGAAGTGGTAGTTTGGATGAATTCTGAATTGAATGAGATAAGAGTGTCAATGAAAATAAAAGGAAAACCATTTATTTTGTGTAGTATCTGATTCTTTCCCCATTTCTTCGCTCCACCCCTCCACTGCTTTGATAATGTGTTTCTATAGAATATGACTCCCGTGGCAACATTTAAGAAACCGAGGTCACTTTTTAGATCTTGTATGCCAAACACTTGCCTAGGCAAGCCTTTGATTTAGATGCCTGTAAATGTGACTTGACATCTATAGATAGGTGTGCTGTCAGGGCGTTCGATTTACTTAATAGAAAGGATGAAGGAAAGTGTGAGCCTATCTGTAGAATTCTTTTGTCTTTGAACTGTGCAATATGAGTCACCAGGAACAATGCTGCAGCATGTCAGGCAAAGTCTGAATCCCAGTGACACAATTCTAAGAACTGTCAGAATTGACTCACGCCCAGTGTAAGGGTATGGGTTACAATGAGGCTGACTAAAAATGGGTGGGTGATTTTGGTTGCTTGCAAAAGTTTGTTTTCATTTTACATTCAGAAGAAATCAGAGCTACCACTGTTCCAGCACGAGGCTGCCCTGAAGGTCTCTGTGTGGGGAGACTGCCTTCTGTTAGGTTCAGAAGTGCGAGCGCTCTGGCTGCATCCTCTGGCATTTATTTATCCTCACGACTGAGCCAGCGGGGGGTCAGGTGTGTCCTTCCTCTGCTGATTCAAGTGGGCCCTTCTTGAAGGTGTGTGCTCTGTAGGAGGAAAAGACTGCTGTTTTCATTTTGGAGTATCGGTCCCTAAACACCTTTCTGTGACGTTTGAGGAAGGTGTATTTGTATTGATTTCTATTCTAAGGAGACTAGTGTTATTGTAGGCCCTTTAACAAATGTGTTAGGAATGCAAATATTTGCATATGGAAGAATAAAATATTAATACTACTTAGAATAGTCATAAAAGTATATGATTTACTCATATAGAAATTATCTTATGAATGATCACTTTAATTAACTGACATCTAGCTATCACATTACAAGTAACTGACACCAGCATTGAGCCCACTAGCTTCGTATTCTGGCTTGGCAGACCCAAAGATGCATAGCCACAAACTGTTTATCTCATGCTCACACAAATCATACTGTTTAGCATCCTTTAGCCCCTGAGAAAAATCCCATTTTTCAATTGCCCCTCTGTTTTCTAGAACCACTCTTAAGTTGTTAAAGATTTCAGAAACGAAGTCTGTTATCACAGTATTTTCTTGCAGACATCTGATTCTTCCTGAAGGTAGAAGAATCATCCATTTTATTTATTTTTTTCCTACAGGTTTAATTTGCTTTGCTCAAGTCTGTGGTGAGGATATTATTTACCCTGGAAAATGACTTAAAAATGTGGCAGGGATCTCTACAAGTTTTGGTTTATTATTAAACTCAAGATTTTGGCAGTTAGTAAAGTTTCTTTTAGAAAAATACAGTATTTAGAGACCAACCATGAAGATTACACTCAGGAAGGATATATATATATATTTTTTTTCTGAGACAGAGTTTCCCTCTTGTTGCCCAGGCTGGAGTGCGATGGCGCGATCTCGGCTCACTGCCGTCTCCGCCTCCCAGGTTCAAGCGATTCTCCTGTCTAGCCTCCTGAGTAACTGGGATTACTCAGGTGCTCACCACTACACCCAGCTAATGTTTGGTATTTTTAATAGAGACAGGGTTTCACCATGTTGGCCAGGCTGGTCTTGAACTCCTGACCCCAGGTAATCTGCCCACCTTAGCCTCCCAAAGTGCTGGGATTACAGGCAGGAAGGAATCTTTCTACAAAAGGGGCCTTCCTTGCCTTTCTTTGATTACTAATGGATAGAATATTTTTTCATGCTTAGTAAATATTTGACAACTTCTGTAAATTGTCTGTACATGTCTTTGGGTATTATTTTATTAGAGTATTAGTATTTTTCTTGTTAACTTATATGAGCTTTTTATATATTAATACTATTATTCCTTTATCATTTTGGTGGTAAATATTTTTCTAGATTTCCTTTGCCTTCTAATTCTCTTTATATTCTGATTAACCCTTAAAGTTTAATTTAAAAATCTAGTAAACAATTGTTTTCCAACTGTGCTGGAACGGTTAACTGTATAATTGTTTTCAAATATGTAAATCTTTAGAAAATATATTTGGGCACAATTAAGGATCATATTTTTGTTAGGGTGGTAAATGTGGCTGAAAGATAAGCTAAAGTTAGGCTTTAAATTCTAAGGCAAGAGATCATCTAGTATAAATGTGTTTCAGTCAAGTATAGATGTTGTTGGATGCAATTATGGGTTATGATATGGTAGGGTACCCATGAATGCTAATTTCTTTGATGCAGTGCAGTGGTTTTCAAGCAACCTGCATTCTGTAATATCTCAGTGTCATATTATCTCATATTCTGTCATATGATCTCACTGTTTTGTAACTCTCATAGAAGTCCCCTTTTGAATCTACCATAGTTGGAAAGGAAAAAAAGAAAAAAAAGAAAAAAAGAAGTCTCCTTTCTGGTAGACCCTTTTATGGATTTATTCATGTCACATATAAATCTATTATCACATCTAAACACACCCTGGAATTCTAAGGTAAATTCTTGCTCTACAATCTTGATCTCTGTGATGGAAGTTGTGGTCCTAACTTGGGTGGTGCAAGAGCTCTCGATCACAAGCTCCCTCCATCTGGAGGGCAGTATAGCCTAGTAATTCAGAGTGAGAGCTCTGCAGTGACAATGCCTTGGTTGGAGTCTGGCTGGCTAGTTACTCATTAGGAATCATGAACAAGTTACTAGACCACCTTATTCCTCAATTTTCTCATTTCTAAAGGGAATTAATAACAGGTATCTATCTCATTGGGTTGTTAGGAGAATTAACTGAGAACGTACTGTTCTCAAAAAGCTCTTGGCACGTATGTTTGATAAATTTCAACTATCATCACCACTACCATACAGTCATTCCTTCCTCTTTCCTTTCCTTCAATTGATAGCATTCTAACCCCATTTCCAGGTAGCAGGTTTTAAGAAGATGGTGCTAAAACATAGAAAATCATGAGGGCTTTAAAAAATTTTAAAGTCTAGTAGTAAAGCAGTAGACAAGAACTTGGTGATGGAGCCAGGACAAGATGCTTTACAGTTCAGTTTCAAAATGGTCAAGGTTTCTTCCGATGCCCATCTCCCTGACTCACATGTCACATACTCCACATTTAAGATATTCTAACCGTGGGATCCAAAATAGAGGAACAGGATTTGAGGATATTAATCTTACTTTGGTCTTCAGTAATACATCTTTATCTGTCTATCTAGTGTGTGTACTATCACTAAATATATATAATCTGGATATTCCTAGACATAATGTGTATATAAATGTATATAATGTATACATTTATATACATTATGTATATAAATTGTGTATACAAATATATATATACAATATATATATAATTTGTATACACAAATTTTGTGTGTATATATACACAAAAATATATATATTTATATTTGTATACACAAACTCATATTGTGCATGTGTATTTGTTTAAAATATATAATGATGTAAGTTAGAGATCTAGAAAGTCTCAGATCCCTGCTGAGCCTCTGGTGGGAGTTACTCTGCTAATTCATCCCAGGGGGAGGAGCTTCGATGTGATAAATACTATAGTCTCTAAGCTACAATGATATGCTTCTCTCTTCACAATAAAGTATAATGCATATCACCTGCTACTTAGTCTGTAGCTGCCAACTCAAGAGGTCATTGCAATAAAAAGTGCTTCTTTCTCAGGCCATAGAAAAGTAGGACATATATATATATTCTTTCTTAGTTTCACAAAGGAGAAAAAGACTTCCTGATGTAGCTAATTGTGGTTTGTATTTTGAGCCTATGGCCAGTCTGCTGATACTTAATTACTTCAAATGGTGCAGTAAAAATGAAAGTAAAGGAACTAACTTTATTGAGTGGCCATTATGTGCTATATGATGTTAACTTATTTGATTCTCCACTGATTCTGTGAAACTGGCTTGATTACTTTCAATTTATGGATGGGGGAGCAGAGGTTCAAAGTAGTTGGTATATAGCAAAGCTCTGTTTGAACCCAAATTTCAGTGAGTCCCCAAATCATGCCCTTCCCAGGGCCATGCTGCCTACTGGTACATCTGGATAAAGGAAACCAGAAAAATTGGTCAAGGATTTCCAGATATGACATTTGAAGTGCTGGTCCCGGCTGGTCACTCCCAGGGCAATCAACTGGAGGTGGCTGTGGCTGATAATGGCGTTAGGTAGGTTTCTCCCTCAGCCATAAGCTTCTCCTCTCTGTGACCCTTCTCTGGTTTTTGGGTATAGCTTCACTCTTGGCTACTTACCTGCGTGCTCTGACTTCGACCCTACTTCCTATTTTCCACCATAGTTTTTTATTTGCTGGATTTGCATTCTAACCAGCAAAGCCATATTGGTGACAGTTATTTGCTTCACTTATTTATTTCAACTTTGATCCAGTGTTTTGAATATCTAGCTCTAATTTGAGGCATGTATAACCTTCTGAGAAAAGAGTCAGCAATTAAGATGTCAGCCTTGTCAGGATTCCGGAGCACTATGCTGATAGGTACTTGGAAATGATATAGATAGAACATATGCTAAAACCTTCTGGCATGTAAATATGTTGCTCTTTAACAGAAAGTTTCCAGGATTCAATAGTCAGCCTTTTGCAATGATTAAGGTATTCTGGGCTGGATTCAGCCTCCCTTAGTAATTTTTTAAATATATATGTTAGAAAGGGAGGCAGTATGTGGTATAAGGTAAAGTAGGTGAGCCTGAAAGTCAGACTGATTCAGACTCAAATTTTAATCCCACCCCTTACTGTCTGCATGTCCCTGGGCTTCACACTTTACCTCTTTGAGCTCTGGTTATCCATCTGCAAAATAGATGTGATACCTACCTTATGGGATGGTTTGTAACACCCAGTATGGTGCATAGCACAGGCCATCACTGAGCAAATATGAGTTCTCTTCATCTTGACTGGAAGACAATGCTTTCCAAAGTTCTTGTCTTCAGTGAGTGCATATATATGTACAGGAAGACTGATTAAGCCTTTTCTCACATAAAGACTGTTTTTCTTTATAGGCCTTTATCTGTTCCAACTCAAAGGAAGGTTTAAGCCCTCTCATTTCCTTGATACCTCTGCATGAGATAAGACTTGAACTCAACATACAACAGCTTGTTGGGTGTGTTCCATACATCTGTTACGTGCAAGTGTTCTTCCTGCCGGATCTGGGGAGCAGTGAGAGTCACATTTTGCTAGTAGACTTAGCTATTGATGATTTCAACACAACATTTATCATGACATAGGGGATGCTTTTGAAATTGTGCAGGAAGCTGAAATGAGTAATGTGGCAAGTCAAGGCTCACAGCCATAGAAGGAACCACTTCTCGGCTGGGTAGGGAATGTGTTTCTTCTCAGACTCCTCTCTTCTGTGAATTCCGTGCTCCCTGATAAAGACTGGCCTTTCCTACCAGGATACCTTGTTAAAGTAAACTCAAGAGTTTTTGCCAATGATGTCAAATGTGGCCAAACAAAGGCTTACAGTTGATGAGTACAAACATAGCAAGGTTTTACCTTAATCAGCTCTTAGACATATTCACCAGTGTCTAAAACTTGTTAACTGTTCTTTTGCTTTTAATTCAACAGCTATATAAGTGTTTTTATATAGAAGCCATACTTTTTAAATGAAAACATAATATTTTAATCACCAAATGCGGGAAGACTTTCTCTCTACAGAAATATGTGTTTTAGAAAGGATCCTGTATACTTTTAAAAAATCATCTCATGAGACCAATTAATTTGATTAATAAAAAAGCTTTTAAATTATTTTTAGTATTGTAGTGTGTTCCAAAAGAAAATGTTCCTCAACCCAAATTTATAATTGTGCTTATTATTTTTCTAATTCAGCATCAAAAAACTAAGAAATGCATCATTTTTAAAAATCAGGAAGTACAGGGAACTAAGAGACTGACTACCTTCCATTTTTATGTTCCTCTTCTAATTGTCAATCTTGCTACTCATCAACTGCTGACACTAAATTTTCTGATGGCTTAAAGTCTAATAATAAAGCTACATTTTTACTTTTTTTCAAGCACTTCTTTATAGACAGAAACAAATTAAAATTTACCACTTTCAACTAATAATTTGAAGCTCTAGAAATTGTCAGTGCCAATATGGCACTCCTACAACATGACTTTAGGAGGCAGGAACTGTTGCATGAAGTCAGAAAGAGTATTCAGAAGTTTGTAAGTGCTTTCTGTCACTTTACTTGAAATTATTTGGTTTTTAAAAATCATCCTTATGAAATGAGCAGAGAAGCTCTTATTAATACAACTTTATAGATAAACAAACTGAATCTCAGCTTACATGACTTGCACAAAGCCACATATTGACCCACCTATGAATACAGCACAGGCCTTTGTCCATTGATTTTTCCATCATCCCATTCTCTGACTGAACTCCTTTAAGAGACTACATACTCCCATTCACATACTTTCCTTGTAAGAAGCAAGCAAGCTTTGTTCCCTGGTGGTCTGGACTTTAAACATGAATGGATAAAATCTATAACTAATGGACAGAATCTGCAACTAAGTATAGAGAAACTAAGACTAGTTCATAAATGCTTATGAATCCTTCTGTGTGTGTCTCTGTTTTCCTTTCTAATTATTTATTTCTTTATATTTTTATTTTATTTTTGTAGAGATGGGATTTTGCCATGTTGCCTAGACTGGTCTCAAACTCCCTGCCTCAAGCGATCCTCCTTCCTCAGCCTCCCAAAGTACTGGGATTTACAGGTGTGAGCCACTGCACCTGGCCTTCTTTCCCTTCTTTAAGAGCATTTGAGTCTGTAGACAGATCACATCTTGTCATATGTGTCCTTTATGTGTTTCCTGTAAAACCTAAAGGGAGAGAGACTGAAAGCTGGTCTGTGGCTATCAGTTGTGCTGATGCCAGTTCAGTTTACCGATCACGTTTACCAGGCTCAAGCTTTTAAAATGAGGCTCTGTGGAAATGAATTGCTCATTTTAGGGACTTGAACAGGGCTGCGATCAGCCATTTCCAAGAGTGGTGGAATATACTCAAAGATTAAGCTGTAATCATGTGTTTACTGGAAAATTTAAGACAGCAAAACTTAAATCTCATTCTGCTGTTCAATAGCCATCTAGGGAGCAGCATAGAAAGTGGACTACAATGTTGGTGTTTATGGAGAGAAAGTCCACTTTCTACCTTCTAGCTCTTGAAGTTGGTGATTTAGTTGTTTGGAGCTTACTTGTTTCAATAATAAAGCACATTATCTATGAGTGTTGGAGCCTTTCTTTCCTATATGGGAGTTGTCTCTTTTGAGCGTAGGTGGTGGCCACTCACTGAAAATGTGATAGATGGGCTTAAAGCATTGGAGAAATTCCTTCCAGATCTTTGGTTCTGGAAACCCCCGAAGCATTATTCTATTTTCCTTTTATACTTTTTGCAAATTTAGGTAACCTTGAAAAATATACTGAGTAGCTAGCTTCTATTTCCACAGCTCTGGCATGGAAATTTCTTACAGGCTAGAGCTGCTGCTTAGATTGGTTGCTATGCAACCAGGAGAGAAGTTCACAAGCTTTGTCACAAGCCAGCAATCAAATGAGAGGCAATATTTTATTTCATGTGTGTTCTCTTTCTGTCAACTTTTGTGTTTGATATTGTTTGTTTACATCTTTTGGGAAGTTTTTATTTGTAGAAATACCTTTTCCAGAGCAACTTTATTTGTTGAAGGCATTTTGGTTTGATCTTGCTACATTAAAAGGTGAGCTCCACCTCAAAGGCAGTAGGTATTGAATTAGACCTTGAAGCAAATAAAAGAGTTCTTATAAAAACGTGATGATGTCACAATACTGCTTTGGCTACTATCTTATTAAGAAAACATGTATGTAGCTTTGCATTCTTTCCACTGCTTATTTTTCTTATTGTGCACTTTTTGACATAAATCAGTGACTCGAAACCTACTGTGCCTTCGTCCTCTTGACCTTGAAAGTCATCTCTGAATACAAGATCATTTAAAACTTTATGGTCAGGATTTGTTGTGGCTGAATTCTTTGGAGCCGTCTTTTAGTTAAATCCCTCTTAACCTTAGCAGATACTGTCTTTCCAATACTAATGAGCCAGTTTTTAAATAAATGCTTGAATAAATGCTTGTAACCAATGTTTATATTTACATTATCTATTTTCAATGATACATGGATGTGTATTGAATGAGGCTGAGGAGGGCACGTCAGAACTGTTCACTGTATTCTTACAGGTAGACAAGCAGATATGGGGACACTAAAATGAGACAGCTCTTGTCCAGTGTCCCAAAAATGGAAAAGATGGTTTGCAGAAACTACATATCAATTAGCTTGATACCATATCTGGCAAAATTGCAGTCTGAGTTCTTGAACTAATAGCTTGTAATTCCATAGCCACTGGATATGGGTTTTGGTAACTCGTTTGATGAAATATTTCTTGTGATAATCAACATTTCATTATGGTAATCTCTAATTTTAATGCTTTAGAAATAGCACTTAGCATTTTTTACTGCAAATGGCTTTCTATTTAAATTATTTGAAGAAATGAAACAACATTGAAACTGATGTAAATGGTGTTGAAATTCAGGGATATAATATTTGGATATAAATTTTATAATTTGCATTTCCCCCTCCTAATTTGGCCTACTATAGGAAAATCCTTTTTGCTCTTTTGCCTTTTAAAGTCAATATTTAGCACTTCATTGCATTGCATGATGCCACACTCACATTTTAGGAAAGTGTGATTCAAAACATTCAGGATGAGCTATCTTTACCGTTTGTGCCCTCCTAGAGCAAGTGAGGTTCTAGTTGGGCCCTGTCACTGCTGGGTGATTGCATTTGCTATGTCAGTGCACTAATGGCTGTTGGAAAAAGGCCTGATACCTCCTCTTAGTTTCCAAACTCCTTTTGAGTTCTTCATAGAAAAGTGGAGAATGAACCATTTTAAATCAAACTATAAAGCACAAATTAGGGAAGTTAATTTCTTTCACTTCTTCAACACACAAGCATTTGCTGAGTAGAGCCCTTCTTTGGTTTTGAGACAAGTGGAGCAGATACATTCTGTATCATGTACTAAACTCTCATTCTGTCCCCCTTTTTTTAGATCCCTTTAGCAGACTGATGAACCTATAAGAAGGAAAAATTTAAATGTGTAAAATGAAATATAAGAAATTTTATTGAAATCATTATTGAAAAATTTAAAAATTGTGAAGTAATAGCTATAGATTACTGTTGCATTAAGTAATAAAATCTAGGAGAGGGTCTAACACCAGCTATATTTTTGATCTCATGATGTTTTAGGTCGTATCAGGAGGTATCTGCCTAAATGTAATCTGTGAATACTACTGTGACTTGTATCATGCCTGTATTTATCATGGAAGGAAATGCTCGATTTTAGTGAGATGCCTGTGAAAATAAAGATGTACTTTTTCCATCCAAACTCTATCCACAGACCCATTTGGAGGGGTCCATATATCCCAATTTAAGAACCCCTGATTACATGGTCCCCATTGACATAAAACATAACATTTAATATTAAAATAAGGTTATGATATACCCTTTTCAAATGGTAAGGTCTCTAGTGTTGGTATCCTTGGGGGATAATTCCAATTGATATATGTCACTCAAACTATATTAAGCATGCATGTTAGCAGAGACAAGTGAGTTTCAAACATGCGTATTTTCCGTGCAGCCTAATTATCAATAGAATGGTAGATTTTTACAAAAGATGCCAAATGACTGGGCCTACTGCCAACCTTCCATTATATTGTGGAGGGAGGATAAGAAATGAAGTCATAGTTTAAGTGGTGAAATTTCATCTGAAGAGGCTGTAAGTTACCAAGGGGAAATGTACCAACACGTTAGTAAATACTGCCAGTAGTCATATTGAAAATCTTCTGCATAAATAATAATACTGATTTTACAGATTTTTTGTGAGAAATAAATGAGTTAATCTGTACATAACACTTAGAGTCATGCCTGACACATGGTAAGCCCTGTATTAATGCTACTCTTACCATTCCAGTGTAAGCTATTACTACTACATTTTACAAAAGTGATCCATCTATCTTTAAAGGAAGATTTCATGCACAAGCAAGTTTGTGCACACAGTCTTTTTATGACTGCATCTATATGCGCTGTACTTCACCCTGAGCATATCAATAAATTTATTTGAGATTATTTCATATAGAATTGCCTTGTTTTTTAAAAAATAAACTTTGTCTTTTAGAATAATTTCAACCTTACTGAAAAGTTGTAAATGCAGTACAGAGTCTGCAGACTCCACACCCAGTTTCCCCTATTGTAAACATCTTCTATTACCATGACACATTTGTCAAAATGAAGGAATCAATGTCAGTACCACGTTACATTATGTTAGCTAACCTCCATGCTCTATTCAGATTTCGCTAGTTTCTCCCTAATGTCCTTTTTTATTTTTTGGTTCCAGGATCTCCCCCATTATCCAGGTCTCCTATAGCCTCTTCTCATGTCTGAGAGTTTCTCCATTTTTTCTTGTTTTTGATGACCTTGATGGTCTTGAGGGATACTGGTTAGATAGTTTGAATACCCCTCAATTTGAGGTTGTCTGGAATTTTTCTGATGGTGACACTGGGATTATGGGTCTTGGGAGCTTGACCACAGAGTTGAAGTACCATTCTTATCACTAATAGCAAGATTATCTGATGTCAACATGGCTTACCATTGATGTTGCTAACCTTGATGACCTGAACAAGGCAACTTTTGCCATGTTTTGCATTATAAAATAAAATAACTTTTTTTCCCTCTCTTTCCATACTCTGCTTTTTTTGTAACAAGGTAGTGAGTACAGCCCATACTCAAGGGGTGGGAAGTTAAATAAGATCCACTTCCTTGAGAGGGGGATGTTGGGTGTGTGTGTGTGTGTGTGTGTGTGTGTGTGTGTGTACATGTTTAATGACTTTGTAATCATCCATTGGACTTTACAAGACATGTGAAAGTCTATTTTTGACATCTATTAATTCTCCCCAGATAAAAATTAGGTTTAGAGTTCCAAAAGATGTTTCCCAAAATCTAACCTCTCCCTTCATACATATTTCTTATTTGGGGACACCTCTGTCTGGTTTCCCTGAAACTTCTTTTTGTTTGTCTTAAAATAAGTTTCTAGGTTTTTTTTTTTTTTTTTTCTGTCATGCTTTGTGTAGATAGTTGAATTCTAAATAAACAATGAGCTACTTTATTGGCTTTGTTCTCATCTATGTTCATAGATAAGGATGGCTAAGCTACTTACCTCACAGCAAATTATTTGATCCAGGTAACTAAATAGTCAGTCCGTCATAGAGCTATGTTTTTGAAATCATTAATATCTAAGCATGCTGCTGTCTTATCAAAGGTTACATATAACCTTGTAATGTAAAACTTCAGTATGCACTCATAAATTTTGGGGCTCTGTATTCAATTACCAGATTATTTATTGATCTTCTGCTGTGTTCTCACCATGGTTTGGTGGAAAGACAAATTAGACCCCTGCTATGAGAAGGTTCTTATTTCTAGTGGGAGACACAGAGAATAAATACATTAAAAATTAATGGAAAAGATCATTTTAGAGAGTGAGTGGTAAGTGCTTTAAAGAAAAAAAAACAGAAAGCCCGGTGAAGTGCTAGTGAATTACTTGGTCCTAATGACTATTTAGGGACTACTGTAAGTTTTGTGACCATGGAAGTCCTCAGGAGATGGCAATTGAACTAAAGCCTAGGTATGCAGGAGCATCAGATGTATGAACACCTGGGAGAACTTTCAGCAAAATCTGGAGTTAGGAGTAGTCTTGGCAAATTCCAGGAATAAAGAGAAGGTCAGACACAAGTAGATTTTAAACAAATGTTGATTAAATTTAACTGAAAACAGTGTCATTGTCCAAGACACTATATGAGTACAGAATCCTAAATTCTTCAATACCTCCTAGCACTTGAAACAACTAAGACTAACATCCAGTTAAAAGCAGAAGCTTTTGAGTCAAATATTGTTTGCTACCCATATAATTTTAGGCAAGTCATTTTAGCCATTTTTCTGAGTTTACAAACTGGGGTTATTTAAAGTCTATTAGGGTGGACGGAAGGGAGTAAAAGAAAGAATGTAAAATATTTAATATGGAACTTGGCACATTCTAATTATTTAGTAAAATGGTTGCTGTACAAAAACAAAACAAAACAAAAAACCAAAGAGAAAGCCAGAGTTGTAGAAGAGAGGACAGAGAAGTAGAGAAAGGGTTACAGAGGAAGGCAGGGCCTGGTGCATGTGGGGCTTTACAGGCAAAGTTGAATTTTATATGAAATCTCTAGGTGGCTTTAATCAGAGGAGAGGGACATGAGTTTTAAAAGACGTGAGTGTTTTAAAATAATCTAGCTGCTGTATGGAAAATGGATTACAGAGAGAGAAGAGGAAGCAAGAACACTAGTTAGGATATCATTGTGAGAGTCCTTGTGAGAGACAGATGATGGTTTGGACTAGGGCAGTAACAGTGACATGGATAAAAGTAGACAGATTGGGATATATTGTGCGGTTAGAACTGTTAGAATTAGTCGATTAATTGGAATAAATTATTGCGGACAGGAATCAATAGGAATGATAAGGTGAAGATGTTATATAAACTGCCTCAAATAGAAATAATCTTTCATGTGAGTAATGTGAAAGTATTTGACTTTATGTTCTTAATTAGTACATTAAAAGAAGCGCGATATCAAATATCTACATTAACATACTAGGAATAAGTTAGGGAGTCATGTCCATTATAGCTTAGTTAACATATCTAGTAATAGAAGAGAAACCTTGCTTACCAAGTTAGTGAGTTCTTAATTTTTACCATCTGATGAGTCTGTCATAACTACCAAACACAGGCTAGGCTCAGTGGCTCATTCCTGTAATCCCAGCAGTTTGGGAGGCCAAGGAGAGAGGATCGCGTGAGCTCAGGAGCTTGAGATCCGCCTGGGCAACATGGTGAGACCTTGTTTCTATGGAAAAAAAATTAGCCAGGCATAGTGGTGTGTGCCAATAGTCCCAACTACTCAGGAGGCTCAGGTAGGAGGATTGCTTGAGCCCAGGAGGTCGAGGCTGCAATGAGCCATGTTTGTGCCACTGTACTCCAGCCTGGACAACAGAGGAAGACCCTGTCTCAACATGAACAACAACAACAACAACAATAACAACAACAACACAAATAGCTACCAAACACACAGCGTTAAAACTTTGTCTTTAACAGTTAATTTCCAACTGAGGGATTAGCCTTCCTATTTATTTAATCATTAATCCTCAGGGAATTCTCATTTTAGTAATAATATTTCTGATGTAATGGTCACTGTGAATTACTTTTATGTCATAATGATGTGACTATTTAGCAAAGCAGAATAGTTTCAATCATACGTTGATGTTTAACTTTGAGATTACTGAGGAACCGTTTAATTTTGTACTGTTACTTTCATGGAAAATACTTTTTGATAAAGGGTTTTACAAAGCTTTTTTTGGAATGAATAACTAAATATAGTCACAATTTTGACACCTTGACTTATATCAAATACAGCAATTCATTTTATGAGGACTTGGAGTTTAATTTTATACAATTGCTTTGCTTTAAATTTCCAAGGTAATCTTTTCTGTATAAAGAAACATTATTGTTAATATAACAAAAACTTCATTAGTCAGGCTCAATTTAATATTTTTAGATAAAGTGGGCAAGATAGGTAGAATTTATTTTTGTATCCTAGAAAGAAGGATTTGCTAAGGAACTGAGGAGTTAAAAAGAAGGGAAATATTTGTCTCTTTAATAAAATTTTAAAGAATACTGCATAAGTGTATGGATATCACCAAAGCTAAACAAAGGGATGTTGTTGATATGCTGTGTATGGCTCTTGTCTGATTATTAGGGCAGGTGTAACTCTACTTTAATTTGATAACACTCAGCTAACTTAGATTGTGCTATGATGTAACAGATGTTCCTGTATGCCCAGTTGTTGTTCTTTTTTAAAGAATAAGATGCTATAAGTTGAAATGGATTTCTCTATCATAACCTGTTAGTTTCAAACAAAGAATTCTGTACAAATTTATTATTAGGAATATAATTAATTCTATGTATTGAGTATCTTTAGCATCATCTCAGCAAAAGTATTAGGAGTATTTTAGTATATGACATCCAGAAAAAGGAACCAAGCTTCGTGAACCACTGTAGAGTATACACTTTAAAATTATGAAAATAAGAAGAAATATGTAAACTTGCTTCAGTCCTTATAAGAATATTTTGATATTTTATCTTGTTATCCTTAAGAAATGATAGCAGTTCCTGTGGCTCAAGGAGATTTTATTCTCCTTGAGTTAACAAAAAACAAAACCAAAAGTTGGCATTATGAATCATGTTGATCCTTTGATTACATTGCTTGAACAAAGAGGAAAGAAAGCTCTGTTGAAATTCTTGAGAAATTCCATGGCATCTAGCATTTGAGCTGATTCTTCAAGGGTGTGTAGAATTTAATTTAAACAAAGGGAGATGACAAGAAGCCTTGGGGGAAGTGAAGGAGGTGGGAAATGACAGCACTCATTCTGGCCCACCCAGGGATTGTGCCCCCATTGCTTGACTGGTCACTGGTAAGTCTGAAAGGTACCCTGAACAGAGAGGCTGCTAAATACATACAGTAGTATAGATGGACAACACATTTGCATGTTGATTTGCATACAGATTACTAATGTGTATTTGAATCAATTAAACAAGGCAACAGAATCCCATAAGCTACATTCATGTTATGATATCTCAGCAGTCTGTTTTATTTACTTCCCATCTCATTTGTAATTCCTAATCTGACTGCTGCAGATCAAAAGAAGAAAGAACATGTGTGATAAGAGGGAGAATTCATAGGGATTCCTCTGGTTAAATGTTGATAGACATCTCTGAGATGAGCTTTTGGTTTGTAGTCTCCTGGTCTAAGAGTCTGTCAAAGAAGAGTTGATTTAATGGTTTCTATTTTTTTACACTGGGGGGCTTGCTTTAGTGGAGGAGAATGCTAAGAATTTTTAAAGAATACATTTAAATAACTGCATTTTTTAAATCAGGAAAATTTCATACTGATTGAATCTTTTTATGTGGTATGGAATCAATTTTTTATGTAAATAGTCTTTCTATAATTTACTGATTTAAAAAACTTGGTTTCTGATAAATATGATTTAATTTTTGGATTTCTAATGTCCCAGTCTACTGAAAGTTTGTAAGGGAACAGGTGATTTCATGCTTCTGTTTTCTTATTTGGGGGCATTCACATTAGTGATGGGAATCCTAAAAGAGTTTCAAAGATTACATTTAAATAGTTGGATTTTTTAAAAATCAGGAGAATTCTACATTCAGTGGATTCCCTGATATGAATTAATTTTTTGATTTAAGTAGTCTTCTGGTAATATACTTGTTTCAAAAATGTACTTTTGTATATTGGATTTGCTTAAAGTGAAACATGTCTGATATACTATTGACTTTATATTAAGACCATTAAAGTATCCAGTGGACAAATCTACTGGTACTTCTCAACATTTATTCTCAAATCCTATCAGATTTAGTGGATAGGCAATCTGGAAAATTTTTTCTGACACAATATTAAAAATAAGTTTATTCTACTGTAGCGTATAGTAAGGTAATGGCTGCAACTGCATATGGGACTGTTTCCATGTTTGATTAGGGCATGGATATTTGACATATAAAATATTGTTCTTATTAATGTTCATAGCAGTGGATTTATTTGGGTACATTTTAATTTCAGTGTTGGTGATTTCATTATTGTTGAGTGTTCAGCCATTTCACAGCTTGTTAAAGATCTATTTCAAGCATTTGTTTTTCCTTCAGCACAATTTCCCAGTATCTAATTATTAAAGAGAACACACAATATGTAGAATAAATTCACATGTGCAAAACTGACAATTCCAGAAGTGTTACATTCTTATTTGTATCACAGTCTTATTCATATCCGGTAAAATCAACATTTCTCGAATTTCTCTTCTTTTCCTCACTGAGCCTGTTAGCAGGGATGCTGTACATGATGCTGCAGGCATGCTGTTAGGAATATTAAAAAGGTTGAGTCTCAAGCTGAAGAATTATGGGGAAAGGATTCAGTGTGAACTGTCAATCAGTCCTCTCGTGCCTTTCTTTTTCTTTTTTTTTTTTTTTGTTTTACTTTCTTGTTGGCAATATGTTGGGGAAAATGAAACTACCTTTGCAAAAATTATGATAGTGAGAAAAATCTGACATAGGAAAATTATGACAGTGAAAGAAATCTCACCTAACCAACTCCATCTTGCTTTTAATCATCAAGCTACCCTTGTTCATTCCTGGTTGCAGGCAAACTAACTTTGGGAAGAATTTAGTTCACAGTTTAACTTTGAAGCAAAGATGATAACAGTTCCTCCCTAAAACAAAACCCCTTCTTATTTGGGCACCAGACCTCCTTTTAAAAACTAACAAATTAGCCACAAGATCGGAAATTACAGCTCAGGAGTCATACAGCCAGAGACCACAAGATTTCTTTTCTTTTTTCTTTTTTTTTTTTTTGAGATGGAGTCTCGCTCTGTCGCCCAGGCTGGAGTGCAGTGGCCAGATCTCAGCTCACTGCAAGCTCCGCCTCCCGGGTTCACGCCATTCTCCTGCCTCAGCCTCCCAAGTAGCTGGGACTACAGGCGCCCGCCACCTCGCCCGGCTAGTTTTTTGTACTTTTTAGTAGAGACGGGGTTTCACCGTATTAACCAGGATGGTCTCGATCTGCTGACCTCGTGATCCGCCCGTCTCGGCCTCCCAAAGTGCTGGGATTACAGGCTTGAGCCACCGCGCCCGGCCGCGAGACCACAAGATTTCTAACTACTCCAGTTGCTCTTATAGATAACATTGTTATTGTAAAATGTAAGATTGGTGTTTGAGGTATTTTTCAGACCCTGCATTCTGATAGACCAACTGGTGCCATATGGACTAGTAAACTGGCTCATCTGGTCTTGTGGCCCCAACCAGGAACTGACTCAGTGCAAGAAGACAGCTCCAATCCCTATGATTTCATTTCAACATAACCAATCAGCATTCCCCATTTCCTAATTCCCTGCCCACCAAACTCTCTTTCAAAAACCCTAGCCTCCGAATTTTTGTGGAAGGTGATTTGAGTAATAATAAAACTCCAGCCTCCTGTTTGGTTAGCTCTACATGTGTTACACTTTCACTATTGCAATTCTCCTATCTTGATAAGTTAGCTCTCCCTGGGCTGTGGGCAAGAAATAGCCACGGGACAGTTACAAAAATGTGAAGCCCTTTTACCTGCCACCGTTCATCAATCTTTTTTTAAACATTGATTTTCCAGGGACTTGTTTGAGTTGACAGTTTCTGTGCTTCATATCAAGGTCTGAATATGTTATTTCTTTTTCTAGAATGTTTCACCCCTTCAGACACCCTAGACTTCAGTGGATACTTACCTTGTTGGAAGTAGCAATAATCTAAAGGATCCCATTAAGCCAGAATCAGTCTGAAATTGCTAATGGTTGCCTGAAAAGAACAGTTGTCATTCCCTGCAAGGTAATGGTGAGGAAGCCAGAGAACATGTGTTTCTCAGGCAAAACCAGCAGGACTAACCCTTATAAACCTCTCAAAGACCTCATCATAGTGAAACTATTGTTATAACATAGCAATAGTTCACAAAGGAATGCCTGTAAAAAAAAAACAAAAACTAACATTGCTATGAATGTAAATTTTATGCAGATTAATTACAGATCACAAATGGCAAAACTCATAAAAAATTTTCTGTGTCTGCATTTTACTTTTCTTATATACATATTTTTCACATATAGTCATGTGTGTGTGTGTGTGTGTAAAAAGAGGCATATATCTTTATCCTTATAGTTGAAATGCAAAAAGTATGATAGTAAGTTAACATTAATTTGCAAAATGTTATTAAATGTAATGAATGACTAAATAATATATTTTTGAAAATATAAGACTGGAAAGAATCAGGTACATATTGTAATCCAGACTTTTAGAAGAAGTTCATAAAGTCTTTAACTGAAAAATGTATTTATTTTTAGAGAAAGCCCCTGAAGGACCAAGTAGCATACACCGTATTATTAACTGTTGCCTAGTATGATGGGTGTGAAAGCTGTAGTCCAGGGATTAGCTTTAGATTGTGTGAGCCTTTTTTGTGGCTATAGTCCCTGCTATAACAATCTTTACAAAGAAACATTGAAAGGATTATAGGGAAAGATATAGAAAGGTAGGTGGAAAGATTTCTATATGGGTAGATGAACAGGGAAAGAGAGAGGAAGAAGAGAAACTGATTATTTTAATTTTTTCTCACATTTCGTATGAAAATTAAAACAGAGAATTATTTAATAAGTTTTAGTTCTATAAATCTCTTCTATGAATATCAGTCATTTGCCCAGTGCAATGATGTAGGGAAGGAAGCTTCAATGGGACTACATAAACATGTGACTTATCCTAATTTGCAGTTTAGAGCATGTGGAAAATGGGTATTGGTTCCAGGCCATCTATTTTTAATGTATAAGTACGTGCTTTCACTGTAACCGCTTTTAAGTCAAAGTTTACAGGAAATTTCACCACAGAAATCCATGTAGACACCTTCATTTTCCTGTTTGTAGCTTTTTTTGTCAGCACAAATATTAATAGATTAAAACTTGAGTGAGACAACCATCCACTTCATCACAGTTCCCTTGAACAGGAGATATTTTTCTTAGAACATGTCCATCAAAATTACCTTTAGTACATATTTAATTTTCTTATAGTAAACACACATTTGGCCTCCTAGCCTCAAAGGCCCTAAAGGAAATGAATAAACATTGTTCATACTTTTAGAAATATTGAGAATATCCAGAAAGCAATAGAAACCTCAAAGGTCATGATTTAAAAAAAAAATTTTCCTAATTATGGATTAAAATGTTTTGTTTGCTACATGAAAAAGATATGGAGGCTATTTGTCCTAAAACTGCCTTTTATTATTTTGTATTACCTGCCCTTAAGTACTTAAGTCTCTTTATAGTGAGTCCTTTGAGATCAAGGCAAGAGATCCTGGGATAGAAATCCATAGATAACATTTTACATAAGGCAATAATTCATATGTTTTGATTAAAACAAATTTCTTTACTTCCTGGCTACAGGACAGGCACAGAATGTTTTAAAAGGGTGGGGGGAAAATGGTCATCAGTTCCTTGGATTTGGAGAACCTATGATAATAAGAGTTAATTAATAGGTGTGTAAAGATCCTTAAGATTAATTGTTGTATTCACTTAAATATCAGTTACCTTTCTAGCCACTGCTAATTATCTTTCAGGTAGCCCTTGGCAACTCTAGAAATTTCTATGTGATATTGATCTCATCAGAGACATAGGGGTCATTCATGCCTCTTGACTAACAGAAATTCTAAGTAGGTTTCAAAAAGAGGGAAACAAAAGGAAAAGAGTTTTTTTCTACCCCTTCTCTCCACCAGGATCTGGGTCTTAGAAAGAAGGTTAGGGCGTGTTTTCTTTGGATTTGTTGTGGAATGTTACTTTCAGCTGTAACTTCTTGTTATATGTAGCCAGTCAACAGTTCAAAGAGCCTACCAGAACCATCAGGAGGAGTGTGTGAGGGGAACACTCTCGAACGCCAGTCTATCTTGAAGTAATTCAGTCTAGATTTATTTTTTTCTCTTTTTGAGATGGAGTCTCACTCGTCGCCGAGGCTGGATACAGTGACACAATCTCAGCTCACTGCAACTTCTGCTTCCCGAGTTCAAGTGATTCTTCTGCCTCAGCCTCCCTAGTAGCTGGGATTACAGGTGACTGCCACCACACCTGGCTAACGTAATTTTTGTATTTTTAGTAGAGACAGGGTTTCACCATGTTGACCAGGCAAGTCCTGAACTCCTGACCTCAGGTGATCTGCCTGCCTTGGCCTCCCAACGTGCTGGGATTACAGGAGTGAGCCACCATGCCCAGCCAAAATTTCTATTAACTCAGTTATTCAATTCAATTATTAACTTAATTCCCCTCCAATCTCTCCATGCCTTACTTCACATGTAGTAGGCTGGTTATGGTGTGCACTCAGGGATGGTGATCTTTGTGTTTACTGTCCAGTTCATTGTCCTGTACATTCTATAATCTGAAATCAAAATACTGTTCTTGGTTGCAAACAAGAAATTGATTCTAGCTAACTTTATTTTTTTTTCTATTTTTTCTTAGATTTTTAAATTATTAAAAAAAGTTTGTGGGTACATAGTAGGTGTATATATTTATGGGGTACACGAGATGTTTTGATACAGGCATTCAATGTGAAATAAGCACCTCATGGAGAATGGTATATCCATCCCCTCAAGCACTTATCCTTCAAGTTACAAACAATCTAATTACATTCTTTGTTATTTCAAACTATACGATTAAGTTATTATTGACTATAGTCACCCTGTTGTGCTATCAAATAGTAGGTCTTATTTATGCTTTCTATTTTTTCGTACCCATTAACTATTCCCACCTCTCCCCCAAGCCTCCACTATCCTTCCAAGTCTCTGGTAATCATGCTTCTGCGCTCTCTGTCTGTGAGTTTAATGGACTTGATTTTTAGATCCCACAAATTAGTGAGAACATGTAATATTTGTCTTTCTGTGCCTAGCTTATTTCACTTAACATAATGACCTCCAGTTCCATCCACATTGCTGCAAATGACTGGATCTCATCCTTTTTATGGCAGAATAATACTCCATTGTGTATATGTACCATTCATATGTTGAATGTTGTACCATCTTTATCCATTCATATGTTGATGGATACTTAGGCTGCTTCCAAATCTTGGCTATTATGAACAGTGCTGCAACAAACATGGGAGTGCAGATATCTTGTCGATATACTGATTGCCTTTCTTTCGGGTATATACCCAACAGTAGGATTGCTGGATCATATGGTAGTTCAATTTTTAGTTTTTTGAGGAACCTACAAGCTGTTGTCCATAGTGGTTGTGATTCTGGCTAACTTTAGCAGAAAAATCATCCATTTGAAGAATATTTGCAAGGCTGCAGTGAGCCGTAATTGCTCCACTGCTCCACTGCACCACTGCACTCCATGGCTGACAAAGCAAGGCTCTGCCACAAAAAAAATTAAAAATAAAATAAAAAATGAAGGATGTTGGGTAGCTTGCAGATTTGAATGGAAGCCTGGAGAACAAGGCTTGGAATTATGGCAGGAGCAGAAGAATGTGGCAAGCTAAATAATACAGCCAAGGTCATACCCCAGAAAATGTCCACTTAGGACTTTACTAATGGAGCTGGTCATGATTGCTGCTGAACACCAACCCCAGTCATGACTTCTGTGATAACCTGCTGCTGCCCCTGTGTTTTGTGTCTCTTGCTGTCTGGCACACACGTGTCGTTTGAGGTATCTGGGATAACTGCTAGGTTTTCAGCACCTTTCTGCATGGTGTCTTCAATGTCATTAACTACAGTTGGCCCTCTGTATCCACGGGTTCTGCATTCACGAATTCAACAAACTGTGGATTGAAAATATGTCAGAAAAATAAACAATAGAAAATAACAATACAACAATAAAAGTACAAATAAAAAACCAATACAGTTAAACAACTATTTACATAGCATCTACATTGTATTAGGTATTATAAGTAGTCTAGAGATGATTTAAAGTATGCAGGAACATATGAGTTGATTGTATGCAAATAGTATGCTGTTTTGTAGAAGGGACTTGAGTATCTGCAGATTTCCCAATGTCCATGTCTGCTAAATGGCCACAAGGACCTTTGAGAAGGGCTAGGCAACAGACTCATGAACTATACTTACGATGTTACTGCAGATATATATAAGCATTCTTTATGTTGTTCTTCACTTTTAAGTTGATCTTAAAAACATAGTAAACTAGAACCATTACATCTGAAACACTCAGTCCCAATTATTTGTGTGGATTGACTGTCATTTCCATTTATCTTCAGTTTTCTTTTCAAGTAGTTCCCAAATAGCCTCATAAAGAAGTAAAGTGAATGAGATGAAATTAATTTTAATAACATTTTAATCTAATATACTCAAAATATTATCATTACAACATATAGTAAGTATAAGTAACTATTGAAGAGATATTTTACATGTTTTTTCATACTGAGTCTTCAGTGTCCAGTGTGTATTTTACATTTACAGCACATCCCTATTCACACTCAACGCATTTCAAGGGTGCAATCCCCACATATGACTGGCGGCTACTATATTGGATAGGGCAGGGCTAAATTATGGTACTGGATTCCAAGAGCTGGCCATGAATTCTTCAGTAAATAGTTTTGGACTGTTCTCAGATCTTCACCTGGAAGGAGAAATACAGAAATAGAATAAATCAAACTTGTCTAAAGTGTATTTTCATTATGCGCTTTTTATAAAGTATATCCACAGTAAACATAAAAAAAGAATTTGTGGCTCAAAGACTACACCTACTCTTTTTAGAAATCCAAGTAGCAGCCAACAATTATTAGGGAGGGGCAAAATTATGGAAATTGAAAGGAAGGCTGTATCTTTAGTTAGGATTGGTTGAGAGGAAAATCAATAGCAATTTAGCAATACTGAAAGGAAGTTGGTTGAAATAGTACATTTAAAAAATGGTCATGATAAATTATCCATAATAGCCAATGAAATCTTTTTCCATGTAAGACCTTTCAGAATGGTAATTGTTGAAAGGAAAGAATTACAAGATTATTTTCTGATTGGGCATACCAATGCCTTTTTTTCTTTAAACTAGTTTCATTGTCTTCTATGGAATGAAGGCATTGCCACGGAGATTAAGGTGCTCTCTTCTTTCATGCTATCTGTTGCCAGAGTTTTATCCTGCTTCAAGCCACAGTCATCTGTGACTTCAGTTGTCATCCACATGGTTAATGAGCCAAGTCAATGTGCTACCTTGAACTTGAAAAAAGTCTATCAGTAACTTAGTTTATTATAACAGGCAAAAAAACAAAACAAAACAAAACAAAACAAAACAAAACCATGTTTATATGATGCCATTGCATATAGAAGATGCATAAATATTTACTAGGCATTTGGACTTTGGGATCAGACTTATTAAGAGCTCATATGAGATTGATACTGTTTTTTATTTTGCCTAAACATTTTATCAGGGAAAATTTCATATATGTGCAAAATTAGAATAAGATAATTAACCTCCATGTAACCTTTAGTCTAGCTTCAACAATTTTAACTGGTAGCTAATTTCTTTTTTATCTGTAACTCTATCCCCATTTACCTGAAAGTAGAATTTTAGAATCATTGACAATCTATAAGTAATTTCAGTATCCTTAATAAAATACTACATCACACCAACAATTTAAGAATCTTAATGTCATCAAACATTAAATGTTTGTATTTCTGAAATTATCTTTTTAAAAATAATAGGCTTGTTTGAGTCAGGATGCAATCAAGATGTACATGTTGCCTTTGGTTGATAGGCTTGTCTCTTAATCAACAGACCTCCTCCTTCTCCCCTTTCCCCCTTGTAATATATTTTTGTTCATTTGTTTTGGTGTTTGTTTTTGAGACAGGGTCTCACTCTGTCATCCAGGCTGGAGTGCAGTGGCGCGAACATGGCTCACTGCAGCTTCAACCTCCTGGGTTTAAGCCATCCTCTGAGTTCTGCCTCCTGAATAGCTGGGACTGTAGGCATATACAACCATGCCTGGCTACATTTTTTTATTTTCTGTAGAGATAAGGTCTCATTATGTTGCCCAGGCTGGTCTCCAACTCCTGGACTGTCTCGGCCTCCCACAGTGCTGGGATTACTGGTGTAAGCCACCTCACCCAGTCCCCTTGTAATATATTTTTTGAGAGAATTAGGTAATTTGTTCTTAGAATTTCTCACAGTTCAGATTTTGCTGGTTGCATCCCGGTGATACTGGTATCATGTGCCTCTATTTCCTGCATTTCTTGTATAATTATAATAATAAGTAAACTGAGAAACAGGCCGGGTGCAGTGGCTCATGCCTGTAATCCCAGCACTTTGGGAGGTCAAGGTGGGTGGATCACGAGATCAGGAGTTCAAGACCAGACTGGCCAATATGTTGAAACCCTGTCTCTACTAAAAATACAAAAATTAGCCAAGCATGGTGGCACTCACCTGTAATGCCAGCTGCTTGGGAAGCTGAGGCAGAAGAATTGCTTGAACCTGGGAGGCAGAGGTTGCAGTGAGCTGAGGTCATGCCATTGCACTCCAGCCTGGGCAACAGAGTGAGAATCCATCTCTAATAGTAGTAGTAATAATAAAAATAATAATAATAATAATACTGAGAAACTCAACCAGATTTATATTGATTTATTTATTTTTTGCTAGAAATATTTCATAGATGCTGTTGTGTGCGTTCCTTTAGAAACACATACTGTCTAGCCGTCTCTCTTTTTGTGATATTAACATTGGTGAACATGTTTGTGCATTATTAGCTTGGACCATCCATCCATTATAAAGTTCCCCATCAAATTTTCAGCTAATGGGTTTAGCAGCCATTGATGATGATTGCTTTGATCCATCATTTCAGTAGGATCACAAAAATTCTAAAACTGTCATTCTTTCTTAATTTATTACCTGGAATATTTTGACATAGAAAAACTTGCCTTTATCAACAATTTGGCTACTTTGAGGTACAGTTGCTAAAACAAAGGATTAATCTTTGATTTTTTCCTTATTTAATAGTTTGGTTGGTTGGTTCCCTGAGGTATCCTCCAAAGGTAAATAATGTTTTGGGGTATTTTTTAAAGTATTATTATAATTTCTGGATTTAAACATATTAAATGTATTTTAATCCATTCTATCTATTACTGTTTTTGATGCCTCACTCTGGCTATTTGGAAGCCTCTTTAAGTTGGCACTGAGTCCTTTTAACATGACTGCAGTGGATTTTGACAGCTTCCTTGCTTTCTGTAGTGCCAAGATGTTCTAGGCTCATCTTACATTTCTCTGCTCCAGATCTTGACTCCAGATCTTGAATCAGCCATTTCTACAAGGTTTCTAGAGGTGAATAAATGCTTTTAGAGACAGCACCTGGGCATCTCGAGTTTTAAGTTTTAGGAATTTTTAATCTGGAGTTTGTATTAGTTACGGAAACTCTAATGAAAGTAGCCATAATCTCAGTGGCTTAATGTAATTCAAGTTCATCTTCACCTAATAATATGGTTAGGCTTTGTATCCCCACCCAGATCTCACCTTGAATTGTAATCCCCAGGTGTTTAGGGAGAAACCTGGCAGGAGGTGATTGGACCATGGGGGCAATTTTGCCCCATGCTGTTCTCGTGAGAGTGAGTGAGTTCTCACAAGATCTGATGGCTGTATAAGTGTTTGATAGTTCCTCCTACACATGCTTTCTTCTCTCTCCTGCTGCCATGTGAAAAAAGTCCTTGCTTTCCCTTCCCCTTCCACCATGATTGTAAGTTTCCAAGGCCTCCCCAGCCATGCAAAACTGTGAGTCAATTAAGCATCTTTCCTTTATAAATTACCCAGTCTTGGGTATTTCTGTATAGCAGTTTGAAAATGGACTAATACACCTAATATATTGGCAGACAGTCTTCCATGCAGTGATTTGCAGACCCAGAAGCCTTTTATCTTACAGCTACCATAACCCCTAGTGGCTCAGAATCCTGTCCTTTCAGTGGAAAAATACAAAAAGGAAAGTGGACAGATACCTACTTTTTAACTACTTTGTTCTGGAGGTGATACATGCAATTTCTACTTTTTATTAGTGAGAATTAGTCATGTGGTCCCACCTCAAAGCAACATGGTACTAAATGTAGCCCCTGGCTACAATATCTACAGTATAGATATTGCACATTGTATAGAATACACATTGTACGATATATTGTAGAAGCAGAGCACACATCTTGGTTGGATGTCAAGCTGTCTCTGCCAGAGACCAGGTCTTCTGTCACTGCAAATCGTGTGCCCTCCCCTACTCCTCCAGAGTCAATCCAAAGTCTTAGATGGTTACTGCATCTGGCTCAAGGTATACTATCTTCCATCACATTGAATAAATATATAGTGGTGGGGTAAAGACAGGTAACCACAATAAAACTGCCATTTGGAAAAATGAAGGTGAGCCATAGCTATCCCTAGTCCATAGAAATTTTGGGCTACTGTTGGGTATACAGTATGAGGTGCTTCTGCTCTGACATTGAATAAAATTTCTTGATTAGGCTCAAATTCTACCCTCTGAGAGCAATTCGCTCCTGATTGCTCTCTGTAGCCCTTGTCACTACTCTGGAAAATTCTTTCTCATCCATTTTCATCCATGTTCACATTTAAAGTGATTATTGAAGACTGTACCATCTTTGAAATCTATACATCTCTTGCATTCTGCTTCCTACCTTTGCAAGTTTGAAGGTAACTTTGGAAATTCTAAGTTTTTTTTCCCCCTTTTTAACACTCAAAATGTCAAAGTCTTTTTTTTGAGATGGAGTTTTACTCTTGTCACCCAGGCTGGAGTGCAATGGTGTAACCTCAGCTCACTGCAACCTCTGCTTCCTGGGTTCAAGCAATTCTCCCGAGCAATTCAACCCTTAGCCTCCTGAGTAGCTGGGATTACAGGTACCTCCCACCACGCCCAGCTAATTTTTGAATCTTTACTAGAGACGGGGTTTCACCATGTCAGGCAGGCTGGTCTTGAACTCCTGACCTCAGGTGATCCACCCACCTTGGCCTCCCAAAGTGCTGGGATTACAGGCGTGAGCCACTGCACGCAGCTTAGTAATACAATTCTTCACCTCGGTACACGTCTAATCTATATCCTTCCAGTTAATTCCATTTGCCAATAACCTCACCCAAAGGTCTGTCAGGGTATAACTACCAAACCTTATTGTTTCCTTTACTTCCTAATTCCCTTGGCTATATCTCTCATCTAGAGGCAGCTATTATATATTACCTGAAGTGATAGGGAGAAGGGCATATTCTTAATCTGACCTTTGTTCCAGGACTAAATCTCAATGGGTTTTATCCTTCAAAGTGTTCTCAGTATCCTATCTTACTGTCTGGGGTCTTTGGGGGCACTCAGCCTTTTCACTTCTGCAAGTCCCCAAATTTCTTAATGTTCTCTATCCTATACTTAAACTTTCTCATAATTTTTGCCTAAGCTCATCTCTTGCTTCCAAAACTTTCCCAAATGTTGACAATAACAACCAATATACATAAAACTTACAGGCACAGCAAGCATGCAGTCTGCCTTTCAAGTTACTGCAGGCCAGGTTTACCAAGTGTTTCACCACCTGTGTACATCAAGACTCTAACTCTCCAGCATGCAACATCAATTTCCTTGCTGCCCGACTGCTAGGCCAATTTTAGATATTTGTTAGGCAGGATCTCGCTTGAAGGTACTAATTTCAGTATTTGTTAGGGTAATGCTGGCTGCTGTATTAGGGACTGTCACAGGATCAGAAAATTTTAGAACAAAAACCGGACTTTAGAGATCCTGAGGTACATCCAATGCCCCTTCATTTTAGGAATCGGAAGCCACATGGGAAAAGGCTGTGATTTGTCCAGAGCCACAGAGTGACCTTGAGGCAGTACATCTACCAGTCCCACTGGGCTTTGGTGACCTTGGCCTCTTCAGCCCTTTGCTCAGCTCTGGCACATACTAGAGACTTAATGAATATTCGTCAAACTGGATTGAGAATGTGTAGGTCTAACTATATGAAGACATCATTGAGTTTCAGACTAAAAGAGAAGAAGGAAGGAAAATTCAGGAAACAATTGCAACTTCAGTAGAAATGCCTCAGGAGAGGTGTAGATTAGAGGAACTACATGGCTTTGTTATGTGTATTTTGTACTCTTTCATGCTTTTCATTTTTTTGTTGTTGTTTTCATTAGGAGATGGGGTCTTGCTCTATTGCCCAGGTTGAAGTGCGGTGGTGCAATCATAGCTCGTTGCAGCCTCAAACTCCTGGCTCAAGTGATCCTCTAGCCTCAGCCTTCTGAGTAGCTGGGACTACTGGCACTTGCCACCATACCTGGCTAATTTTAGTTTTTTTTGGTGAAGACAGAGTCTTTCTTTGTTGCCTCGGCTGGCCTTGAACCCCTGGCTTCAAGCAATCCTTTGCCTTGGCCTCCCAAAGTGCTGGAATTACAGCCATGAGCCACTACACCCAGACTCATGCTTATTGTTCCTTCCATAATCAAAATGCTAAGGACATTTTGATGACATAGTTTTGACACCAGATAGCTATTCTGATGTCATCTTAATAATAAGCCATTTACTATTTAGCTTAAAAACAACCAAGTAATTGGTCCAGCATATGGACCTCTTAACCGTAATTCCCAATCTTCCTTTCACCTACCTCTGAAATTCTGGTGAAAAGTGGAGGTAGAGAGAGGTGGTCATAATTAGGATAGATGGGCTAAGGTTAAGGAAAGGGATGGTTTAAGATAATAAGAACCATCATCTTTTAAAAAATGACACATAATCATACATATTTTGGGGGTACAATGTGATGGTTCCATATATGTGTAAATTGTGTAAAGATCAAATTAGGAAAGCTAACATATCATCACCTTAAACATCACTTCTTTATGATAAGAACATTTAAAAAACCTCTCTGTAAGCTATATTGAAATATATAATACATTGTTCTTAGCTCTAATCATCATACTATGCAATAAACCACCAGAACTTATTACTTCTATCTAACTATAGCTTTATACCATTGGCCAATCTCTCACTATCCCCCTTCCCTCTTTTCTTCGCTATCCCTGGTAACCACTATTCTACTCTCTACTTCTATGAGAGTAACTTTTTAGATTCTACATATGAGTGAGATCTCACAGTATTTTTCTTTCTGTGCCTGGCTTATTTTACTTCAGGTAATGTTCTCCAGGTTCATCCACATTGCTGCAAATGACAAGATTTCAATTTTTTAAATGGCTGAATAGTATTCCATTGTGCATGTGTACCACAGTTTATCCATTTATCTGCTGATGGATACTTAGGCTGATTCCATATCTTGACTATTGTGAATAGTGCTGCAATGAGCTAGGAGTGCAGATATCTCTTCAACATACTGAATTTATATCCTTTGGATATTTACCCAGTAGTGGGATTGTTGGATCACATGGCAGTCTTATTTTTAATTTTTTGGGAACTTCCATATTGTTCCTTCCTTAATGGCTGTTCTAATTTAGAGTCCTACCAGCACTCTTTTCTCCATATTTTCACTAACACTTGTTTCTTTTGCTATTCTGATAGTAGCCACTCTGATGGAGTGAGGTAATAAGATCAAACAAAAAGCTTCTACACAGCAAGGGAAAAAGTCAACAGACAAAATGACAGCCTACAGAATGGGAAAATATATTTGCAAACTATACATCTGAAAAAGGGCTAATATCCAAAATATAGAAAGAATCAATATATTTATATTTTATATAATATATTGTATTAAAAAAATATATTTTAGGAATCTGAAGCTAACATGAGAAAAGGCTGCGGCTTGTCCAGAGCCACAGAGTGACCTTGAGGCCGTACATCTGCCTCAAGTCCCACTGGGCCTTGGTGACCTTGGCCTCTTCAGCCCTTTGCTCAGCTCTGGCACATATTAGAGGCATAATGAATATTGGTCAAACTGGATTGGGAATGTGTACAAATCTAATTATAGGGGGGCATCACTGAGTTTCAGACAAAAAGAGAGGAAGGAAGGAAAATTCAGGAAACAACTGGAACTTCAGTAGAAATGCCTCAGAAAGATGTACTGCCTCAGATGGATGTACTGCCTCAAGGTCACTTGGTGGTTCTGGACAAGCTGCAGCCTTTTCTTTATTATTATTATTATTAGTAGTAGTAGTAGTATACTTTAAGTTCTGGGATACATGCACAGAACATGAAGGTTTGTTACATAAGTATACACGTGCCATGGTGGTTTGCTGCACCTATCAACCCGTCATCTACATTAGGTATTTCTCCTAATGCTGTCCCTTCCCTAGCCCCCCAACTCCTGACAGACCCCAGTGTGTGATGTTCCTCTCCCTGTGTCCATGTGTTCTCATTGTTGAACTCCCACTTATGAGTGAGAACATGCTGTGTTTGGTTTTCTGTTCCTGTGTTAGTTTGCTGAGAATGATGGTTTCCAGCTTCATCCATGTCCCTGCAAAGGACATGAACTCATCCTTTTTTTGTGGCCGCATAGTATTCCATAGTGTATATGTGCCACATTTTCTTTATCCACTCTATCATTGATAGGCATTTGGGTTGGTTCCAAGTCTTTGCTATTGTGAATAGTAAGCTGCAGTCTTTTCTCATGTTGGCTTTCCAATTCCTAAAATATATTCCAACAACTCAACAGCACAAAAGCAAATAACCTGATTAAAAAATGGGCAAAATGGCTGGGCACTGTGGCTCACGCCTGTAATCCCAGCACTTTGGGAGGCCGAGGCGGGTGGATCACAAGGTCAGGAGTTCAAGACCAGCCTGGCCAAGATAATGAAACCCCATCTCTGCTAAAAGCAAAAAACAAAACAAAACAAAATGAAAATTAGCCAGGCTTGTTGGCAGGCACCTGTAATCCCAGCTACTCGGGAAGCTGAGGCAGGAGAATCACTTGAACCCGGGTGGCAAAGCTTGTAGTGAGCTGAGATCACGCCGCTGCACTCCAGCCTGGGTGACAAAGCGAGACTCTGTCTAAAAAAAAAAAAAAAAAAAAAAAAAGGGCCAAATACCTGGATAGGCAGTTTTCAAAAGCAGACATACATACAAATGTCAAACAGATGTGTGTAAAGATGCTTGGTACCCCTAATCATCAGATATATGCACATTATGAATGACCTTTATATTTTGGTGGTGTGTGAGAAGTGGCCTGCTGAGCTTTCTATGTCAATACTGTCTCTCACACCACATCAAATTGTAAAATTGGGCTTCAGTTTTTAGATAGAATAACACTTTCCGTGTAGGACAATGTCCAGCATGACACAAAACTCTGTAACTCCGTTACTTGTCAGTTCGTTAATTCAGATGGTATTTATAATGCACCTCGTCTGTACCAGGCCCTGAGCTGGCACCTGAGATATACATATCAGTTGATATAAGCTTTGTGCCAGGAGCTTACAGGCTATGCATGTTTATTAAGTCTCAGAATATTGTACTGAACCAGAATATTGCTAGCATTTTCAAAGATGGTAAAAGTTTGCCTGGACCTAGATGTGACCCTCTTTGCCTACTCTGTCTTCTCCTTTATAGGCAGAGAAGGCAAGCTTGTAGTTCATTTCTTTCATAATTTTTCCCACCCTTCAAGCCTGAAAAATGCCTGGACAGCGGTGCTATGCCAGATTCCCTCCTTAGGTGTTCTTTTCAGTTATTTGGGGACATTTTCAGTTTCTGAGTGAGCATATCTTCCGTTTGTAAGTCAAAGTCAGTATAAAAGTTGGGTTTGTTTTAGTGAAAAAGAAATTTTATATACTATGTTACAAGAATTAAATAATAAAGAATACCTGTATACTGAGGTTAATTATTTGGAGAGATTTCTTAATAACTTTGGAGGATTTTGTATAATCCCAGAGGATAAATAAATTTTCATACAGAATCATATAATGATTAATTATCTCAAGCTAACTTTAATTTACATGGAAAATTCTGATTTTAAAATTCTTTTGTAGAGGAAGTTAGAAAAAGGCAAAATTGGAATATGTTTATAATAGCAGTGGTAGGTTTGAGTTAGCTAAATACGGTATACCAAAGAAACCATGGTGTTTATATGCTGGCTGTCATCTGAATAGGAATTTATAGAAACTTATTTAGATATCACCTGTGGCTCTCCAATCACTTATTCATTTCTCACTTTGATTTAGAATAGAGGCTGTGTGTCCTTTTGTCCTCTGTTTCTTAGACCTAATAATAAGTCCATCCTCATTGATTATCTTGATAAACTGAGCATAGTCATGAAAATAAAATTTACAAAATAGGAAATAAGTAATGAAAGTTAGTAGCAAATGTGAAGAATATGAAGAAATATAAAGAGTGTTCTATCAGCCAAAGAAATGCAAATTAAAACATAGCATAATATTGGAATATGGAGAGTTGGGAAGCTGCTATGTTGGATGGATATTTGATAATAAAGAACTCCAGTGGAGCTGTATCTGTCCAATTTGGTAAGTATGACAAAAGAGTGTTGCTAACTTAAGTTGATGAGGTTATAAGCAAACACACATCCTTATACCTCATTGAGGAATGTTTAGATTGATAATGAATGGTAAACTCCAGAGGAAATGTCATTTTCACTGCTGATTCTTACAGAATTTTCTGAATCATTTTACCATGTCTTAAATGTATGAATCATATTTGTGTGTCAAAACCATCAATATTACAAATAATTAAAGGATAATTATAAAAGGATTGACATTGTCCTGCAGTCCCTCACTTTAAGAGGAATATGTGTTCTCAGTTATTTGGTTGGAGAAACCTGGGTCAAGGACCATGACAAATCCAGAAGACTGTATGACAATCAGTATAAACTTATTTTAAAATTAAGGATGTTACCTTAACTTTATAATTATGACTTCCAACTAATGTGAGGGTTAATAATGACATGATGAAAATATCATTGGCTAGAACCTGGTCCTGGTTTTAATGTCAGTATCATTTTTGATCATGGCGCTGAGGCAATATTTTGATGTCACAGGTGAG
This sequence comes from Papio anubis, assembly GCF_008728515.1. Classification (NCBI taxonomy): domain Eukaryota; kingdom Metazoa; phylum Chordata; class Mammalia; order Primates; family Cercopithecidae; genus Papio; species Papio anubis. The sequence continues at coordinate 56,756,582 of NC_044986.1, read as the reverse complement.
GGTACAAGTAAGGCAGGAGCATCTTAGAACAGCTTGCATAATCTTCATTCCACAAACTCCCCACTTCAATAGCTCATTCCTCTTTCATTGTATTTTCTCCTATTCTCCTTTTTTATTTTATTTTATTTTTTTGTGTGTGTGACTAGAAAAATCTTTTTTATTCTTTTTTTTTCTTTTTTCTTTAAATTGAGACAGAGTCTCACTCTGTTGCTAGGCTAGAGGGCAGTGGCACAATCTCAGCTCACTGCAACCTCCGCCTCCCAGGTTCAAGCGATTCTCCTGCCTCAGCCTCCAGAGTAGCTGGGACTACAGGTGCGTGCCACCATGCCCAGCAAATTTTTGTATTTTTAGTAGAGACGGGGTTTCACCATGTTGGCCAAGATGGTCTCGATCTCTTGACTTTGTGATCCGCCCACCTCAGTCTCCCAAAGTGCTGGGATTACAGGCATGAGCACCCGGCCAGAAAAATCTTTTAAGCTCATTTTTTTTCTCCTGTTCCTTGAATAAATTATGCCAACAATTATTAAGCAAAACCAAATAAAAGGTAGGAGATAGCCAGACATACTCATCATTATATCGTGTTGGTCTTAGGCAAGGTACCATCAAGGTTAGGATAAAGTTTTAAGATACTAGGAAATATCATTTACGTTAAAATTTTAAGAAATCTAATTCCTTTTCTAATACCTTTTATTTTAGGAGATGAACAAATAAGGGTCTTGATAGTTCTATGTTGTTGGAATATGGAGAGTTGGGAAGCTGCTATGTTGGATGGATATTTGATAATAAAGAACTCCAGTGGAGCTGTATCTGTCCATCTTTTGTATGACTTTTCCACAGCAGTAAAAGAAAGCCAAGCAGAAATACTGACCCCATTTCACCATGGACTCAAATATAAGCAGCCGTAGTTCTTAGTCATTTTAATATGAGCATTGTTGGAGATTACCTTTTACAAAACAAGGTTTTGTATCATCATGGTTCTTTTAAAATCATTTAGGATCTTTATTATTATGAAGTAAAACACATGGATTTAGGGAAGATCAAAGGAATGGCTCATCGGTTCCTCATCTCACAAAAGAATGTATATCTGCCATGTAAATATCACCGGGCCTCTAGAGAAAATTGTTAGCCTAGTGAAAGAAAATTACACTGCTCAAAAAACCATACCAATGAAAATGCAAAGGTTCAAGGAAGTAAATAAACAAAAAGCAAACCATGCATTTACCAGCTATGTCTCTTTGAACATTCTGTCTCTCCCTACTTTACTAATGTATTTTTATTATATCATTGTATTTTAATGGGGATATGGCTGAATAACCAAGAAAGAAAGAAAACTTGGAACAAAACTGGAAAATCCTGTTATGGACCTGGTTGAAGGGTTCAATGCATTGTCAAAAATGAATCTAGTGTATCAAAACCATACTGTCACAAATAATGTTGCTTACAGTTAAACTAGGTTTACAAAATTCTATCTTAATTTACAAATGATCATTAGGTATGGCAAAAATCATTGTAGATATTTGAGGATGGGTTGAAAATTGCAACTCAATTCACAATCTCATTTCTGCTTCACCTTACGCCCCATACCTACCTGAATTTCCAGTTGCTGTAAGAAGGTGGACCAATGTCACTGTGACCATTTTTCATGAAGACTCAAAGAAGGCTAGAAGCCTAATATGTAAAGCAGGTTTCTTCAGATGCTTTCATCACATTAAAAATACGAAGACATTTTATAAAACATAATGACTTTTATACATACATGTGTTAGTCTGTTTTCATGCTGCTGATAAAGACACACCTGAGACTAGGTAATTTATAAAGAAAAAGAGGTTTAATGGACTCACAGTTCCACATGGCTGGGGAGGCCTCGCAATCATGGTTGAAGGAGAAAGGCACATCTTACATGGTGGCAAACAAGAGAGAGTAACAGAACTTTTGCAGGGAAACTCCCTTTATAAAACCATCAGATCTCATGAGACTTACTCACTATCATAAAAAAAAGCACAGGAAAGACCTGCCCCCATGATTCATTACTTCCCACCCATCCCCCCCACAACAGGTGGGAATTGTGGGAGCTACTAAGATTCAAGGTGAGATTTGAGTGGGGAGACAGCCAAACCATATCAGTACAATTATACTCTGATGCTTTAGTATTTGTAAATCTTTTCTATGGCCTAGAAGTTTAGTGCCCCAGGAACATCACTTGAGATAGTAGACAAGCAGGAGAATGAAAGAGTACTGGTGGTAGTGGTGGAACTAACTTCAAGACCATCCTTAGCCTAAGGCAATGCCAGCTCTATGGGAAGAATGGCCACCTAGTTCCTCTCACTCTCTTTATCCTGTTCCCTTCTCTGATGGCATTTGCACTAAGTAGTACAAAGTAAATACCAAAACCCCACAGTGAAGTTTTCATGAAATGCACCTGATGGAGCTTAGTTATTTTTTTTTTTCAAATTGAAGGTAAATGCATAACTATTAAGGACAAATTTGTTTACTATTGAATATCATCTCACATTTCACTGCTAATTTGGCATTCTCTGGGAGATACTGGTGGAGTGCAAAGAAAGCTCTTCAGAGCAGTTGGTAGAATTGTTTCTGGTCCCAGCTATGCTGTGCACTGGCTAGGTGACTCAGGGAAACCCTTGCCACAAGTGGAGGAAGAGGGCACAGCATCTTAGTGTTTCACTCGGCTCTAAAGATTCCTTTGTTTTCAGAAAAACAGCTTATTTGACTGTGGATTTGTCTTTCACTTTTACAAGTATTTTAAACATCGAGGAATGGTATCAAAGGAATGCTGTTAGTAAGATTTAGTAACTATTTTAGCTTGCCAACTAGCAGTGTAAATTACAGTAAGTGCCTGACGTCCTAACCTTAAAAATAAAATTAGCCTATTCATATAGGCATTTCTGCTGAACTTCAATGGAAGGTTGTTGCTTCATTTTGTTTTACCTTTAATATGACATACCTTCATGTCAGTCAAACAATCATATTCAGTGTTAGTGTTTTCAAGTGAATTTTATGCAGAAGATAGCTTAAAAAATGTGCTTCCTAATAACCCCAACCCTGTTATTTCTCCTATGGCAAGTTACTTTATGTTTTAAAAATAGATCTGTTCTACGAGACTTCAGTTGGCCCTGGTTGGTGTCCTCTTATGCGAGTTATTTAATTTAAAAATAGAACAGTCTCAGATCTGTATCAACCAGTTTATGATGACTTCTATCAGGAGTGAACTCTAAGTAGGCAGTGAATTCTGTGGAGTAAAGTGTGGGAACATTATAATCCAGTCGTGTTTTCCTCTTTGGTGAACTAATAGAGCTTTGCATCCAAATTGATATTTTTCGTGTATTCAGCTTATGTTTTTTCTTAGGTTAAATTTAACTTCCCCAAGAGCTGCGGGAATTTTATAATTTAGGTGGAAAAGAGATTACCGCTGCAAACTAGTTAACATTTAACATTTTTGAAACAAGTAATCACCCCTAGACTGTTTTTAGGTCAATCAAATTACTCTTTTACACAGAGCAATTTTAATTTAAAATGCACTGGTACACCTTTGGGCATATTAAAACAATCATTATTTCTTTGAATGCATATTTCTAGAGTAGAGATGTAGAGAAACATCATTAAGTAATAATACTTTTTCTATTAAAGGTAAGTTGTTTTAATTTTCAACCTTGAAATGAAATTTGTCCTATTTTATAAAGTGAAAATATGTTTTTACATTGTTAGAAATTAAATTACCATTGATTTTGTCATGATTTAAGGCCTTAACTCTAACATAGGAGCTCTTTTTGCCTTACATAGTTTCAGAGATGTAATTATTTGTTTCTTTTAAAAAGTCTGGAACTTATCAAGTTACAGAAAATGGACATAAAACATGTTATATGCCACATAGTTTTATTATTAAATTATAACTTTAAATGATACATTTTGCTATCTAAATAATTTGACATATTTTAAACATATTTTTCAAAATTGGATTTTCTGTCAGACCTGATTAAACAACGTGACATCTTGAAATATTATTCAAAGTTACGAGTTCCTCATCAGGAAGAATAATTCCTTCTTAAAATGATCTTTTGTAGAATTTTGCCACATAATCCAGTCTTTAAAGGTGCTGTTTTTTTCCCATCCAACCAGCAGAGAGCACTTTAGCTTGTAATATGAACCTTACATATACAAATGAATACAGCCAAGATCATGCTTTATCAAAGAAATGGGCAAACAACTACATTAAGTCACAGGTTCATTCATTTCCTGCCAATTCATGTTTATTTGGTCAATTTCCTAAATTTTGCATTAATTTAAACACACGTTTATAGTTTACAAATAATTTTATGATGACATTTTCTTCAAACATGTTCTTGTGCTATGCCCTTGGCCAGACATATCATGTTAATTGTATTTTGTATATTTTATAATCCCAATTAACTTGTAAATTTTTATGTAAATGAACTAAATTTAATCCCAATTTTTGTACCCCCTCAGTTGTTTTTGTTTGTTTTCTGTTTTTAAAGAAAGAGACCCATGTTCTTCTGAGAGTCAGTAAATAGTTGTTGACAAAGGCATTTTTTGGGAGGTAAATCCTACTGCCTGGAATCTGCTATAGACAAATTATTTTAGGTGGATGTACTATCTCAGTTGCTTGCCTAGTGAAGAATGTCAAGATTTAGGTCGGAAAGTCGAAATTGAATCCATCTGCTTAGACTCTTCAGCTTATGAAGAATTTGTATAAAGCACCTTCCTCATCCTCATCCCTCAAAAGACACACAGCTAATAAACAAGGTTCACCTGATTGAAGTCAATGAGCGGTAGAAGCAGTAAAGGTATTGCCTGCTCCCCAGATTTCCGTATGTTTTGAAGATGAGCAAGGGTTGAATCACTGAAGAACTTGAAAGATTTATTTTGCCATCTTGAGATGTTCTACCTTTTATATTGCATGACAAGAGGAATGTTACTGAATAGTGGCAGAAAATGGAAACTGTGGTTAAATAGCAGTTCAGTATCTGAGCAGAAATATGGAACATGGGGATTAGATGCCTAACACCATTCAGAATTCTGGCCATCCCAGACTTACTGAGAAGTGCATTATTATAATTAATGCGCACATCTCAAATAGAAAGTAGCTCAAATAGCTGCCCTATGGTTGGTAAAATCCACGTGGCTCTCTGAGCATGTCACTTGAATCCCTATGCTTGGCCTGCTCAGCCCTGGGTAAAGCATCTAAGCATCCCTCTAAATCATGTTTTTCTCTGGGACTGGTGTTTCAGGTGTAGGAGAAGGAATCTTGGTTGAATATGGACACAAACCTACTTTACATGATAGGCAAAAAATGGTGACGATTTCAGCCTAAAGAGATCTGTTCTTTTGGTTTAATATTTTAGCATCATGTCCTCAAACCATTTTTAAGTCCCCCCACACATACCACTGAAAAATTAGCCCTCTGCGACTTGCTTTTTCCTGTATGGCTGTGTTTTACATTCATTTGAATCCCATTTCTCCTGACAAAAAAGTTAATATTCATTTGAATGCCATGTCTCCCGAATAAAAATGTTAGTGTGTAGAACTAGTATGATTTATTCCTGGCTCCCAGCCCCTAGGAATGGACCTGAACCCGCTCTCCCCTTCTTTCTCCCTTTCCACTTGTTACCCCACTCCCACCCTCTACCCGTGTCAGTTATCTGCTCAAAGTGCTCTGTTTTCATCTTAGTGGTTGTCTGTGGTGGCTCCTAGAACCTTATTTTTTCCTGAATCAGAATGTATCTGGCATGCTTCTAAAGATGCTTAAATGACAGCTCATAATAGTAATTTGGCTGTGTTTAAATGGATGGAAGGCGTGGTGAGGGGGTTTCCACCCAGGTGTGAAATATCCCAGATACTCAGAAAATATCCAGATTCCTGGGGCTCAGGATGGCGTGCAGCGGGGAGTGTGGGCACAGTGTGTGGCCAGGGCAGCTGGGGAGTGTGTAATGTGATCTGAGACGCACTGCCCTAAACACAGTCAAGAAGCACAGAATGTTTCTGCCACAGAGACAGCAGCTTTGCTCTTAGTATTTCCTGAATATTCTGGAGGGTTTCTTGTTGGTTGGTTGGTTGGCTAGTATATTCATGGAAGGAAACCAATGATTAAATATGAATCATGGCAAATTGGGTATGGGGCTTTCCGTCATTAACCCTGCATTAGAAATCCTTAGGTGAAGATTGGCATCTTTTTGCATGTCACATTAAAAAAAAAGTAATCACGGAGAAAATGTAGCCTGTGATGTGACTTCTCCAGTAGTGGTAGGTCTCTTTTATTGTTTGAATCATTGAGTGTTTTTTTACAAACCAAGTAACCTGATCTTTTATCACTCTCCCGACTGCCTCCTCCGGTATGCCCTGATGCATTCAACACATGTGTTAGTATGAGAGGCTAGCAGCACGGAGAGCAATTTACATTCAGCTTCCCAGCCTGCTTGAAGCAGCAAATCAGCCCCTGGGAAGGCTTCGGAGACTTGTCAGCAGTCTGTAGCTTATTTCTGTGTGTGTGAGGGTGTGTGTGTGTGTGTGTGTGTGTGTCTCTCTCTCTCTCTCTCTCTCACCATTTCCAGGCTCAAATCACTGTGGAGGAACAAGCAACAAAGTCTTGTCAGGACCTTATCTCAGGGTAACGATTAGTTAAAAATGAAAGGCTAAAATATTGATTTTCTTTAGAAGAATAATTGACTGTTTGATGCAGAGAACACCCAGTTTCTTCCTGAGGAAAGCTGAACAGGGCTACATTAGCAGTCCGTGTCTCTCTGACAGCAGCAGGGGCTGGGTTTAAGCAGCGGCTGCTTTGCCTGGGGAGCACCCGTAAATGGACTTTGGTCTCAATGCTTTGACTCTTTGTCGTGGTTTTGGATGTTGGAATACCGGCGGTGATCTGTCTTTTATAAACACACCTGATTTAAAGGAAAGATGAGTGAAGAACCAAAGGAGAAAAATGCAAAACCTGCTCATAGGAAAAGGAAAGGAAAAAAGGTAAGAAATGAATAAGCAACATGTTCTCTTCATTGTTCTCTGGCTCTGGGGAGGAAGTGATCTTTAGGCTGAATTTTTAAGAGATTGGCTTTAGATTTTTAAGAAGCTGCTAGAATCTGAATGCTTTTGTTTTTCCAGTCTATTAATGGGTGTGTTCTGTCTTGGAGGAAAATCATCACAACTCGGATACATTGCTAAAATATTTAAACAGTTAAATACAGTCATTTAGATTTCACTGAAGTGGTGTGTTTTTCATAGTGATATTCAGGCTTATTAAGTAAACACATGTCCTAATTATGTGGGTGGGTGTGTTTTTTTCTCCTTTAAATTTTACAGAATGCTCGTTAATCAACAGGGTACAATTACTAATGAATATTATTATGGTATAGATGTTTAGCTTGAACATATATTTTAGGGAAACTTAGAGAAACCTGTACTTATACTTTAAAATTACAGCATGGAGGTGAACTCCATTTTAATTATTGATCACTTTATGGCTGACAGATCTCAGGTTTGCTTTCTACCCTGCAGTCGTACAGCCAGATGCCCAGTTTGTCTATTATAATCCATAAAATTAATTTTGTTTTCCATGTAAATTGAGGAATCATCAATATATTAATAGATGATTATGGTAAACCTGTAGATTCATTTTGGTTTTCTTGAATGTGTATATCCTCAAAGGTGCTCCTAACTTTTTAATACATTTTGCAGTGGGGAAAAAAGATGATTCCCTAGATCTGTCATTTGGTTTTAATCCATTGTGGTTTATAAATTGTCTTGGTTTTAGGGTGTGCCACCAATGGAAAAGACAGTTGTGCATCTGTAACAAAGAAAAACAAATATCTAAAATAGGATTATAGCTCATAGATATTTAAGGAGAATGTGTGCTGTATTTAAAAATCTATAGTCAAAATCTTCAGATATAATATTTTAATTACTAGGACTCATGTATAATTTTACCTCTTTAAAATGCTTCCTTGGCCCAATGTAATGTATGCTCAGACAGTGGACACATACAGAATGGTGGCTATAGTAGAGAAGATAAAGATTTCAGCTCCTCGTGGAATATATCAGGCATTTAAAAAATATTCATAGTCTGTTTATTATTAATTAAAAGATTAATTCGAATATGATGTTCTTAAGGGACCTACTACCAGCAGACTGTTCTAAGGTCACGTCTATGTACATGACAACATTCTAGGGCAGTGGTTCAACGTCTTCCAGATAGTGAATCTGTGCAGACTGGTTTTAAGTCAGCCTTGACTTCTTGTACATTGCCTTGGCAGGGGTTGATGATGTTGCAAAGGTGTTAGTCTGATCTCCCAAGGGAGCAGGTCTCAGCTGCACAGCACAAATGATTTGTTTAATGCCTAGCATAGTGGCGCTGGTCTCAAAAAAAAAAAAAAAAAATGTCAGGTTTGCTCATGTTTATGAGATATGGCTTTAAGTGTCTTGACAGGCTCCACCATGATTCTGAACACGGAGTGTCATAGAGAGCCGAGACAGACACATGAACCACGACAGTGCAATCCAGATTAGAGTGAGCAGTGGCTGGATTCATTGTAAATCATTGAGCTTTTATGTGGAATCCTTTAACATAGGCTTTTTTTCCCTCCTCTCTCTACCTTGAAATTTTCCCAGCTGTGTTCCATGTCTCCTCATATGAGGTTATCCTGCTCAGAGCACAGTATGAAGTCAATTGCTTTGAGCCCTTCTTCCTTCATTCCACACTCTCCCAACTGATACTAGGGCACTCTTAATGAAAACTTTGATCATCATCCACTGCCTAGTACCTTCTAAACTGCTGACTGCCTGCTCAGTGAATACCAAATTCCTGACCATAGGGCCTGAAGCTCTCCACAGTCTAACCTGTACCCACATTTCAGGTTTTTTCCCCCTCATCATACTTCATTCACATCTAACTCTATCCAGACCAGGGTTTTTACCAGTCCCTGAATTAAATCATTCTTCTGATGCTTGTTCTTTGTCCATTGAGAACGCATTTCTGTGCCAGCCCACTGGGTGACATCCTATCCATCTTTGAAGGTCAAACCCAGATCTTGCCCTCTTCTTGAAATCTCTTTATTCACTCTAGTTGGAAGTTAGTCTTCTGGATGAACACAGCACCTTATACTCTCTGGACACTTAACACATTCTGCTTCTTTTTCAAGCTATCAGATAGCTGCTTTATTCTCTTGACCACATTGAACCTTCTGATATTTTCCTCCAGAAGCACTCAGCATGCTTCCTTGTATGCAGTTGACACTAAATAAATGTCCCATTGAATTATCTCTACCAGCTTACTGACCAGAGTTTACTAAGAATTTTCAGTGCTAGAGCAGATATCTTTCAAAGGAGTAGGCCTTTTCTCCCCATATTTTCTGGAAAAGGGATACAATATTTTGTTCCTGAAAAATATGTATACATATTTATATATCTTTTTATTCTGAAGCAAATATTCCAGAAGTTTTCTGGGTGCTCCAGATGACCTATACTGAAGCAGGGTGTGGTCAAATAAAAGCATTTCAGGTGGGAAATATACGCAACCTGCCAAACTCTGTGGGAACAAGCTCCCCAAGCATTCAAAATACTTCCTAGTGACATATGGAATTATTTTAATACAACATTTAGTGTGACATCATTTTCTGTAAAAGAATCTATCTTAAAATGGCCTTTAAAATTATGTGTTGGTGTTGAGTGTTTTCAGAAAAACAGATCACATGCTTAGGGCATTTGGGTATAAAGTCTCTCTTGAGACATTTAATATTGAGTCATCAAGATAAATGTGATAGAATCATATTATTCCTCTGTTAGCATATAATATTTTTGTATTTTGATCAGGAATATAATGATTCAAGTTGGTGTTAGGAAATGCTTTTTCTAATAATTTCTGTATTTTGTTCTGGAATGTGAAGAGGATATCTATGTATATCCATATTCTGTAGCTGTTTATCTCTCTTTATGCTAGTTATGAAAGAAGGATTTGCTTGAAGAGACCTGGGTGCTCTTCTAGTCTTGCTTGTAACTTGATATCTTGTCTTGAATAGATTAATTAAACTCTCTTTTTCTACAAAATGGGGATCATGTGCCTGAGGTAGCTGCCAGGATACTAGGAAAGTAAAATAGAAATAATCAATAAGACCATATTTTTAAAAGAGTTTTTAAAACGATAACACCTAACCTCGCAGTGGTCATCATAGTGGAATTTCAACTTGATGTAGAGTAACTGATCCTACAGAAGAGATAACACAGGAGAACATATTGCCCCTTCTGATATTATACTGCAGAAGTGCTTATTTTAACTAGCCACCAAGGATAAAATGTAGGAAGTAACACTTAAAGATTTTATTTCTTTAGCATCTGTATTAGCTTGGGCTACCATTTAAAAAAAATACAATAGACTAGGTGGCTTAAACAACACAAATTTATTTTCTCACAGTTCTGGAGAATGAAAGACTGAGATTAGGATGTTAGCATGGTTAGGTCCTGGTGGGGACACTCTTCCCAGCTTGCTGATGACCATCTTCTTGCTATGTGCTCACATGGCCTTTCCTCAGTGTGTATCTGTGGAAGGAGAGGCATCTTTTCTTCTTCTTTTACGGCTACCAATCCTATCATATTAGGACCTCATCCTTATTACCTTATTTAACCTTAACTATCTCCTAAAATCCCTGTCTACACATACAGTCACATTGGGCGTTAGAATTTTAACGTATGAATTTGGGGGGTTGAGGGGAGACACAATTTTATCCATAGCAGCATCCAAAGAAGGGTGTATTATCCAGGTTCACAACTTAGGTGTGCTTAATAAATCATGTGATATTGATTGAAATTATATTAATTCAATTCACTTAGCAGATGCTGTGTAGGGGACAGCCTTCAATTACTGACTAGAGCCAGCTACAGGCATACCTCAGAGATATGGTAGGCTTGATTCCAGACCACCGCAGTAAAGTGAATATCACAACTAAGCAAGTCATGCACATTTTTTTGTTTCCCAGTGCATGTAAAACTTATGTTTGCACTATGCTATAGTCTATTAAGTATAGTCTATTAAGTATGTGTTTTTTTACGTCTAAAAAGGCAATGCACATACCTGAACCTTCTGCGAGTCTTAATCTTTTTGCTTGTGGAAGTTCTTTTTTTGATGTCGATGGCTGTTGATGGGTGGTGGTTGCCAAAGGTTGGGGTGGCTATGGCAATTCCTTAAAATAAGACAACAGTGAAATTTGCCACATTGACAAACTCTTCCTTTCATGAAAGATCTCTCTGTAACATGCAATGCTATTTGATAACATTACTCGCAGTAGAACTTCCTTCAAAATTGAAGTCAATCTCAACATCACCACTGCTTTATCAACTAAGTTTATGTAATACTCTAAATCTTTTGTTGTCATTTCAACAATGTTCATAGTGTCTTCACCCAAGAGTAGATTCCATCTCAAGAAACCACTTTCTTTGATCGTCCATAAGAAGTAACTCCTTATCCATTCAAGTTTCATCTTGAGGTTGCCACAATTCAGTCATGTCTTCAGGTTCTAGTTCTCTTGCTATTTCCACCACATCTGCAGTTATTAATACTTCCTCCATTGAAGTCTTGAGCCCACAAAGTTGTCCATGAGGATTGGAGTCAACCTCTTCCAGGCTCCTGTTAATGTTGATATTTTGACCTCCTCCCAAGAATCACAAATGTGCTTAATGGGATCTAGAATAGTGAATCCTTTCCAAAAGATATTGAATTTACTTTGCTCAGACCCATCAGACAAACAATGCTTATGGCAGCTATAGCCTTAGAAAGTGCATTTCTTAAATAATAAGACACGAACATTGAAATTACTCCTTGATGATGGGCTGCAGAATGAATGTTGTGTTAGCAGGCCTGAACACATTAGTCTGCTTGTATATCTCCATCAGAGATCTTGGGTGACCAGGTGCATTGTCAGTGAGCAGTAATAATTTAAAAGGAATTTTTTTTCTGGCCAGTAGGTCTCAACAGTAGGCTTAAAATATTCAGCAAATCATGCTATAAACAGTTATACTGTCATCCAGGCTTTGTTGTTCCATGTATATATCACAAGCAGAGTAGATTTAGCATAATTCTTAAGGACTAGGATTTTTAGAATGGTGAGTGAGCATTGACTTCAACTTAATGTCACTAGCTACATTAGCACCTAACAAGAAAGTCAGCCTGTCCTTTGAAGCTAGGCATTGACTTCTCTGTAGTTATGACAGTCCTAGGTAGTATCTTCTCCCACTACAGTATAAGGCTGTTTTGTCTACATCGAAAAATCTGTGGTTTAGTGTAACCACCTTCATCAGTTTTCTTTGCTAGATCTTCTGGATAACTTGCTATAGCTTCTTTTATTTTTATTTTTATTTTTATTTTTGAGACGGAGTCCCGCTCTGTTGCCCAGGCTGGAGTGCGGTGGCGAGATCTCTGCTCACTGCAAGCTCCACATCCTGGGTTCACACCATTCTCCTGCCTCAGCCTTCTGGGTAGCTGGGACTACAGGCGCCTGCCACCACGACCGGCTAATTTTTTGTATTTTTAGTAGAGATGGGGTTTCACTGTGTTAGCCAGGATGGCCTCGATCTCCTGACCTCGTGATCCACCCGCCTCAGCCTCCCAAAGTGCTGGGATTACAGGCATGAGCCACCGTGCCTGGCCTAACTTGCTATAGCTTCTAAATCAGTATTTGCTGCTTCACTTTGCACTTTTATGTTATGAAGACAGCTTCTTTCCTTAAACCTCTTGAATCAACCTCTACTAGCTTCAAACTTTTCTTTTGCATTTTCCTCAACTTTCTTGTCTTCACAGAATTGCAGAGAGTCGGGGCCATGTTCTGCAAATGTTGTGGCTGGTTTTTGTTTTGTTTTGTTTTTAAGAGACAGAGTCTCACTCTCTGTTGCCCAAGGTAGAGCACATTGACATGATCATAGCTCAGTGCAGCCTCAAACTCCTGGGTTCCAACAATCCTCCACTTCAGTCTTCCAAGTAGCTGGGATCACAAGTGTGCTCCACCACACCTGGCTAACTTTTTTATTTTTTGTGTGTGGAGATGAGGTCTCGCAATGTTGCCCACACTGGTCTCTAATTACTGGTCTCAAGGAATCTTCCAATCTTGACCTTCCAAAGTGCTGGAATTACAGGTATGACCTCCACTATGCCTGGCTAGTGGCTGGTTTGATCTATCCACAGCACTCAGAACTTTTCCCTATCAGCAATAAGGCTATTTTGCTTTCTTATCATTCACGTGTTCACTAGAGTAGCACATTAATTTCCTTCAAAAACTTGGTTTTTTTACATTCATAATCTGGCTCACTGGTGAAAGAGCCCTAGTTTTTGGTCTCTCTCAGTTTTTAGCATGCCTTCCTCACTAAGCTTAATAATTTGTAGCTTTTGTTTAAAGAGGAAGATATGTGGCCCTTCCTTTCCCTTGAACATTTAAAGGCCAATGTAGGGTTATTACTTGGCGTAATTTCAGTATTATTGTATCTCAGGGAATAGGGAGGCCCAGGAAGAGGGAGAGAGATGTAAGAGCATGTCAGTGGAGCAGCCAGAACACACATACAACATTTATTAATTAAGGTTTCCATCATATGGGTGTGGTTTGTGGCTACCCAAAATAGTTACAATATTAATAGTAACTTCAAACATCACTGATCCCAGATCACCGAAACAGATATAATAATACGAAAAAATTGAAATATTTTGAGAATTACCAAAATGTGACCCAGAGACATAAAGTGAGCACATGGTGTTGGAAAAATGGCACTGATCGACTTGCTCGTTGCAAGATTGCCATAAACCTTTGAGTTGTAAAAAATGTAATATCTGCAAAGCACAATAAAATGACGTATGCTGGTATGTTAAACAGATCTGTGTAGAAAGTGTTAAGGGAACAAAATAAAGCCGAATTCAGGCTTTACTGGTGGTGGAAAGGAGGGAGTGGTAAATTCCATTTGGAGGATGAAGTCATGCAAGGGTAGTCGAAGGCATGCTTGCATTGAGATTAAGAAGATATGTGTTTCCCAGATGACAAGGGGTAAGAGCGTTCCAGTTAGAGAGTGTGAGATGAGAGAGAAAATGATACAGAGCTGCCTGATGTAAGCTTATGAATCTAAGCATTGGTTTGTATATTTGGACTATAGAGTACAGGGGTGAGTTACAGCAAGATATAATAAAGAAAAAAACAAGGACCATCCCAAAGAATCTTAGCTAACAACATCATTTTTGTCCTGGAGTTTCCCAAAAGGCTTTGAGCAGGGAAATATTAACATCAGACATACTTTATAGCAGGGGTCCCCAACTACCTTGACATGATTGATATTAGTCTGTGCCCTGTTGGGAACCAGGCTGCACAGCAGCAGGCAAATGAGGATTACGGTCTCAGCTTCACCTCCTGTCAGATCAGAGGCAGCATTGATTCTCATGTGAGTATGAACCCTATTGTGAACTGCACGTACAAGAGATCTGGGTTGCGCACTCCTTATGAGACTCTAACGCCTGATGATCTGAGGCAAAACAGTTTCATCCTGAAACCATCCCCACCGTCCTTGGAAAAATTGTATTCTACAAAAGTGGTCTCTGGTGCCGTTGGAGACCACTACTTCACAGGAAAGCATCCCAACTATTTGGTAGAAAGGCCAGGTCTTTACTTTTGTACCATCATCTATCTCATAGGACTATATGTTCCATTGGACCATGGCCCAATGATTACTGAAGACTTGGTCCCCTGAGTGCTTCCTTTAGTGATTATTCTTTTAAGGGGAAAATTGGAGGAAAATATTTATATGTTTAGGATTCTACTAGGTAAAGAATCCCACTGCGGTGAGTTTGCTTATTTTTTAGGGAATGTCAGAAGAAGGATTTTCACTATTTCAGTTCAGCTGCCTTTTCCATCTTAAGGATAAAAACTATCTTACTTTATTCAAACTAGTTTTTATGGTTTGTGTTTCTTCTAAGGGTAGACTTCATAACCTTATCTCATTCTTTCTTTCTCTTTCTACCACACCACCATGGCTTTGCCTTATGTGTGAGAGCTGTACTTGTTTCTTCTCTGATGAATCTCAAATTATCCAAACATACGTTCATTTTTTAAGGGAGAGTCAAAGGAATGTCCATTTCTAATTTTCATTTCCTATTCTTAATGCTGCTGAAATTGTATTGTATTCTTATCTGGTCCTGGAGTCTTTGATTAGGATGTCTTGAATACACCATGCCCTCTTACTAAGTTGGTGGTGTGCTAGCAGACCTTGAGCACACAGCAGTTTCATCGACCTATAATTTTCATTCTTGTGTTTGGACATTGCTTAATTTGCTTGCTCCTGCTCTACAGGCAAATAACCTCCTGAAGTCTTTTGTTGTTGAGCAGGTGATTTGAGTAATGATGTACTGAGCATGGTCACGTGTTCAGTGCATTGTTTCTTCTAATGATACACTCCATATCAAGAGGCATTTTAATCCTTTTCCATTTTACTTTAAATATCATTGTTGAATTTTTTTTTCTCTTAGTCTTATGTAGCTATACATTTTTTAAAAAAAATGTTTTCTACTTGGCTGTTAATTTTATTTTTATAAATGCTATCCATTTTATAGTCAGTAGGCATTCAAAGTGATTCAATGTCTTGTGCATCCACATCCATGAAACTGAAATTTTGACTCTTCCAGTAATTAATTTGAAATGATTTTTTTTGAACTTATCATTGGAATTTGCTTATTTTAGTACAAAGATTTTTATGTTGTCTTTGCACAGGGTAATTGTGCACTTGGAACTTTCTTTTTGTAGGGAGAGATTGGATGAACCTGGGATATTACTTCTTGATATCAGAATTTCATAAAATGTTAGACCTTTAGTATAATATCACCTTTTAAAAATCAAACTTAGTGAGATAGGTTTACCTGGAGATTTTCTTCAAATTTTTTATTATAAGAAGGATGGAAAAAACATGATATAAATTTATTTTATATATAACAGCCTTGGGGCACAGACTCTGAGCATGGCTTTAGACTGAGGCACTGACAATTGGTTTACAATCCCTTTTCCGTAATTTCAAAATCCAAAATGAAAAACTGAAATTTTTTCCTTAACTTCTTTGGCGGCAAAATCTGACCTGACCTGAGCACATTTGGTAGAAAAACCTGATCTGATCTCACGTGAAGCTCTTTATAGTCTATTCATCCTACTTAGTGTGAGTATTCATATGTTTTGCTGTAAAAGTAACAATTCCTTGCTTATGGGATGCTGCCCCAAGACACTGCTGGGAATGTTCATAATATTTATACATACCTTTCTGAGATGAAACAGTTCTGAATTCCAAAGCTTGGCTGTCTGCAAGGATTTCAGATCATGGGTTATGAGTCTGTATTGAGTTCTGAGCTGGGACTGGGAGCCAGTAAACTTAGCTTGAGGTGAGGGGAAAGGGGCTTGTTTTTGTCCTTAATAAATTCCAGATAAAGTGATGCTCTGTAATGCCAAGCACTATAGCAAAAGTCTGTAATGCAGTTTTCAGTTTGGTAGGAAAAATATTTCTAGAAGCACTCTAACAGAAAACTGCTTGCTTAATCATAAATCTGAACATTTGGGCCAGGTGGTTTTCAAGATGATGTTTAATAAAGCTTGTTTTTTTTAAAAAACCCAGTAAATTTAATGTATTGTGATTTATCAATAATAAAAGGAAAAAAAGGGGTCCCATTACTATTTTGGAAATTCTTCATTTTTTGTTGTTCACAACCATCTGATGAGGTTATAATAAATAACTCTGGTGTATCTTTTCTGAAAGAAAGGATGCAGACTTTGGGGAAATTGTTGTTTGAGTCATTGTATCTGCTTGCCAAGAAAATAATGTTAATCATATGAATAATTAACGTTGCACAATTAGCACATACAATGGGTTTCTCTGTCATCCGTCTTAAATAAAAATTCCCATCTATGGATGTGGCTTTTATGCACCTTATTGTTTTTAAGTTTTCAATGCATTTTTTTTTCTGTCAGATAATGTAATTTATCCCATGGCTATGTTAATAGCTAAAAATCTAGAAATTTCTTTCAACCTCTATTGGTTTTACAAGCTTTGTCATTGAAATCCTCTCTCATCACCAGGGAAGTAACAGAAACAAAGTGTATTTAAAACATGGTGAACCCCGTCTCTACGAAAAATACAAAAAATAAGCTGGGCGTGGTGGTGTGAGCCTGTAGTCCCAACTTCTCCGGAGGCTGAGGCAGGAGAATCGCTGGAACCCGGAAGGCAGAGGTTGCAGCGAGCCAAGATCGTGCCACTGCACTCCAGCCTGGGAGACAGAGTGAGACTCTGTCCCCCTACGCTCCCCCACCAAAGGAAAAAAAAAAAAAAAAAAACCTGCCTTAAGACATATTGTTAACATTTTTAGAGATACAAATTAACATACTAGCTTTAACAGCACCCATAAGAAAAACAAAACTCTAAATCAATTATGAAGTTTTAATGCATGAGAAGGGTTTAGATAGTGAAATTTGGAACATTAAGCAATTTGCTGAATGCAGGCTGTCTTTGTAGACAGCCTTAAAACTTTCATCTTTCACTTCTAACTCACTAGTCTTTTAAGTTATGTATTCCATGAGATATGTTTGTTGGGCATTTCTACCAAGTGTGTGTTTTAAAATAAAGCGTAATGATGCAAAACTATTTAATAGGTCTGTTTTATTATTTTAATTCTGCCTCAGTGCTATACCATTGATTCCTTCATTTGTTTTAAGCATTAATATTCTAGGTGCAAGGAATACGTGAGTGGACATGGCAGACAATAGACACACACAGTGCATAACTAATGCTAACTATCATTAGTTATCACTAGTTAAAATTACCCAAGAGGCTGCTACAATGGAGAGAGACTAGGGCTCAGACACAACTCATGATCAGGGTAGCCAGGGAAGGTCTGGCTAAGATGACTCTTGAGTGGTGAGTGTGCTCAGTCACCACAGGGACTTGGGTCCACTCTGGAGAGAAGACACTGCAGGAGAAAGGAACTGCTTGGGAAAGGCCTTGTGGTGCTCAGGTTCTAAGGAAGAAACATCATTTGACCTCATCATGGACTCTCTCAGTTGGCAGGAACTTTAAAGATTTCTTCACATAGTCCTCAAATGTTTCTTTTATTTTTTCTTCCCAGAATCCAACCAATTTTTTGTGAATTTTAAATGTAAGGAAAAATATTTTAGGGAGTTAGCTGGGGATACATGATACCTGAACAGTACAGCATCCTGTGAATTTTTGCCGAGTGAATGAATGATGAACTTTTATTTTACTTTCCACTTTCCTTGTTAGCCACTGTGACTTATGTAAGTGAGGAATTTTAAAACTTCTTGCAGGAAACTACATCTCTCGAGCCTCCATTTAACAATTACTTTTCCCCTTGGTACACAGTCTACTTGACAAAACAGAAATAAAGATGTGTGTACATCACAAACTTAAACCTTGATATGATGCTAATGCATGATAATTTTTGCAAATGGTATCAATGAAGCTTATGAAATATTGCCTTAGAATACAGGCTGCACCACTCCATGCATCTGTGTCATATTTAATGTCAGCATTTTGTGTGTACTTAGTAAAAAATTAAGCAATAATTATAGCAAACCACACTAATTCCTTGAAACAAAGTTTAACCTCTAGATAACTTCTGGAAACATTGTGTAATTTCCCTTTGCATGCTAACTTATTTAGTTTTTACATGCAGTGATTTTACCACTAGATAATTTACTCTGGCATTTTACAAGTTGAAAAATCTCTTTGGAATATTTTCATATTATCTTGAGTGATGGTTTCTGTTTTTCAAGCCAGTTCATTTTAACATAGCAGGAACATCAAAAATACATACAGAAGTTGAACCATGGTGGTCTATTAATGAAAAAGATTTTATGTATAATTACAGGTGATTAAGTGAATCCTGTATTCAAGTAAATATTTATGAATTAACTTCAAAGTTTTTTTTTTAAAACAAAAGCAACTGTGGTTGTGATTTTATGGGTTCTCATCCCTTTCCCCCAACAGAGATGCCTATCAGAAATTTAATGCATTTCCTCATACTATAAATGTGGAGTTATTTCACTCAATCTGTTTTGGACAAATAGAGAAGTTCAGGAAACAGTGTGGTTTCAGATATTCGAAGTTCCCTGTTCTGACCCATTAAGCGGCGTGCTTTCTCCAAAGCTGTTCTCTATGTCTTAAAGTTAAAAATTAAAGTTAAATGTCTTATAGTTAAAATTTAAAAATGAACAGGGCATTTATAAAGTTAAACTAGCAGTCTGCTCCAGATTCCAGCTTTTTTAAAAAAATTGCTAAACATGGCTTTTGATGAATTCAATTATGTGAACATGTTTGAAATAAGTGCTAGTACCAACTTATACCAACACATTAGTCCTTAATTGAGAAGTTTTCACTGTCTTTCATAGAATTTTGCTATTTTAGGGAATTTCTAGAACAAAGCTCTAAAAATGAAGGAATGACCTTGATATCATCAGAGTGTAAAAACTACAAAATATTAATTTTAATTGCTTTAAAATTAAAAGAAATTTGTCATTTTTAATAATACACTTGATGAAATTTTCTTTTAATAATCCACTTGATGAAAGTGTTTCTAACACAAATCTCTTATCTTTGTATAAAAGATTTTTTGGAGGTAAACTCTAGATATTATATATGTTATAAATATGCCAATTATATCTGTCTATCTATCTATCTATCTATCTATCTATCTATCTATCTATCTATCTACAAATGACAGATTCTCTGTCACCCAGGCTGGAGTGCAGTGGCATGATCTCGGCTCACTGCAACCTCTGCCTCCCAGGTTCAAGTGATTCTCCTGCCTCTGCCTCCTGAGTAGCTGGGATAATAGGCACCCACTACCACACCTGGCTAATTTTTGTATATTTAGTAGAGATGGGGTTTCACTATGTTGGCCAGGCTAACATTTTTCTTTTTAGATAATTGATGTACTGATGTGGTTGTGTTAGACTAATGTGTCAACATATGCCTTTTATCTGCTACTTATAGAGGTTTTCTAGAATCTTTAACATGGAGACTCTTCAAAAAATTTTTTAATCATGGGCTTGTGGTCGAAAAAGAATACTCTGCACAGTGACCTGGAAAGAACAGAGAATGGAACCACATATATTAGAGTCTGAATTCTGTACAACTGTTTAAGAGCTCTTCAAAGTTTAAATTACTTAAATTTTCTAAGTTCTTGTTTTTGTAAAATAGGGGTATTTTGCCTACCTAGAGACTTAATGTAAGGATTAGAAACAGTATATGTCAGGCAGCTAGCACAGTTTTTAGCAAAACGTTGGCACACATTTGTAAAAATGAATGAAATAATGGCATTCATGGCAACTTGGATAGAATTGGAAAGTATTATTCTAAGTGAAGTAACTCAGGAATGGAAAACCAAATATTTTATGTTCTCACTCATAAGTGGAAGTTAAGCTATGAGGATGCAAAGGCTTAAGAATGATACAGTGGACTCTGGGGCTCTGGGGAAAGGGTGGGATGGGGGGTGAGAGATAAAAGACTATACAATGCGTACAGTGTACACTGCTCAAGTGATGGGTACATCCAAATCTCAGAAATCACTACTTATTAATGTAACCAAGCACCATCTGTTCTCCAAAAACCTATTGAATTTTTTTTTTAAAGTAGGCATAGAGCATATAGTAGCTATTGTTCTCATTAGTGTTAAAAGCATTGCTAGCATAAGAGTAGATTTTGTGCTACTTATCACATTTGATAAGAAAGCAAATTTGGGGGCCTGTAAATACAGTTCCTTGTCTCCCAAGTCAGAATTTTTGTCCTCTTAATCTGACTTGCTTTATTTTCTTCTTTACAAATCAGAATAATTTGTTCCATGATGGTAAAATTAATGTGTGATGTTGATTCCTTCCTCCCTAATAAGAAAATTAGAAATTTGTCTTCCAAGCTGTACAAACATTATCTTATAAATTGCTTTAGAAAATTATGTATTTACTCTATCTCTAGGGAAATTTTGATGCTGGAACAAATTTACAGAACATAGTGAATTATATAATCATAAAAATTGGCAGAGATAGTTCTTAATATATTTGTGTAACATTAACTTCTGATGATACATGTTAGATAGGATTTGGATTATTAACATTAGTATATTAGCATGATAGTGTTTTACACATATTTGTGTTCTAAAAATCCTTGGCACTCTCATTTGTTTAGGAGGAGGGAATAGGGTGGTATATAAGAGAACTATGCACTGAGGGGTTCAAAGTCTTGGTTCTTTGTCTTGGCTCTGGTGTAATAGTAGCAAGAGGTAGTGTGCGGCAAGGATTATGAGATTTGGAGTCAGGTGATGTGGAATTTCCCATTGCCATTTATATGACCACACACAAACATCACTGTT
The DNA here is from genome assembly GCF_008728515.1 of Papio anubis. Taxonomy (NCBI): domain Eukaryota; kingdom Metazoa; phylum Chordata; class Mammalia; order Primates; family Cercopithecidae; genus Papio; species Papio anubis. The sequence continues at coordinate 56,735,182 of NC_044986.1, read as the reverse complement.
TTCTGCCATGAATACCTAGCACGTACTTCAAATTGTTACAATCTTACATGCTTAAATTGCCACAACTGTTTGTATTTTAAGACAATGTACATGAAAATATAATAATGTTCATTGAGTTTACTGTGTGACGTTAAACTGAAACTCCTATTTTCTAATATCAGAAATGCAGTTGAATGAGATGATACTTGTGACCCTTATGGGTTTAAGAGCGTACTACTCCATAAAAGATGTTGAATTCATCTTTTCAAAGCAATTTGTAATAGGTGGGGTTTGCTGCATTGTTGTGTGTTTGCTGAAGAAGGTGCAAAGGCCTAGGAGAACCTCTTCTTTGTAGTTACTGTCTTCCATTCAACATCTCTAACATTACAGTGTCTCTAACAACATAGCCGCCTTGTTTACTAATTTGTGTTCTAGCTTTTGTATTTTTATCATTGAGATGCAAAGAAAACAAGAAACGTTTCCTAATCTTTTCAAGTCGAATTTCAATTGCCATCCTATATTATATTTAGTAACAACAATGCAGTGAAGCATTTTGAATTTTAAAATCGTTTTTAAAAGAACACCCCTTTTAATGTCAAAGTAGTTGAACCCTTTTATATCTGGGCCTTTTATCGAATTTTCCTCTGGGACATTTTGTGAATTGCTTACATGTAGGTCATGGGCAATTTGTCATTCTGAGTTTTTAAATTGTGACAAAATACTCATAACATAAACTTTACTATTGTAATAATTATTTATTATATTGCAAAATATATTGGTTACAATATGTATTTAAATATACAGTTCAGTGACATTAACTATATTCACAGTGTTGAGCAACTATCACCACTCTTTGGTTCTAGAACTTTCACACCCCCAACAAAAGCCCTGTACTCATTAAGTCCCTCCAAATTCCTCCCTCTTCCCAGGCTCTGGCAACCACAATCTGTTTTCTTTCTCTATGGATTTTCCCATTCTTGATGTTCCATATGAAGGGAGTCATACAATATTGTCCTTTTATGTCTGGCTTCTTTCACTTGGCATGTTTTTAATGTTCATCCATGTTGTCACATTTATTAGTGCTATATTTCTTTTTTTAGCTGAATAATATTCCATTGTACGGATATTCCATATTTTGTCCATCTGCTGATGGATATTTGTGTTGTTTCTATTTTTTGCCTATTGTGAACAAAGTTTCAACAAACATCATGTATGAGTTTTTGTTTCAACACCTGTTTCCAGTTCTTTTGGGTATATACCTAGGAGTGGAATCAATGGTCATATGGTACAGCACCAGTGACCGGATTTGTGGAAGACAATTTTTCCACAGACCATGGCAATGGAGGAGGGGGGTGGCTTTGGGAAGAAACTGTTCCATCTCAGATCACCAGGCATTAGATTCTCATAAGGAGAGCAACCTAGATCCTTCGCTTGCACAGTTCACAACCGGGCTCACGCTCCTATGAGAATCTAATGCCACCACTGATCCAACAGAAGGCAGAGCTCAGGTGCTAATGCTCACTCCCCACCACTCACCTCCTGCTATGCTACCCGGTTCCTAACAGGCCACAGACCAGTGCCGGTCCATGGCCTAGCATTATACTTCCATGTTTAACTTATCTAGGAACTGCCAAGCTGTTCTCCTCTGATAGATTTCTGTACTTTGATTTTTATTGTATTAAATAGTTTACTGTTTTATTACTTATCTAGTCACATTACATATTCCTCTTTTGGAGGATTTTGGGTACAATTTTGTATATATTCATCATAAAGATATGGAAATAGTGGGATGGGATGTGTGGATAAAGACAGAGACACTATTCTGCTGCAAATAGGGGATCCCTGCATGAGTTTTTAGTGAACGGCAGCAGGTGCATTCCAGAGCTCCAGAGACAAGTGAAATCACTGGTCACATTCCTGAGGAGGACTTTGTAATTGAAGTATAAACTTTGAACAGTGGCAAAACTGAGAAGACTTGCAATTCCTGTTACATCCCATAACACAACACGTCAACTGTTCCAGAACCAAGGGTACAAGATAGAACAGTAGTCCAGAAAAAAAGAAATTTACGCTAAGCCAGAAAATAGATGATGCGCTTAGCTACAGCTGGCTTAAGGTTTCTTCTCAAGAGAAGTAATTTAGAGGTTTAAGATATATGCCTTCTGTTCTGCATGTTGGTTAACTTAACCATGGCTCAAATAGTATGTAATTCTCATTTTCTAGTAGAAGTTCAGTCATCCTCAGTTGATTTTCTTTTAATATCTGGAGTCAGAGGATGCCCCTGAGCAAGAGGTTTAAAGAGGTTTCTGAAGCAGGTGGGCTGTGACTGACAACTGCAGCCACAACTTTGGCCCACGATTTTGGGCAGTACTAGGTGAGCTATACCACTGGGAATTTCCTTTCATAAAGTCCTGCTGAATATGTGATTGTAATGGGGAAGTTGACATCAAACAATTATTTACTGCCTTGCTCATTGCAGGAATGAAAAAAGTGGAGGAAACTTATTTGCTTATGAATCACATGAGCTTTACAGATAACACAGGAAAATTCCCACATATCAGGGACCCAGATCTCTTTTGGGTGGGGTAGGTTTTTTTTTTCATTTTTGCTGATACCTAACCTTATACACATATGCAAATAGTGCAGATTATTCCACAGTCTACCAGTCCAAGCTGGTGTTACTCCATAGGGTACTTTCTATTCATGGCATGTGCTACAATATTGAAGATTTATAATGACCTCTTCAGAAGAACCATCCAAGTTTCTTTTATGGTCTTCAGATTCAAAATACAATGTCGCCTAGATGCCTGAATGCTTTTAAATTTTTTCTTGCCTTATATTTATTTATAACTAAAAAATTTTGTAATTTCTCTCTCTCTTTTTTTTTTTTTTTTTTGAGACAGAGTCTTGCTCTGTCACCCAACCAGGAGTCTCCCGGGTTTACGCCATTCTCCTGCCTCAGCCTCCCGAGTAGCTGGGACTACAGGCGCCCGCCACCTCGCCCGGCTAGTTTTTTGTATTTTTTAGTAGAGACGGGGTTTCACCATGTTAGCCAGGATGGTCTCGATCTCCTGACTTCGTGATCCACCCGTCTCGGCCTCCCAAAGTGCTGGGATTACAGGCTTGAGCCACCGCTCCCGGCTTTTTTTTTCATTTTTAATTTTTGGGGACAGAGTCCCACTGTGTTACCCAGGCTGCAATACAGTGGCTCCATCATGGCCCACTTCAGCCTCCAACTCTTGGGCTCAAGCCTCCTGAGTAGCTGAGACTGAAGGTACACACCATCACACCCAGCTAATTTTTAAATTTTTTGTAGAGTTGGGAGTCTCACTATGTTGCCCAGGCTGGCCTCGAACTCCTGGCCTCAAGCTGTCTTCCTGCCTCAGCCTCCCAAAGTACTAGGATTATGGGTGTGAGCCACTGTGCCTGGCCAAGTTTTGTAATTTCAATTCTAGTAGGATATATTCTAATAAAATCTGATCTCCTTAACATTTTCTTAAAATTTCTTGCTTTAAATTTGTTTATAACTGGAAGTTTTTATCTTTTTTTCTTGTAAATGTGTCTCTTATTCCCAGCCTGCTTCTGTAAGAATTTTGTACTCTGGTTCCATTTTAAAACAAAAGAATTACAAAGCTGAAAAGTTGAGAATATTTCTGCGGAGAGAATCAACTTGGAAGCTATTTCATCTTTTTATTTCCAAATACATTTTTCCCTAAATCTTTTAGTGTCTTACATGACACAGTATATTGATTCATGGCATTAATATGATGTAATGTAATGTTTACATAGTGTCTAATAATTATTCAGGCTGTGTGTAATTATCAGGTTAACAAATATACCTGGTAATATATGATTGATTTTATCAGGAAAATAAATTTGGTTTTAGGTTGGTACAAAAGTATTGTGGTTTTTGCTATTATTTTTAAGTAACAAAAGAAAATTCCCTTTGGAATGCAGCTTGATAACATGAAGATGTCAGCATCTATTGGATGGAGTTTGGATTTTTAAACGAAATTCATAGTGGTTTTTGGCTCATCATCTACTTTAGAATGTATTCATTTACTTCCTTTATTTTTGTGCTACAAAACCTGATACCATTGCAATTTTTGGCTTCCTTGTTTTGAAGTTGGTCAGCAGCAAGCGGATATCATTTGTGAAAAGATGCTACAGCAAAGAAAGTCTAGGAGTTTGCACTATAGGCTCTTTCCTTGAGCTGCCACCAGTTTGGAGCCCAGCAGGACCACCTGTGCTTCCCTGCTTTTATGTGCAACACACTGTCCTGAGTTCCCTGGGTGCAGTCCTGTCCCTGCTGTCAGGGAGACTACAGTCTCATGGGTTGACTACTTTTGAACTTTACTTAGAGAAAGGGCTGTAAGTGATTTGGTTTGAAAAGGGTAATACATGAAAAAAATTAAAAACGTAGCTTAAGACCAGGAAGAACACAGACTTAAAGATGCATTTTGTGCTATGGTGTATATGAAAAAGGGGAGAAAGCTTGTTTTGAAGCCTGGTGGCAAATTCATATAAATCAAAAGCCGAAGAATAGAATTGAATAAATTGGAGCCAGTCTTGCCAGCTTTTAATGGTTATTTAAGAAAAGCCAGAAATCTAATTTCTATGTGAAAGCTCTTGATGCTGAAATATTGAAACTAATATTTGTTTAAAAACTTAGCATGGGTTGAAACAACCAACCAGTCAACCAGCTCAGTCCTTGGACTCCAAATCTGTAACTGTTTTGAACTGTGTTATAAAGGGCTAGCTACCATCATCAGTTATCACTGAGCAGAACATTGCAACTGAGTTCCTATGCAGAGAATCTTGCGGTAAATGTTTACCTAATATATGCCTATCTTCTTTTCCTTTATTGGTTTTCAAAAAAAATTTTTTTTTACTATTTTAATTGTTCAAATGCTGATTTCAGATTTCACCTGCCCCTCCTCCCCTTGCCCCAGGCAATGCCTCTTAGAGAAATGGTTTAATGAGCACTGGATACATCATGTTCCCCAAGGCACTGAAGAGACAGTTTTGAGTAATAGAAGGAATACAGAGACTGTAGCTGAAAAAAATCTGGATAACACCTGAGCAGCTCAGGAACTATAAATGCAGGTAGAATTTCAGATTTCCAAATTATACCTATCAGCAGGTATTTATTTAAAAATATATTATGAATTAACTATTTCAGAAAAATAGAAGATGAAATTAACATTTTCTGGATCCCTTCTATGTGCCTGGTATAGTCTATGAGATTTATGTAAGTTATCTCATTCTTCTTAAGTCCTACAGCAAACCAATGAAGTGTTTTCTTCGTTTCTTCACTAGTGATCAAGCTTAACCTCAGAAACATGTCTAAGGTTACCCAGTGGGTATAAGGCCCACCAAGGATTCTAGCCCTTCAGAATCCAAAGCCTAGTATCGTCTCTCTTGCCCTTTTAGCACTTCCCTATATTAGGGAAGTTTGCCATTTAGACAGTGCAATTAAATTCCAATAATTGTAATTTATCAGTTGGTATTATCACTGTATTAGTCCATTCTCATGCTGCTGATGAAGACATAGCTGAGATTGGGCAATTTTCAAAAGAAAGAAGTTTATTAGACTTACAGTTCCACATGGCCAGGGAGGCCTCACAATCCTGGTGGAAGGCAAGGAGGAGTAAGTCACATCTTATGTGGATGGCAGCAGGCAAAGAGAGAGCTTGTGCAGAGAAACTCCCATTTTTAAAACCATCAGATCTCATGAGACCCATTCACTATCACAAGAACAGCGTGGGAAAGACCCGCCCACATGATTCAGTCATCTCCCACCGAGTTCGTCCCACAACATGTGGGAATTATGAGAGCTACAAGATGAGATTTGGGTGGGGACATAGCCAAACCATATCAACCACAAAGTGAAGGAAGCAGGAACACCTGCTTTAGTAGATTTAACAAAGCTTTAGTAGATTTAGTTCTTTACACTTTATTCCTACATTCAGCAAATTTCCAAGATTCTACAGCAAACTAGGTTCATAAAAACAGTTCACATCTCACATATTGAGAGTCCATGACTGATACATGAACAGTAGTAAGTAAACCTATCTTCACTAAAGTGCAATACCAAATTCACAAGGTGTTCAAGATCCTTAACAAAAACATATGCTTGTACTTTGTAATTATCCATAAAACTTTGAAGCCGGTGATGTTTATATTTATTGTTGTAATGAAAGTATTTTGTTGAAATCTCACGTATATTTTAGTTGGTTGTGAAATCTGAGACATGGATATTTTAAAAATGTTATGCATTCAATCTCATTAAATAGTTGAGAGCAGCACAAGAATTAGCTTACATTTTATAATCATAGACTAGAAGATACATGACTCCTATTTCTAATTGTAGATTAACAAGAAATGAATATGAATATCATGTTTTCTCAGTTCTAAGTGATACAATATCTTACTGTCTGAAATTGGAGTGTATCTTATAATTGATAAAGTCTTATCCTTGTTATTGTCCAGGCGGCGGCCTTGATGAAGTTGTCATTGCTCTCATGTGTGCAGGCTTGGTTGTTATTGCAGGTAGTATGATTGCAGTGCCTCAAAATTTTAGTCAACAAACAAAGATCCTTTGAGAGGAATTTTCAGACAGTAGGTCGGAAGAAGTTCCTGGAGAAAGTTGTGGAGCACATTAAGAAATGCTGCATCATCTCCCATCTTGATGGCACAGAGGTTGATGTTAATGTGAAACAAGGCATTGATGATTTGAAGTCAAGTCATCGATGACTTAAAAGAGTAGGACTGTGAATATGAAGAAGTATTAAGAATACTTTAACCAGTTTATTTTACTTATATTTTCCCGTTTTACATGCATATAAAGGTCATATGAGATAAGTCTATATAAATGAGCCTAATTTTTCAAAAAGGTTAAATTTGAAAGTTCATGTGATAATCAGTTGAGTCATAATTTGACAGTATTTTTCTTTGTGTTAAATTAAAAAGGGAACATTTCATAAGCAATAGCATCTTAAATGTGATTAAACATAGTAGTAAACAACACTTCAAATCAAAATTCAAAGCTCAGAAATAATTTTCATTTTCATCACTAAAATTAGAAACTTAATAGTATTAAGTTTGTTTGTACTTACATATCTTATTTTAAATTTTTGTAGTTCAATTTGTAAATGGCATCCCAAAAGTCAGCACTGTGTACTAATTTAAATTTGTAAGTAAGGTAAAATCAAAAGTAGAAACATAATTGAATGAACTAAAAATTAATTGGCTCTCACTTGGATTCCTTCTGTAAATGTTTCATCAATAATGGCCATTTCTACTCTTTTCAATCTGATTCTTATTTTTTTAAAACAGTTGTTCTTTGATCTGTTATAGAATGTATTGACCATGCCTTTTCATTTTGAATCTGCACTTTTAAAATATTACAGTGATAGATATCCTTGAATATTCAGATTCTAAATTCATATATAAAATCCTGTTACATTGAAAAAGCAAGCAAACAAAAAATCCAAACCAGGCACTTTATTGTGTAATATGTTGAAAATAGAGCCAGTATCATGATGTTGGTAAAATGTGCAATTAAAGACATAGGAAATGCTTAACTTAACTTTTGTGCATAGAAAATCCTTGATAAGGATACACTAAACCATTTAGTAAATTGTAGATATACTGAAGTGATGGAAGCCTCACTCCTGAAGAGACATTGCATAATATTTGGAATGATATGGTTGATATATTAAACAGAAGTTACAAAAAGGCATAAAATCTAGTGTATGAGTAAAAACCAAAAACAAACTCAGAAAACTTCCCAGTTTATGAAAAACTCATAAAGTAAAATTCACTTCATTATAGCAATGACTTCTCCAAAGCTGTATTAGCTGCCAGAATGTGCTGTGTTCATGCTTTTCTGCTGAATTTAAAAGGCAGATGCATAATTGTAAAGTTAGATATCATTTATTTTTTAATCTTTATGCTTTATACTTTAATCTTTATACTTTATGCCATTTTGTTTTATGCTTTTTTTGGAGAGTGTATTTTACTCTCTTTTAAGAATGCAAGAAATACAGCTTGTCATAAAAATATCAGAAAAATACAAAAAAAAAGAAAGAGAAGAAATTTTTATAGCCATTTTAAAAATTCTTTTTAGCGTTTTAGACTTTTTAGAAATTTACATCCTTTCTATACTCTTTTAAAAACACTAAGCATTTATAGTTTCCCTTTCTTCTAATAAAAATGATATATTCACCTGAAATTTTTCAGGATACATTTATATCAAGCTTTAAAGGAATCACACATGGCAAATGCCTCTTATTTAGTCACTTACAGGAAAGGAATCTAAAAGCTGCTTACGTATCTTACTTTAATCAAACCTATGCAAATCAAATCAGACACATGAATATTTTTACACATTATTACATTTATGTAATCATAAATATGCAATATATTAAAATATATACTTATATAAAGTTTATAAATGTATTTTTATAGTCTTATAATTATTAATAAAAATGGTGTGTTTTATATATGATTTTACTGTTATGATTTTTAGTTTCAATAATTTTCATATGATGTGACAGATTACTGAACAGGTGTGTTCTTTCAGTTTGAATTACTCTAGTTCACTTCAGCGAAAACAAAGCTTCCTTTTGGAAGCACGGTAAATACTCTTGCTTATTTCTTTGAAGGCATTCCATGCCTTCTACTCTTCTTGATAGCATACTCCTCGGTACCTGTGCAAACAACCCAGAGTAATATGCCACCTAGTGACTCTGTAAAGAATTCACAATTTTCAACCAACAGTCCCATCATGCATTAAAGCCATTTCACAGAACAGGTCTTTTTCAAAATGCCTTGTAACAATACCTGTATATGTACTGCTTTGGATCTTCTCTTTCATTTATAGTTTCAAATGTCAAATATGATATTAATATTTGGATTTGATGTAAAAAATTCAGTATATAATTTCCATTCCTCCTGAAGTAATAAATTTGATAGTCTTCCATAAAATCCAAGTTAAGTGGCCAAATTGCCTAGAATTCTGGGCAGATTAATCTTTTTTGTGTCTGGAATATAGTTCAGTGCTTCAATGAGTTAAAATATGTTATAAGCACTAGTTCAGTTAATTATGTACCTTAGAAATAAATACTAGTCCTTTTCCCGGAGGCAGAAGTAAAGGGATTGTTCTCTAAACAGCAAGTACATTAGTTGTAAGAAAAATGTTGTGTTATAGTATTTATACTGTTGAAGAATAAGAATAAAATATTAAACTGCAGTACATTAATAGCAAAAACATTATACAACATTTATCCCTGTTGTAAAGTTTGAATCATAAACAGCAAGCCAAATATTATTAATATTTTAAGCTACAGCTTTTTAAACCTATTTCAACGTTATTAAATATTTTAAACTCATGGTATCTAACATTTCCTGGAAAACCATGGTGGTTTTGTGTACACGCTGGTCAACATGTGTGTGTGTGTGTGCATGAAACATGCCCTTCTCTCACTCATATGTGTAGCTATTATCGATTACCTTGGTTTCCTTAATAATTCTATCCTTCAGAAGGACTAGTAATAAAGGCTTGGTTTCTTAGTTTCCATGGGAATTGGAAATGTCCACAATATTGCAATTGAGGAATTTAACAATTACACATTTCTGTTGTGCATATGATTTGGCTTTTGGTATCAAGTTGTGGATTAAGTGAGCAGAAGCTGTAAATTCTTACTATAGAAAGCCCTGAACTCTCAGCTTTAGCTTTCCTAGCCATAAGGGTGGGATAACATGATGTCTTGTCTACCTCATGAGATTGTTGTAAGAATTAAATGAGATTGGGAATGGGAACTTTTTCTATGGTTTATAACCATATAATTTACATAGAATGTAAATTATAATAATCCTATACTATAGTATTTTAGGAATTAGTCATGCATTAGAATGAAGGAATAAACTATTGCAATCAATGGGAATTAGTAAGGTATATTTAACTACTTAAGTCTGTAAGTGAGGAATGTTCATAACTCAGGACCCAACCCTTATTCTGAACTTTCACACTTAAAATATTTGGGAAATATGGCCGGGGGCAGTGGCTCACGCCTGTTATCCCAACACTTTGAGAGGCCAAAGTGGGCAGATCACTTGAGGTCAGGTGTTCGAGACCAGCCTGGCCAACATAGCGAAACCCCGTCTCTACTAAAAACACACACACGCACACACACACACACACACAAAATAGCTGCACATGGTGTTGAGAGCCTGTGATCCCAGCCACTTATGAGGCTGAGGTGGGAGAATCACTTGAACCTGGGAGGCAGAAGATGCAGTGAGCCGAGATCATGTCATTGCAGTTCAGCCTGGGTGACAGAGACTCGTCTCAAAAAAAAAAAAAAGGAAATATTTAAAAATGGCTTTGAAATTCATTTGATTATATAAAACAGGTAGTTTGATATTTTCTGAAACTGTGTTATTTATTGTTGGATATTATGAAAGTTCTCTGAGAATGTTTTCAAATACTTTGGAAAATTTTCCTCTTTGGGAGAAAATGATGAGAACCTGTCCTCAGAGCAAATGGTGTTTATTATGTTGTTTCAGACTTGTGTGTTTCCTTTGCAGTGTCTTGTAATTTTAACTAATAATTTCTACTGAAAGGAAATTTGTGTAGTTTTTCTTTCTTAGAAATTAAATAAAAGGGCTTAGGGATATGATGTCCAGATGGCTCCAACCTTCTATATTGCTTGTGGATCCGTTTGTAAAACAGGGTTTCATACTACTTTGAAGAGTTTGAATAGGTAACAGCTTGCCTTTTGTTCTATCCTCTTCCTAAATATGTAGTTAATTTGCTTGATAAGGGCAATTCTCTTCCCCATTCCCCACCTCCCACCCCTTCTCTCTCTCTGTCTCTCTCCGCACCCCCAGTTCCCCCTCCACACACACAAGACGGGTGGATCACGAGGTCAGGAGTTCAAGACCAGCTCTCTACTAAAAATACAAAAATTAGCAGGGCATAGTGGTGTACACCTGTAATCCTAGCTACACTACTCGGGAGGCTGAAGCACGAGAATCGCTTGAACCCAGGAGGTGGAGGTTGCAGTGAGTCGAGATTGCGCGACTCCAGTCAGGCAACAGGGGGATACTCTGTCTCTACTAAAAATACAAAAAAATGAGCCAGCCATGTTAGCAGATGCCTGTAATCCCAACTACTCGGGAGGCTGAGGCAGGAGAATTGCTTGAGCCAAGTAGGTGGAGGTTGCAGTGAGCTGAGATCACACCACTACACTGCAGCCCAGGAGACAGAGCCAGACTCGTCTCAAAAAAAAAAAAAAAGAGTTGTATTGAGGGAGCTGACAAGATGAGGAAGCAAAGACAACATTAGTAGTAGTTCAAAGTATGCCAGATTTCAAGTTCAGGCTCTGACGTTTACCAGCTGTGTGATCTTGGACAAACCACTTTACCTCTTTGTGATTCCGTTTTAACTTTTGTAAAATGAGGTTAATATTATCTACCTTATGAAATCACTATGAGGATTACATGAGTTAAAACGTCCCTGGCACTGGGAAGCACTACGAGGGGATCTGCCTCATATAGAGTGGTCTAATGTTGTAAACTTTCTGGATCTTTTCTTTTAATTTGAATGTTTATTCAGTATGGTTTCATTTTTGTAATTATTGTTTTTCCTCTGAGTGTATGTTCCACCTCTTTGCAGAAATTAAGCTCAGTTGCTTGTTGTAGGAGGGGTCACATGTCCAAAGGAAGTGAAATTGCAGGACTAAATAGAGCAGTTGAATGTAATGGAATGTTGGTTATTGCTAAGTTAAAATCAGTACAGAATATACTGGAATGAGACAATTTACCCCAAAGTCATGCAAAACTCCTAGTATTTACCTTCAAATTTTAAGTGACTAGTCATTTCTGTAGATCCTTTTAGTTTCAGAGATAAGCTGTAAATTCAATTGCTTTCAGAAGGATAAAAATGGAATAAAGAATTGCAATAATATTGCATGGTAACTATAATTGTGAATGTGGAAATACCTTGTAATTATAAAAAGACTATCCAGACTTGGCACCATGGTTCACGCCTATAATTTCAGTTCTTTGGGAGGCTGAGGCATGAGAATCACTTGAGGCCAGGAGTTCGAGACCAATCTGGGCAACATAGTGAGACCCTGTCTCTACAAAAAATGAAAAAATTAGCCAGGCAGGGTGGTGCATGCCTGTAGTCCCAGCTACTCGGGAGGTTGAAGTCGGAGGATTGCTTGAGTCCAGGAATTTGAGGCCACAGTGAGCTATGATTGTGCTACTGCCCTCCAGCCTGGGTGACAGAGTGAGACCTTGTCTCTAGATAATAAAAAGACTATCCAGACGTGGGTTATTATTATCTGTTGTATCTTTGCCTTCTGCAGAGGAGTTTTGCTTTCTGGAAGACATAGCAAGGATTAACATATTGGTTTGAGGAGCCAGTTATCTCTCAGTCTCTCTGGGCTGAGGCCTCCTTCTGAAAATTCATTATAGCATTATCTTGTCTTGTAAGTGGATGATAGCACAGGCTTAGCATTGTGACAATTATATAATTTTAATGATATAAACTGAGGTGATACTGCCATTGTGCAATGTCCTTAATTTAAGAAAATCTAAATATCATATAACCAGATTTTAATTTATAGTGCCCTCTGTATGTCTATCCTGATCTTTTGACCTTGTGAGTCAGATCTAGATATACAATATTCTTTCCTTTGACTTGATAAATATTTTAGACTAGATCTAGTATTTCTTTCAATCCCTTGAAAATCTTACACATTCATGAGAATTACAAGAACTGTTCTTGCCATCATACTTGCAGGCTTGAAGCCTTCTAGAATTTTTCTTCAAGTTTTATAACCAAGGTTTATAATACTTGCTAGCACAAAATTGACTAGAAACTCTATGAATTATTTATAGAACTATTTTTTCATTTGAGTTAGAACCACAGAATTTCAATTCTAGAAGTGCCTCCAGAAAACGTTTAGTTCAATAAAAGACACCAATACGCTCCCCAGGAATACATAGCTGGAAAACAAGATGAAATTGCAGTCCCTGGACAAATAATTTCTGATGCTGCTAGTTTTCAAGTCTCACTTTTCTGTTCTCTCCCACAACTTTGGGGTCTTTATTGTATCATTTGGCTTCCATCTCTTCTGTTCCATCTGATGTCGCTGATCCTGTCGTTCTAAAAGCATCCCTAGGTTTTCTTTACAGTCTTTTATCCATCCTCTTCCCACTCTAACATCATCACTGTTCATCATGATTGGGATTTACTATTTTATGGGTCTTTCGTACTTACTGATTATGGTTGTTTAACTTTTTTAAAACATCGGCGTTTATTAACAAGTTAAGAGAGCCTTCCGGGGAAGAATCAAGAAGGGGCTATCTTAGCCAAGATAATATGGCACAACGCTCCATTTCTGAAAATATTGTCTACACCCTAAAATGATTAGTTCACTAGCAAATCACGTAACTACACATCTACCACTGAATTACTTAGGAATTTTAAATGGATTTGTATTAAAATATTATTTGTTGAGATAAAGCAATATGGAAATTTTCAAACATTGGTGATGAATATTTAGACTTCTTCAACTGTCCTAGGTTAAGGAGTACGATAGATTAACACAAACAAAATCATCAAGACAGCCTTATAAATGAGAGAACATGGCTAGAACTTACTAATTTTACATTATTTTGATATCTGTATGTGTTGTTTTAGATTAAAATCTGTGTGTCACTTTAGAGTGAGCTGTCTAATAATATTTACATATGTGTAACTGCCAGTTAGAGATAACTTGAAGTTCAGTGCAAAGTCATTATGTTTTAAAGGAAGAATTTGTTAACCTGTCAGAGTTTGAAAGTTATTAATGGTGATTAAATATAGGGGAAAAATGGAAAGCCATATTTCAAATGAGGTACTGAAGAAAGCAGAAATGTGGCAGGGGTGGCAGAGGAGAATGTTAAATTATTTTATACATTTAGGATTTAGTAATCATGTTTTCGTTACTCTTCTTTGCTTCTTGGAGACTGTAATTACATTCTAATTTAAAACTGTTATGTAACAGCATCAACATCAGATAGTCTGTTGAGTTAAAGGGTATTATCTCAAAATGGGTTGAAATATAACAAGACGAATACTGTTTCCTGCCAGGACACATTGAGTGGGCTCTTCGAATAAAGCATATATGGATATTTACTGATGCCTGCACCCTTCTCTGGGTTGCCTTCTGGATGGTGTTTTCTATACAGTACATTTTGCTTTCTGCAAATTTTGGGGCATACAACATACAAGTATCTAGAGCTTACTGAGTGTTTTGCACTGTAGCAAGCCAGGGAGAGAGGAACAGCCCTGTCTCCCATTCTATTGTCTTTCTCCTTGAGGAGTTTACATTCTTATTGAAAGGATGGGAAATTAGGCAACAAAAACAATAACACAAATAGCTTATTAAGTCAAATTGAGGCATAAGCTGTATGTTCTATAGAAGTTTAGAAGAGAAAAGAATTGAGTCTGGACAAATTGACTAGGGAAAGCACCATGCTGGGATTTGAGGTAAGCTTTGAAGGTTTTGACAGTTGTCATGAAGTAGGTGGGAGAAGGTGGGCAATGTGAGAAAATGGAATTTATATCTCAGGAATGAATGATTGAAAACTTTAGATTAAATTTTATGAGATTAAAAATATTTAAGAATAAATACATGTACATGACATAAAAATAAAAATGTATAAATAGTGGGTACCTGCCCAGTGACAGGGAAATCCCTCCCCAAAGAGACAATCACTGTTACCAATTCCCTTTCAGAGATAGTCTGTGTATACAAAAATGCATGTATGTGTGCCTATCTGTCTGTATTTTTTCCCCGGAGCTGACCTTTTCCATGAAGAGATACCTTGCTCTTCACCACAGCTCAAGTCAATATATGAAGGTAGTGCTGCTTACTTTATTTAAATACTTTTTTTTTTTTTTTTCTGAGACAGAGTCTTGCTCTGTCACCCAGGCTGGAGTGCAGTAGTGCACTTGGCTCACTGCAAGCTCTGCCTCCCAGGTTCACATCATTCTCCTGCCTCAGCCTCCTGAGTAGCTGGGACTACAGGTGCCCGCCACCACACCCGGCTAATTTTTTTTGTATTTTTTAGTAGAGACAGGATTTCACCGTGTTAGCCAGGATGGTCTTGATCTCCTGACCTCGTCATCAGCCCACCTCAGCCTCCCAAAATGCTGGGATTACAGGCCTGAGCCACCGCGCCCGGCCCCACTTTATTTAAATACTTTAGCCACTCATCTATTAATAGATATTTGGGTCATTTCCAATCTTTAGCTTTTACAAATGTTGCAGTAAATCTCTTATACGTATATCTTTGTGCATATCAATGTTTCTGTGGTATACATTCCTAGAAATAGGAATCTACGGGCAAAAGATGTATACTCTAAATTTATAGATATTGCCAAATTTCCCTCCACAGAGTGTCTCCCAATTTATCCCATATTTCCTCTCAGTCATATATGGGACATCTTGTTTCCCTACAGCTCTGCCTTCACATAGATTTGTCAGACTTTTTGATATTTGTCAATGTGAAACGTGAAAAATGTATGTTCATTGTAGTTAATATGTGCGTTTCTTACTTTCATGAGATTCTAAGTAATATGCGTAGCACAATCCCTTGTGGACAACTTGAAACATGACATTTTACTAGAAAGATTACTTATTGGATACTTACTGGTTTCAGTAACAGCTACAAAACCATACTAAGGACAAGCTGAATCATGTTGGGTATGTGGGGTGTTAATTACCTTAATGTTGTTGCTGTACATTTTTCTGGCTCCCACAGCTTTAAACATCATTAAAATAAGTAAAAGAAAACGTAATGGTTCAAACCTCAACCTGGTGCCGAATGGGCTCTCAGCTGCTTGGATTAATGACTCAGTGAATGAATGGGAATCTTACCCTTTAGAAAGGTGAGATTTCAAGGCAGGAGAGATAAACCTCACGTTCTACTTTTGTTCTCTGATTATCTAATTATTTTAATTCTCTCTCCACCGAAAGACTAATCAAAGGCAGAATGAAGAAATATGCATTATATTATCCTTAGTGTCCTGTAATAATAAATAATGTACTTTATTGATCAAATGGCTCTGGATTTCTGTGATTTTTCCTTTCTTTTTATCCACATCTGCTATAAGGCATTTTTAAAATTAATAAACCTGTGGGATTTGTCTTCTTAGTAGAAAAACAAACACAAAATAAAACCAAAAAACCCAGCCCTGCTTATTAAAGAGAATACAGCCAATCCAAACATTCTTAGCATTTTTTCATGTTGTAAAGTGGTGTAATGAGGGAATGTCATTCCCAAAGTAAGGAAAAGTAAGGTGGGATTTGGGATAAATTTCTGCTATTGTAACTGTAATGCAGGGTCTCAGTCACAATAAAAGAACCAGACAGTTCCTGGGGGTGCGGACTCATATAGGACTCGTGTGTGTGTGTGTGTGTGTGTGTGTGTGTATATATATATATATATTTTGGAAGTACCATCCAAAAAATATTTATATATATATATATATGCATAAATATTTTTTCTTATTTTTTGGAAGTATCATCAAATAAGTCCAAAATTCACAGGAAGGAGAAAAAAGGATTAAAAAAAAATTACAGCCAAACAGTTGGTAATTGGTGTGTGGTGTTCACTAGTATGAGGGGAAGTGAGGATGTTTCTTGGCTCAAGCATTTTATTCTCAAACTACAAATGTGTTTACAAATTAAGAGCACACTAATCTATGGCAGCTCAGTTCCAACGAAGTAGATTTTAGTTTTTAGTGCTCAGAAATGAAGGATTCCCACAAGGAACTTTGCCTACTGTACCAGATAAAAGGATCCTCACAAATAAAGCAATAATTCAGTTACCTGTTCCTGAATAAAAGTCTGTGCTTTATTTTTAAGCTAAGTACAGTGATTTCCCAATTTAGCTTTTTGGGAAAAGCCTGTCAGGGTGCTATGACAATCCTCATTTTCCTTCCCCAGAGGAACTCCCTCCTTTGCCAAAGCCATATTCTAGCCTTGTAAGTAGTGAGACTTCATCTTTAGCCACACTTCTAGGAGTACTCTAGAGACTCTGGGTGTTATTCTTAAGCTATTTATAGCAAAGGGAGTTGAGTGAAAGCTGGGTGCTGTGGTGGTATGGGGTTATTTTTAGTACTTTCGGCACTTTGTGTTTTTCCAAAACTGTCGGCTTCTATGAACAAGATGTAAAAATCACTAGGTTTCTTTCTTTACAGTACTGTAGAGCAGTTTAAAAAAGAGAGATAACGTAATATTATCTCACATTTCTAAATCTGAGTTTGCTTGCCATTTTTACATTGTTAAACCTATCTTTTATTTTCTGCACAGGCATAGATTGAGCTTAATACCAATATTGGTTTACTGATTAGAAAAGTGATGCATACTAGCAAGAAATATGAACAATATAGAGACCAACAAATTAGAAAATGAAAATCCCCCTTTAATCCCCATCAGATGAAATCTCAATGGAGAGTTTTGAGGAGAGTCATACAGACTTTTCTCTGCATATTTTTATTACATGTGTAGATGTGCATGCATACATGCTTATTTTTGACCTAAGATGATATTATATGTTCTTTCCTGAAGGTTTGCTTTTTTTTCCCATTCGTAAATATGTTTTGCTCATGGTTGCATGCCAATACAGGTAGCATTACTGGATTACTTTTTAACTATTTGATGTTCCATTATGACTATGTCATAGTTTAGTAAACCAGTTGCCTTTTGATATATATTTGTTATTTCCAATTTTTCATTTAGATGATACTATAGTAATAAATATCTTTATACATGGAGATATTTATTTCTACAATATACTTGGAGTGAAATTTTTATATGCACATTTAAAAAAACTGAAGCCTTTAAATGAGCAAATTGTCACTGTCGTGACAGGCTTTTTAAAGGTAGAGTTATTTTAGGAAACCAAGTAAAGCCTAAACCCAGTGGCTATGTTTGTGATAGGTCTCATCACCTCCACATTCAAAATGCCAGGATGCAATGATTTGCCCAATCTCTTGAGTTTTAGAGACATTCTAAACCATCCTTTGTGTGGCTTTGTGAAGCTCTCACCATGTTGTCTCTTAGTCTCATTGTCATGGCCATCTTCATTCATGTACCTTCCCCACTGTACCATGCTTTCTCTTAGCTGACAGTGTTTAGGATTAACTCGATAAATGGTTTCCTAATATGCTTCCAGATGGAGCTCAGAGAACAATTTAACCCAGTTGTAATAACCATGTTTTAGAAAGATTAAACCCATTTGGATTAATTTACGCCAAAGAAGGGAATTTATCTGAAAGATCCAGATGAATTTCATGGATCCCATGGGCTTAAAATGCAGTTGTCCGTCAGAAAAAATTAGAACCAGGAACTGAAAAGCCATATAGAACTGAGGTCACTTCATCTTCCCAAGACCTTGGGGTTTCTCATCTCTGTGTCTCTGCTCTCATTCATTTTTTAGATGATCAATTATCTTGACCCATCAAGTGGAAACAAGCCACCCAAAGCCATCAAGCATTTAACAAGATCAACTTTCTTAGAGTCATGTTTCCAGATTTCCTAGGACAGAATGTTTTATTGGTTGGTGTAGTCATGTGTTCACTCCTGGTATAGTTAGGGAATGAAGGTGAAGAAGCCTGACATTTTCTTCTTATCAATCACTTCCTCCTTCTCGATGTTACTATCTCAGAGAGGCCTTTCCACCCACCCAAAATGTACCCCTTGTCCATGACTTTTCCTCTCTTGATCTTGTATTATTATTTCAAGGCACTTAATTTTGAGCTACTTTGTTGTTTGTTTTTTTCTCCCACTAGAATATTAGCTTCGTGGTATAAGAAAACATATCTATCATACTCATTGCCATAATACCAGAGCCTGAAATAGGGCTTGATTTCATAGCAGTCACTCAATATATACATGTGTGGGTGAAGACTGAGGTGGACAGACCTAGAAGACACCCCTTTGTCTTGCAGAAGATGTCTCGGGATTTTAGTGGCTGGTGAAATTGTATATTTCAGCTTCTCTCAGAGCTGTTTTGTCCTATATGTGCATTTGACTACTTCTCTTATTTGGAGACCATGTATTTCACTACCTCTTGATTTAAACAGGGCACGCCTACCTTCAAACTGCTTACAGTTTTATTAACTTAATCTCATAGCAACCACATAGGGTGAGCAAGTTAGGTATCATCTTCTTTGGTAGATATATTAACTGAGATGTTGCATGCTTTGTTCAAAATGAAATACCTAGTAGACAATGGAGCTCATTCTAGAACTCAGGTCTTTGCTGGGGTTCCTCTCAATAATCCCTAGCTCCTAGGATTAATTATTTGGAGTTGACAAGGAACTTTTAGTTCCAACTCAAAAGTGCTATTTCTTCATAAGGTACAACAAAGGACCATGCCAAGAAAAATCAATGGTATTATAGTATATATCTGCTTTTTTAAACTTCCTGTGGATCCATTTTATATGCACGAAATTTCTAACAATAGTAGTTGTATTTTCATAGATATCTATTTCAAGATAATGTCGACATAATTGTGACATTTCAAGTATTAACGGTAGTTTCATTTTTTTATTCATATCCCGTTTTTGCTTCCCTTGGTAACAGATCTCTGAAAATGTATTATCAGAGAACAAATGCTGTGCTACTCTGCATCTGCCCTCCTTTGGTTTTTATTACTACTTATTCACTCACTGTTAATGGAGAGATTACTGCGTGCTACGTTTAAAGAACTTCATGGAAAAAGCTTGGGTCAGTGAAATGTAGACAACGAACAACAACAAAAAAAATGGAAATGTATAGGCTAAATATTTTCATTAGAAGCCATTGTTTCAATATCCATGGCACAGAGCTTATATTTTTAAAGATAACATTTGTTTTAAGAAAGTGTAAAGGTTATTAAACTGGATGCTCTTGGTATATGTCTCATTCAGTAGTAAATATATATTTACTATTTTCTATAGGGCAGAAGATAACCCCTGCCTTTAGAAGTTTTAAATGCAGAAGAAAAAGTCACATTAAAAAATAACTGCAGAACCATGGTGTATGTTAAATGTGTGTGAGCATTCGCATTCTTTCTACATATCTGGCCCAGTGTCTAGTGGATTTCATAGCATATAGAATAGAGTATATAGATGTTTGTTGAATGGCTAAATAAATGCATGACTGGATACTTGAACAAACCTCCAAGTAGAGTGATTAGAGCAAAAGGCTTGATGAAGAGGTAGGCTTTTAAGAGGCAACTTGGGAGCCAGAAGGCAAGTATTCCAGGCAGAGAGAATTAATGAGAGTAGATTTCCTTTTCCAAGGAAGGAAAAGATAATGAACTATGTCATGAGGCCTGCTGACAAACAGGTAACTGGGAAGAGTTGGCTTTTAAGAATCTTGTACACCTGACTATACAGAAAAGTCTAGTGTATAAGACTTTTCCTTAGTGGTGGACAAATTTGGAATTCTGTAGAGAATGCATTTCCCTTATCTGTTATCCTTGTTCACCACTGGCCCTTTTCTTTGCCTCATTCAGTTTTAATCATCGTCCTGAAATATCTTCTCTACTTCTAAAAACAACTATCAAGAGACATGTGACCCAACCCAAATATGAAACTATGGTTGGCGGCCCCATGGATAAGGAATAACACAAAATGAAGTATAACCACAGTTGCCCTGCTTAGAGGGAAATGACATTTATCTGAAATTATTTTTGATGCACTCAGATTTTAAAAAAGAACCTAGAATTTATTCATTATACTAATACATTTTAAATGTATTCCCTTATAAGAATGACTCATCATGAATCACACATTATAGGAGCATTTTAGTCATTGTACACAAATGAAACAGTGACAAAGGAAAATGAAATGTCACCTTGTTTGTTCCATTATGTTGTGTGGTTTCAAATTCATATTTTTTTAAGTTATAGCCTATAGCCAATACACCACATATTCCAATTCTACCATATTTTTGAAAATCAAATGTGAATTTTTAATTAGTGAAATAAGGTTGCTCAGGAATATTTCTTTCATTTGAGCAATGCCTTATTTTTATGATACAGAAATTAATGAATATAGTTTTTCCGTGACATAAATTAATTTCCATTTTCTTCCATAAATTTCAAAAGCAGCCTTCTCATTTAAGCCAGTGAGTTGCGGTATTGTGAATATAATATTGCAATATATACCAAGAGTGACTGAATATTCAGGTGGGTTATCTAGTAGATATTTGACTTAATCCCACTTTTTAATCCCTCTGTTTTCTGTGCGTATGATGTGATGGTTTGAGGTTCTCAATTGAAAATGATCTCTACTGTCCACTTTGAAAGTATTTTTCATATCACAATCTTAAAATAATTAATATGTTCAAGAAATACATGAAAAATCTAAAACTAGATTTGCATCACATTAAATTGCTGAATTGTTTAACACATCCTTTTTTATATTTTCTCCCCAAATCTTATACCAACTGTTAGAAGAACTGAGCAGCTATAACAAAGGCATTTCAGAAAATACGATAACTGTTTTCATTCGACAAAATGACAGTCCCTGAATGAAAAGAAAACGTTTGTTTAGTTGAATGTGGAATTTAAAATCCTCCCCTTAATTTTCATTTCTTAAATCCTTCCACTGAAATGTGAATTTTTTTGACATTTTTTTCCCCGTATAATTTTTCTTGAAGCTGAATGTCAACAGTAGCAATTTCTGGCTCTTGGTGGGTCAGACATTTAGGTTAATGCTTCTGCTGGCTTTGTTTCAGCCAACTGAAGAATTTTGATTACAATTATTGGGATTACTTTAATTTAGAAAAGTGCCAGTCCCTTTTTGTGAGCATGATTTATTCTCACATAAATCAAATTAAAAGTTTTTATAGACAGCAGACCTGTTTTCTTGACTCTTATACTCTTGGGTGCACTATTACTTAAAGAAGAAGAAACTAGAAGAAAGAAGATGACTTATTAGAGATGAGTCAGACTCTGTTGTGGAAAGCTTTGTCACCCATCAAACCACAGTTAACTGAGTGGATGCATCTTGCTTAGCCCTCGTTTCAGTAGAAGTGGATATTTTTGTTTGTTTGTTTATGTCATTCACCTTTTCTTGAAGTGGTATGAGAAGATCCTTGAAAAAGGAATCTTATATATGAACTCGTGTTGGGTATATTTCAGGATACTCAGAAAAGAACGTTCCTCTCCTTGAACATGTCAACTATTTTAGAAGCATACCCTATTAATTTTTTTATGAAGGCAATATTTTCATGTTTAGCTTGTAAAATTTTATTTAAAAGGATTTTAAAGAAGGAAAGCAGATGGATTGCAGGTGGTATTTCTCTAATTTTTGCTATTACATCATTGTAACTACACAGCTTGTTCAATTTTTCATGCGTGCTTTAAAATATATGTGTGCTCTATTCTGCAAAACAAGCTTTCTGAAGCTTAACTAAGGGGATGCAGATTGTTACATCTTTAAAGTAGGATTGTCAAATTTTTCATCTGCAATTATAAAATCAGTGATTACCATCTTAACAAAAATAATTACATATGCATTTTATAATAGGTTTGATAAGAAATAGTTTGTGAATTCCTGAAAAATAACCAGATAAACTTGTTGAAAGTAGTTTTTAGTCACTCCTGATAAGATCACAAGCATTTCGTAAAATATTTGTAACCACATAGAATTCTTTTTCACTTAGCTGCAATTTGCAATTGCCATCCTCAAAGAGAAAATAATTTGATTGTTACTGAAATCTTGAATTTAAACAATTAATGTTGGTTCCAAAATACTATTTGTGATTTTTTTTTTTTTTTTAGCTGGAGGTTTCAAACAGTTGTTTTGCCAATATTTAGAGCAACCATTGTTTCATTATAATTGCTCACTTAAGGGGCCTCTTCATATAATTTTTTTTCTAATAATCTCCCCACAGTGAAATGTTAGTACTATAGATCTACTTTTTATCTCTTTATGTAGTGTATGTATATCGGTACTTTATGCATAAAAATAATGTGCAATGTACACGATTTTTCTTCCCCCAACCCCAGAACCAGTATTTGCCCTGTGAGGCGAATTAACACCCCCGCCAGGAATGCATGATCTAGATAGAGTAAACTCCATTCAACCCTGACTGAGGTAAGGTCAGTAACAAGCCAGGAAATTACAGCCCCTCCTCTTTATTGCTAAGTCATGTGGAGGGTACATAATTTTCTTAGATGTAACGTTAGGCTGCCTTACTATATTATTTCCACTATATATAGCTAACCAGTATGTATTTGGTATATATTCAAAGGGAAAATAATGGTCTCTTCAGATAAAGGGGCTTTCAGAGTCTTCTGCAATAAAGGACTCTTTTGAGAAATGACAATTTCTGTTGGGCATCACCAAATCAGAAATTCTGAGTGAACGTATTTTTCATTGCTAAAAACTAGAGAAATGAAGAGTGAGGAATTTCCCTTTCTGGATTTGGCTCACGTAGTATATTGGTTTCATCTCTGACCTAAATTGAAAAGCCCACTGACACTGAGTGATTGTGAAACCGCAAACATTAGAGTTCAATAAACTTGGATGTTTCTAAATCTACAAGTGCTATGATTTAAGGCTGCCAGTCTACAGTGACCTGTATTGCTAGTGGCAATGCTGAATACTTTCACAAAAAGAAAGACATGTCTCAAGGTAGGAGTTCTGGAGCCGTAGCTGCAGTGAGCCCAACTTGCTTCCAGCAGTTGTGTGAATATTTACCCAGCTGTGATGAAATTAGTTCGGTTTTAAGGATCCATGAAGGTTTAACAGTGGAGGCTCATTGACTCTAGATGATCCTGCTGGGGATTTTTGTTTCGAGTTTATTTCTTGCTGAAAAGCTAGGGAATTACTTTTCCATCCTATAGCATTGGGACTTCTATGACAAGCCAGTAGTTTACCAATTGTGGTAATAAGAAACATGCATTTTCTGCATACTTGAAAACAGAAAATTACCATTGCAACTGTTACAGCCGGCTTATGGCTATGATTTCAGACTAATTACAGTTTTCTCACATATACTAATAACTCTAATTTAGAATTTTTAAATAATCACTCTCTCAGGTAGAACTGACAAGCTTCTGAGAAGTGAAAACTTTGGGTACGTCCTGGAGGAAATTTAGGTTGTTGCAGATTTAATGACCTGCCCTACAGTAATGAGATGTATTTTTTTTCTTGAGTGCCAATATATTTTATGCATAGGACTCTTTGAAGCAACTTCAATGAGAAGAAATATATATATATATCCTGAAGAATTATTTGACTTATTGCAATTTAGAACACCCATTTATCTTTTACCGTGTAGTTGACCCTTGACCTTTACAGATTTAACAGCAGAGTCTCAGTATTTCCCAAGTGATCCAGAGTAATTTGCAATTCTGCTGAGACATGAATGTGTTTGGAGTTCTGGAAAGCTGATGTGCAGAAGCAATTCACTTGGTGAACAAGCCTAGCCATCCACTCAGGACCTGCCACCCATTGCACTCTGACTGTCCTATATTATTTGTTTGTACCTAGGGAGGAAATTATGTGCTGGATGGATCCGTGAATCTGGGGAGCCAGAGAGATCTCTAGCTTATCTAGTCATAAATATCAGCACTCTCTTGTTATTGTTACTATTCTGAAATATCGGAGTAGTGATTCTTAACACCACCAACTAAAGATTCTAATATGGGCCTGCTGAGAATCACTTCCATAGTGAAAAGGTTGTGTCATAAATCCTTAGGTGTGTCAGGGCAGGAAGAAGCAGCAGAGGAAAGAAACCAACTGGCATGAGGCTTGAATATAACAAAAGAAACAAAACACCTTAATTTTTTATTAACTATTTTAATATATCCAGTGTTACCGTATTACCAAGATAAATCTTGTTGATATTCTAATGGATAATGGAATAATTTCTTAAATTAAGTCTTTGTTACAATTAGATAAAGGTAGATGGTATAAAGTGGCTTGAGAACAATAGTCCATATTCCATATTCCTCTTTAACTTTCTTCTCTACAAGCTAATCTTATATTATACATTTACCTTTGGAATATAAAACAGCTATTCCCTAAACATAATTCAGCCCAGCTCATGACAAAATGAACATACATTACAAATAATGGGGTCAGACACCAATTCAGTTTTATTGTACACTTCGTTCCCTCTTCACCCTCAACCTCCACTTGTTCTTTGCAGTGTTGTTGATACTTCCCCCAGGACCCACAGAATTTTCTTCTTCTTAACTCTACTTCCCATGATACTACTAGGCTGTAATTGCCACTAGCTTCATCTTTTGTGTCTGAGAAGTACTTACTGGCATGTGTGTAGGAGTGTTTTGGTAAAGAAGAGTGCCTAGGCTGGGCTTTAGAAGATTGGAGAGCCTGGAGCCCTTCTTCAGGTACTCTGGAGAAGAAAGAAACCCTCTGTCCAGCTCCTGGGAGGATGCTGAGCTCTTCTCTGAGTGACAGCTTCCTTGACCCAAACATGATGGGATTCTTCGGGATCACACAGATTCAGTCCAGCTCTAAAGTTCTGAGTCTTCGTAAATTCTATTGTTCTTGGTCATGCCTTCATTTACACAACCAGGGAGCCGCTGAGCCTCCCAGGGTCTGGTAGCAGCTCCATGTGGTCCATTCCTGTCCAAATTGAGCTGCAAGGGCCTGGGGCAGGCAAGAGTTGAGTTCATGGGAACAGCAATTCTCAAACCTTTAGAGTCCCAGGACCAAGTTCACACACAAGAAATGCTGGAGGAACATTTCAAGGAGTTGCATTCCAACATGATACACTCTGTTTTACGACTTTTGCTGGCTGAGAAGAACTGTTTGCAGCCTCCAGGTTTTCTCTTACATCCCTCCTGAGGGCATCTGGGCAATATTCAGCCACCTTTAGGGAATTACCTCACCAGGTTGTTCTGCCCAACATTCTGCAGGCACAACTTGCCTAGCCTTCAAAGGTCTCACACCTATACCCATAACATTATGCATCTTCAGTTATAGCAAAATTTATTATACTTGGTGATGCTTGAAAAGGGCCTATAGCATTCTTAAGGAAAACCATGCAGTGGTCTCAAAGTAGTACTTGGTGCGCTGGAACCAAGAGATCGCCATCCATATCACCAAATGATCGCCACCACCCCGTCTTCCCCTACTTCTAGTTGGATAGCTTAACAATCGGGTGTTTTAAATAAGTACAAAACAGTTCTTCTCATCCAGCAAAAGTCATAAAATGAGAGCATCATGCCTTTGAAATAAGTGTTCCCTCCAAAGCATTTCTTTGTGCAGAACTTTGATCCTGGGACTCTAAAGATCTGAGAAGTGTTGCTCTCATGAACTCAGCTCTTGCCTGCCCCAGGTCCTTGCCACTTAATTTGGACAGGGACTCGGACTAAATGGGCTGCTACCAGGGCCCTAGGGAGACACAGGGTACCTGAGCCAGGGAATGAGAGTGCACCCCATTTAGCATTCTGGTGCCTGCTAAAATCTGGTCGGCTGCACAAAGATGATCACGCATACATTCAACGGAGAGGCCTGATGGTGAGAAGTATGGAACTGGGTCTCTTTAGACCACAACATGCAGATTAATCTCAGTAAAAATCACTCGAATTGATCACAGCCCATTCTGATTTTACAAAGTGGTTCCTAAGCTCTGGCTGTGTGTCATAATCAGGCTTTTAAACAATATTCATTCCTATGTTTCACCTGGGATGATGTTGAAATTCAGTCTAATCTGAGGCCCAGGTGCCTGTTTTAAATACACCTTCCAGGTGTGTCTGCAGCCAGTCTGGAGAGTGTTTGTGAATCACTGATCTGGATGGTGCTTCTCAAACGTGAGTGAACATTAGAGTCACCAGGGGGGCTTCTTAAGCCTGATTCCTGGCCCCATTTCTAAAGATATCTTTTCAAGAGGTCTGAAATGGGATCAGGAATCTGCTTTTCTAACAGACTTCTAGGTGATACTGGTTCTTGGACCTCAGCACTCTGACCTAGAAAGCTGCAATATGAACTTCTGAGCTCCCAAATAAATGTTGGGCTTGACTTCCATGAGCTCACCAAGACTTGTACCAATCTCATTGAAGTCTCCTGTTTATTGTTATTTTCTTTATTTTTTGAAATAGCTGATATAGTCACATAATTAAAAGTTAATGACTTTTAATATTTAATATTAACATTTAACTATTTTAATAAAATTTATATTTTATTAAAATATATTCAATATATTTAACTAAAATATATTTAATAAAATATATTTAATATTTATTAAAATATATTTGATAAAAATATATTTTAATACAATAAAATAAATTTTAAAAGTTAATAACTTTTAATTATGTGAATATGTCAGCTATTTCAAAAAACAAGAAAAATAAAATGTATGAAAAGACATATGGTAAATTTTCTCTCTTCTAGCCCACACCCACTGATTTTTTCTCACCAGAGGCAACTGATATTATAGTTAATTGTGTATCTTTCCAAAGATATTTATGTTTACAAAAGCATATGTATATAAATATATACACACTGAACCTCCTTTGTAATTAATATCCTAGCATTCCCTGTTCTGTACCTTGCTGTTTTCACCTAATATACTGTGTGAATCTTTCCCTTTCAGTACTTAGAAGGCTCCCTGGTTCTTTGTGTGTGGTTGTGTGGTACTCATTGCATGATTGTCTCATAATCTATTTAAACAGCCTCTATTTATGGGCATAGAGTTGCCAGTCATGGAGTCCACAAATAACGAGCAGCCACCCAAAGTCCAAAAACATCGCATCTGAGCAAATCACCTTATCCTTTCCCTTCACTCCTGAAGAGATCACCTTCTGAACGTTGTCCATTATTTGTATTCTCATTGATTCTAAAAACAAAGTTTAGTTTTGCTCAATGTAAAATATAATTTTAAAAATTATGATTAATGTATGAAATGAAGAGTCCTCTTGTGTAAGGAAGGGTGGAGAGTAATATTTATTGAGTGCACCTTCAGGGACATGTCCTTGGATTGAGGTGTTTGCAGACTCAATGATTAGGAGGCAAACTCTTGGTGGATATGTCTACCCCCACCGCCCTACCCCCACCCCCACACACAAAATAGCATCCGGCTCTGAGAAATTAAGGTTTAGAGCTAGCAAACAATGGAGCTAAGGTGTTAACTCACTTCTTCCAAAATTCAGAACCCTGTATGTGCGTTCCCTTATGAATGTCTTCAGGTTAGGGGTGCCCAAGGCCATGGGGGCTCAAATCCCACCTTCCTTAGCAGGGTCAGCTTTAGAGTAAGGTGAGGAGGGTACGTAGGGCAACAAACTTATGGAGGTGCCCACTCAGAATCATGCCCGTGTGCCTGAGGTGCCTCATGTGCCCTAGTCTAGTCAGCCCCAGGGCCTTAGTTTTCTTATCTATAAAAATTGTACCTATATCACAGGGGTTTTTTGGTGAAGATTAATAGAATTGAGGATTACTAAAATTTAAGCACATAAAATATTCAGAAGTGCCTCACCTATTATAAGTTCTAGTTACACTTAGTTATCATTAAATTCAGTTTCTTGATTTTTCCCTTATGTAGAACAGTCATAATCTTGATTAAATAAATAGGATTCCAGATGCTCAAAAATTTAAAAAAGAACAAAGAAAAATTTTGATGACTTCTGTGAGCTTCCTTTCATGGACTGACTTAAATAGGAAGATCCCAACATCTCCTTTCAAGTCATCATCTCCTAAAAATCTACCCAACAGAAACCACTGCCTGGGCACCGAGATTGGCTTCTGCTTGTGGTGGGGGGAAAGGGGGCAGGGTTCTGGCAAAGGCCAGCTGGCTGCAAGGGGTCAGGCCAGGGGGAGACGTTCTCAAGACTGGAGTCTTGTTTCCTTCTCCTTCAAAAGCAGGGGGTGGGATGGGGGAATCCCAATTCCTTTTTAATGCCAGCTTTTATTCAATTCCTTTTGAGAATTCCCTCCTTCCCACACTTCCTCCCACTCAATATCCAAAAATATTAATGCCTGAGAACGAAAACAAATTCTGAGGCTTTTAAGTAAGTCCTTTGAAAATGTCTATCATGTATCTTATATATTGGTTTAGAAAGTAAGATGATTGAGGGTTGCCTATAGATGGTGTTAATGTAATGTCTAAATGCTATATTGTCACATCTCATATATGCCAGTGCTTAATCAGAACCAAGACTGGCAGATTCATGACTAAAAGCTGTTAGCTGGCATTTGTAAGGCATGTTTTTTTTTCTTTTCTTTAAGAATAAATGTTCCTTCAGAGCACATGAATAAATAAACATGTGTTTGAACTTTGCCATTCTTGCTTTTGATAGGAGGAAAACCAGCTCACTATATGTATATATTTACAACACTCTGGAGTACATGCACGGGAGCCCCCAAACATGTCTGTATATAATCAATCTTAACTTTCAAAATAAATTGTATTGATTAAACCTCTATCGATGTGTGGGGGTGGCACATAGATCAGTTGGTGACTGACAGCCTCTTCTACCATGTGCATCTGTGAAGACAGTCCTGATTGCCACTGTCATTGTGTTTATGCCTAGGCATTTGAGAACAGTTTGTGATCCAATGTTTCAGAGCCTTCTGAAAGCCTTTGCTTGGGAAAAGCACACTCAGGCCTGATGACTGCATGCTAGCCTGGCATATATATATCTCTCTCTCTATATATATATATACACACACACACACACATATATACACACATATATATATGACTGTTGTTTCTGGCACTTTGCAGATATGTTTTCTCTCACCCTTATTGTCTACCCCCACTTTATCTCGGGAAAGCAGCTGATGTGCATTCCCTTGCTGGTGGTTCTTTGCACATACCTTCTGTGCATGGCATGGTTCTGCCGTGAGTATCCTTTGAGCGTTGGTAGATCACAACATTCATGGTAATGGTGAACCTGTCATATCTTTAACAGATGGGTCAAATGTGCAATTCATGGAAATGTCCATATTGGGTTAGTATCTCAGCATTGTTATAAATGTTAATGTCCAGCATCTCAGTTCTCTAGGCAGTGGTCTCCAAACCATTTTAATCATTCAGTAGTGAAAACTCAGCATCTGTACTCAATATAGATCAGTGATTATTAACAGGAGATGACTTTTGTCCCCCAGGGGACAACTGACAATGTCTGGAGACACTTGGGTTGCTGCAGTGGTTGGGGAGGAGGGTCAGGAGTGGTACTACAGACATCTAGGAGGAAGAGGACAAGGATGCTGCTAAACATGCTAAATGCACAGGGCATCACCCCACAGCAAAGAATGATCTAGCCTAAAATGTCAATAATGCTGAAGTTTCAAAATCCTGATGCATAGGTTGAACCATATGAAATGCACACAATTGTAAATAATACATATTAGGCTGAGTCTTATAAAATTGCAAATACTTTGATTTGTAAAAATGGAAGTTTCGTACAGTTCAACCTAATATGTGTAATTATGGATTTCTGAATAAACTGCTGTACAAAAAAATTATTTACATTTTAAAATTCAAAAACATTGCCAGGCACGGTGGCTCACACCTGTAATCCCAGCACTTTGGGAGGCTGAGGTGGGTGGATCACCTGAGGTCGGGAGTCCAAGACCAGCCTGGCCAATGTGGAGAAACCCTGTCTCTACTAAAAATATAACATTAGCCAGGTGTGGTGGTACATGCCTGTCATCCCAGCTACTCTGGAGGCTGAGGCAGGAGAGTCTCTTGAACCCAGGAGGCGGAGGTTGCGGTGAGCCAAGATTGAGCCATTACAATCTAGCCTGGACAACAAGAGCAAAACTCCATCTAAAAAAAAAAAAAAAAATTCAAAAACATTGACTTTTATAAAGGCTGTTATTGAGAATTTTAATGTTTTCTTTGTGTTTGCTTATGGATCTTTTTGCATGTATCCCATCTTGGTGAGCACTGTTCTAGACTTTTGTTTAATCCAAAGGTTGATGTGACTTCCAACAGTTTACTAGACTACAGCACTCTCCCACTTGCTCTTTGGAGCAGTTAGGGGTTCTTTGGTGATGCTAGGGTGACTGGCTGCCTCGGGTAGCACAGACAGACCTATAGGAATTTGGGCTCTAATCCTGTTTGCCTTCTCAATTGAATCCGCTTTCCCCTGAAATGCTTAAGATATCCACCCTTCATTTAGAATGCATTGCAAGGGAGACTTTAGGAGGCAAAATTATCGTTTGAAAACCACTGAAGGAGATGGTAACTTTCTGAAGTACAGGGATTTGCTTTCTCTCTCTGCTCAGTACGTAGCACGTACCAACTGCTCAATAAATGCTCTTTTGAATGAATTTCAGAGAAAATGTTACTTGAATTGAGGAGGACTTTGAACTATGGAAAGGCAAATTTTTTCTTTTAGTAATACTTTCTGAAAAAAAATCTGGTTTTCTTAAGGTTCTTAGCCTTAGGCAGGTTTATATGCTATTTTTGTTTTGTTGGCTTATCTGCTGGTATTTATTAAGAACTCATGTGGGTGTGTGTTTCTGAACCCTTCTCTCTCTTTTGTATTCTTAAATTTCCTGCAATTAATATGGACTACTAAAAACAAAAGACTTCTCCTGCATATGGTTACCGTAGTATACTTTGATCTTATGAAGCACGTTGAAGAGATCTGGTGCTTATCTTCCTAGCACTTAAGCAACTGATGAATGTTAGGCTTACCTAGGGAGCTTTGAAAGACCCGGATACCTGATCTGGGGTAGATCCCTAACATCAGTATTTTTTAAATGGTCTTTAGGTGATTCTAGCTTTCAGTTAGCGCTGAGAGCCATTGACTTAGAAGTTAATTATCATTTGTTTTGTACAACTTCTTTTTTAATTTAACTGCCTATCTAGCACTCTATGTAAATGGTCTCCAATATCTATATATTTAAGTGAAAAAAGCAAGACATAGATATTTATTAGATGTATACATGTATGTATATATATGTGTGTATGTGCGTGTGTATAACATGGACATTCACACAATACATATATTCAGAAAATGAATTCTAGAGAGACACACCAAAATTTTTAATGCTGATCACTTGAGTGAGATTTGGGGTTTGGAGACTCACTAACTGTCCAGTTTGCATTTTTTTTCTCCTGTGAGCATTAAAAAACAACAAACTGCACCGAGCCTGTTCTTCCTTATCAACCTACATTTTTTTTATTTCTTCATACTAATCTTTTTCTAAATATATCATGTGGGTCTCTCGTTTCTTTTCCACTGCATTGACATAATTTTTTGGAAATCTGTTGTAGAAAATATTAATTTAGCACTGGGAAAAGCTGATTATCTCTATCCTAACAACCTCTTTAGAACAATTCTAATATATTCCTACCACAATGCCTTTTTTGTTTCAAATTCTTGATGGGTAAGCGTATTACACTAAAGAGCTGTTTTGTCACAACGATCTGGAATAATCACTCCTGACATTTTTATGAGTCACTGCAAAATTCAAAGAATGTCTGTTTGATGGAACACACAATAAAAGGGACTCCAATGTATAGAAGCAGAGTGTTAGGGATAATGTTATATTTTATAATCGCCTCAGCTGAGATTGATACTGTTTTTAAAGTTGCTACTGATTTCATTGTTCCAATAACATTGATGAAATCATTCGTAGGAAACCAACATTACAGTACTCAGAGAACAATCGATCAAATACGTCTTTTGTATACTGAAGAAAATAACAGTTTCAAAAGGCCTTCTAATTTTTCTGTCAACTGTGTGTCAAGAATGACTGTATCTGATTTCACTGAGAGGACTCTGTTAACTAAGGGAATTATGCAAGTGAAAAATACTATTAGGATGGGGAATTCTTTCACAGTTGACTTGTTTTGCATTGTCCTGGAGGAGTCAGAGTTTCTGACAAGTTCCTTGTAAACCTGGGCTAGCTCACATTACATTTTATTTCTAGATTTTTTAAGGCTCAACTAGCCTTTCTCTACAATCTCTGAAAGAGCTTAAATCAATTTGGCCTGGTTTTCCTCGATGCAGCATCAGGCAGTCTGGACCAGCTCCCCTTTCTGCAAATAATGTTAGAGCTTTCACATCTGCGCAGAATAAGTGAACTCACAGGAATTAGCATTTGCCAGGTGCTTCATCATTTACCAAGTGCATTCACATGCATTTGTTCCCCACAATAGCACAAATGATGCAGGCATTCTATTCCCTCCATGTTGCAAAGAAGTTAAATGATTGTCCAAATTCACAATTTGAACAGATAGGAACAAAATACATGGTAAAGGGACAGGAATCCTTTTATATTGGCAAAATAAAAATAGTTGACAAAGTCTGGTGTGTCTCCTCCAGAAAAGGACTGCAGTCATATAGGACAGAACCCACGTCTCTTATTTCCTTGGTAACCACTGCAGTTTAGCGCATACAGTAGGCTCTCAGCAAGTACTTAATATCTAAAACACCTAATGAGTTATTTAAATACTGTGTTCTCTTTCTTTCAAAAGGAACTAATAGTTTCCTTCAACCCTTCTAAATTTTATATATTATTGAAACAACATGTGTATTAAATGAAATTTTCCTAGTATACCTTATAGTCATATCAATAAAGAGCATTCACATGGATTTTCTGAGATGCTGAAGGACAGCTGTGACTATTAATATTGAGAATCAGCTTTGACATTTTTACATGGTTTCTGGGAGTGAAAATGTTAAAATCCTCTCTCTTTTCAAGATGGATGTTTGTATTTATAATAGAATCTTCTGAGATTTTTCTCAAAATGAGATGCTTCTGTTTACGTATGGAAACTGCTGTGGTTTTAGACTTAACCAATTTCTCCTACAATTGGCCATGGGAGAACTGTCCTGTGGGTTGGAGTTTCTACAAATAAATTAATGTCAGATGAAATTATTAGAAGGGAAGATAGAGTACTTAATTTAAATAATTTCTGGTTTGATATTGAATATCACAATGATTTGAATAAGCAAAAACTGACAAAATACAATGCTGAATTATTGATTCAGCTTAGGGTATTCAGTGACTACATTGGAAAACATTTCACTTCATGGGTCCAGTTCATCAAGTGAACTGTAGATTCATGGACTCTTCATGCTTTTGAGGTGAGGCTCCCTTTCATCCTTGTACATGTGTCATCATGGGAGTTTATGACAAATCAAATTTCACTTGACCCCAATCTCAGTAACTTCCACGCCCCAGGCATGATGAAACGTATGGTTTTAGTCAGCAACTTTTATGGTTGTATTAGTCTGTTTTCATGCAACTAATAAAGACATACCCAAGACTAAGCAATTTACAAAAGAAAGAGGTTTAATGGACTTACAGTTCCACATGACTGGGGAGGCCTGACAATCATGGTGGAAGGCACGGAGGAGCAAGTCACATCTTACATAGATGGCAGCAGGCAAAGAGAGAGCTTGTGCAGAGAAACTTCTGTTTTTAAAACCATCAGATCTCATGAGATTCATTCACTGTCACTAGAACAGCATGGGAAAGACCCACCCCCCATGATTTAATCATCTCCCACTGGGTCCCTCTCACAACAAGTGGGACTTATGGGAACTATACAATGAGATTTGTATGGGGACACAGAGCCAAATCATATCAATGGTCTATACTCTTCTGTGGATTACTCTCTTCATTGCCAGGCTCCAGGTTGCTGCTTAACCTAGTGTTTCTCAGACTTGCCTGATAATTAGAATTACCTGGGATGGTTGGTTAAAATCCCCAAGACCTTTTCTTGGAGACGAGGTTTGATTTAGCCAGGGGATTCTTATTATCAGGACTTTGTAACCCTTTGGTTATACCACCGAGTTTAGGACAGGACATTAGTGGACCTAGAGATAACATAGATGGTAGTGGTGGAATGAAGAAACCGGAGAGGCCAGAAGGAATAGATTTTTTTACTCTTGTAAGTAAAAGAGCACCATAGCATTCCTTTAATTTAATAGAAGAAAAGACCTGGCCAAAGGTTTGTACACCTTTTGAGTAGACCAGTGTATGTTTATACATATGTGTGCAGATGTAGATGCTTGTTTTTACCTGGTATCATTGTTCAGAATGTAAGCATCCCATTTAATCTTACAACAACTTTTATTTTTTAATGGTGGCGACAAAGAGTGTATATGACCACTTGCTTTTCTTTTATCTGTAGAAAAATGTGTATCTCTTGACAAACTACTTTTGGTGCATAAATATTATTCTCAAAATTCTTTGGCAGAAATCCACTTCTGCATATACCAGGAAAGGCTGTAAAAGACTCTGAAATGGGCAAAAGTAGATTACTAGATGTCTTTTTAATGGACTGTTAGGTGATGTCTAGTATACCATTCCTGGTTATCTAATTCTCTAGAGGTCTGTTCTTTTCATTATCTTTAATATAGGCTGTAGAAAACTGATAGTAAGGCAAATAAATTTTATCTATGAAGATTCAATTGATACCACCCATGTTTATTGTAGAAGAGGTTTTGTGTCTTCTAATTCATTTCAGCATTTCAGATTGTCCATGTATGTGTCTGCTATTTGAACTGGTTGTAATATTTACATTACAACTTACTGGTTTCCTCACTAATTTAAGAATTTCAATAAAATCTTTGAAACATATCTGTTTCATATGCATAGAAGAATCATTTGTCTTTAAAGATATCTTTTAACTCATAGCATCCTTATAAAGCCTTATGAGGATTATAAAATGGATATTACTATCTCCATTTAGGAGTGGATAGGAATTCAGCCAGTGGATAGGATTAGGAACCTCTTAGACATGGACAAGTGCTTAGGAACTTGTAGTTATGCTGGACCAGAGGCTCTGGAACCCAGGAGGTTTGAGTGTCAGCTCAGATAACCCAAAGCTAGACAATGGGTACGGATCCAAAACCTGGGTCCAGGTAAAAGCTCAAAGATTTATACAAGCAACAACTGTGGGATATAGGGAAGGAGCTGAGATATAGGGAAGGAATTTTTTTTAATCTAGCAAAGGAGACAGAAAAGGGCCATGTTCCAAGCAGAAATCTGGCCCAAAATCATTCATTGACTACAAAAAAAAAAAAAAAAAGAGTCTCAATATGGAACCTTAGCAGTCCCTTTGTGTCAGAGCCATTATGTCATCCTGTGTCAGCAGGAAACAACCCCAGCGTGAGCATTGAAACTAAGCATAAAATTGGAAACACCTGGCTAAACGGAGGCACTTGTGGGTTGAGACAGGCAGCAACTCCTGATAACTAGATAAGGACAATGGCCTTCAGCTGGGCTCAGCTGCAAGGAATTGCATTGATTTTTAGGCATGTGGTTTATTTCAGAAAACTGCTCACATTTTCCAAATCCCCGTGGAGCTGACATTTTCTTACTACCCTGATTAATCAAACTGTGTTCAAAGTGAAGAAACTTGTCTGCCCAAGGTATTCGTAGTCCCTCAATGGCAGCAATGCTACCTAGTCTCCCCTCCATCCCTCCATGCTTAAATTATTCTTGAGGTTATGTTTGGTGCCATTCTAATGTGGAAGCAATGTTGATATTTTAGAAGCTTTCATTATCTGCTGCAGACAGAAGACAGTGATGTATTGAAAGTGATTTAGAAAATGGGAGATTTTGTCATTGCTTTTTTGGAGTAGGACCGTCTTTAAGTTAAGGCAACCCTTTTCACAACTTCGATCAATTACATTACAAAGGAAAAAGTTATTTCAGATTGGGCCCTGGGATGGCTTCTAAAAAACCGCAAATCATGTTTCTAATGTAAAACATTAAAATGACTGGGGTGCTTAATTCCACACCATCATCCAGCGTTGCAGCTACTGTCTACATTGGTCTTTAATTTTACCTATGGGTCTTGCAAAGGTAACTCATCATCATTACAAATAAATGTTATCAGTCCTGTCACGAATTTTCTAGTTATATTTTGTACTCAGATACTAACCATTGCTCAGAACTCTAGGCTTTATTTAAACAGTAATACAGTTAATACCAGTATGCTTTTTCCTCAGCCTGATCAGGAGCCTAAGTAGCTAATAGCTTCTAGGTAGAGTACTTCTTTGCTATAGACACATTAGCTTTTTGCATTACATAGTGTATAATATATTCCTTTAAAGGATGGAAAACTACTAGATATTTAAAAAAAAAAATTAGTTGCAATACGATGTAATTCATTCTTAAAATAATATACTGTTGCAACTTGACTCATAAGGCAGATTCATTAGAACTCAGCTGATGTAAATATATAGGTGTTCTATAAAGAAGAGAAATAACCTCTTTAAAGCTGATACAAAGTAAATAAAATAATATAAGGTCCATAATTATTAACCTAGTCTCCTAGGCATGATTTATTTATGTTGTGACAAAATAGATAACACTTGACAGCTCTAACTACTTTTATTTTTGAGACAACAGATTTTGTAGATTATAACGGCTAGTTGGCTGCTGAAACAGCACTCAAGATAGAATGCTGAGCTAGTCTGTGAATCAAATTAAAAAAAAAAAAGACAAAAATTGTAAAATGGAAAAATGATTAGGACTTTTGAGCAATGTAGGAAATCAAAGAATTCGAAACATGTCACTATGTATAATTGGTCTATTAATATGTAAAAATTGTTTTTGATTTTCACTTTTGCCAAGGAATCATGTCAAACAGTTTTTAGAAGGACAAATAATTTCTGTTTGCCAGTCAAAATGATCTGAGTGATGACAATGAGCAGAAACACCACAGTAAGTACTCTAGGGAGTAATACAAAAAAATAGAAAAGACTGGGCTTTTGCTGGAGAAGTTTATGACCTAGATGGTCAGGAGAATATACAGACAAAAATTCAATTAAAAGATTGTTAGCATACTGGAATTGTGTGCAAACTGAGCAGGCCTCTTAGAAGATAACTTTTTCATCGCCGTATTTTAATCCTTTGAAATGTTTCTTATTTCATGACTTTTTTGCATTCCTATGCATGGATTGGAATGGAATGGAGATGATCAAAATTTATTTTTTGAAAAAATTCAACTTTTATTTTAGATTTAGGTAGTACATGTGCAGGTTCGTTAATTGTTATATTGCATGATGCTAAGGTTTGGGATGTGAATGGTCCCATCACCCCAGGTAGTGAGCATAGCACTCAATAGGTAGTTTCTCAACCCTTGCTATCCTCCCTCCTTCCTCCCCAGTGTCTATCGTTCCCATCTTTGTGTCCATGTGTACCCAATGTTTAGCTCACACTTATGAGAACATGCAGAATTTGGTTTTCTGTTTCTGCATAAATTTGCTTAGGATAACAGCCTTCAGCTGCATCCATGCTGTTGCAAAGGACATGATTTCATTCTTTTTTATGACTATGTAGTATTCCATGTGTCTATGTACCACTAAAATGGAATTTTCCATCAACAGACCAGAGCTTGAATCTTGGGCCCATCACATACAATAGAGTTACTTGACTTTGTGTTGCTTGTGTTAACACGGCTCAAATTGAAACTCGTGATCAGAGCATAATATCTCAACACTTCATGACAAAAATTTCAATAATCTAATAACTGATCAACCCTCTAACCCATCTTCCTGATCCTATATGCACACATACACAAATCATCGTTTCTGATGTCATCTGTATTTCCCAGTGTTATCTTTATGATTCTATACCTTTGTTCTTACTGTGGTCAGGTGTGACAAAATGAACAGAATATAAGCTCTTTGAAGACAGTGATTTATTCTTTTTGTCCGGTGTCCCCAGTATGAACAGGGCCTTGAGCATAGTAGGTGTCGAATATACATTTGTTGACTTATTTAAAATGAGAAAACCTAGGACGAATGCTGAAGCTTGTTCTTAGTTCATTTTCAAGCTCTTGTCTTCTCTGAGAACCTATTTAGGTTATCAGAATTTAGAGTGAGAGGCAGCTTCCCTACTGGCAAAATGAGGAACTGGGGCAAGATAAATGTGTCCAAGGTATTTTGCAGTTCAATTAGCAGAAAATGGTTTCTTCCTTCTCCAGACCTCTGGGACGTATTGTCATTTATCCTTTCTTTTGATTAATATTTCCACCAGCATTGGGCTATAAGCTCCTGGAGGGCAGGGATTTTGCCTGAACGTGGATTTTATTTCCTGTAACACCTGTCTAGTGTCTTAATATACAGGACACTGTGGGGTATTTGGTGAGTGGATAGACAGAAGAGCTAGCCTATGTTCCAGTAAGTGCCTCAAGCCACAAAAGCAACTTTGTCAGCCTCTTTGCTGGAGCTTGTCATTCTTTAATATCTCACCCGGGGCATTGGGTCCAGGCCAGGGGACCCTATCAGCTCCATAGATATTGCAACTTTGCTTTTTCTTTATTCTTCTTTTTACCCTACAGCAACTAGGGAAGCAAAGGTAAGATTCGTTTGCTGTGTTCTCCAGCATCTACAGAAAAGGCTTTTATTATAAAGGGGAAATAACTTAATTGCTCATCCCTAAGGCAAAAGAAAACCAGGTAGAAAGGAGGCTGGGAACTAAGCCAAGGAAGAGATGGGGATGCCTCCCAGTGCTTCCCAGCAACACCGGGGCTAGGTTCTTTATATCATTTTGGATAAGTCATGAATTATCAAAATGCCTTCAGGCATCGCAAGCCATATTGCGATGGTTTGGATAATTAAAAGCTGTTTCCATAAAAAAAAAAAAATCGTATTCAAGCCCTTGGTAGTCTTCAGGTGAAAATAGTCTTCCTGTCATTAAAGTTAATTAGTAAGTGTGTATGTGTGTTTATCTATGAAGCTGCAGATAATGGTTTCACAAGCCGTGAGATTGGGAGTTGGAAGGGAGGGAAAGTGATAATCACCATCGGTGTCTAGTAGTCAGCTAGGCTTCTGAGTACACTGTATCCTAAACAGGCCTTATCCTAAGGTTCATTTGGGGTATAGATTCTCAGGGCTCTTAGAGATTCTGATTTAGGAGTTCTGAGTAGAGCCTGGAGTCTAGATGTTTAACAGGTACCCCAGGTGATTCTTATGATGGGCTAAGAGTGAGAAAACCTGCTGTGTGTCTTTCATAGGTATCTGAAGAATCCACCTTCCTGTAGTAAAGTTAGGGGGCTTGTGGCTCAAGGAGTCCAGAGCAGCAACAGTACAGGCCTGCTACGTGTCACCAGGAGCATCTCATCTGCTGGGAAATGGGAGCTTGCTATTTTTTGTCTTTTGACATTTGCCGACATGCACCATGTCATTTGAAGATAGAAAAAGTAGGTGCATTTTACATAAATTATGGGATGACAACACCAGAAACTTCGCAGCATGGATACAAGTTCTTCCATGATGTCCTTCTTGCCCCAGGCTTTAGATTAAGATTTAGCTATGTCGACCTCTAAGGTAGCATGGTGGTAACGTATTTTGGCTGCATTTATTCAGTATTTCTGTTGTTCAGGGCTTTGCTAATCCAGTGAGTCATGCCACTTAAACTGCACAACTTCTCTGAGATATATTATTATTCTTATGTTTATGATGAGATGTATAATAGGAGCAGAGCGAGGTTAAGCAACTTGCCTGAGTTTACACAGCTAACCAGTGGGGTGGTTATCTGGTTCCTGTGCCTTCCCCTTCCCAGTTACCCTTTACTGTCTGCTGGGGAGGGAGGCTCCAGTGGCTGATTTGTCTATACCTTGGGAGAGTCATCTTAATTGTTTTATACAGAGCGTACTTTCTCTCTCTCTCTCTCTTTCTCTCTCTTTTAATACTAGAGTCTTATATTGGTCTATATTTTACAGTTTGCAAAGTACTTTGAAATGTACCATCTTATGTGAGTCCCCACAACAATCCTGAGAGGTTATTTCTCGATTTTGTAAACCAGAGAACTGAGTCTTAGAAAGTCATGACTTGGCCAGGTTTGCAGTTATAGCTTTTACTTTTCTGTCTTTTTATTTCGTTAGCTGTTTTGGGCAGGTAATAAATACATACAAGTGGCCCCACATTCAAATTGTACAAAGGGTGCATGTTCTGGGTAATCTTGTTTCAGATGAGATGGAGCATGTTCAGGATGATATGGCCGTAGATGGGTAATCCCATTTCATCTTCACAAGCCTACCGGTTTCATAGCTAAGAAAACTAAGAACTGGCTGGGCACGGTGGCTCACACCGGTAATCCCAGCACTTTGGGAGGCCAAGGTGTATGTGTCACTTGAGGTCATGAGTTTGAGACCAGCCTGGCCAACATGGTGAAACCTTGACTCTACTAAAAATACAAAAATTAGCTGGCGTGGTGGCATGTGTCTGTAGTCCCAGTTACTCAGGAGGCTGAAGCAGGAAAATCACTTGAACCTGGGAGGTGGAGGTTGCAGTGAGCTGAGATTGCACCACTGCACTCCAGCCTGGGTGACAGAGTGAGACTATCTTTAAAAAAAAAAAAAAAAAACCGCACCAAACAAAAAAAAACTAAGAATCAGAGTGGGTCAGATAACTTGCCCAAGACCACCCAGAGATGGTAAATTGAGGTCCAGGATTGAAAGCCAGAGCAGCTCCATTCCAAAGCTCTTTCCTTGGAACGTGACTCTGCAGTATTTTCCTTAGTCTGCAACAATCAAGGAGGCTATTTTTCACAGAGGTTTTAAGAAGAGCATTATCTCCCTCCTCATTAGGAAAAAGAAAATTCTGCTCTGTGATGCCTTTAGTGATAGCTAAACCTACATATTTGGAGTGTTGGTGCATTTTTAAAAAAATATACGAAGTAGGGTCTTGCTGTGTTGCCCAGACTGGCATGCAGTGGCTATTCATAGGCACAATCACAGTTCACAGCAGCCTTGAAGTCCTGGGCTCAAGTGATCTTCTGGGTAGATGGGATCACAGGTGCTCACTACTGCTCCTGACTAATTTTTATTCCTCCATTTTCTGATGGGAGTGGTTAGAGGTGGTGAGAAAATATTTGGCAAAACAGCAGCCTCATTATTTTGTCTACAGGAGTAAGTTGCTACAGTCTTTCAAAATATTAGACACTTGGCTAATTTAAGTAGGACATTACAGCGAAAACCAAGCTTGAAGCTGCTCTTCTGATGCCAATCTTGTGGTTTTCCCACCACTCTGTCCCTCTGTCTTCCAGGGGTGCTGTCAGTAGTTTTAAGTCTGTTAAATGAGATTTCCCAGAACAGATCCTGGCTCCCAATACCTGTGCCCTCAGTCACATGGATTTGTGTTACAAGTAGGTTTTTCTTCTATTTCAGCCAAGGTTCTCGATATCTTTTTCTCTTTTGGGGGGCTACTGTTATAAACATTTGGTGACTCTTCTTCATTTACATCTTCATTGTTCCCTGATCACAGTTCCCTATTTATTACATTATCCCTGCCCCTGTCCATTTTGTTCAAAGCACTGACCACAATTGGTAGTGACACACTGATTTATTTGCTTGAGGTCATCTGTCTCCCTTACTAGATTGCAAGCTCTGGATTGTAAGAGAATGCATTTACTTGGTGTTTATCCAGCACTTAGCACTGTGCCTGGTACACAGTTGGTTCCAAAAGATACCAGTGG
Source organism: Papio anubis (assembly GCF_008728515.1). Taxonomy (NCBI): domain Eukaryota; kingdom Metazoa; phylum Chordata; class Mammalia; order Primates; family Cercopithecidae; genus Papio; species Papio anubis. The sequence continues at coordinate 56,692,761 of NC_044986.1, read as the reverse complement.
AATGAATAGTTTTTACTAGTATAATGACATGTTTTTAGCTTTTAATGTTTATCAGTTTGTTTGCTTCTGGTTTTCTCTGTTTAGCTGCTTGCTTTGATTTCTAACTCTAAGCAAGACAGAATATGAGGAAAGGCCAATTTCTGATGTCCCAAGGCCATAACCATGAATCCTGGTGGCACTTGAGTAAGGAGGGAACTTGGTGTTGAGGGAGATGATGGTGGCTCTAAAATACCCTGCTGGTTGACTACTAGAATATACAACAGCTTCAAGCAAACCCCAGGCACTGATATTTTAATAATGATTTATAATTATATCAAAGCACTTTATTAAAGTGAACTAATCATTATTCTGGGCCTTGTCTATCACTGCTTTATTTTGAAAACTTATTTCCCTTCTTCTCATAGGCCAGAAAAGTTCGTGTGTAATCATGAAGATCCTATTTCTGGATATAGCATTTCTATAAAATTGTGATTTTGGCCTGGAGGTTCTTCGTTTCATGCTAGGCCAGCCCAGACCCTGGTGAAAGTGCGGGGGCTAGAACTGCTGGGGAGTGCTTATGGTCGATGCTTCCTGCAGTCTCAGTTCATTTCCTAAGTAATAACAACACTGGAAAGTATTTGCCAAGTTGATTTAATAATTTCTGCCCTTGTTTGCCTGTGTTATCAGGTGACTTTTGGAAGTATCTATACCTCCATCACTCCAAAATGTCTAATATAATACATTACCTATATAGGTTCCTGATCAGAACTTCTTGAATGAATAAATAGTATAGCTCTAGTATTCCTATGTATTATTAAACCTATTTAGCTTTAAGTGCAACATATTCACATTTATTTATCCAATGGCAATAGTATATGTAAATTTTGGCAATAGTATATTTTTAAAAATTATCAGTTTTATTTTACAGCCTAGATATCTAGTTATCAACCAAAGACACAACTCTCTACAATAAAATTTGTCATTTTATATGAAATATGAGAGAAACAGATACACCTCAATGTGTTTATTTTTATTAAATCACTTATGATTCAGATAAGTTGACATAGAAGCAACTTGGAAACATATTCACTAGTTTTGTATCCTTTAGTGGTCTATTTTCTTCTTTATTAGGAGAACATTTTTTATTGCCAATCTCAAAGAAGAAAGGCCCCTGAAACGACTGTCACAGAATAACGGTGACATGCAGTGAGGGATGGTATATAGGCCATCCATTTGCTTTGTGTTTTTCCTATTTGTTTTGGATTTCAAAGAAGAGAAACTCACTCAAGAAAACTCAAATAGAAAATAGCTTATTTTAAGGGATTAAAGGATGTATATTGGGGGATCCAACTGCAAGATGTAGAGTTGCTACCCTGAAGAAGGAGAAAATCATCAGGCAGCTGAGGGCTCTCCTTCTCCATCTGAGTGGCTTGACGTCCACCTCAGCTTTTCTCTGTCCATCTACTTCATTTTTTCTTGACAGACGTTTCTGCTCACTCATTCACTTCTTTGTGGCCTCAGATAGCCTCCTGTAAGAGTCACTTCAGCCTGAAATGGTGGCCTGATTTGATTTCAGCATTTTTAGTTCAAGTTTCCAAAAGATTCTGATCAGTGTAGCTCTGGTCAGGTGTCTGTCGTTGTTCAGTCAATTCTGGGTAGGGTGTGGGGCATCCAGTACTAACATGCCCCCTATGCCACCCCTCCAGGAGGGCCTGCGGTGCAGCAAGATTCTCCCTGAAAAATATGAGAGCAAAGGGGCAAAGATCACCATAGCCGGTTTTCTCTTTTTAAAGTAGGTTGGTCATCAAATCCTTGATCATTTTAGTAACTCTAGATCTTTGACAATTTATATTTGAATAGGGTGCTACAGACTATATGGAATGTTCACATACAGTATCTCATTTAATCGCCAGAGCATTGCTGTGGGATGTACATCCTTATCCTGATGGGGTAGGTGAGGAAATAGGCCCAGAGGTGTGAGGTGAATCTCTCAGGGCAACACCATTACCAGTGTCAGAGATGGGATTCAAGTTCCCTGGTTATTCCACAGCTCCATGTTCATATACATGAAGTCAGGCAGGTCACTAGACGTTCTTTACATGGATCTTGCAGCTGATAATAATGGTAGTTTTGAGAAAGGAGATGTTAGAACTGGAGTCGACAATCATCCAGGTGAACTCTAAGCCCATTCAGCTGGGCCATTCTGATTGCTTAATACCTAAAACCTTACTGGCTATTACATTTTAAATATCACTCCTGATTAGGGTTTGCTTCTTTTTGGAATTTTCATTTTATCCATCTGCTGATTGGGCTATACAGTTGCCCCTTGAATAGAGAGGGGGCTGGGGCGCCGACCCCCTGCACAGTAAAAACTCTTGTGTATAATTTGACTTCCCCCAAACTTAACTACTAATAGCCTACTGTTGACCAACAGCCTTACTGATAACGGAAACAGTCGACTGACACATATTTTGCATATGTTTTATATACTGTATTCTTACAATAAAGGAAGCTGCAGAAAAGGTTAAGAACATTATAAGGAGGGAAACATTTATTATTCATTGAGAGGAAGTAGATAATTATAAAGGTCTTCATCCTCATTGTCTTCACATTGAATACGCTGAGGAGGAAGAGGAGGGGTTGTTCTTGCTGTCTCAAGGGTGGCAAAGGCTGAGGTGGAGGAAGGGGAAGGAGAGGCAGACACACTCGGTGTAACTTTTACTGAAAAAGGTCCGTGTATAAGTGGACTTGCTCAGTGCAAACACATGTTGCTCAGGGTTCAATTGTTTATATGTAAGGCTATTTTAATTCATTAATAATTACTGTCTCTTATGACTACCTGAGATAGTGCTATGCATAAGAATATCTGTTAAGAAACATGTTTCCCCTTCCATATGCTATGCATTACTTTAAAAGATATTAAAAAAATAGGGTCTCTACATTTTCACATTATGTTGAAGGTAAACAATACAGTATATTTAGCGAGAGATTGATTTGTTATCAAATTGAAGCCATATGACTTTCAAATTTGGACCCATATGTTACCAACCTTTTCTTTTTTTTCCTACTCAACACTAACCACCTATTCTAGCCAAACTTCCCTTACATTAAGACTCAACTCCTTTCAATGTTTCACTTCTTTTTGAGTTTCACTCCCTCAAAAAAGTCTCCCTGGTTCTCGCTGCCAACCTAGAGTGGTATCTCATTAGTCTGAACCCCCATGGATAGTAACACCATCAGAACAAACACCCTCATGTAAAGTAGAATCTTGACTGGTAGTTGGATTTTTATGTTTAAATATCCCCAATTACTTTGTTAACCTTGACAGTAATGACCATATCTTATAATCTTTGTTTCCATTATAGCTACTTGCACCTGCATGTATCTTTATTCATTTATTGAGCAATACTGAGCACAACCTATGGATCAATCACTATTTTAGATGCTAGAAATACAAAGATGAATGAATTGCTCTCTTCAATTATTATCTCATGAGGGAGGAAGATGCATAGTTTAGAGAGGAAAAACACAAGGGTATGAACCTCTTGAAACAAATTCAGATTTCTGTCAATTTTAAATTTTTCTTCATTAGTTGAAACACAGCTATGTTTTTAACATTAAAGTTGTTCATGATTCAGCAGTTCCTAAGTGCAAGTTTTTAACAAAAATAAATATGAATCATGTAAATTATGGAAAATTATGTTGTTCCTTGTTGTTTCTATTTGTAGTTGACCTTGCAGGAATTCCCTGGGTCTCCTGCAATAGAGGCCACCATTACTGCTATATTCTAACCATTCCTGCAGCTCTTAATTCTACTTGTTCATTAGCATATATGTAATACAAACAATAACACAAAAGTAGTTTTCTTATGGCTAATATTTCTTCTGCATCAGAGCCGTAGTCAGTAATATTCTGAAAAATTTTATTCCCTCGAGGACAATTTTTCCAGATTGCCATAAGGTTTTGAAAGAAACAACTTCCCATTAAATGAAGAGACTAAGAATGTCTGAGGCCAGGAATTTATTGATAGCATCCTAGACCATCGTTTTCCTTGCACTGCAGTGAATAATTGATTTTGCTTAAGAATTTTCTTTTCTCCTGCAGAAGGATCTTTTTTCTATTTCCTCAGTATGAAAAATAACCCCGGCATGTCTATCATGATACTTTCCCAATTGGTGGTATCTTAAACACTTAAAATCAGTAGGGCTTTTTCACTAATTGGATGAACATTTCCCTTTAGGATTCTTTATTCTTTAGTTTAAAAAGGCTTTTCAAGGATTATTTACATTGTTTGATGCAGGGGGTAAAAGCAGCTGAAGACATGAGAGTGGTGGTTTTTAGTGACTGCACTAAGATCATTGATGCAAAATGACCCTATTCAATTCTGTTTTTATGGTTTTTGTTTTTGTTTTATTTACTTCCCTGACTTCTGGGAGATGAAAATGAACTTTTCCTATACAATATAAGACCCAGACTGGTGTCTGCACATTGTGCTTTTTTTTAATTGATGGAAAAGACGAAAGTTCCTGGAAACGTGTGATGTGTTCCTCTTGCCCAGGAAAGGGGATTCCCTGAGCCTTGCCACAGTAAAGAAGGATACTCTGTGCTCTGTGGAGAGCTGCTAAGGTTTCCAAAACCTAGATAATTTCAGGATAGCTATTTCAGTCTTGACTCAATGTTTACATCAATCATTGAGACCTTTAAATATCTCTGAAATTCTGTCATTACCAGAGGCATTCAAATCTCTCTTTAGAAAGGAAAATCTGTGTACTGCGCAGTTTGCGAAGTCTCCTCTCATTTAAAAAAAAAAAAAAGAAAAAAGCCTTTCTCCACTGTCCTGCTGATAGTGCAAGAAAGGTGGGGGAAGCAGTAGGTAAAAAGCAGGGGTTCCTTCTGGTGCTGAGGGGACTGAGCTTGTGCGAGAAAGGTGGGGGAAGCAGTAGGTAAAAAGCAGGGGTTCCTTCTGGTACTGAGGGGACTGAGCTTATCCTTTCAGTATTCCATAGGGAGTTGAGGTCTTGTCTCTTAAATGTGTGTCATAAGAGGCTGGAGGCCACATGCAGTCATCTGTAAATGCTTTGAAAATAATATTCTGAGACACATGAAGAGCTATTTGCATAAAATAACCCTTGCATTAAGGATACCCTCTGTGAGATACATTAAGTATTTATTTTATCTTTAGCTAATAGCTTTTATTATGTAATTCAGAGATGAAACTTTATTAGGGCAAAGCACAGATATACTACTGCTCTTCTAATGCAACAGTTACTTTTTAATCTTGTAGAATTCACAGAAAACAATTATTTGGAGAGGACTTTTCTGTTTTGTAGCCTTGTTCATTTTCTTGTCATATTCCTCTTTCATCCTTTCATGGCTAAAAGTTAAAGCCATGGTAACAAAATGCCCATTCCAGACCTGTTTTTTATTGGCCAACATTCTCTTGCTGACAAATTGAGAGTAGAAAGGAGATAAATAAGGATTAAGCAATTGTGACCATTTCTATTTGAAATAAAATTGGCTCATGAATATACCTGCTTAATTTCATGCCTGTGTTCAAGTGGTATCCAGAGCAGTTAATAACTTGGGGTACATAGATCTAAAATATAGTCATAAGAAACAGAAGTTAACTAGACCTGAAGAATACTGTTTTCCCCTTTAAAAAAAAGTTTTCTTACTCTGTAGAAACACATATCACTTTTTCCTTATGAAGCAGAGATAGTCATGCAGTCAAACAGAAACAGGCAGCCCAAAGCATGTCTTATAGTGTAGAATCCCAGTGGAGAACCATGTGGGCTTTCCCCTCTGATACTACATTTCTTATTTTATTTTATTATTTATTTATTTTGAGACTGAGCCTTGCTCTGTCGCCCAGGCTGGAGTGCAGTGACATGATCTCAGCTCACTACAACCTCCATCTCCCAGATTCAAGCAATCCATGTGTCTCAGCCTCCTGAGTAGCTGTGATTACAGGTACCTGTCACCATGGCTGGCTATTTTTTAATATTTTTAGTAAAGACAGGCTTTCATCATGTTGTGGCCAGGCTGGTCTTGAACTCCTGACCTCAAGTGATCCCCCTGCCTGGGCCTCCCAAAGTGCTGTGATTATAGGCGTGAGCTACTGTGCCAGGCTCTGATGCTACATTTCTAAATCCGTTTCTTTATCTGTAAAATAAGAATTATCCTGTATTTTTAAGAGGCTGTTTACTAAACTAAAATCAACTGACATAGGTGAAATGCTTATTATTGTACTTAGCACATGGTGGGTAGTCAACGACTTTTGACTCAGATCCCTTATATGATTGGCCCCAATGGTAAGTTTATTAGTGGAGGGAGAAAACCACACTTGTGCCAGAACATTCGAAGGAATATTTTGCCCTTCAGAGTCTTCACGATAGAAAGTACTATTTGTATTCAAGGGATACTTGCTTTGATATGTAGATATATATATGAAAGCTCTATCTACCTATCACTTACCTATGTGTCTATACAATGACCTTAATGAATGCAAATATTTTGTAATGGGAGATTTGACTTTTCAAAAATAACAAGTTATTTGATACTAGATGAAGGACTACTTCCACCAAATAATACCGTTTTTAAGTCGAAATGTTATAAAGAGACCATGGCTTTGTGGGATTCATATAATATCTGAAGACAGCTCTAAAAAAAATGAGAGATGGTAACTCTAAAAAAATGAGAGTATGCTGCTTCCATGTGGGGATGCTTTGAAAGGAGGTCTGATGTCATTGACTATAGAAGGTTGTGTTATGTGTATTTATTACCTCATTTTATATATCAGGTATCAGTCCTATGAGCAATCCTTGAAGAAACTTTTGTGAGACATGTTTTAGAGAATTCATCTAAGGACAAATAATAATTTGATGTTTTACAAACTTTGATCCACTGAAGCATTTTATTTCTACCAAACACTGATTGTTAACAGTTTGTTCTAAGGGAATTATATTCACTGTCTTAGAGAAAACAGCTATAAAACCATACTGTTATTTTAATTTTTTTTGAAGTGCACAATTGCAGACTCTTCCTCAGTCTTTCAAGAACATGTCAAAATGAATCCCATGAGGGAAAGAACTTGATGTCTTGACTCATGAATCTATGAAATCTGAGTTGATAATAATACACAAAATACAAACATTATATGAATCCCACAAGACATACATATCTTTATTCTAGCTTTGCCATTCTTGAACATGTGGCTTTCAGCAAGTTTCTTAACTCTTCTTTTTCTTCCTTGTTTACAAAAAATATGAGGATAATACTAATTTATGCCTCAAAGACTTGTTTAAAATATTAAATGAATTCGTACATGTAAAATGCTTTGGTATTTGACACAATATATGAGCTCATACATACTAGTTGTGTTAGAGATAGAGGTGCTTCACTATTTTTCATATTTCCTATGTCTCAAGACAAGAGGAATGTTTGTGTTAAAATATACTTTTGAGGATATGCATACCAAAGTGTTTAAGGGCAGAAAACTTCAGGGTAGTGAACACTGATGGTATTTGCTGCTCTATTTACAGCTCTTTTAGCTGCCAGTTGCCCTAGAACTACATTGGCAAACTCCCAGCAATAACTAGCACCATTTAGTCCTATAAAGAAAGAGTTGCAACTGATCCAGTGACAATCATTAGACACTTCCTGGGAAACATATTCAAGATCTTAAGCAATTCCTGGTTCAATCACCTGTTTTATTGTCACATCTGCACTTCAACAAACTGAAGAGCAATTGTCTATCAACTCACCACAAAGAAAATATTCTACTTCTGCATCCAATTAACTTGTATCTGTCAAAGAATTTATAGATTGTAGTGGGGGAGGGGACTTTCTATTTTCAAACACTGTTATTAAAGGCCACAAGGTTATATTTGTCTTTTTCTTTGTCACATAATCTGCTTTAAGTCAAAGCTAATTAGTAGAGATGTGAAGAGATAATTGTGCCTTCATGATTAGAGAGATTTAAACCTCTGCTTTTCCTTTTGTAGGTAAGTGAACCTGGCATTGGCCATTGCTTATTATGCTTCCTGTCTGGCTCTTACTCATGTTGCCATTTGGTGGACTAAAACTCAAGGCAGTTCAAAAATATTGATATGCAGGTGTCATGGATGCTGTTGGAGTGTGTGTCCTAAGAGAGAGGGTAAGTGCTGGTTTTCCATTTTAAACATACTTCGTGATATCAAATTGCCCCCTCCCTTCCTCCCTTCACTCCCTGACTCCCGTCTTCCCCCAAAAGTGGCTCTCTTGGTTTAGTAAGCATCTCTACCCTGCAAAGCTGAAATAGTGAAAAATGAGATTCGTTTTGCAAGCCTGTTGGATGAGCTTTTGGAGGATAATTTTTACCAAAAGCCTGAAATCATTTGGCATTGTTAGTGTTTTCAATGCATCTGCATCACAGCACATTGCATTTCACATCTGGCCAGTTTGGAATGAAACTTAGAATATCACCAGACTACAGTGATGTAATTGTCATGAAGTGGTTTTTGTAGCTTAGAGAAAAGAAAAACACTTGGCTGAAAGAATGGTCTGAAGTCCCACCCAAAGTAAAACGTTCTAAATTAATAGTTGCCTCAAGACTAGAGTATTATTAGACCTCTATTTAAAAAAAAAAAAAAAAAAATCACAGTTCTGATCAAAGAAGCATAATTGGAGTTTCCTTTTTAAATATTTGAAGACTGTATTTACTATGTTGATGTTCAAATGTTAGATCTATATTTAGAAGGAAGTCTAGAGGCATTTTAAGCTAAACAGGAATGTGGGTTCCTATTCAACTCATTATTGGAAAAATACACTATCATTATAGACTTTTAAAAGTATTAAGTAGCTTTTAAAAAACATTATAGGACTGTTATAGCTAAATCCTTTAAATATCTTCATTGTTCTTAATTCTCTAGGAGTTTAGTAACATTTTGCTTTTTTTGGTAAAATTTGAAGTTAATTTAGTAGTTGGCTATTTCTTTACATTGAGAATAGTTACTACTTTTTCACTCTAAACAATTGAAAATTAAGAAAAATTACACTTAAATATAAATTCTTGATGGTTTTCTTTGCTCTTCTTATTTTCATTTATTATTGGAAAACAGATACTGCATTAAAGCATTTGTTGAAATATGCCTAAGTGTGTTTTCAGATTGACATACTTAGGAAGTACCTGGATTCATTGGTTTCCTATTTATTATAGCTTCATCTGGGATAAATGTATAGAAATCTTGTCATAACCTTTAGAAATTTTACTTGAGTGGCTCAATGTTACAAGTATTCTAAATGCTGACCTATTTCATTTTGATTTCTTTCTAAGTGTTTCTATGTCTAGGTGGTATGATTCTTTTAATTATTATGCCATTGTGACATATTAAGTTTTGGCAATGATTATTGTTAAAGTAAACAAATATATACCCCCCACCAAAGCACTAAGTTTCATACAAGTTTTTAAACAACCATTTCTTTCTTTTTAAAAAATTGATACATAATAATTTTACGTATCTTAGAAGGCATGATGTGATGTTTCCATCTACGTATATATTTGTGTGATGATAAAATCAGGGTAATTAGCATATCTGTCATCTTAAACAGCTACCATTTCTTTAAACAACCCATTTCTAAATGCTGGATGGAAGTGTGAATAAATGCCATTTTTTAATGGTGGTTATTTTCACAACAAATTAATATCTTTCACATTTTATAAATTGGGGATTATGAATTATAAATAAAATATAAATAATAAAATTATAATAAAATTATAAATAAAATATTTTTCTCACATATTATTTGCAAAATAACTGCTTTCACTGCTAATGGGAAAATGTCCTTTTTTTAAAAAAAATTGGACATAAGAACTTTCAAGATGAGGCCTTGAGAGAATTGGGCATAAACTTCAGACCTATGAAATTTTTAGTTTACCTCCTTCTGGACCTTGAATCTTATAAATTTTATTTCTAGTTTATTCATCAGAAATTAAAATCTCAATCAACATTTTGCTTTGACCCAATAAACATCATACTACTAGTTTCAAATATTGTGGATTTTACCGGGATACTCCTGGTCACACAAGTATTTAATTCTGATTAGAAGCAGAGTCATGTCTGCATCTGCTGAAATCCAGAGCCTTTAATCCTGGCAAAACTGGAGGTTCTTTAGAAGCCTGTGAAACTTAAAGATAACTTAATATATAGTGAATTGTATTTATGTTTGGAGTATATGGTTCACATGATAACATGTTTTTAAGTCTCCAAACTTTGGGAAGATGCCCCAGCCACATCTTTCTCTTTAATAGAGGTTTGGAAATCGCCAAAGTTGTTATTCCCAGATAAGCTTTCTAGAGTCACTTTGGGATTTTCTTGAGTGATTTTGTTTGCATTATGTGTCATTTGCATAGTCCTTTAAATGGTGCTGATGGTAACTGAGTTACTTCCCTTATAGGAGCAGAATCATTTTAATAGCTGTTATAGAAGAACAGTACTTTTTTGTTACAAAAATAATACAACTGGATGGGAAGGAAATAACTGCATTTGCATATTTTTCTGCATCAGTGAGCACTCTCATCAGTTTTATTGTTTATATTTCAAAATATATAAAATAATCACACAGTCCTTTTTTCTCTTCTGTTGTGCTCTTCTGAGAAAATAGGTTTGGGGGGTTTATTGTGAGTATGAATAGTTACTTAATTGGGCGGAGAAACTTGATCCAGGTGGCTGCAGAAGCAAGTTGTTTCTGAGGGCTGGCTGGACAAATGTGAAACTTCCCCACACAGTGATATTCGCCATTTCACTGTATAAACCACAATAGGTTGTTTGATCTGCTTGAGATTAATTGTGCTTGGAAAATACAGATTTGAGGTTTTGTAAAATCAAAAATAGAGAGGTTTTTAAAACTAGTCTAACTTATTTCAGAGTTTTCTAATACAGATGCTGGAAATTTATGGGGTCCAAAAGAAACTGGAATATTCTGAAAGAGTTGGAGTGGGAGGAAATGAGGACTTGGGGTGTTCATTGTACCTCTGGATCCTCCTCTGCCAAAAGGATTTTGTAGCATAAGGAATTGAAGATGTCATAGCTTTGGAAATGCCAGTAAATGTAAGGTCGAATTCAGAATCTTGATCAGGAAGAACTTCTGGTTCTTTCCCTGATGAAAAATATGGTCTCTTGTAATTTCCAGAAGAACAATTGCTAATGCTTAATTTGAACAAAAATTAGTCTTCAAGAACTTAAATATTAAAGACAAAATCTATCTTGATAGACGAAATAAGAGATTAATGTTTAATATAAAATATTAGGCAAATGAGATGAGTGAATTTTTTTAGTCTGCAAGTAAAATGTCAACTCTTTCAAAGATATAATTTATATATATATCTTTTATGCTATAATTTTTAAAGGTCATGCATTTTATAATTCATGTTGATTAACACTATGTATAATAGTTTTATATATTTAGAATTCTAGATTATCTCTATTTAAAGAAAACATTTTACTATAAAAATCACACACAGAAGTGGAGAAAATGATTTAATAAATCCCATCTTGCAAGTTTCAACAGTTATCAACACTTTGCCATATTGCTATTTTGTCTTTGGGGGTGGAGAGTGCTAAAATATTATAAAATGAATCTTAGACATATCATTTGCTTTTAAATGCTTCATATACATGTCTAAAAAAGGGAGATTTTTTAAGATAACTATAATAATATTCACACATAGAAAAGTTATAATGATCCCTTCGTACCCTTTAATCCCTAGTTTACTTTCAAATTTCCCTTACTGGCTCAAATATGCCCTCTGTAGCTAGTTTGAATCTCAATTCAAGTCAGTTTCCACTCATCGCATTTGTTATGTCTCTCAAGACTTAAATTTTAGAACAATTTCTACTTTTCCCTCCTCTCTCTTTCTTGGCATTGATATTGATGAAATTTGACCAGGGGTCCTATAGAATGTTCTATATTCTGCATTTTCCTGATTTCATCCTAGTTGTATTTTTTAATTTGTTCCTCTATCCCTCACACTTCGTGTAAGCTAGAAATTGAATCTGAGGGATTCTATTATTTTAATATTTTCAACAAGAATACTTCATAGATGAGGTTTTGATACATTCTCTCAGTATCCCAAACACATTTGTTTAGTAACTAATGTGATTTTATTCCACTCTTCAAATGGACTTCTTGCTGCAATATTAAAAAGTAATTACGTTCCAGGGGGGAAAAAAAGCCTTTTCCTGCCCAGTAAGTCTTTATTATAATCAAATCCTTATGGGGGTAAACTTCAATTAATTGATGCATGAAAAATACCAGAGACAAGGTGAACCCTTTAATTTCTCTAAATTTGGCCATGCATAAAGAAAGCTGCACCTACAATGCCTGTCATAAACTGTCAGTGGCCAGTCAGACTGAACCTGTTTCCCTCACATTGCTCCTGTTGTGAGCAGGTATCTCCATACTCTAATGAACTCTTACTGAGACAGACCTGCTATTTGGAGCTTTGATGTCCACCAAGGTTCTACTCCCATCTCTATATTAAAGCATGATGTTTTTAGGTTTTGGATAAACATCCAATATATGTCTTTTATGAGTAAAACAGATAACAAGAAATTATGATATGTGTTTGGTTTGCTTACAGACCTTGCTGTATCCATTTGGTTCCCTCTTATACTTTTGTATTTTTAACTCAACATCTCCATTACTTCTAGTCATAGGGCCTGAAATTCTCACTGTTAGAATCATTCCTTATGGGCTTTCTGGAAATGTTTATTGAAGAGAAATCAAGGTATCACATTACTTGGGAAAAATAACACATATCTAAGACTCACTGTCGCTTAAAGCGAGATGATGATCTCGGTAGGCACTATCCAAGGAATGTCTTGACCTTGGACGAACATCTCATCTGGGAATTTTTCTTGGGCTCTGGACACCTGGGAAACAGCTTGTAAAGACCAAATTCTGTTGTAGAAGTGGAGAACTTCAAAAGGAGAATATGAGATATCTTGGGATTATTGCCTCTGGTTTCTAATAAACTGAATTATGTTGATAATGCCTAGCCCAGGCTCTGTGGTCTGTAGAAGGAACAGTGGATGAGGAGTAAAGAGATACCAAGCTTCAGTCCTGGATTCCAGGCAGTGTAACTTGGTGATCAACAGCACAAGCTCCAGATTCACAATGGGTGGATGGTATTTGCTCCTCTTGCTCCTGTGACCTTAGAAAATTTACTTAACTTTCTGAGAAGCCTCAGTTTCTGAATCTGTAAAATGGTAATAGTAATAGACATTGGCCTTATGGGGCTATTATGAGGATTTAGTGAGACAATCTGTATAAAGTGCTTGCATAGTTCTGGTACTTAGGAAATGATCAATAAATGTCATGTCTACTGTTTTATTATTGATCATAACTAATGGTTGTTCCCTTCATTAAAAACTTCATAGCAAATTCTGGCAGAGAATTAAATTTATAAATTGCATTTTCTCAACATTTAGATTTCATTGGCTAATGACAGTTATTTCATTTACAGAATTACTCTTTGTATGCCAAAATCCTCTAATGATAAACACTAAACTAAAAAAGTTTAAAGAGCAGCATGTCAACAGAATCCATTCAACCTACTTGCTGATAGTTTATGTACAAGAGTATAAATGGATGTTAAATTCCAAATATATATTAATATAAATGTATGTAAGGTCACGTACATAAGGCTGCAGAGTTACGTATGCATAATTGAACAGAGAGTATGCTTGCTTGCTTGTCCGGCCTTCCTTCTTTCCTTCCTTCCTTCCTTTCTTTTCTTTCTCTGTCTGTCTGGTTCTCTTTCTCTCTCTCTTTCTTTCTCTCTTTCTTTTCCTTCCTCTTTCTCCTTTCTTCTTTTCTTTTCATTTTTCTTTCTTTTCTTCTTTTTTCTTTCTTTCTCTCTCTCTCTCTCTTTCCCTCCCCCTCCCTCCCTTCCTTTCTTTCCTTCCCTTCCTTCCCTCCTTCCCTCCTTCCCTCCCTCCTCCTTCCTACGGGGTCTCCGTGTATGTTACGCAGGCTGGAGTGCAGTGGCTATTCACAGGCACAATCATCCCACACTGCAGCCTGAAACTCTTGGCCTCAGGTGGGCTTCCTGCCTCAGTGTCCCAGGTTGCTGGGACTATAGGCATGTGCCATCATGCCCGGCAAGAGCTTTTTTTAATGCCAGATATTCTGCCAAATGTTTTACATAGATATGTCATTGAGCTTTGGCAATGATTATATAGTTCCTGCCACTGTTATCCTGAGGGCCAAGGCCGCACTGTTAGAACATAGAAGATCTAGAATATAACTCAGGTCTGTCCAGCTCTGGAGCCACTCGTTACCTTCCACATGCTCTGTTTTTTTCCAAACGTTTTTTCAATCGAGGGGCTTATTATTGGCGTCTGTTTGTTAGTGTGATATGTTACCATGAGGCAAGAGTAAGTATTTGCATCTTGTGGTCCAGGAGTTGCTACAGGGGCTGTAACTACATGAACTGTCCCTGTAGCTCTAGTACCTAGGCTACCATCAATTCGTTCTTGAGGCTTCAGACAGCTTTGTCACTTGAGCTAAAACTTTTCTAGCTGGTCAGAAGTTCTGGTAAAAGTATTTTCTATTATTTTGCTTAAATTTGGGGTATCCTGTAGTCGTTCGGGAAGATGTTAAAATGTATCCTCTTTTTTCCCCGCCTAATGGACAAAGTCTTACCCTGTCACCGAGGCTAAAGAGTGCAGTGGTGCAATCATAGCTCACTGCAACCTCCAACTCCCGGGCTGAAGTGATGCTCCTGCCCTAGCCTGCCCAGTAGCTAGACTACAGGTTTGCGCCACCATGCCTGGCTATTTTTCTTTTTTTTTTTTCTTTTTTTAAGAGATGGAGTCTCAGTATGTTACCCAGGCTGGTCTCAAACTATGTCCTCTTTTAAAGGACAAGTTTTCATTTCATTTCTTTTTTTTTTTTTGAGACAGAGTCTCACTGTTGTGGCCCAGGCCAGAGTGCAGTGGCACAATCTGGGTTCACTGCAACCTCTGCCTCCAGGGTTCAAGCAATTCTCATGCCTCAGCCTCGCAGCTAGCTAGCATTATAGGTGTGCACCACCACTCCTGGCTAATTTTTGTATTTTTGGTAGAAACAGGGTTTCTCCATCATGGCCAGGCTGATCTCAAACTCCTGGCCTCAAGAGGCCTCCTGCCTCGGCCTCCTAAAGTGCTGAGATTACAGGCATGAGCCACTGCACCCAGCCAAGTTTTCATTTTCTAGGTGCTGTTCATTACTTGAAGAAATACATTCACTTTGTCAGCACTGTGGTTTGTCATTTGGAAAGAAAAATACACCTTCCTTAAGAAAGCGAGTTCCCTGTAATGTAGCATGCTGTCTATTAGGATTTAAATCAGAATGAGTGTTCAGCACTGATGTTTTCATTCCGTCCTCTTCCTCTCACCTCCTGCCTGCTCTCAGCCCATTGTCCTCTCTGCCCCATTCCTCCTTGGATTGTCTTAAAGTCAAAAGCTCTCAGGGTTGTGTTGATTTGGGCTTGCAGAGAATTTACCTGTTGGTAAAGAATACCTTTGAGTATAGCAGCCTCTTTGTTTCTTGATGGTGTTTTTTTTTTCTTTCTACCTTTTAATGTTTCAATTTGATAACATGGTTGATTAAGTTGAGACCGTAAGGACTTGGAAGGCAGAATATTTATATGGTTTTCTTGCATATCTCAAGGTAGATAGTGCTTTGTAAATGGTAATATTTGTTTAATAAAAGGATATAATTACCACAATCAAATATTTAATTGAGAAGTATGATATATGTGTATGTGACAGATTTCAATGTGAGAATTCTGGCCTTCAAGGAAAAATATTAATACTCTCTAGTGCAGTTGTTCTTACACTTTGGCACTGTAGAAATCACCTGAAGTACTTGCTATAAAATGCAGATTCTTGAATGACACCTATAGAGATTCAGATTAAGGATGAGGCAGGACCCAGAAACCTGGATAATTTAAAACATTATACCAGTTGCTTCTGTGCGGGTGATCCTCTTAAAACACCTGGAGAATCATTGTTCTAGGTCAGCTTTGTTATCTCAAAACCTCACTGTATTTTCAATTGTTATTTTAGAGTATCTGCACTTACTGTTGGGATAGAGCCTAGAGTAGGTTAAGCAACTGAATAGCCTTTTCAGCCCTTCTCCACCCACCTCTTTTTGTGCACAAGGTACCAGGTTTCCTCACATTATCTGTTTCAGTTATATTCCTAATACCTTCCACAAATTGGAATTCTTTTTTTCCTCGTCATGCTTAACTAGCTGTTTCCCATAAAAGCCAAATGTGAGGTTTGGTATGCATGATTGACAGTTGCTTAAAGTGTTAACCCTTCCCAGAGTTCAGTTTGCAAAACCCAGATCAATAACTCTTATACTGAAAATTTAGTAAGGCAGATGTGGGGAATGTGCATGGGAAGACATGATTTAGGACAAGGATCATTCTTCTTGGAACTGCTCCGATCGTGCAACACCTAAGATGTTATTAAGACCTGATATCAACCAAGCCAAGGTGGTAGCATTTTCTGCTCAATAATTGATGCAGCAGGAGCTCAGGTAATTTAGTCAAGCTCTTTGACTTTTGATAAGTGCCATAGTTTTCTGTTCTATAAAAGATGATATTTAGTCAACCTAAGTGTTTCTGAAAAATATGAAAGGTAAATATTTAAACAGTTCTTTAAAATAATTCAGCAAGTATAGGATGGGGCTTGGGAGTGGGGATTGGGAACAGTATGGACAAAGCAGATTGTCCTGGTGTTGATACTCAGTGAAGCTAACTAATGGGCACAGAGTAGTAAATTATACAACACTCTCTTAAGTGTGCATTTCAAATTTTTACCATAAAACATTAAAATGGACTTAAAACATTTCACCAAACATGGTCAAGCCTTCCGTTTTGTTATTTTTGAGCTAGCCCCTTAGTAATGTGGCATTCTGATGCTATCAGTGTCTGGCTGTTCTGTAGGCCTTGCTGTGTAGATCGGGTAGCTGAGTATGGAATGGGAAGATGCACCTGTGTTAGGGAAACATTGTGTGTTAAGTAGCCCTTATGAATGTGGTGTTTCCTCTCCATATCTCTCACATTTTAATCTGGACAGAAATGGTAAAATGAAATTGGTGTTATGTAGATAGTAATTTGACCCTTTGATTGTGATATTGCATAATGCTTCCCCTATTGTGTATAGTTTTTTGAAAAGTTGAGCTCTAGCTTTCTTTTCCTTTATTGATGACTTATAAAAATATGTATTATATTTATAATGAGCACTATAAATCATACTTTATAGACAACTGGTAACTGCTACCTGCAGGTGCCCACATGCAGCTGAATATGAGTTAGCTAATTTTATTTTTGCATGGTGTATTATAAAAAAGATTCCTGTTACTTTTTAGAAGTGATGTGTATGGCATTATTCATGACCCTTTTGAGGAAGAACATGCAGTTTTGTCAAGTAGCCAGGACTCTAATGAATTTTTATGGACATATTGAGGCTACTAGATCCTCTGAGGGTGAGAATGTGTCTTAATCTCTTTTCTCCCCTGCAACATCCTGGAGGACAATATAATGGGTACTTTGACCATGACAACAAATAAATGAACAGTGGTTAAAAGAACTGCCACTTTACAAAAGTGATTAAGATGCTGTGAGAAGATAATGTGACTGGACTTTTAATTAATTGCTTGATATGACAAGTATAGATTGAAATCAATCATTTTTATTGAATTAGTGTGAAGTACTTATAAAATCTTTATCCTTAACATAGGTATATTGATTGTTTTACAAATATGCTTGACAGTCACCTTACAATTTTGTATTTTAATGATATACAATAGTAATGATTCGAATGGCAATTTACCTGACAAAATCAAGTCAGTTAAAGACAATGAAATGGGATAGAATGTTGATTGAAAGAGTTAGTGTGTGCATTAAAAATGTATTATCATTGGCTATAATATTATAGTAATCCCAGCACTTTGGGAGGCCAAGACGGGAGGATCACTTGAGGCCAGGAGTTTGAGACCAGCCTGGGAAACACAGTGAGACTGTTTCTCTACAAAAAATAAGAAATAATTAGCCAGGCATGATGATGCACACTTGTGGTCCCAGCTACTCAGGAAGCTGAGGCAGGAGGATTGCTTCGGCCCAGGAGGTCAAGGCTGCAGTGAGCTGTGATTGTGCTGTTCTCCAGCGTGGGTGACAGAGTGAGACCCTGTGACAAAAAATAAAATAAAAATAAAAAAGTCACGAAGTCGAAAGATAAAAATAAGCTAACTTCAAACTTGAAGTTTCGTGGTATTCTCTTCAATACACCCAGAGTCAACATATTTACAGAACTACATATCACAAACTGTGCGCTGTAAATTGGAGGGGTTTTGTTTTGTTTTGTTTTCTTACGAAATTAGCTTTGAGCTATAAAAGATCAAGAGAATGTGAAGAACAGTTGTTCTAATCATAGAAGGTTGAATATACCCAGTGATTCAAAGATAGAGAAAGGACAAAAAGGTCTGGGGAGCAGCGAGGTAGAAATTGGAAGGAAGGCTTAGAAAAAACCTTGTATGAGAACACAAGATGAGGTAATTTGGAGTTAGAGATTGTGGGTGGATTGTCAGGAGTCCGACGGTGATAATGGATATTCCAACAAAAGGTAAACACAACAGCAGATAAAAACCTATAAAAATATTTTCTTTTCCTAAGAGATGCTGAAAGTTCTGTTCTCTGAGATACAGGGGTAAAATGAAATTTTGTGGGTGATTTATAGCAACCATTTTTTTGTCTTTGAGTGTACAGTGCTTTCTATGGTACATCTATATCTCTGTATTATCATCTAGGACAGTACTTTTCAAACTTTGTGCATCAAAGTTGTCAGTAGCTTTTTAAAACTGTGAAGGGCATCTGAGCATTATTTTTAAAACAGATGGCTACAGTGCCAATCAAATGAACATTTTTAGTCAGTAAATACCAAAGAACCCTTCTCTTTGTTCCTTATAAGAACCTTGAGAGGCATATACAGGCATATACCTTGTGTTTTCTATTGTTGGCTTTTGGGGTTAAGCATTTTTAAATGTAATTAAGTGGGTACCAGAACAGCCACAATTATTCTGACTGTGCTATTAAGAAGATTGATACTAGGCTTCTATTTATTACAACTTACTTGGGCCATTTTTTCTTTTTTTAAAGACAGGGTCTCACTCTTATCACCTAGGCTGAAGTGTTTACTGCAGCCTTGATCTCCTGGGCTCCAGCAGTTCTCCTTCCTCAGCCTCCTGAGTAGGCGCCACAGGCATGTGCCTCAACACCTGGTTAATTTTTAAAATTTCTTTATAGAGACAGCATCTCATCATGTTACCCAGGCTGGTCTCAAACTCCTGGGCTCAAGTGACCCTCCCATCTCAGCCTCCAAAAGTGCTGAGATTACAGGCATGAGCCATCACACCTAGCCTGTTTTTTGTGTTTTTTTTTTTCTTTTTTTTTTTTTTTTTTTTTTTTTTTTTTGAGACGGAGTCTCGCTCTGCCCCCCAGGCTGGAGTGCAGTGGCCGGATCTCAGCTCACTGCAAGCTCCGCCTCCCGGGTTCACGCCATTCTCCTGTCTCAGCCTCCCGAGTAGCTGGGACTACAGGCGCCCGCCACCTCGCCCGGCTAGTTTTCTGTATTTTTTAGTAGAGACGGGGTTTCACCGTGTCGGCCAGGATGGTCTCGATCTCCTGACCTTGTGATCCGCCCGTCTCGGCCTCCCAAAGTGCTGGGATTACAGGCTTGAGCCACCGCGCCCGGCCGTGTTTTTTTTTTCTAAAGCTGATGTTGTATTCAAAAAGAAAAACAAATTATTTCTGCAACAAGTCATTTTCAGAGAGAATTGAACACCAATGGTAGTCTATATAATTTTGGTAAATAATAAAGATACAAAGATTTGGTACAAATAGGTAGAAAATAGGAGACCCAGGCCCTATTCTTCCACCTGCCTCTGACCTACCTCCTGGCCAAGCAGTTCAACCTTCCCATGCCTTGTGGCATTCTCCTTTGTAAATTAGGATGATCAATTTATTTATTTATTTATTTATTTATTTATTTATTTATTTATTTATTTCTAGTTTCAAAAAGTTATGCAGAGAATACCAAATGAGAGTTGAACATGTCTTACCTTGGACAGAAAGTACTGTTGCTTTGAAGTAATTAAAGTTGAATAAATTGAGCCATAATAAAAAGGAAAGCTAATGTTTGGTAGGAAGATTTTCTTCTTGAAGTCGTTTTGGGAAAAAAAAAAAAAAAAAAGAGTAGATTAAATTCCCCTGGAGATGGAATTTAATTATTTCTGTGAAGAAATGAAAGTGATAAAGAAAGAGGAAGAAGATTACATTGAATTTTGCCTGGCTTGTTTTATCAAGGGTTTGTTTTGAGCTTATCTTCAGTTGTTTGGAAGCAGCCTAATTGCTCAATGCATAGGAAAGGGCCTCATTCACAATTCTGTCATCATGAGTACTACAGAGTCTGTTATGAGTAGGTTGGTTTAATACATGGAAAAGTCTAAAGAAATTTTTATTATGCCCCAATTATCTGAATTGGTAAGTACTGCTTGGTATTTAGTAACTCAGGAAACTCTTGGATTCGATGGGTGACTGGGAATACAGCAGGTAGAGTTCCATGTCGAACCTTGGTAGTATCTGCATCTAAATCATAAATTATTCACCAGGAGAAATGAACATTTATTTTTGTTTGAATTTCCTCATTCCACATTGAGCTCCATCATATACCAGACACTATGTTGACCCTAGCTATATAAATTAGAAGCAGACAATTTTGCTATTCTTGACATTGGAAACAAGAGGGAAAAAAAAAGAAAAATTAAAAATGCACACACCAGTAATCTGTCCTTAATTTAGATTACATCAGCTATAAGAACACTTATTAAATGCCTTTCTGAATAGGGATTTGCAAAGACAAGTTAATTATTAGAGAAAAGCCTTTGGGAGTCTTATAAAAAAAAATTGCAACTAACTGCTGCCTCTGTGCTTGAGGGCTGACGTCTTTTAACTCTCTTTGCCCCCCTTAATGTTATAATTATATAATTGCAAATTTATTTTCTCTTCTCTTTCCTCTATCCTATATGCTAGAATGTGCAGTAAGATCACGGAAACTTCTCTCTAAGTATTCAAAGTTATTTCCAGTATTTTTCATACTACTTCATAAAGGCAGTTGTCATAACATTGTTTTGTCCTGAGTCAGACTATTGGCTTTTTGCTGAAGTCCCCATGTGCACAATGAGCAATTTAGCATTGCACTCAAATTCTGAGACTAGCTTTTGTGAATGATGGGCTCTGTATTATTTCAATGAGAACTCAAGCCAGAGGTCAAATAGAGGATACTCTAGAAGTGTGCTTCTCAAACTGTAATGCGTCTACCAAGCACTGATGGATCTTGTCAGCATGCAAATTCTGAATCAGTAAGTCTAGGTGTAGCCCAGGAATCTGCTTTTCAATATCTTACCATGGAATGCCAATGCTGCTGATTCATGGACCACATTTTGAGTAGTAGCATTCTAGAACTATAGCATGAGCCTTAACCTCAGGGATCTTAGTATAGTTATAGATGATGTTGACTTTGAAATGTTAGTCTTGGTTTATAAAACTTTAGGAAAACTTCTTAAAATTGCCCCACCAGTCTACACTACAAAATAATTGTCCTTTGCTGTTGACCTGAACTTTTTGCTACTTTGCGAACATTTCTTAAAGGAGATAGAGTTTCTCTCTTTTACAAAAGAATGAGTGATGAGCGATGATATGTTTTGTCTTGCCTTCTGCTATTAATCTGATCTTTTGTGAAAAAGGTATTGTTAGATTCCTTGATTCCTTGTAAAGCTAGAATTGTCTAGCCTTGTGAATTCTTTGCTAATCTCTGTAGATTTCATCTTATTCTGTGGTAATGCTTTAGAATGGTGAAACAAATCATTTGCATGATGCTGTATCTGTAAGTATTTATATATTTACAACTATACCATCAAATCTGTGCTATGTCATTCATAGTATTAACTTTATCTGGTAATACTTTAAAAAAATCAAATCATGTTCCCAGAAACGTATAACATTCCTGAATGTTAAAGTGTGTACTTCTTAAATGTAACAAGAGAGGATCTTTTATGTAACTAATAAAAAATAAAACTGGTCACTCAACTTTTTAAAAAAAGGCTAAAATAAAATGCCTTACCTTGTTGGAACCAGTTTCCATTCATTCTACAAATATTTACCACAAACTATATGTCAAGCATCAGGTTATACTGTGGAGAGAGAACAGGCAAGTGTTTAGGATTTTTATTCTTCATCATGAATATTTTAATACAATGTCAAAAGAGATAGCACAAGAGTGCCTAAATGGAGATATATAGAATTATATATCAGCATAAATAATGTTTTTAAATAAGCACACATACACACATGTAATGTGTTCATAGGTCCGATAATATATCTCTTATGCTTGTCTTTCCGTATTGAAGTTTATTCTCTTGGTTTCAATAAGAGCACTCTTTTCCCATTTCCATTCTAATGATTTTCGTCCATCTCTAGTGTGGATACATTTTTTTCCGTCAGGATGTTTTCCACTTCAAGTAATAGAAACCTTGACTCAAATAGGCTCATACATTAAAGACAGTTATTTTCTCATATAACCGAAAGTCCAAAATCTGCAGGACAGGCTTTGGATCTGGTTGATACATTAGTTCAACAATTTCACTAAAGGTCAGGTTTCTTCTATTTCTATAAACAAAGAAAAATTCCCCAGAAGTCTCCCACCATACTTATCTTTGGCCTTGACTGGGTCCATATCTTTCCTAGTTGCTAGCAGAGGAAATTATATTATCATGATTGATATGTTCTGATCATTTGTAGTAAGGTGAAAGGGATGTTGGGCAGTCAACCACAGTGTCCACTATCTTCTTTCTCTGACAACTTAAAATGTTAGTATTACCAAAGATTGTGTTTGAGAATCTCTCATTCTTACTGTATACCCTCTGGGTGATTTTATCCAATTCTGTGACTTAACCACCTTCATGTATAATGATAGTTCTTATATCTCTATATAGCCAACCCATTTTTGGGGGTTTGCTATATAGTTCCTACATCTCTATATAGCCAACCCATTTTTTGGGGTTGGCTATATTGAGATGTGGGAACATGCAATTTCTCCCTTAAAAAAACTCAACTTGACACTGTTAGCACAATCTCAAATTCAATATAGTCCAAAATTTAGTTTATTAATCTCTCTACCTAAAAGTCCCAATCCTCTACTACCAACTTGGAGAGTCATTTAAACTACAACCCTAAGGGTCATCCATGACCACTGAATGAGTCAGGAACCAAATTCTGTTGATTCGTCTTCCTTCCCTTCTCTTGTGTTCATTCTTCTCTTCCTCCTCTCCATGTTGCTGCCTCCTTCCATAGGGCTCTTACTGTTTCTGTCTTGAGTGTTGTTTTCTAACTGATCTCTCCATCTCCACTCATGCTGCTCCCCACGTGCAATTTCTTCTTCACATTTACTAAGTGAACATCGCAAAGTTATATCTGATCTTCACACTTCCTGCTTACTGTCAGCAACTCCCATTTGTCTAGTGATATTCCTAGCCATTATATATCAGGACCTTCTAAATCTTACCTCTTTAGCATAACAATGGGTCCTGCCTTTCCCACTGCCCTCATCTTTGAAACTTACAATTCAGTTAGCTTTTCTTATTATTTTCCCCCAAACACACAGTGCCATTTCTTTTTTTTTTTTTTTTTTTTTTTTTTTGAGATGGAGTCCTCTCCATTTCGCCCAGAGCTGGAATACCCATTGGCTTTTGTCTGGCTCCTGCAACCTCCGCCTCCCAGTTCCCGCCATTCTGCTGCCTCAGCGGCCTCCTGAGTAGCTAGGACTACAGGCATCGCCACCATGCCAATTTTTTTTATTTTTTTTTATTTTTAGTACAGACAGGGTTTCATGTGGCAGGTCAGTGCAGTCTGACCACCGTGATCCACCTGCCTCGGCCTCCCAGAGTGCTGGGATTACAGGTGTGAACCACTGCACCCGGCCCCACAGTGTCATTTCTGACAGTGTCTATCCTCATGCTGTTTCATTTACTTTTATGTCTCAGGACAATCATTATCCCCTTTTAAAGAGCTCACAACTCTTTCACTCCCTTCACACCACCAGTAGAACTGAGGATGAGGGGATCATGGTGATGGTGGTGGTAGCTAATGCAGTCATCACACATTGCTTAATGAGAGGAATATAATCTAACAAATACATTGTTAGGTGATTTTGCATGTGAACATCACAGCACATCCTTACACAAAGCTAGATGGTATAGCCTACTGCACATCCAGGCTGTATAGTATGGTTTATTACTCCTAGGCTACAAACTTGAATACCATGTTACTCCACTGAATAATGTAAGAAGATAATAACACAATGGTAGGTATTAGTGCAATGGAAAATTTTCAGTTACATTACAATCTTATGGGACCACAGTTGTGTATTAGGTTTGTCATTTACTGAGACATCGTTATGCAGTGCATGACCGTATATATCACCAGACACTGTTCAAAGTGCTTTCCACATGTTAAGCCATGCAAAAATACTGTGAGGTAGGCACTCTTATGTCCATATTTTATATATGAGGAGACAGAGTTACAGAGAGATGAAACTACCTGCCCAAGGGCTCAGAGGTACCAAGGAGTAAAAATGAGATTTGACGTTAGGCAGTCTGGCTCCTAGATCAGTACTCTTAAGCCCTACACTGTACCGTGTCTCAATCATTTGATCAGTCTTTTCTTGGGAAGCATTTTACCTTGGATACATTTTATTTTGCACTTAAGACATTTTACTGCACTGTGTTTCATGCCTAAGTTCCCCAACTATATCAAAGTTCCTTTAGGGGAGCAATTCTTATGCACATCTAGTCCTCAACACAGTTGGCACAAAGTGTTGATAGGATGTGGACGGAAAGGAATGGAAAGAATGATTAGTAAAGTATTTATGGGTAAAGAAATGAGTCAACATTTCTCTCAAATGCCTTGAAAATGTTATTATGATTTGCATTCAGAGAGGCACGGTTTTTGATTGAGCCGTCTAGTTCGTTTAAGAAAGAGGTTCTTCCTGCATTTTGCCAAGTCTGCAATTTAAGAACAGCTGATTTATGCAAGACAATAACTCACCCAGGTCAATCCCTCACTTTGTATGTTTCTTCATCAAACACAAGTCATTCTACAAAAAGACTAATATACAAATGTTGATTGCAACCTTAGTCATATTATTAAAAAACTAGAATCAGTCCAAATATCCACCAATAGATGAATTAACATACTGTGCTATATTCATATAATGGAATACTAATCAACAATTAAAAATTGAAATGAATAACTGATACCATGCAACAACACAAATGAACATCAAATGCATTTTACTGAACAAAAAATCCAGACACAAAAGAGTACATAATATATGATTCCATTTAGATTAAGTTGCAGAACAGGCAAAGTTAATCTTAGTTCTATAAATCAGATCAGTGGTGGCCTGAGTGTGTGAGGCAGAATTTATTGGAAAGGGACAGGGAAGAACTTTCTTGAGTGACAGAGATGCTCTGTATTTTGTTTTGGGTGATTTTTATGTAAGTTTAGACAATTATCAAAACTGACTAACCTGAACACTTAGAATCTGTACATTTTATTATATGCCAGTCATGCCTCTATTTTTAAGAAATGGTGGCAATAGCAAGGAAAGTGGGAGTTCAGGAATTTTTTTTCAAGATAGAATAAATAGCAGCAAGTTTATATGCTAAATAACATGATCCAGTGGAAGAAAAGTATTGATGAATAAGAGAGAAGGGAGAATTGGTGAAGCAATGTGCTTGAGCAGGAGAGAGGATAGGAGTGAGCACACAGGCGGAGGGACTAGCTTTAGAACAGTCATGGATAAAGACAGGATGTGTAGCTGTAAATGATGATGGCTGGTTGGTGTTCTGAGTCTACCCAAGTCGTCTTTGCCTGATTTATCACAGGGAAGTAGGAAGGCAGGACAACAGTTTTTAGTGAGGGTTAAGGATGGAGGAGGTGCAGGAGGTTTGAGGAAGTGCGGAGCAGTGGTCGTCAAACCTTTTCATGTATCAGAAGCATGGCTCGTGTTAAAACAAATGTTCTGGGCCTCATCCCAGAGTTTCTGGTTCAGTAGGGCTGGGAAAGACCCTGAGAATGTGCCAAGAAGTTTTTAGATGATGTTGATCTAGATAAGACTCTGAGAACCACTGGTGTAGAGCTTTCACTTTTATAGCTGAGACATTCATGCTTTGAATAATAAAATGGTTCATCTAAGGTGATGAAACTGTGACTAGTAAGTAGTCCAGGCTGCTGCCTCCAGCTTGGGCTCATCCTACATATGCACTCTGATTTCAGGGAGGGAGAGCAGCAGAAGGCAGTGGGTTCCAGGGGCTAAGTGGGGAGTGTGCACTAGGCAGGGAATTTTGGAGAAAGGAGAAACTGACATCACCAAAGCAAATCTTGTTAAGGTCACCTTAGTTTGTTATGGCCTGTTCCTTGATGAATAAATGTGGGCAAGAAAATGTTTTTGTCCTATTCAGTACATATGAGCATAGCTTCAGATTCTAGGAGGGCTTTGCTTTTTTTCCTATGAAGAAAGTTTGTTCTTAGGATGTTCATTAATGAAGATATGGTTACATTATTTTTAAAAGGCTGGTTCTTTATTTGCCTGCACATGCTTTTGTGGACCCAGGGTACATATATATATATTTTTTTAAATTATGCAAATATGACTGTAAAAATATCCGTTAATATTTAAAGAGCTTTTTGTTGTATACACATGAATTATATTGAAAAGCAACACAGTCATGGTGAAAGATGAATTTGAACTATGAATAGTAATACCAATTAATATACCTGTTTATGTTTACAGAAAAAAAGTAGAAGGAAATGTGCTAAATGTTAACTGTGGCTTTTCTTTGAGTTATATGATCACAGATGGTTTTAATGTAATTTTTCTATATTTTTCTGCTTTTTATGTTTCTAAACTGAGAGTCATTTTCATAAAACTTATTTTTAAAACAAACTACTCATAATAAATGATGTAACATGTAATAATAACTAACAGCATAAAAGCTAATCTATGTCTAGTGCATTAGTCTTGGCTCCTGGGCACTTGGGATATATCAATGAACAAGTAAAATGTCCCTCTACTTTCAGGGTTGATATTTGGAATATCAATGACTAAACTCACTGTGCATTGGAGAAGCTATTGATCCTAGTGGGTATCTTGGCACAGGGTAACTGCACATGTATATTTTGCTTTGAAGTACTATTATTCATGTTTATATTGTTTGCCTCGTTTGGATTATACATTTCTTGAGACTATGGATTATGGTCATTGTGGAAATTGTCATTTGCTTCCAAAATAACCACTTGTAATAAAAGCGCTATAATTTTGCCTGGAAAAAAATATTAAATGTATTTCATCTGTATAAAAATAGTATACCGTATCCATTTCTGGTTGGAATCTATTCATGGAAATGAGCAAAATTTCCAAGACTATGTTTGGTAATGTCAAATCATAGCAAATAAGATGAATTATTTGATTTAAACAATTTAACATCCTCCAGTAACATATGGTACAGTTGTCTAACGCATGAATAAATGATAGCTTTTATCAAGACTCATCTTTTCTAAACATTTGATTGAAAAATACATTTTCTTGGCAAAGAAAGGAATAAAGTACCAGTATTTTCTATCACGTGGATGAACCTTGAAAACATTAAACAAAGTGAAAGAAGTGAAACACAAGAGGCCAATATATCATATGATTTATGATTCCATTCATATGATATACCCAGAATAGGCAAATCTGTAGAGGCAGAAAGCAGATTCATGGTTGGGAGAAAGGGCTGGGAGAAAGGGGAGAACAGGGGGTGATTACTAATGGGGATGGGGTTTCTTTTGGGGGTGATAAAATATTCTAAAATTAATTATGGTTGCACAACTCTGTAAATATACTCAAGCTATTGAAATTGACACTTTAAATGGGTGAGTTGTATAGGATGTGAATAATATCTCAACAAAATGATTACAAAACATTTTAAATAATATTTCTCAACGTATTTTTCAAGAACTCTTCATCTGCCCGCCCTTTCCTGTTCACCTTGCCATTCTTCCAGGGCATGTGTAAACTTGTCCAAGCATTTAGACTTTGAAGGAAAACAAAACTTGGCCTAAGGGATTTTTCTCAAGTTGAGCTACTTTTGGCAAACATTTTAATTAGCTGACATACAAAGAAAATCCAGATGGCATCTATCTCATTTAATGAAACACTTTTAGTATTTGTTTCTACTTCTCTACACCTCTTTTTTCCCTGTATCTTACTTTCTTTTGGTATAGTAGAAAAAGCACTCAACTTGAATTCTATTCCTATGTGTTTGTTCTCAACTTCTAGGAGGAAATTTTGATGAGATGCCCAGGGTTTTCAACAGTGTAATCCATACTTTGGGAGGCCAAGGCAGGCAGATCACCTGAGGTCGGGAGTTTGAGATTAGCCTGACCAACATGGAGAAACCCCGTCTCTACTAAAAATACAAAATTTGCCAGGCATGGTGGCGCATGCCTGTAGTACCAGGTACTCAGGAGGCTGAGGCAGGAGAATTGCTGAAATCCCGGAGGCAGGGTTGTGACGAGCCGAGATCGCACTATTGTGCTCCAGCCTGGGCAACAAGAGCAAGACTGTATCTCAAACAAACAAACAAACAAACAAAAAATACGTGAACCAACATCATCAGAATTATCTGGGGAATTTATTAATATTAAAAATGCAGATCTTAGGTCTAGCTTCCCGAGACTCTTGGGATTTACCAAGTATACTTTCCCAAGTCAGATTTTGCTTTCTGGGACCTGGAGATATGCATTTTACCAAGTATTCCTCCCTCTGCCTGCCACCATCCCTATGTGATTCTCAGGTGCACTAAAATTTAAGAATCACTGCTTATTAATTTATTAATGGTCCTGCCCATCTGTCATGCTGAACAATTATTCATGTCTTTTCTATCTCATTTGGCTTATTCTTTCAGGCTATTAGGAAACTCCTTTGCTTTAGTGTTTGCTTAATGAAGACTGGGGCCAAAATGGTTACCTGAGATATTTGATTTCCTTGTGAGAACTCCTTCTAAATATCTTACTTTTCTTTGAATAATTTATTTCCTTTGTACTACTCCCTGCAAAGTACTGGATGATTCCAGGTGTTGTCCTAAACACTAAATATTCTGAGTAATGCAAGATTAATAAAATACAGATATTAAAAAAAAAAATTGACAGTATAGAGTTGTTACTATTTGGTTTAGTTATTTTCCCCTTTCAAGAATTAGGTTCTTTTTAAGTTTCTTTTTTCCTTTAATTGCTCATCGCTCTAACTTTTAGAACAAATAATATATTTGTGTTATTAAATTTGGGAAGAATTACATATGGCTCCTCAACTTAAAAATTCAGCATTGTGCATAAATAGCATGGAATTTAAGTAAAAAATATTTTTTTGTTTATTATATTATAAAACAGACTAAAATTTAGCATATAACTTTTAAGAATTAAAGTCTAGTTTCAAAAGTATCTTTTAAAATTGTATTGCTATATATACTACAGAAAATTGGAGGGACACATTTCTTGGTGTTTACATGAATACATCAGTCAGAGCAGTTATTAATTTAGCTTACTTTAATATATAGTTAAACTATTATTTCTTAGCTTAAGATTCCATGGCTTGGAATGTTTTAAGAATAAAGTATTGACTACAGAGGAATTGGAGAACAAAATCAGAAAATCTGGAACTCAAATGTGCTTATAAAATGTGACCACAAGTTTGTTACAAATTACCATAGGTTTCATTGTTGTTGTGTTGAGACACAGTTTTACTCTGCTACCCAGGCTGAAGTGCAGTGGCGTGATCTCAGCTCACTGCAACCTCTGCCGCCTGGGTTCAAGCGATTCTCCTGCCTCAGTCTTCCAAGTAGCTAGGACTACAGGTGTGCACGCCACACTTGGCCTAATTTTTTGCATTTTTAGTAGAGATGTGGTGTTGCAGGTTGGTCTTGAGTTCCTGACCTCAAGTGATCCATCCACCTCGGCCTCCCAAAGGGCAGGGATTACAGGCATGAGCCATTGTGCCTGGCCACAAATAAGTATAAATTTTAATTGAGGCTTAATATTTTATTTAAAACTAATAAGCAACTTTTTATTCACTATTCTTTTTATTAGAGAATAAATGAGATTTAATTAAGAAATTGCTAATTATTTTTCTCATTGCACATATTTGTATCACTTCCAGGGAATTCCTATTCAGAAATACTGCTTCTAGTGTCTGGGTCAGTCTCTTGACAGTTGGAAAAACAGGAACATCAGCCTATGAAACATGATGTTCCATTCTTTTTGAGTGAAGTTTTTCTTTGAGTAGGTCCTCATTTCTCAAGCACCCCTTTCCTGTTCCACTGGTTTCCTCTTTACTTTTTTTCCTTCATTTTTCCATCTCATTCATTCGTCATCTTTCTATACTTTCTCTTAGTTATAACTTTTCCAATCCCCTCCATTTTTAGTATCCCAAAAGCCAGTTTTTCAATGTATTACTTTAAAATTTACAGTTGCTTGAGATAGAATGTTCTCAATGTGCCCATCGTGCCGACATTTTCCATGGCATCCTATGTTGTCATGACTGTCCCAGCAAATACAACTCGAGTGTGCTAGACACTGAAAGCTGGAGATACACCACAAATAAGAAAGCTACAGGCTCTGCCACAACAATGCCCACTGCTAATCTTAACTTATGGCAAATATACAGAGATTTGATCACCGAGACAATGGGAACACCAGGTGGGGATACCTACCCCGCCCTTAGAGAGCTGTGCTTGGCTGATTTACCAGCATCTTCACCACCTGCCTCCTGCCCTCTCCCGGAGGTTTAGTGTCCCTTGTTGATGTCCCTAGAACCCCATAATCCCTGCCACAGAACTGATCACATTGTTAAAGTCTTCCCTGAGGATAATCCCTTCCAGATGACTGTAACATATCTCCCAGATTCCCTGCCTGTTCACATGGCTTCATTCACATCCGATGAGAAAAGCCAGAAATAGACCTCTCTTTGCTGTTCCATCAGTCGGACTTGCCGAGACCTGTAGCCTTCCTAAAATTGGAGGTGTCATAATTTCTGATGAACACTGGGTTCCTGAACAGGTGTAGACATGGAAAGAAACAGATTTCAGCCTCTAGGATGTTATAACCCAAAGAATCTTGTGTAGCATGTAATAGAATCCAGTCATGGTACAGATGATGAAACTGACTCAAGTGTTGAGTGACTTGCCTTGAGTTAGCAAGAGGTTTTTCTAGCACTATTACCTAGGAGACCTAATTCTTCATTTGTTCGGTTACTCTTTCTACTATACTACTTTTTGAGATTAGTAGCCCTGTATTATTTTTCTTTGATAATTCTCAGGAAAGAAATATCAAAGAAATATCAGATTTAATTATATCAATGATCTGGTTAAGTCAATGTCGTTTTTAGAAATGCCAGAATACACAGACACACATACGTGTGTGTGTGTAGCTTTGAAATTCATTATTTAACTTGATATAAAGGGGAAGTAACATTGGATTCATGTTAATTAGTTTCTAACTATAAACCATGTCATAAATTTTTGAAAAGGTCAACTTTGAGTCAGGAATGGGAAATACTCAATTCAGTGGCCTAATGTGTGATCAGTGGAAGTTGCTTAGATTCTTTGTTTTCACATGTGCAATAGTAATGCTGAGTCCATCATCAGGAGAGAACAAGTGAGTCCTTCCACAGACATAGTTAGACGTTCCTGTTTCCCCTTTATGTGTCGTACCAAGCTCTTCACTCAATTCTCTCTGATAATTAACACCCTAGATTTTTTTTAACAGAGAATAATATAATGAACCACTGATTACCCATCACCCAACTTAATGACCAACTCATTGCGACTCTTGTTTCATTAGTCTTTCCCACATATCTCTAATAGATAGCACTTAAAATATAACCAAGATTACCATTATTGCATCTAAAAAATAATCCTTTGATATCATCTAATTCACATTCATTCAAATTTCCCCAGTTGGAAGAGTCAAGATATGAATAATGAATATCCTAGATTTGTGCCTCTCTTTTACTAATTAACTTGATAAAGTTTTATTCTCATTATAAGCCCAGTTGACACAACCATCATTGGAGGTTGTCTCTCATTTCCATCCCCCTCAATGATTTTTAGTTTTCCTTATTGCTTTTCTTTTCCAGGTTTTTCCATCTTAGATCTCTGTTGAATGGCTTATGCATTTTCAGTATTTCCCTATTTAGCATCATTGGTGGTGAATGTTAGCAATACTTTATTATTGCTTATCTTCATTTAGGATGTGAGTTTAATAAGGGGGGAAAATGGTATCTCCAGAAATAATGCATATATTATCAGAAGGTAGAAGTCCAGGCTCCTTATCTTAACTTTGTTCTCTAACAATGTTAGCTTAGTCAAGTCGACTAGTCACTTTGCTTATCTGTAAATTGTGGACAGTACCTGGACATTGTTCTGTCTGTCATATCTTTTGCAAGCCTATTCAAGCCCTTCGTGACCTAAGCATAAATACGGATTCTCCCCTTGCCTTCTCGTAATGTCTTGTTCAGAGGTATAGATAAGCATGTGGAGTGTGTAGCTGACATGGGCCCATGATGAGAGCTCCATGAGTTCCTGGGGGCTGAAGGGGGAGGTTGCAGAAAACATTCAGGCTTTGAAATCATTGTAATTAAAAGCAAAAGCCTAACAAAATATGCTCTGTGTCATTTTAAAATTGCTGTTACACATTGATATAAAATCGAAGAGAAAAAAATATCAGTTAACTTTGGTAAGCATACAGAAAGAGCCGAACAGAACCCGTTGGATCAAAGGTCTTTGTCATCTTATTTTTAACCATGCTGAAAATTATCTTTGAAGGAACATGAGCCTGAGGAATGGAGAAAATGGGCGGCAAAGCTTGTAAAAGGACATGTAGTTATTTACAGACTTATACCTTGGTTGCTATGGCTATATATTTGATGAAAGTCCCATGAGATATACATGCAAAAATATTTTGAAAGTGTTAGGTATTTTCATTATTTTGGAATTAAATTTTTTAAAAAGAGATATTACAGATAGAAGTCTCTTTGCTTAGTATGAATCATGGTGTTTCATGCTTCTCTCCTCCAGAGATCAGGTGTTTTATGAAGATTGAATGCCTGGGCCTTGGACTCAAACAGACCTTTTTCCAAACAGCAGCTCTGCCACTTAATAACCAATTCTTGGGACTAACAAGATACATAACTTCATTAATTTTCAGTTTGCACAATTCAGATAAAAAATACTCCCTATAAATTGTCACAAGGATTAAACAAGGTAGTATACCTAACAGAATTCAGCACTGACATATCCACATTAAGCACGAGAACGACGTGACGCTCATGTGTTCTTCCTTGATCCTCAACATTTAGGAAAATCCTGTGCTTTGTTCTTTAATTTTTCTTTGTGAACATTATTCTATAATATAATCTGTTGTCTTTTATTTCTTTTTTCCTTTGTTAAGGGTCAGAGTCTCTTGGATGAAATCTTAAGTCTTTTTGCTTTTTGTTTTACTTTAGTAAATGAGACATCATAAGATGTTGGTAGAAGGCTGAGTGCAGTGGCTCACACCTGTAATCCCAACACTTTGAGAGGCCAAGGCAGGTGGGCTGCTTGACTCTAGCAGTTCAAGACCAGTCTGGGCAATGTGGTGAAACCTGATCTCTACAAAAAATACAAAAAATAGCCAGACATGGTGGCATGCACCAGCTACTAGAGAGATTGAGGTGGGAGGATCTATTGAGCTCACAATGTCGAGGTTGCAGTAAGCTGTGATCAGTCACTGCACTCCAGCCTGGGTGACAGTGAGACTGTCTTAAAAAAAAAAAAAAAGATGTTGTTAGACAGTAGTTGTGATTATTTTGGGTAGGTATCTCAGAAAACTTGTAAATCTGGTGAAGGAGATTTTATTTTAAAATTGTCGAAGATTAGCTAAAGGAGAAACTGGCAATATCTTTGGTTTGGGAATTAGGAGGTCTGGGTTCTGGCAGAAATCAGTTTGCTGCTCTCAGGCAATTTACTTAATTTCTCTGGACACCAATGTCCCCTGTTATGAATGTGGGGTTTGGAATAGGTGATAGTGCAGGTGCTTCAGGTCCAATGCCCTGTGTTTATTGTTGGGCAGGTAGAGCTTTGCCATTTGAGTCAGAGCAACAAGGCGAGCAAGGCTGATGAGTTCGAGGCAGGAATTAAGGAACAACAGGAGATGACAGAAGGCTTACTTTTCATAATCAAGGGAACAATATGGGTAGTAGGAGGAAATATGAGAACTGAAGAACAGAAAAGGAGAGCAGTGCCAGGAACTTTA
The DNA here is from genome assembly GCF_008728515.1 of Papio anubis. NCBI lineage: Eukaryota > Metazoa > Chordata > Mammalia > Primates > Cercopithecidae > Papio > Papio anubis. The sequence goes on along the minus strand of NC_044986.1, from coordinate 56,658,305 downwards.
ATCTGACTTTTATTTTTTGAGCAATGCCAGGATTTCATAGCAGTCTCCACTGACGCTTCTGGACATGCCTGTTTTAAGGAATATCTCTCAGGGAGTGTGTACTGTAAACCCAAATTCTGGGGGAAACCCTAGGCCTTTGCAATTCACTGGAGATAAAGACAATATGAATGTTTTGGTGTCTGTGCTAGGATGCAAATGAAAGTATGGTATGACAGTTTTTGCTCTCAAGTTTAATAGGAAGTTCAAATATCTGGCTTGTGGCTGGGTGCAGTGGCTCACGCCTGTAATCCCAGCACTTTGGGAGGCCGAAGTGGGCAGATCACCTGAGGTAAGGAGTTCGAGATCAGCCTGGCCAACATGGTGAAACCCCCTCTCTACTAAAAATACAAAAACTTAACCGGGCATGGTGGCAGGTGCCTGTGATCCCAGCTACTCGGGACGCTGAGGCAGAAGAATTGCTTGAACCCGGGAGGTGGAGGTTGCAGTGAGCCGAGATTGCATCACTGCACTCCAGCCTGGGCAACAGAGCAAAACTCCATCTCAAATATATATATATACACACACACACACACATATATATATATATATCTGCCTTGTGTTCGTAACCAATAGGAACTATGGGATTTTGCTCAAAAGCCAGCAGCAGAATGTAAGGCTGGCTTTGGCTAAAGGCCTGGATATTAGTCATGCTGGCAGATACAGTGAAATCACTTTGAAAACATGTGCTCATGTTGCCTTGTGCCAGTGGTTCAGTAGGATTTCCAAAAATCTTCATGACTGGGATTGGACACAGGCATGTGGAAAGATCAGCCTTTAGCAGTAAAGTACTCCTTGCTACTATTTGACATACAGTATCCTCTGTTGTTCAGGCTTATTAAGATCACTTTGATTAATCTTTAAAAGAAAGTTTCATAGAGATGAATAACAGGGAGATTGAATGGTTACTCAGTCAGAGATTCACAAGATACAGTATCTCATGGAGGCCATTAGCTTCTAAGATCTGGGACTTAAGCTTTGGAAATCCAGCAGAACCATCTATCAGTGTGTGCACTGGGAGTCTAGTTCCTGACAACTGATCCTAACAGACCAAATTTACAAGATGCTGATGTATAAATGAACATGGTAATTTATAATGATGCATGAATGGATCAAAACTTTTGTTAGCAATTTTCTGCCCAAAGGAAAATTAACTTAAGGAAGACATTACTATCAGAGTTTGCACAGAGCTTAGGGGATTATTTGAGTGACCTTTTTGGCAAGTATCATCAAGTTGTAATTTTTATCTGTAGTTCACAGATCGAACTACCAAAAGTAATGAATAACCAAGTTGGCTGGCCAGGGAGCCCTCTGTGAAAACCTTTCCCTCTGCCTTATTTCCATGTTCATTATCTTCTTAGGTAAACTCTGTCTTATTTATCATTGTATTTCCAATTTCTAACAAAGTGCTTATGAGATATTTGCTGAATGACTGAATGGTAGATGCACAAATATATTGACTTGATGTTTTTTTGGAAATTGAGTAACAGTTTTGTTTTAGTTTTCACATCCCTTTTTCTTTCACCTCTTCCAATTGAAGTTGAATGTTCCCAGATCTCTGGGCCACAAATCAGGTTACTTTGTAATCTCATTCATTAGGTATGAATTTTTTTCTAGTTTCATTCTCCTCTTCCCCTTCAAGGTATTTTTTTCCACAAGCATTCATCTGTGCCCATGGCTTTGAACATGTTTAAAATGCTATGATCCCTACTTGTAAACCTAATAGGTCTTGAGCTCTCATGGGGATTTTAAACTGGAAAAAAACAAACTGAACTCATCATATCACCCCAAATTGACTCTTCTCTAGAAATTTCCTTCCTTGTAATGACTCAAGTGCTCATGTTGGAACCTTAGGAGTAGTCCCTGACCCTTACTGCCTCTACTGCTACTCATCTAATTGATACTGCTGTGTCAGGGGTCATAAGTGGCCACATTTCCTAAACAATAGTTTTGTTTCACCAAGGCAGTGCCCACCAGCTTTTTGTATTTATTGCTAACCTCCAAATATACTGAATAGTTATGCTATATGATGTAATGGGAACAATCAAAGATAAACAAGACCAGCCCCCTTCCCTCAAGTAATCTATAAGGAGAAAGAGGTTTGTCATAAACATGTTGAAAACAAGTTAATGTGTGGTAAATAGTCAAAAGCATTGTGAAATTCTGGAGGTTAATTTTGGCTATGTGTGAGGCTTCATGGAGGTGATTGTGTTTGAACTGAACCTTGGGGGATGATTTTGACCAACATAGTTGGCTGTCTCTTTATATGCTACCAGCCTATAAGAAGAGGTATCTAAGATAGGAGTGTCTCCGTTTCTTGGTGTTTCGGTTTCCTGATAGCCTTGTAGTAAATAAATATATTTCACTGGATGACTTTGAAAATTTTTAGCTGACATATAATTCTATAATTTGATTTTAGGATTTTGAAAACTCTCAAAACCCAGAAATGATTCAGCTAATCCTTTTAATATGCAGTCATGTGTCACCTAACAATGGAGATAAGTACTGAGAAATGCATAGTTAGGCAGTTTTGTCATGCAAACATCACAGAGGGTACTTCCTCACACCTAGATGGTATAGCCTACTATACACCTAGGCTATATAGTATAGCCTATTGCTCCTAGGGTACAGACATGTGCAGCATGTTACTGTACTGAACACTGTAGGTCACTGTAGCACAATGGTATTTGTGTATCTAAATCTATCTAAACATAGGAAAAAAAACTACAAAAATGTGGTTTTATAATATTATGTAACCACCATCGTATATGTGGTTTATCATTGAAATGTTATGTGGTGCATGACAGTACACTTTTTATTAAGGAAAAAAATCATTCAGTTGCTATGATGTTTTTATTAAATTTCAAGCAATTTCTGGGACAACCAAGTTCAGCTTGTTAAATATTGGTAAATAAAATAAATCTTAGAAGAGGCTTTAGTTCCATGTATTTAGAAAATTTGACTAATAAAGGTGACATCGTGGTTTGGGAACAGCTGCCTTTTCTTTGAAAAATATCAACAATAATGACAGTAAAAATAACCACCATGTTCATATGCCAAGAACAGTATTATAATATATACTTTTCACTAGCTACCCTGTTCAGACTTCATAATAACCCTTATGGTTATTAAGGTAGATATTACAATCCTTATTTTATGTGAGGAAATTAAGTTTCAGAGATATTGTAATCCAGGTCTTTTGACCCTAAAGCTTATGCTGTTAACCACTAACATGCTCCATTTGGTTTTCCATGATTTGTGTTAATGAAATATATTTATCAAATTTTGCTTTTTTCAAAAACAATACTTCTGTCAATGAAAATGATTAGCTCAAAAACATCATTTTCTCCTTTCACCTTCCTTTTCAGGCTAAAAAAGTTATCAGAAATGTATATTTTTATTGTACAGTATTTCCTTGCTTTCAGCAATAATTGGCTCGTATTAATGACTGTACCCACTTGAAAGAATAACTGTTTATTTCATCTCAATTGTCTTTAAATATTTGCTGTCAGATTTGAAGCAGAGCTATAATGGTAATTTCACAAAGTTCCATTAGTCATTCTTCATTCAATTCAGTTTTTGTTTTTACCATTGTATAAAATCATCTATCGTATAACCTACTGAAATAGCTACAGATTTTTTTAGCATTACAGAAAAATATGTGACTGTTACGAACAAAATCAGAAAGTATGAAAATTGGCAATTTTCTAAAGTTTGGATTTTGAACTTGAAATTGGACCATGAAAATAAACCCATTGAGTCAGACTAATACCTCTTCAGGTTTGTTTCTTAAAAATGTTAATTGTTGGGACCAGGCGCGGTGGCTCACGCCTATAATCCCAGCACTTTGGGAGGCTGAGGCGGGTGGATCACAAGGTCAGGAGATCGAGATCATGCTGGCTGACTAACACGGTGAAACCCCATCTCTACTAAAAATACAGAAAATTAGCCAGGTGTGGTGGCGGGCACCTGTAGTCCCAGCTATTCAGGAGGCTGAGGCAGGAGAATGGCGTGAACCCGGGAGGCAGAGCTTGCAGTGAGCTGAGATCGTGCCACTGCACTCCAGCCTGGGTGACAGAGTAAGACTCCATCTCAAGAGAAAAAAAAAGGTTAATTCTTGACTGCTTCATGGTTGGACTGTGGAGAACCTCTTATCATAAATGTTGTGTCAGGAAAGAAACTCATCTCTTTGAAGATTAATGATGAATTCATTCTCCCCCTTTCTGTTTGCCCAGATGAAGACTAGCATTTCATTTCTCATTAAAAGAAAGTCTCACTTAGTGGGTAATGGTAGTTGATTTTTTACATACTTGCCAATTATATATTTTAAGTTTTACAAAGTTACCTGACTTCATATTATCCTAGGAATGCCCTTCCTTCAGGATAATTAATAGATTACATAAAAATGTTTCAATCTGTTCATTTGCAACCTTTTTTAGTTTAATTGTTTCTTTACTGTGGAAAGAACAGGGATACACATTAGGTTTTTGCTAAATGTTTTTTAGAATAACTCTATCATCCTTTTTGCTTACCTGTTTTCTCAGTTGTTTATGTAATTTTTATGTGGGAACTTCCTGGGCTTTCTAAGAACTTTCTAAATTTATGTATTTTTATTTATTTATTTTAGATTGACTTGACCAAACTGGAGCTAGCATTCGTTATGTTACTGTGCTTGTTGGTTGTAATAGCCCTGTAACACTTTGCTTTCCACTGTTCTTTATGCTACCTGGTGTGTGTGTGTGTGTGTGTGTGTGTGTGTGTCTGTCTGTCTGTAGGTATGTATATTTCGCATTTACCTGTACTTATGTCTCCAAATCATGTTTGCTTTAAATTAGAACGTAATTCAAGGCCCAAGAGTACAGAAAAATATAATTTCTGTGATTCTTTCCTTGACTTTCAGCGTAGCATTTTGCTGCTTATTCTATATAATTCAGGTATTTGGACTTGCAAGATCTTGTTCCAGTTGAGAATTATGATCTTTGCTTTTTCCAAACAGAAACTGGTCATTCCCCTTACACTTCTTACTCGTTGCCATGTTTATTTCCCACAAATTAAATCCCATAATTATGAAGTCTCCAGGAAGATGTTAATTTTTTTCAAAAATGTTAGCATCAGAGGCCCTCTTCACTTTCTCCCCACTTCTTGAAGTTAAAATAAGTATATATTTTAAGCAGTACTTTTCTGTGGCATGCAGAATTGTGGAATTGCACGTGCTTTATAAAGAGGGTTCACTTAAGAATAGAAGTTACCTTTTTTGGCGGGTGTTCTAGAAGATTTTTTTGCAGGCTTTCTTTCCTTTAAGGTGCCACCATTAGCAATTTTGAAGCTGGAAGATGCTCATAAACAGTTTTTCATATTAATTTAGGAGAAAAACTTCTCTCTTCGTGATTGGATTGTTTTCAACTAGAATTCGAAAATGATTGTTGTTTTTCATTTCGTACCTGTAATCCAATTTAATTTTTACACAAGGACTTCATTTTACAAATGAAAGGACTGAATCTCCAGACGGTCCATTGACTGGCTTAGGTTGATACTGTCTATGAAACAACAGAGCCAGAGTTTTGGCTCTAAATTCAATTCATATTCAGAGTTTTGGCTGTAAATCCAATTTATATCCAGAATTTTGACTGTAAATTCAATATTCTCACCACTAGAGTAAAGCTACATTTTGGAAGTTGCCCCCTTAAACTTTATCAAAAACATATGGTTAGTGCCTGCATATAATTTTTGGCATTGCATAATGTAGTTTAAAATAGCAGAGTAGGAGCTTATAGTTTTATATGAAGCTCTTTGTTAGCTGATAGAAAATAGTTTCTACCTACTTTTCGTTATTTCCTGATCGTTCTTTTAGGTAACCAAGGAAAAAAAGTTTAAATCACTTAAAAAGGGATGTTATATAATGTGCTGTGCCTACAGAAATTATATTATTGTTTATCCTCTATACAATTTACATCAAGTCATGTGTGGGCTGCCATATTTTGAGCATTTGATATGTCTAAAGGCTCCTCTTTTTGTTCCTTCAACTCTACTAACTCCTTCATTATGAACATGATTTTGGAGAACAAATTTGGAACTTCATTGTTCTCTTTTCCTCCATTAAAGTCTTCTTAAAAATACTTTATTTGTTATTTTATTCTGAGATCCCAGTTACCAGATTCATAACAAACATGTAGGTATGACTTCATTTCTCTTAGCTTCTGGCTTCTTCGTTGAAGATACAATATTATTAAAACAACAGCAATAAAATATGGAGTGTCCTACTAAGTCCTATTGTTTTGATTTAATCAAGAGTTCTCTTTTAGTTGTTTTCTTCTTTGTACATTGTTTAGAGACAGTATTTTTGGTATTATAAACTCTTACTTTTAAAGCGCTGCTTTGGGTGGAGTTGGAATATATCAGCATGGTGCGTGTCTTTGGTGCATCTTGGCTTGGCAAGATTTTTTTCAAAAGCGACTCCGTCCCATGAGACCGGTGGAGATGTATCCAGACAGGCTGGTGGGATATGGCCAGAGTCTTTGAGAAGGGCTCTCTAGTTAGTGAAGATACACTAGCAGTAGTGGGAATAATTATCACTTAGTAATATGTTCTCTTCTTTGAGGAGAAAAAAAAATCCCTCTAAATTTTATAACTGGGTTTTGTTTCCTGATCTGATAGACTGTTTCAAAATTAAATTATTTGACTTTTCTTAACAAAACAGGTTTTTGTTCAGATGCTTTTGTTTGGGGTAGGAAAAATTGTGTATAATACAGATCTAGAGATGCTTTTTCTCCTACATGGGTAAAATCAGACTTCTATTGTCAGCTCTGAAATAGGACGAAAACATGTCGATAGAGCTGATGTGACAAACAGAAGTCAAAATTTATGGACATAAGGAACAGTAGTGAACAGGAAATGCAACACTCATCTGTGATCAGTAACTATAGTTACAGTATGATTATTTTCAACTTGGATTTATATAAAATGGGGAGATGGTAAAACTTTTTCTGTCATAGTTCGTTCTGTGTATTTTTCTGATAATGATTATGGTCATAGATGGCTATCAATATGATCCATTTACTTTTATAAAAAAGTAAAAAAGTTGAGATTCATATCATTGCTTTGTTTTCATTCAACATTCTATATATATGCTATATATAGAATGAATATATATATTTCATTTGACATTACTATGTATACACATTACTATATATTATTATATAGTATTTTTCTGATAAGGATTATGGTCATAGATGGCTATCAGTATGATCCATATGCTTTTATTTAAAAAAATTGAGAATCATATCATTGCTTCATTTTCATTCAGCATTACTATATAGTGGCATATGTGTGTTAGTCCTTCCAGATCCTTCAATTGAATGTGCTACTTTCAATGCTGCTGGCAAGTTTTATAAATTTTATTTAAATTTCTGATTGGATGTGAATGGTAGCTCCTGAATGACACACACTTCAATAGGTAAGACCAAAGGTTTGGGGTTAACAAGATAACATTTATATTACATAGATGATTAACAATTTCTCTTTTAGATATTTTAAAATATAAAAACATTGCAGAAAAAATTTAAATGCAGAAAAACATAATAAAGAAGATAAAAATCTCCTACATTCCCGCTAATTAGAAAGAACTACTAATCACATAGTAGTATATATTCTTCTATCCTTTTTTCTGTGAATACACACACACACAGAGATGTGTGCTGTTTTCAAAATGAGAATGGAATATTTAAAAAATAATAGACTTGCATATGTAATAATTAGGTTTTAAATTCATACTGGAAAACACTCTAAATGCTACAGAAACTCTTATTCAGTCTTATTCTTAACCAAAAGGAAAACTCAGGTGTGATTACTATTTGAAAGGCCACAATTGCTAGAGGTCAAATTATGAAATCACAGATCTTAAAATCACCCAATCTTAACCATTTTATTGTACATCTTTTTTAAGTTGTTAATATGAGCTGGGAAATTGGTTTTTCCTTTGATTCAACCCACTATTCCTATCACTGACCCGCACTTTCAGAGGGAGGCAGAGGCATTTTTCATCCTTTCCCTCTTCTTGGCAGCCTTCTCTTCAGAGTGACTTCAGTGATCTAAAGAAATGTTGGTCCTGCCCTCTGGCATTAGAATGCCGTAAAGATCTCTAAGTCTGCCTAGGCGTGGGAGCACTATCTCCATAAGTTTGAGCATGTCTGGCCGGGCGCGGTGGCTCAAGCCTGTAATCCCAGCACTTTGGGAGGCCGAGACGGGCGGATCACGAGGTCAGGAGATCGAGACCATCCTGGCTAACACGGTGAAACCCCGTCTCTATTAAGAAATACAAAAAAACTAGCCGGGCGAGGTGGCGGGCGCCTGTAGTCCCAGCTACTCGGGAGGCTGAGGCCGGAGAATGGCGTAAACCCGGGAGGCGGAGCTTGCAGTGAGCTGAGATCCGGCCACTGCACTCCAGCCTGGGTGACAGAGCGAGACTCCGTCTCAAAAAAAAAAAAAAAAAAAGTTTGAGCATGTCCATTCTCTGTAAGTATGTGTTCCTGTCCCTTTCCTGCACTACCTGGACTTTTTGAAAATCTGCTGAAGGATAGTGAATTTGTATCTGCTACTAACTGTAGCAAGTTTGAAATTTCTTTGAAAATATTTATTTAATTTGTTAATTTATTATTTTTTAGTGATAGGGTCTCATTTTGTTGCCCAGGCTGGAGTGCAGTGGTATGGTCATAGCTCACTGCAACCTCGAACTCCTGGGCTCAAGCAATCCTCCTGCCTCAGCCTCCCAAGTAGCTGGGACTACAGGTGTGCACCACCATGCTTGGCTATTTTTTTTTTTTTTTTTTTTTTTTTTGTAGAAACAGGGTCTCATTTTATTGCCCAGGCTGGTCTTGAACTCCTGGTTTCAAGTGATCCTCCCGTCTTGGCCTTCCAAAGTATTGAGATTACAGAGGTGAGCCACTGCACCTAGCCTGTTTATTCAAAAAGTTCATGTAAACATGGCATTCCACTCTGTCATATGTCATTGTTTTCATAGAAGGGTAATTTGCCAAGTCATATTACCATTCACCCTCCCCAAGTTAAACCAGCACTCTAGGAAGATGTCTGCATTTGCCCTTGGGTTTTTATGCTTCAATCTCCTCACCCTCAGCCTGTGTACTTGAGGTTAAGAAGTCACGTTAGTCATTCATTCAGTGAAGTCCGTTACCCAGTGCTCCTAAATGAACAGAATAGGAAAGTTGTCCTTTTCTTAAGGGCTCCTTCATGCTCGCCTTTTTGTTATCTTCATGATAGGATCACATTTGAGATGAGCATTATTGCCTTGATTATGTCTTCTGATCATCTTAGTGAATGTAAAATCCTGACTTATACTCTAGTATTTGAATATAGAATATAATACCTAAGACAAAGAATACTTAGGCATCCGGAAGTTTCTGAAGCATTAGGAAATAGATTTATATCCTGGATTTTCTTTATAAAATGAATAAATGTAAGTTCTTGATGTAGTTATTTGTAAACATTTAGAAAATAGAAATACAAAGAAAAAAACAATGGTAATCCATCACTCAGACAAAAATCACTATTAACATATTTTTAGGCATTTCCTTTCAGATTTTTTTCTATTTAAATACATGAGTGTGAATTTCTGTGGGTGTCTATAGACATGTCTGTGGATATTACAAAATTGGAATCATGTTCTATATTCAGGTTTGTATCCTTATTTGATATTCTGTGCACATTCTTTGATGTCATGAAATATTCTTCAGTTGTGCTAAAAATACTCTCAATTGTGTGTTCTGTTACTTATACACTAAATAATTCCTACCTTACAGCTGCATGTGGGGAAGGACTGGGGAACTGTAGGTTGTTGCCCTTGTTATCAGGAGTTTTAGGTTGTTTTCCTGAATCTTTGAACTCCGTGTAGGAGAAGATGCCTTCATAGGCAATGAATGCTATGATTTTACAAATGTTGTGTAAGTTTAAAATCTCAGTTTTTCTTTATTGTGATAAGTTGTTCATTCACCAGATATTCAGTCAATTTATACCATGTGTCAAGAAATGTGTGAGCAGTAGGGATGGAATAAGACATAGTCCTATCCTTAATGCTTGTGCAGTTGCTGTTGCTTCACCCAGTCTCTGTTGAAAGTAACAATGTTGCTTGTTAAGACATAAATGAATTTTTTAAGAGGAAAATCATTCATTGTTCTGATAAGTTTATAAAGCGCCGCAACTATATATCACTCTCTGAAACAGAGCTCTGAGAAGTCCTATAGCTAAAAAAGAAAACTAAACAAAAACCCAACTCTATTCAGCTTTATTAAATCAAGCATTTCCAGAACTTTTCTAATCACAGAAACCTTTATCCGAACACATTGAGATGTCCCTGAATTCTCCTAATGAATACAGTAAATTATTTAGCACCACAATGTTTTGGGGGATGGCTTAGTTCTTGGTTGAAGGTTGAATTGTTACTGGAAATAATCTATGTGATGATATAAATTATCAAGGGACTTTTTTTTCTGATCTTGAGTTAGTCTCAAATAATAGCATGAGGACTATCGATACCAAAGTGCTATCCTGAGATTTCAGCACTGCTAGGTAATTGCAAAGAAGGTTATAGTGGTGCTTAAGCACGTGTCTCCTTGCGGATCATTCAATTAGTCTTTGCCTGGAACTTCTGAAAATCTTTATTTCCAAGTCTTTGACATCTGTCATAAGCATCACTTGAAATGCTAAATTAGAGCCACTCTATCTGATAAGATCTAAGTCTCCTTCTCTAAAACTTTTTCTATTAAATTTCTCTGAAATAAATTCTGAGCATACAAGGGCTTTCACTGATAATGACTCCTTATCAAATATTAATATTATTATTAATCTGCTCTTGGCTCCTTTTTGTAACTCTTCTCTCGAGGGCCTTTATTTGCGGTATAGGAAAGCGCCAGTATCTAGTGGCAGCTCCACTGCATGAAAGCACATTTTCATCTCAGCTTATTCCTTTGATGTGTGTATGTTTTCCAGTCGCATTTAGCATTTTAGCATAATGTTTTGTTGTCAGGCCATGGGTAAAAAGTATTTTGATGTATATAAGGTAAAAAATTAGTAATTTCTTAGAATAATGATGGGGGTTTTAAAATGTTATTCTTGGAAGTCAGTTTGGCAATATTTTTCAATAGTCACAAGATCTATAGTGTTTGATCAAACAATTTCACTACTAGGAATGTATCCAGTGGATATCCTCATGAAAAGAAGCCCTCATGATAATGTATAACGATCGTCATTGCAGCTTTGTCCTCCTACAAGGCATTCAACAAATGACTGCTGGTACATCCATGCAACTGAATACCAGGCAGCCATTAATAAGTATAAATATATCTGCATGGGAAGATCTTCAGCATAGACCAGTATACTGTATACCAGGAACTGGAAAAATGATGCCAAGTGGTTTATACAGAATATCTTCTTAAAAGTAATAACAGTAACAAAAAAGTAATACACACATACATATACATATGGTGTATCTGTGTACATAACTTTTTGTTTGTTTTCTGAAACTCTACGCAAGAACTCTTGGCTTTGTTTTCCTTGAGGATAGGGACCAATTGGCTTGTAATTTGCTTTTTATATTTTTCTGTATTGTTCGGAATTTCAAACAAATTGCATTTATTACTCTTTTTGGTCAGTGTGAGGTATCTGGATGGTGTGATTTGGGGTCTTTTTTTTGTAAATGTCAAATGAGATAACACATGTCAAAAGTCTAGAGCAGTGCTAATATTGATATTGTTTCAAAGTGGTTTTTAAAAATCAGTGCTATGAAGAAATAATAATAAGGGCACCGGGGGAGATAAAAGGCATATCCTAGAAAGTCAGAGGAGTGCAACTAGGGAAAAATAGGAGAAAAAGGGTCTGTTTGGGGGATGTGGGAAAGGACGGCTGGTTTTAATTTTATTAACTTCACTTTCTTCAAGTTTTGTTCTCTCTGTAAACATTATTTGTACTTTTTTTTTTTTTATTCTTTGGCTTCTTTATTAGATTATCTCTCTACTCTGTGCTATTCCGTTTCCTCCCACTCCCAACTATTGGTCTGTGTGGTTCTTTGTTGCCCTCTTTTCTGGTAGGGTCGCAGTAGGAGCGGGGCTTTGGGTATCGTTATCAAAGTCAACATCAGTGTCTATCCTGTTCTTATCACTGACCAGCCACAGGGGTGATGTCCTCCAACAGCCTAATATCTGAACCACCTCAAATGTGTATTTCTTCTAGTCAAGTCAACTAATTCTGACATTCTCTATTTTTGTACTAGGAGACAGTGAATTGCTAGGGTTTTTTTTGTTTGTTTGTTTCAAAAAATAGTATAAAATTGCTTAACCATTGATATTATTGGAAAATGTAAAGTATTGCATGATGGCAGAAGTATTGACTTGCAGGAAATCATTGCGGTTTACTTATTGTCTTGGCTATCTAATTTAATTTACCAAGCATAGCTCCCCTAATGTGCAGTTGTGCAATTGAACAGCTGAGGCCCACACAGTTAACCAAAATGACGAATTTCTATCCAACTAAAATCACAACAAAGAGCTGTAAAATACACATTTCCCCTGTGACATTGTAAGTTCCTTAATGCTCAAATGCTTAATATCCCACTATTTCTGTGATTTTTCCTATCTGACTAGCTGGCAAACCAAGGAAAGCCAAAAAACTTTGTAGCCTGACATGGAGGATTATTGTAAATATTTCCCCATTTATAAGAGGAAAACTATTCAACTCTGATTCTGGTCCCTGTTGACTTTTCTCTATCACTAAGTCTAAAGTTGGGGAATGAAATTACACACAGATAAATAGATTATTATAGAAGTTATCTTTGACCATTCAGTTAACTTGTAAAGCTCGATGTCCATGAAACCACAGCTCCACACGTGAGGCACAGTCAATTTGGTGAGAGAATGGGTTTCATTGGCATGGATTCATTTTCCAATCTGATAAATGAAAGGGTGTGACTAATTGATAAAGTGATGATAGCCAGTTTTTAATATTAGTCAGAATTTACAATTTGAAAGGAAATACTGTGTTCAACACATGTTCAGTGTGAGATTAAAAATGGCATATAGAACCACTATATATATATATACACCACTTTTAGTATATATATAGTATATACTAAAAAGCAGTGTGTGTGTGTGTGTGTGTGTATATATATATACACACACACACCAAAAGTGGTATATATATAGTGGTCCTATATATACTTGTCATATATATATGTGTGTGTGTATGAATACACACACACACATGCATGCACACACCACTTTGTATATGACCACAAATAAATATTAGAAAGAATATTAAAAAGATAAGTCTGTCTTAGTATTTCATTTTAGCCTTATCTTTTATTAATGTATGGTGTGCAATAACAAATCACAATAACCAGTGTATATTGAGTGATGTAATATATTATGCTGAAGTTCTTTCATTAAGCCATCTCATTGATTCTCACCTTAATGTTGGCTTTATTTTAAAGCTGCATTTGAAAGCAAAATCTGCCAGAGTCCACCCATCTAGTAAATGACAGAGCTGGGATTGGAAACCAGGCTAGAATATCCTTGTGTATAAATCAGTAATCATGATAAACAAGAGATTGGTCGGGGGAACATTTTGGTTGGAATAGAAGGAGAGAGAGTCCAGTATGTAAAATATGATTTTGCTATTTTAGTTGAAAATTGTAGGTTTGTAGAATATCAGACACCCATGCTTAAATATGAGTACAGCCTAGTTATTGCTGTTCCTTTTTCTTTCAGAAATTTGATATTCAAAATTAATTCACAAATGAGAGCTTCTCCACATTTTTACTTAATTCAGTTTCTTCACACATTTGTAGACAATACACACTTCAAGCATGTATGGTGCTAAATTACATATTTTTGTGAAAGTTTTTAGGCTGGGCACGGTGGCTCATGCCTGTAATCCCAGCACTTTGGGAGGCCGAGACAGGTGGATCACCTGAGATCAGAAGTTCGAGACCAGCCTGACCAATGTGGAGAAACCCCCTCTCTACTAAAAGTACAAAATTAACTGGGCGTGGTGGCGCATGCCTGTAATCCCAGCTACTTGGGAGGCTGAGGCAGGAGAATCACTTGAACCCAGGAGGCAGAGGTTGCAGTGAGCCGAGATAATGCCGCTGCACTATAGCCTGGGAGCCTGGGCAACAAGAGCAAAACTCCATCTCAAAAAAAAAAAAAAAAAGTTTTTATATATTTTTTCCATTTTATCTTGAAATATTAAATTTAACTTTGTCTTAGTAATTTCACATTGTGTTTATGTAAGTTCAGTTACTTTACCTTTCAATGATTTACAACTCCATATTTATTAGGTTTCTCCAACTTATGTATTCACAAACAGTCTATAAAATTTCCAAGGAATAAATCGAGTTTGTTTGCTTAAACTAGTTTCCTGTTTCTTTAATTACCTGTTCTTCTCGGAGAAAACAGTTTAAGTACATACTTCACATGATTTACTGGGAAATATTTTTAGTTGAAAAGAATAATATAAAATAATTGAATAATTTTTGCTCTTTAATTATAAAAAATATGAATGTATTTTAAATGTACTGGTGAATATTTAGGTGAAAAATGTTCTCATAAAAGATTAATAGTGCCAGCCAGTGGCTAAATACGCCTCTATTAATAATTTTGATACTTAAATATCATAAACGTAAACCTGTCTGCCAATTTTTTAAAAACCTTCTGTAAAGAATGGAGCCTTACTTCTTTAAAAATCTGATCCTCCCACGTCCTGCTAAAGATGTGTTCAGGATTAGGATATAAGCGTTGGTGGAATAATTTTATTATCAAAATGAAACGAAGCTTCTAGAGTGGCAGTATGGGGAGTAGAAGAGCAACTATATGTTAATGAATTGCTGCATTGAAGTCTAAGCAGTGGCTACGTGATAATATTTGAGTTTGTTCTTTTCTCCTATGAAAGTTTGTTCATTTTCTGTTTCGTAAGGGTAGTAAGCTGATAATGTATTAAATTGCCAAGTAATTGCATTTTGAGTCAGCCCATAAATTTTTAATCTTGGATAAATTGCATACATTTCCTGAACTTCACTCTCCATATCTTTTTCTTTTTAATAGCTTTATTGAGATATAATTTACATACCATACATTTTACTCATTTAAAGTATACAATTCAGTGGTTTTTAGTATGTTTACAGAGTTGTCTCACCATCACTACTGTCTAATTCCAGAGCTTTTTCATCCCCCAAAAGAACTCTACTCCTATTAGCAGGCACTCTCCATTACCCTGGAAACTCCTCCATCTCCCAGCACTGTAGGTGACTAGTGATGTACATTTTTACCTTACACATTTGCTTATTGTGCAAATTTCACATAAGTAAAATCATACATTATGTGGTGTTTAGTTTCTGGCTTCCTTCACTTAGCATAATGTTTTCAAGGTTCATCCATGTTGTAGCATGCATCAGTATTTCATTCTTTTAGTGGCTGAGTAATATTCCATTGAGATATATACATGTTGTTTATTCATCAGCTGAAGGACATTTCAATTGTTTCTACTTTTTGCCCATCATGAATAATTACTGCTGGGAAGATTCATGTACAAGTTTTGTATGGACATGTGTTTTCAGTTTTGGGGGGTATATATCTTAGAGTGGAAAGACTATGTCAAATGGTAACTATATGTAACCTTTTGTGAGTCTTCCAGGCTGTTTTCCAAAGCAGCTACACATTCCTACCAGCAGTGTATGAGGCTTCTTATATCATTACAATAGGAATAATAAAACCTATTTCACGATTGTTCTGAAGATTAAACAAGGCAAACATGTAAAGTGATTAGAGTGGTATTGGCATATTGAGGGTTTCATAAATGTCTCTTTCTTTTCCCTGTCATTATTAGAAACACCTCTTATCTTGATCCAAAATCTTGAGCCACAGGACTCTAACTGAAGAGAAAGAGAATGAGTCTACTGCTTCCTCCAAAGCTAGTCCTTCAGATACTAGAAGACAATATGCCCTCTTTATCAAAGGCCCTACTTAGACCAGTTCATTGATAATCTATTTTCTTTACGTGTTTTTCATAAATAGACCCAAGTATTGTTTCTTATGTAATTATAGAAGTGTTCAAGAGAAACGAAGGGAGTGAGTGGCATGACCACGGTGTGATGCCGGAGGAAGAGCTCTTGACTAGAATCTGCTCCCAACTCTCCAACGAACTGTGAATCATTGAACAGTTACTTAATGCCTCTATAAAATAAAGTCTCATATGAGATGATCTCTGGGGTAGTTCCAGCTCTACTTAATGTTTGGATTCTACTATGCCAGAAAAAGAGCTTAATTTCACAAATATCTAGACTTTTCCCAAAGAAATACCCTAACTCTTCATCCTAGGTCCTCTTTTTTTTGAAAAAGAAAAGAAAAGAAAAAGAAAACGATTCCTATTAGGAATGCTTATACTGCTGTAAAGCATTCTGTCAAGTTTTACTATTGAGTTTATTTTGGAAATTGTTTGAGAAGATGCCCCTGTCTTCTAACAAAGGGAAACATCCTGCAGTGTTTGGCCTCCGTGGCAGAAATGACCCAGCCTTTCAATATCCCTCTAGTCACACTTTCTTACTCATTTCACTCTGGTTTAATTTCCTCCCAAAACTCTTCAAGAAGAATGTCTTTCCTTTCTTTTGAATTTTACAGTTTCCTGCCCTATGGATAAAGACATGATGACTGATCAGGAATAGATTTATTTTTGCTGGTCATTTAGATGTGGATTTTTGTTATTCCAGGCAACTAGGAAATCGTACATATTGATCTGTAATTTTGTGCAATGTGCATGGGAATTTTCGTAGCTGACATAGGATCTAAAAATCCTGAGTAAAATTCCTGCGCAAGTCTCAGTAGTAAATGAAGAACTTCTCTTTTTTTTTTTTTTTTTTTTTGAGACTGCGTCGCACTCTGTCACCCAGGCTGGAGGCTGGAGTGCAGTGGGGCAATTGTGGCTCACTGCAGCCTCAACTTCTCAGGTTCAGGTGATCCTCCCACCTCAGCCTCCTGAGTAGCTGGGACTACAGGCATGTGTCACTAGGCTCAGCTAATTTTTGTGGGGACAGGTTTCACCATGTTGCCCAGGCTGGCCTTGAACTCCTGGGCTCAAGTGATCCACCCACCTTGTCCTCCCAAAGTGCTGGGATTACAGGTGTAAGCTACTGTGCTCGGACCAGGAACATCTCATGAGAATCTGGTTTACCACAGAAACATAGTTAGAAAATAGAGCACTGAAACATTTGCTTTGGAAAGCCTAAGAGTGTGGCTCATTGATTTCTAGATGATGAGTGCAGCAGGCTAAGGAAATGTTTTTCTGAGCATTTTTTTTTTTTTGATGCTTTAGGGTGACTTTGCATTTTTAATATCATGAACATAGAATTAGTTCCACACATTGCACCAAATTAAAAGTGACATTTATGTTATAATTTATTTATGTTATAATTTATTCGACAAATATAATTGTCGAATATTTGAAATGAGGCACTTTGACAGTATGATATTTGGGGTTACCAAGTAGAGCTAAGCATAATACACTAAATTTTTGAAAACTAGAAATAGAGCAAAAATATTCCATCTTTGTATGCTAAAGAAAAGAATCAGAAACACTTTGATAAACAGTAGTTTCTCAGCACATTATGTCAGGGTGTTCTGTGCATGTGGATCACTTTTAGTTAGGTAATGTTTAACATGCTTTAGTTAGAGAATGTTCTTATAGAGGCAGCCTATCTCCCTGTCCACAGACAAGGCTTTGTGACTGTTTGACCAATTATGTCAGATATCTTGGAATAAATAGCAGGTTACTACTTTGTCTACTATTATCTTGTTTTCAGAAAAATTATTTGTTAGGAAAAAGATACGTGTTAATTAGAAGCATCACATTTTAAAGCAAAACATAAAAGTGTTTATAGTTAAAAATGTAAAGATGAGAAGAAAACCAATAATCTCATACATATAATTTTTCTTTCCTGAATAAATACTTAACATTTTTCTCACCTCTTCATTAGCGCTGTGATATAAGTTGTTCTAATGAATGGCGACAACAGCACCGATTAGCACCTTCAATCTCTGGCATTATCATCTCTCTGCAGACTTACAGCTGTTTCTTCTTTACTATATATACCTGTGGTACCCACATAGAAGGTACAAAGTTTCATACAGTGTGGAGATAAATCTCTGTGTGAAACAATGCTAATCTTTTCAGTGTTTCTGGACCATTTCGTAGTTTTAGTGGAGTACATTTCTTGGCAAAGAAGGCAGCATTTTTAGCTCCTCACCAGAGAGTTAAAAATGTCTTCTTGGTGGAATGTAGCCATCATTCCCCTTGGAGCATGATATACAAAAAACTCCCTTCCTCCACACATACAAAAAAATCTTTCTAGAGGAGAAAGACTTGAGCCTATTTAATTATATTTGTTCATTAAATTTAAGGCTCCAAAAAAAAGTGGAAATGAAAAGTGTTTGTAAAGAAAATCTATTATCTGTTTCAAAAAAAAAAAAATATCCTGGGAAACTATTTGGTTTGGGGTTTTTCTTTTCTTTTCTTTTTAGCAAGATTGTAAAATTTTCACCGTTGAGAATAAAATGGAACAGTTATGTCAGACTGTCCTTTGCAACAGGGCTGCTAACCTGATAGATCAGAGAATTGTAACGTATGTTCAATAAGACCACTCTTGATATTCTTATGGAAAAGACGGGGAAATGCAAGGAAGAGAAATAATGGAAAATAGTTGAGTGATTTTACCCAAAGATGACAGGGAGCTTTACAGAAACATGCCAGAGGGTTCTGTCTTGGGCCTTGACCTAGCCACTGTTTTTGTCAGTGGCCAGGGTAAAACAGACACAGTGCTCATCCCCTCAAATCTAGGCAGACTGACAAAAATGTCATAACAAGATCTGAAAAAGTGGGTCAAAGACTCTTAATAGGGATAAATGTCAGGTTTAAGAAAACTTATGGAATAAGTCGAAAAGAGGAAAGAAATTTCTTAGCTATAGGACCTAGGGAGGCTGGGTACGGTTGCTCACTCCTGTAACCTCAGCAATTTGGGAGGCCAAGGCGCATGGATCACTTGAGCCCAGGACTTCCAGACCAGCTTGAAAAACGTGATGAAACCCAGTCTCTACAAAAAATACAAAAATTAGTTGAGCATGGTGGCACAAGCCTGCAGTCCCAGCTACTGAGTAGGCTGAGGCGGGAGGATCACCTGAGCCTGGGCAGTCAAGGCTGCAGTGAGCCATGATCGCGTCACTGCACTCCAGCCTGGGAGACAAAGTGGGACCCTGTCTCAAAGAATAAAAAAAGAAATAAAACTTTAGAAAAGAACCTAGGGAAAGAAGATAGCAAAGAACAGAGGTATGACAGAAATTATGAGCTTTGGTTATACATTCTGTGTGGGTACCTGGAGAATTTTTAAGAAATTTCAATACCTGAGCATCACTACAACCAATTAAGTTGGAATCTCGGGGGGTGAGGCCCAGGTATTGATACATTTAAAAATCTCCCCAGGTGATATTATAGGTCATCCTAAGTAGAAAACCACTGATTTTTTTTTTTATTTTGTATATAGATTTATAAATCCAGTAAAGAACTAACAGAACATGACTGTCCATCTCTTAAAAAAAAAAAAAAAGAAGCTAAATTTTTAATTGATCTGATCACATTTAGAGCAGTTTAGGGGAAAAAGGAAGTCTGCACAGGAAGAACAAGACTAAAATGGTGAACTGATTCAAAGTCTTAGAACTCTTTAAGAAATTGTAAAAATACTTAAACTCTTAATATAAACACATATATGGCAGTAAACAAGTTCAAGGAACAGATCTTAGCAAGCATACTTTTACATTCAGGGTTATCAAAGAAAACTGGGGTTACTATTTGGAAATGACTCCAAAAATATAGACTAGATTGTCTGTAGAGAATCAGAATATCACAGAGGCTTTCCTGTAAGAAATAGGGGCCTCATTAAAACGAGTCTTCTCTTTTTGGTAGTTTGGAGTTGGACACATGTATCAAACCTTTTTGTTTTGTTTTGTTTTTTTAACTTTGTCAACAGAGTTATCTAGAATATAGAACCCTGGCCTTCCAATCATGGAAAAGCACTGATTTCTGCCAGCTCTTGACCAAATCCTCCCATTTTGCCCCTCCTTATTAGCTAGTTTAGTAAATCTCTTCTTTTTTCTAGTTTCTCTCTCTCAGCACAAATTGCATATCTGTAAACCTGTACTTCCATTGTTCTTCCTCAGTCCCGTTGGGCACCCCACCTGCTGACTACCTCTTTCAAGCATCTAAGCAGCATTGTAGAGAACTTCCCCTTTCTTCCCATCTTGTGGTAGGGAAGTATCCAGTGCTGACTTGGTGATCGCAGAAGAGGGAATAATGTGAGAAGAAGCTATTTTCACATCAATCTCTTTACTCTGTCAGGGGTGAAATGTGTGAATTTATATTTGATTGCATAATTCTTGACCTTGCCCAATCTGAGTTTGCAGGGGAGTCATTCCAAACACTTTTCCTGATATTAAGCCATTCAAATAATAGTTATATTGTCTTGTTATTAACTTGTCCTCAAGTCAGTGACTGCCTTTTCCTGAGGACGATTTTGCTGCAATTTTTGATGGAATGTTGAAGTCAGGGCATACACCTAGACAAGGAAGTCAGACAAACTATGTCTTATGTACACAGATTCAATTTAAACAAATGCATTATTGGGCCCACCCTGACTGTCTTTATTCACCCTGCTTGTTGATGTGTCTGTCTGTGTTTCATAACATGTTTGGATGTTCCTATCCATTAGCAACAAATCTATGCACTGAAAATATCATTTTGATTCAGTTATGTGTAGGATGATTATTTTAATAACTGTAAAGCATGACTTATTAAACTGCATTAGTTCTTTTAATCTTAATTATAATTATTATTTGTTAGTATAAAGAAGTAGCATGGAAAGTATAGCATTCATTGATTGTGATTTAGGTTTGAGAAAAGAGTTTTCCTCTTCAGATCTAATATTGGGGAAAGGATGCCCTCCCCTTGAGAAAAAGGACCAGAAACAAGGGCCTTTATTTTAATGAAATATGAGCAGCCTGTCGTAGGATGTGACGTGCTGAGAGAGAGCATATGATAGAGGCCAGCGTGACCATTCAGGGTAGATTCACGCTTAGTTGAAAATGAACATGCATTTTGAGTTCTGTGACCTGTGCTGAAATTGCATCCCTGCTTCCAGCCAGTGTTTCACTAGAAATCACTACTTTTCTGGGTGTTACTCTCTTTCTCTGCACAGTGAAATTATTTGAAAGAATTACTCAAACCTCTCACTCAAAATCGTCTATGGTATTGTGGATTATAAAGTCATATCTCATGTATTTACAGTATTATGCCATAGATTTGTATTTTAATAAAATTCAACAATAATTGAGGTGTCCATTCAAACTTATAAATTTATGGTTCTGTCTGCATTGTGTTGTTAGTGTCTTTATGTGGAAAATATGTGAATAAAATGAATTCTTAGGACTATGGACAATAAGAACTCTGAGTTACAATTTTTTTTGGTGGTAATATGTTCAAAATCCAGAGAACTAAGACACTTTCTCCTCAACTTCTTAGGTATTTCAGAATATTAGTGATGGTATAAATTTAACATAAATTCAAATATAAAATGACACAAAATAAATAATACATTGATGTGAAATCAGAACAGGGCCCGCAGAGCACCCGAAACACACCAGCCAGTCTAATTTGAATGCCACTGGAGATACCTTGTTAGTTCTCCAAGAAATATTCAAGAGACTTAGGAAAAGTGTATCTGTTTGGCTGACTCTGGCAATAATCTTTTTGTGCCTTAAATATCTTATGTAAGTTCCATGCAAAGTTGTATTTTCTCCCCAAGTTTCTAATGATTCTTGCTTTCTTAAATATTGCCTTTCTGGCTTCTTCATCTGCTGAATCATTGTATCCACCTCTGGGAGACACGTGGTTATTTCCCAAAGGGTTTGCTCCTGACGACAAGTGATTCCTTACATATTAGCAGCTTAGGTGTTTCTGCTGTTTGGCTTCTTTTTAGATAAATCACAGTTTTTGTGAAGGGACTGTACAGCTAAGCTCAGGAATAGGGAATTTCATGTGGGTGTGCTCAAAGGAATTAGTGGTGTGTTCTAGGCTGGCTTTTGTCTTCAGACCATGTTTCAGATGTTAGAGGGCAAAGGTGAGAAAACCGTTCTGCCATCTGCTTTTCTGAGCTGAGCTGTTCCAGTTTTCTCAGGCTCGTGTCTCATACACTCGACTCTGCTTTTGAAGCTCTTGCCACCAGAGCTGTGGTATATTTCAGAGACACAAGGAAGTTTTACAAAGACCAATTGGAGACAGATGGCTTTCAGATAAAGGAAGCACTGAAAATATTGGCAAAGGAGATTGGCAAATGTCTAGGAGAGTGTGTGTAAGTTCCTAAAAACAGTAGATTACTAGGAGCCCATTGAAGGAACTCAGGACTACTGATCTGAGATGCGTTTGGTTCATTAAAGTCATATTCCAGAAAGAAGCTGCATTTTACTTGCTGGGTGAGAAAGACTGGGAAAGCTTTATGGAAACAGTTTCAAATGCCACCAGGCATCATTAATTAAAGCTGACAAAAGAAGCAATCAGTCAGAAAGAGAAAAGACCTAGGATGATGCCTCGGTATTTAAAGCAGATGATCTTAATAAAGTAGAAGAGAGTTCTAGGCACTTGCAAAAAATAGCTGAGTAAAGACTCTGAGGTAGTTATTCAACAAAGGTATCAGGAACAGGTATCTGTAAATGTCCAGAGTGCCTTCCGCATCCATTATGTGATCATCGGGTTGAAGTTCCTAGTTAGTACAGGACCTAGTGGCAGTGTCCCCGACCTGCCAGATCATACAGGGTTTTCAAGTGAGAAATATGGTGAATGAGACAGGCAGGTGCGCTGTTTGTTACAGATGTGGGTGGCTTTCAGACAAAGGAAACACTGAAAATATGCGCAAAGTTTTTCACTCTCAGTCCAAGAGACTTAACAACCTTTTACATGTCACAGGAACACAATCCCAAATTGTTGTGTGTATAACACATCTATCCTATCTATCCTTTGAAAAGGGAATTATTTGTTCCTTGTAAACTGATTCTGTCAAGACACAGTTGAGTACTTTTCAGTTTAGGCTTTTGGATATGCACTATCACTCATTTTGATGCATTATATTTGATGGTACTTTTTAGTGTCCTTCTAATTTTATATAAAAAAACTCTCCCATATTTTGCATAGAATAAATGTCATCAACATTTTTTGTTAGTAGCATTAAGGCCAATCCAATTCTCTTTGATAAAAGTGATTCATATTCATAAATTCCTTGTTGTTTTAGACCTGAATAACATAAGTAAGTCTTCTCACTTTCACTACATTATTTGCAGACCCTCAAGCATGACCCCAGTGTCTTCACACAGGCATAACTCCAATGAAATAATTGGGAGCCTCATGTCTGATGTTAATAACCTTCTTCTATTATTATTCCCTTAAACTGTCCATTGCTATGTGGTAGATATTTTTACTTGAGCTTGTTGTTTTCTGTTTCCCTTTCTCTCATTTAGTCATCCAAAATAATATTGCAAGTTCACAAGAAAAAGTAACCTCTGTTTTCATCTCTTCTGCTCCCAAAGGTCAGAACTAGTCTCTCTCTCCCTTGTGCTCTGGCTGAATTTTCTCAGTACTGCTGTTACTACATACAACCATTGTATATGAGCTCATCATCAGCTGGTATTTGCCTGTTTCTTCCTCTGGATTGTGAATGCCTTTGGGGTCTGGAGGGGTACCTAATTGTTACTTATCACAGTAACCTACGGTGTACCGGACACATATTAGGACCCTCCCTAAGAGATGTTGAATTGTACCTTCCTGTAAATGGAAGTATGGAGTACTTGGGCTGCTAGCAAATCTCATATTCTTGAGTTACTTTGATGGCAATATGAGATAACTGGAAGAAGTTAGTTTCAAATGAAAGAACATGACAGGAGAGAGTACACTTTCATTTCCCAGTAACTTCCATCTGTACTTGCAAGATGCTGATTCAGAGATTTTTGTGCACAAAACATCACATCTTCCCTGGGCAATTTTTATATATGGGAAATAATAACAGCCAACATTTTTTTGTTCATGCTATGTGCTAGATAGCTGAAGGCACTTTCCATCCTCACCCCTTTTATTCCTTATAATAACCCTGTGAAAAAGATTGTATATTCTTCTACATATGAGAAGAGAAAGAGACAGGTTAATTAACTTACCCAAGAACATTTGTGAAATGGCACAACAGACCCATGATTGTGCCTGTTCCTGATTCAGGCCACGTCTTCTCTCTACTCTACTACACTACCGCCCACTGCATTTCACTGATTTGCTCTCAGACTTAAATGGTTTCTGGCAGGATATACCAGACTAGGAACAGTGAGGACCCAAAGATAAGGCAGACATGAAGGAGGGGTTGTTTGCTTTAATAATAAAACAGAGCCTAGAACCTTCGAGAATATTCTCTCAAAGGAAATCAGGAGACCCTAACTCTAACTCTTTTCCTGTCATTTTCACCTTCCCCATGAGGCTACATCCCTTCATGTTCCTCTTCCCATACTCCACTTTAAGGAGAAATTGATGATCATTTTATCTTATGACTTAAAGGGTGACATGAAGGGGGAATCCCCCTTTTTCATTCCATTAACACAACAGAGACCACTAGAACTTGCTAAATACCAAGGGAGAGCAAAAGGGACATAAACACAATTTTAGAACATATTAGCAATCTAATCTATAAATTCCAGGCTTCTGTTCTACCTGACTTTATCTTCTGCCAGAACTGGCAGAGCCTTTATCTTCTGCTCTTTTCCTTCAACATCCATACATTAGCACAGTGATCCTAATGGTTTTGTCCATTATGAGGGCAACTTTTACGTATTTAGTGTAGAGACAACATTTATTGTACTTAGGAATTTTTGGCCCCTTTCAATTACTAAACCCATGATTTCTACCCCTTCCTGGTATTCACAATTTAGCTCTAACTTTGCACATGTTTAGCTTCTTTCTATGCAGAGGGTGCTGCCCAGGAGCTCCTTCCGAGTATGACAAACCATGGTTAAAGCCAAGGTAGAGAGACTCTCTTTGTATCTTACTTAAGGCTGTCTTACAGGCCTAACTTCATGAGAAATATGCCCCTTCCTTAGATTGACTCCAGGAATGGAGACCCATCAATGTTTGGCCTTTTGGCCAGAAGAATAGAAAAGTCCCAAAGATAGTTGACAGTTGAAGACTTGGGCAGGCAACTAAGTACGTGGCCCAGGCTCAAGGGAGAGATGAGCAGTAAGAAGAATCCTATTCAGTGTTAGAGGGCAGTCAGACAATAAACTAAGCTTAACCAGACCCAGCAGCAGGAAGCAAAGATCTAGTGTTGGAGATTGTGATTTGGAAGTCAGGTGCCAATCCCTGAGTAGACTTTCATAAGCCAGGACTTGAGTCTTAGAGGAACTTGGGTACGGGACCAAAGGAAGACTAGCAGCTAAGACTGAGTTGATGTTGGCTGATGAGGGTCAAGAATGAATGGTGCCAGAGCCTGTTATGGGACCATCCTATTGATAATCACAGTGCCTCATATGTAGGGAATTAGCTGGGTACAGTAAGAAGACATCATCAAAATTCCAATTGGCAGTTGCAGTCTCGCTCGTTATTATAGTTTCATTGCTGGTTAGTTCAGTTAGGCGAATAGTGTCAGGACAGGGTATGTTTCCTCCCTCTGTGGGATGAGGGTAGGAGGGAGGTTGTTTGAAAAACATTGATTAGTGTTGTAACATAATTTCCTTACTCATGGGGAAAGTAGCCCTATTGTTTTTACAGTATAAATGATAGAAACTAATGCTCAACGAGATCTTTTTGACTAATGATAGGAAATAGAGTGATTCATTCCAAGAAAGTGAGTGAATCAGTCTCCTAGGGAAGATGAGTTATTTTCCCCCAAAGGGGGCACTGGTGGCTTGACTCCTAACTGGATTATTTGCCAGCTCTCACAGGCATTTTACTTCCCTGGTTAGATGCAGGATAAGAAGGATGTCCTCTCAGAAGAAAACCCCACGGCAAATATCCTCCACTAATTGGGAGGACAGTTGATTCAGGGCTTTTCATATAGGTGGATCTCCAAATTCTGTCACATGTGTGACATTTATTCTAAAAATGACATGCTGAATTAAATCAGCTACGGAGACCTGGCTTTCCCTGCCTAGGGTGCTTATAATACAGATTCACCTTTGGTCACAGAGAACTTGGTTGGCTGGATTGAAGAGGGAACTGTTTAATAACCTCATTGTACATACCTTCTCCCATATCATCACATCTCCCGAGGAGAGTGACTCTTGAAGTTACAATGGAAGAAGGACTGATTCTATGAAGACCTAAGAAGGATTTGTTGTTAGACGGGTAGCTGAGACTGAGTTGACATCGGCTGATAAGGGCCAAAAATGGTCAAAGCCTCCTATAGGGTTAGCCTATGAATGGGATCACAATGCCTCAAATGTAGAGAATTGGAAATATATACAACAATGAGGCAGATACATAATTAAAATTATAGTCACCTCTTTTAATGAAGTCAATGTAATTTCTGAGTGTGATGTAGACAAGTGATTTATATTTATAGGCAGAGTAAAGGAAACATTTTAAACTATTTAAACAATGAACATATCATAGTTTTAAGGTGACCAATTATAAACTGTTTAAAAACTGTTATGACATATAAAATATTACTACATTGAAGGCCGCTAGTGCATTAATATTTGTTGCCTGCTTAAGTTGTTTTGTGCATACTTTGAATAAAGATTTTGATTACCTATATTCAGTTTAAGAATGTCTTGACACGGCAGGGTGAAAAATTGAGAACTGTTATTCTTTGAAATTAGTTGTCTGTATTAACTGGGAATGTTTCAGTATTCTGCAAACAAAAAGAAAATATGCAGTGCTGACATAAATATTATTATCTATAATGCCCAGTTTGAAATTTTGGAGTAAATCAAAGCAACCGTATTACTCTCATTAACTAACTTTGTAGTAGGTAAATTTGGTAGTGAAACTGGATTTTGTAAAATATTTTTAATAACGGAAAACCTCTTTTTTTCTGTTTTATTCATTGGAGTTTCTTATTAAAATCTTGTTTGAAAGTTGTTATGCTTCTTTAAAGACATTTTAACAGCAAAAACTTCAAATGTTTGGGCACACCACACCAAAGAATGCTACTTATTTACTTATTGCCACATGTTACAGAAATGGAGGTTTTACAACAATGTCCAACATTTTCATATTTAAGAATGTGATCTTACTTCCCCCCATTCAATTTGAGTGATTAAAAAACTGTTTGAGAACATAGTTGCAGTGCTGTATAAGGTTTCACTATGTTAACTTCAGATTATTTTGTGACTGAATTTTTCCAGTAATAACTCATTCAATTATCGCTTCAAGCCCAGAAAGCTTATTTGTGAACTCGAACAACTTCAAGTCAGGAGATAAATTATTTTAACTTTGATTTGCGGGTAGAGACAAATTGAACAGCGGAACCCTTTTGTGTATGTAATAAAAACGTCATCCCAGGATGTCCTAGTTCAGGCAGAGCCAAAGGGTGGCCTATTTTTGTCCTGGGGCTTTGAACGGGGCTTCTCTTTGGCAGGGGGCATCCTGTAAACCGACTGTCCTGGCCTTCTTCCCTATTGTAAAGGAAGTGCTCTTCCTGTCCTTATCAATGCTGGGGTTACAATTTCACAGGGCTCTAAAGCCGCCGGGAGACACAGGAGAGATCCTAAGAGGCTGGGCTGGCATTAATAGAAACTGAAGGCAGGAGCCTGAGGGAAGTCAGTGGATAGGAAAAGAGAAGGAGAAAAGTGTCATCCTAGATTGTGCTTTACTTCTACTGATTTTCTGTGGATTGTGCTTTTTCTCCCTTTCTCATTGTCCAGTGTATACAGAACAGTACATTTTAATGTCGAGGAAGACAGAACAATGTTATCAAAAGACACAGTCCTTGAGAAGTTTCTACTCCAAGTCAACATAACAGTTCAGCACCTATAATCCAACTCTTATAATTTAGTAGATGAACAAAAATGCAAAGGAAGCATCCAGTTCTTGTGAATTTAAATCTACACTTTCAAAAGGGAAGGGAAGAAAGTGGCAGACAAGAATGGCTTTAAAAAGGCCTAATTTGCATATAGGAAAAAAATGCCAGCTGTTTGATTCATTGTTGAACTTAAAATGTTGAGAAACCTGTAAACCAGTCATATTTCATCTGGCTGTAAATTTATATTTCATTTATTCTCAGTTTCTAGTTACCAACAGTAACCGCATTTTAGTAAGTCATATGGGAGTTATAATGGGAATATCTAGAATGATTGCTAATATTTAGGCATAAAATTTGAAGAATGATGTTATGACTTCAGAAACAATCACAATCCAGGATTTCTATTTAACACACTGTGTGTGTGTGTGTGTGTGTGTGTGTGTGTCTGTGTCTGTGTGTTTAGAGAGAGAGGCTGTTTCCTATCGGTTTGGTCTAGTGTCAAAAAAAGGTCCATTTTCAGTCAGGGTATAGAAGAAAACAAAGAAAACAGTAAAGGGGAGTTTAACTTCTCAGACATTTGTTCAGCCACTTTTTCATGTATATCTTCTAGATCCTGCCTGAATCCCAAGATCATTACTGTTCAGCTTTTAAGTCTCTAAGACATGGAGGATTTTGAAGTCATACACACACACAGATACATTTGGGACACATTTTAATTTTCTTTGAGAACAGAACACCACGAAGACTATTTAAATGGCTGGAAAATGTATTTAAATTCAACAAAGAATTCTTAACTTGAAGGAGTTAGAATAGATTTTGGAAGTAGGTCATAGAATTTTCTTCTCCAGAAAGCATCTGTGCAGAGTGGTGAAAGAGGGTGAAAAGAGTCCCCAGTCTGTGCTGGCATTTGCCAGCAGTGTGCAATTCAGTCCTCGAAGCTACTTTGTAGATTGCATGTTATTATTGATTCCTTATGCAGGATTAAATGGGCTGAGAGGTTAAGCAACTTGCCAGGCTTTCATTGCTAGTAAATCCTGGAACCGAGATTCAAATTCAAGTCTTCATTTCTCAAGATTGTGTTCTTTCCACTCCACTGTGAACTTCCCCTAGAGATCATTTTCATAAATTTAGTTTTCTTTAAAACTACAAATTGGATTTGCATAGTTTCTTTCAGCCCCTGCTGCCATGTGAAACAGAGAAGATGTCTGACTGATGTGGTCAGCAGTGCCTGGGCACCACAGGAAATGTGCTGGGATGATTGGTGTCCAGGTATATGCGATGGCATTCTTCTCCAAAAGCTGTGAGCACCTGCATAGCTTGAACTCAGTTTATGTGGAACTTTCCGTTAGTCACAGAACAAAAAGCCTACCCAGCACAATTAATAAAAGGAAAAATCAAATGAGAAGTAAGAGACACTCAAATCTGCAGGAAACCTGAAAACAATTTAAATCAAAGGTGAACTTTTGGAAATCTTATTTTAAAAATGTAAAAACTCACATAGTTGGATGGAGCTTGAACTTCTGAGTACCTTTACAAAGTTTGGAAGCTCTTGATATGAGAAGATTCTCTTCCTGAACTGCAGTTGGCATTCCTTACTCTGGTGATATTAAGAAGATTTGTTATGAGGGTTCCCCCTCCTTTTAAGGCAATTGAAGGGAAGGAAGACTGGTTCTCTAAGGTTCCTTTTTAGTTCACTAAGGATAGGGTATCAAGAATACTAAAAGGGTATGGCCAGGCACAGTGGCTCAGTGCAGAGGCTGAGGTGGGAGGATTGCTTAAGCCTAGGAGTTTAAGACCAGCCTGAGCAACATAAAAAGACTCTACCTCTACAAAAAATAGAAAATTAGCTAGGTGTGGTGGTTTGCACCTCAGCTCCCAGCTATTCAGGTGGCTGAGGCAGAAGGATCGCCTGAGCTCATAAAGTCAAGGCTGGAGTGAGCTATGATCACTCCACTGTACTCCAGCCTGGGTAACAGAGGGAGACCCTGTCTCAAAAAAATAAAAGAAAATAAGAAAAAAAGTACAAAAAAAAAGAGTATGGTAGGTGATTTTTTTTTTTTCAGTGATGCTTTTGAAAGATCCAGCAGACAATACTGGCTGGGACTTTGGCCAGAGCTTCATTCTTTCAGGTGACTTTGCCCTTCCTGCAGCTCGGTTCTGCCAGCTTTAGGCTGCAACAATTGTTGCTACCTCCATCAGAATATAGGTGGATGTCTATAGGAGGTTTTCATCCAAGATGAGAGGAAGTGCCAGGATACCTGAAGTTATTTTCTGTACTCACCAAAGCTCTCTTTGGAAGAACTCAATCACTGTTGCCAATGAGCAACACTGACAATGAGCAGCCATTCTTGCCTCCTGCTAGAACCTCATCCCAAAGGAACAACCTGGTTGCTATGAAGAAACCACAATAGAAGAACCTCTGGTGCTGGGGGTGCACATAACTGTGGTGGTTACACTGAAATCAATAAGGGCACAGCCCTGGCAGCATGAATAGCCAAGAAACAGTTCCTTGAAGTTTGTACCTGGAGAAAGAATGGCAAAAAGAGTTCCAGAGCGGATCAGTCCACTCTGCTGGTTTGCACTGTGTGGACACCGCTAGAGGCTGGATGTCACCTTTCTTACCCCTAGGATCGTGGGGATGTCTAGAAATGTAAAGATAACATTTTCAATGAATTTTCAGAAACATATTATTCCATTTGATTCCCCCCAGAAGGCAAAGTACTTCAGCAGAGTTTATAGAGCAAGACAGAGCGAATGTGCCCCACGCCCATGTGCTGGTGAGACTCCATCCTGTTTCTAGAAGTAACCTTGCCACAGGTCCTGCAGGGTATGTTCAGTGTCCCTGAAGACAGTGGAAACCCTTGGGATACACTTGTCAAATCCTTCAGGGATGGCAAAAATCACTCAGTTCTTCAAGTGGCTTTTCTCTCTCAGGCTAGGCCAAAGGGTAGCTCCACACACACCCACAGAGCATGAGCCGTGAGAACAAACAGCCCAAAGACAACCACATTTGGAGCTGCCCAGAGGCCCGGCACTACCACAATGCCAGCTAGTCCTTGGGCCCCAGCCGACTGCCCTGGTCTGGGTTCTTATAAACACATTCATGGGTATAGGCAATTGGGAATGTTGAGGAAAAGACAAAAAAGTCTGATTCTGTGTTCTGGGTAGGAAGTGAAGCTTACATTTTGCTTCTCCCTAGCATGAAGCAGCCTAATGTAGCTTCTACACTTTTCCTGGATCCCTGTGTGTTCTTCAAAAGGCAAGGTTATGGGAAATAACAAATTGAGCACTAGACCAGCTGCCAGAAGACTTGAGTTCCAGCTCCAGCCTCACAAATTCTAGGCCAATGGTTTTGAAAGGGTAACTACACCTCTCTGAAGCCTCAATTTCATGCTCATCTCTTTTTAAAGGCTGTTTGAGTTTCCAAGGGTTGCCATAGCACATGACTACAAACTGGGTGACTTAAAAAACAGAAATGTGTTTTCACATGCTTCTGGAGGCCAGAAGTCTGAAACAAAGGTATCTGCAAGGGTGGTTCCTTGTGGAGATTCTGAAGGCAACTCTCTTCCGTGCCTCTCCTCCAGCTTCCAGAGTGGCTGGCAATCCTCGGTGTTCCTTGGCTTGCAGATGCATCGCTCCAGTCTCTGCCTTCACCTTCCTCCCGTGCCTCTCCCTCTGTGTCTCCAAGTCTCTCCTTTTCTGTCTCTTGTTAGGACACGTGTCATTGGATTCGGGGTCCACCCTAATCCCGGATAATCGCTTCTCAAGATCCTTACCTTAATTACGTCTGCAAAGACGCTTATTCCAAATAAAGTCACATTCTGAGGTTCCCAAGTGGACAGATCTTTTGGAGGGCCAGTATTTTTAACCCACTACAGGAGTGCCTGCTGCATAGGTCTGTATTAGGAATAAGTGAGAAAATGCATATTAAGTGTTCTGTGAAATATGAAGTGCTACGTTTTTCTTGTTACTTTCCAACTCAGTGGCTTTAGTAAATTTCCTGTTTTCCTCTCCTATTCCTGCCTTCCATTTTCATTATGATGTGATCCCACGCCATCTTTCCAGATTCATTTCCTGTTTTATCCTCTAAGGCATCTTATACTCCAGCCCAAAGAGATCACTCTTTTTTTTGATTCATCATGTATTTTCATCCCTCTTAATTTTTTTCACTCATTCTTCTACTTTACTGTAAGTTCTCTTTCCTCTCCTACTTGTCTCTCCAGGCTGGGCTGCTAGCCCACTTCTTTGGCTAACTATGCTTCTTCCTGTAAGTTGAAATTTTTCCAGGGGTGCACTGGAGCTAGTTCATACTGTCTAGAAAGAGCTGATTGCTGATTGTTAAATATTCAGTAATACTTTTGGCAGCTCGAAATCAGCCATGATGGGAGTATTTACATCATGGAAAGTGGCAAATACCGCAAATCAGAGTTTGTTCATTCTCTCTCTCTCTTCCTTGAGACAGGGCCTCCCACTGTCACCCAGGCTGGCTGGAGTGCGGTGGTGTAATCCCAGCTCACTGCAGCCTCCACCTCCTAGGCTCAAGTGATCCTCCTGCCTCAGCCTCTCAAGTAGCTGGAACTACAGGCACTTCACCATGACCAACTAATTTTTTATTTTTTGTAGATACGGGGTTTCACTATGTTGCCCAGGCTGGTCTTGGACTTCTGGGCTCAAGCAATCCTTCTGCCTTGGACTCCCAGTGTCTGGGATTATAGGCATGAGTCACTGTGCCCAGCCTCTTTATTTTTTCTCTCTCTTTTCCTCTTTTTTCTTTCCATCGCACCACTGAATTTTTTTTCTCTAAACTTTTAGAGCATTTTATGTTTACCTCTATTTTAACATTTTAACCATCTATTACTTAGTTATGTAAGTAACCATCACTTGTGCTGGATTTTGAGTCCCTTGAGGCCAAATGAATATTCAGTATTCTGGAAAATATATGGAGTTGTCTTATTTCTCGCAGCACCTAATCCATAAAAGGCTCTCGGTAAATAGAGTCAGGTAAAGAAATGAAGAGAGTAATGCCAATGCACATTTGCTGAGCCGCCTCTGTCCCGGCAACTCTGTGAAGCATGTATGATTATTGGGCCCTTTTACGGAAAGTAACTGAGGTTTGGAAACGTGAGTATCTTGTCCAAAGTCACACGCTAATAGGTGGACCCCAGGAGTCTGAGCCTGTATCCTAAATTCTTAAGTACTATCTGAATATTTTTTAATGGTCTATGTGAATACTTTTTAATGAGATGAAATTTCCTATCCCAGACTGACCTCTGCCATCCAATTGAGTAGCCACTGGCTACATATGGCTACTGAACACTTGAGATGTGGCTAGCCTGAATTGAGAAGTGCGAAGCACATACCAGATTTCAAACATTTGTTGTGCAAAAAAAAGGATGTTTAAATATTGAAATGTTGAAATAATAATTTGGATATATTGGGCTAAATAGTATCTATTAATAAAAATTTTTTTGTATTTTAATGTGAGTACTAGAAAATGTATGGGTTACATATGTGGCTGGCATTATATTTTCATAGAAATATAGACTACTGTCTCCTAGGACCTAGAACTCTCCTCTAACCACCTTGTTACTATGCTAGCATTTATATGTCCAGAGAGACCCATGCTTATTTTAGCACAGGGCCAAGGCATGTTCATTCAGAGACTATTTCATTCAGAGACTATTTCATTCAGAGACTATTTCACATGTTTCTAACCTCCTCTGAAATTTGCCTCTTGGTCATTTTACTGATCCTTTGAGACGAGGCATCTGTTATGAATGAAGAGATAAAGGTCAGTGGTTCAGTCAAATTGGCATCCTGTGAAAAGGTCAGGCATCCAGGAATTCATGGGACAAGGTTGGAGCTGTTGGTCAAAATTTTATCTCTGAATAATCTGTGAATATCGGTTACAATAACTCTTGTGTTTGCTCAGTTGGAGACGAGCCACAGCTCAAAAGAAGATATTTCAAAGGAATTAGTAATCAATTCCTCTCTTCCTGTAGGGTAGGAATCTGCTTCCAGCGAACACAAAATAAGCCATGCTAGAATCCTGCTGTTCTCCCCAACTAGCTGGGGTGAGGTTATGGGGTTGGTTGGGGAGTCACTGTAAACTGATGAGTAGAGAAAATGCATGAAGCGGGTAACTAAAACTTAGCCATTCTATCCTACCAGGTTATGACAGGAGGCAAGTAGTAGAAGAAGAGGAACAATTTGTGTAAATAGGTCAACTAACTGTCTTAGAAAACAGAAAATGGAACACCAATAAATGTCAGTAAAATGCATCTACCAGCCTCTCTGCTTTTCTGTTCCTCTGCCAGGGGAGTTCTCACATGTTCCAGTCTGAGTCAGAAGGAAAGACAGGATGTGAGAACCCTAATTTTCCTGACTTTCTAATGAAGAAATAAATTCTGAAAATGTTATGATGACATTTTATTTTTCTCCAGAGTACTGTAGTTTCATATAATTATTTTGGCTTTTCTTCAGTGCTCTGAGTCTCTCTGATTGCTAATTCCCAGAAATATAATGAATCTCCCCAATTTTGCAGCCATAGAACATAGACATTAGCATGCAGACTGTGGTCATTATGGCCGTCTCTGATTGCAGTCGCAGAATGCTGCAGGCTTTCCCTGCCTGTTCTCTGGATTCCCAGGTGTATGAAAGTGAGTCTCATCTAAGCTGCTGTGTTGTGAATGAATGGGCTTTGCAAAGGATGTCAGAAAGGATTCCCTCTGGCAGGGGAGCCTATCTGCCCCTTCTTCATTAATAGAGCACAGTAATTTTAAGGATCCCTATATTTGTGAATGTCATTCCTCTGAGGGGAACAAAACCGTAAGATTTTAGAGAAGGGAAAGATTCTTAAAATTATCTGTCACAACCCCTTAGTTTTTAGGTAATTGACACAGCAAGATTAACTCACTCAAGCAGGGTCGTGTATGTAGGCCTGCCAACTGCTAGTCCAGCCTTCTTTCCACCATATCAGGCCATCCCATTTCAGTAAACCGCTTCCAAGTCCCTCATTTCATTCACAGGAATAAGGTAGAGGGCAAGAGACTAGTTTTATATGAAAGTCAGGAATAAATGTCATTTTTGACATTCAATAGGAAAATCTGGGCATGCTGCATTTTGCCCAGGGAACACCCTGTCTCACAATGACTTTGGAATTCCCTTGTTATTTGCTTTTTTTTTTTTTTTTTTCCACGTGCAGACATCGTTTGTTTCAATTAATGTCAATGACAAGAACCGAGATGCTTTTACTACTGGAGTAGCACAGACCCCCTCCTTTTAACCAGAAAAAAAAAATGTTTAGTGTCCTTCAATAGGTATGCTTTTGAGGGAAGAATTACCCTGTCTAGCAGCCTTAGAAATGGTTCTATTTTTACCTTTCCTAAACTATCACCATCCTTCTCAACACCCTCAGTTGGATACTTTATCTCTACTCTCCATTTGTCCTGATACCCCTTTGTCGCAGGCTGTAATATTTTTAGAATGCTTGAAAGTGAAATTCCTCATTTTTCTTGTGGGGTTTCTTCTTCTTCCTCTCTGAGGGAAGCCCTCTAGTCTTTGACCACACAAGTCACCCCCTTCCCTCAAATGGAGGCAAGTGTGCACAGATGCCTGGGATGTGGCCGTGTGTTCTTTGGCAGAGCAGTCAGCACTAGGAGAGTGCCCAGCCTCTCACTCCCCTGGTATTTCCTGTCACTTGTGGAACTTGTTTCCTATTACTTTCACTAACCCGCAAAGGCCTGTATTTTAAGCAGACACTTCCTGCTTCCGTAGCATTTCTTACATGCAAGACCCAGAGTAATCTGTGGATCAAATGGAATGATTAAATGTCAAAGTAAGCTCATCTTAAGTGGTGCTTCACTTCCAGGTACTTGTTGGGTGCCATTTTATTATTTTTTCAAAGGTATTTTTATTAGCTATGGTAGTTTTGGGTGAGACCATTTGTCTTGATAATATAAAAATATCTTGTAGTATCCTAGCCTCTTTCTCACAGATAAATCTCCAAATTTTTAAGTTGGAGCTCCTTTGAAAGCAACCTTGGCATTGCTATTTGGAAAAATGGTATCAAGCTTCAGAGCCTGTATATGTTATCTGCCCTTGGCTGTATGGAAAAGCTCAAAAGAACAAACAAGGAGAGAGATAAAGAGGAGTAAAATATTTTGTTTGGATAAAGCTCTGTTACTGAATGTCTTTGAACCCAAAGAAGACACCAGAAAGTCTCCAAACCCTTAATTCATCTGTAAACTGGGAACTTATACTGTCATGCTGACTGTAGGAATAAATAGATGAAGAGGAAGGGGGAGCTCACTAGGAATATCAGGCACTACCCAGAATTAGTGCCAATTGATCCCTAGTCAAGTTGCATAGGCCTCGGAGAAGAGTAAGTTCGCAGGGTATAATGGACCATGCTCTGAAATGCAATTTTCTTAAACTTAGTTGGCTCTGGATGGGTGCATTCCAATCTGACGAAGGAGATATTTGCTTCCTGGGAGGGGTTTTTTTCACAGCAGGCAAGAAAAATTGCTCTTTAAAATATACCTCTTCATGGTTGAGAAACACAAAATCCTCCATGGCTTAAAATTCTAAATGGCTAGCCATCATCAGAAGTACCCCGGCATCAGTGCATCAAGGCACCAGATTTGCTATTATTTCAAGCTGGATATTTAAAGCAGGTCACAAATTGCTTCCTGCTTTCTCTTCCTTTTGCTCCTCTGAACAAACAGGTTGTAATTTTAAGAGCAGCGCTAATGGAGAAAAATGTTGATGACAAATACCAGTGGTTACATTGAGCAGACATAAAACAGCTTTCTATATTTTTATGTTCTTCTTCGTATTCTGTGATCATCTGAGAGAGCCTTTGTCTACTTTCAATGTCTGTATTTTTGTCATTGATTGACATGCTGGTAACAGGCCTGGGACACAAGATACAATTCTGCAGCAGCCCCTTCCAAAATTTCCCTGATGACCTGGCCTGCCCAAAATGCTTAAGAACCATGGTGCACTATTTATGTTACCATTCTGATTGGGAGTTACTCAGAAATTCTTGTTTAAAATTGTTATTGCAGTTATTTAGGGAATTCTGTTGGCTGGTAATGTGTGAAACCTACATTTGATAGAGAGATTTGTACAAATATAAATGGTGTTTACATCTGAATTTCAGCCCTCGTTTTTTTTTGTTTTTTGTTTTTTGTTTTTCTTTTTTTTTTTAGTAGAAGATAACATGAGACAAACTAAAGATTGACTAATCCTGGAGCCCTGATTTTTTTTTTTAATCATTGTTGTCAGCTTAATAACTATTTACTGTGATCGAAGTATATACCAAGATCATTTGTTTGTTTGCTTGTTTGTTTTTTGAGACAGGGTCTTGCTCTTTTGCCCAAGCTGGAGTGCAGTGGTATGATCTCTGCTCACTGCAATCTCTGCCTCCTGGGTTCAAGCAGTCCTCCCATCTTAGCCTCCCAAGTAGCTGGGACTACAGGCATGCACCACCATGCCTGGCTATTTTTTTTGTATATATATATATATATATATATATATATATACATACACACATATATATATTTTTTTTAAGAGATGGGATTTTGCCATGTTGCGCAGGCTGGTATCAAACTTCTGAGCTCAAACGATCTTCCTACCTTGGCCTCCCAAAGTACTGGGATTATAGGCATGAGCCACTATACCAGGCCAAGAACCATTTTATCTTTTTTTAAAACATAGTTTCAATAATTATTTTTCTTCTAATCTAGTATATTGTATTAAATGTGCTTTCAGAATTACTCCAAAATTGTTTATTAAATAATAAAACTATCTTTCAAAACACTAATGACTTTCTCTTACATTACTTTTACTTTTACAGCTATGTAATTGTGATGTTAGCAGAAGGAGTTCATTTTTAAAACAATTTAAATGCAAGAAAAAAAGTCTTTAGAAATTTAACTTACCAACCTCAAAATTGTGCTGAATTAAACAGGAGTAGCTACAAAATTGTAACCAAAAACACAGAAAATTAGAAGTCCCTTCAGACACTTCATGAATACCCACAACTCTTACCATGTATTCACGGTTTAAAACTGTATGTTAAATTAAGCATATTAAAGAAAAAAGGGATGTTTTCTTAGCAATTTAAGAACGAGCTTAAAAAGAAAAAAAGATCAACCACTCCCTCTAGTGACGAAGTAAAAATTAGCCACAAAATGAAATTCAGTTAAAATTCCAAACACTGTGGAGGTGGAAAACCGTGTATTTTAGATGAAAAGATTTATGGCTGGAATCAAAAGAAATGAAAATGTAGAAAAGCAGGGGAATGGAGAACATTTACTTTTTGTTTTTAAGTGTTAATTGCCACTTTTTGTGCAGTCTGTTTCTCCTTTCATTAATAGTCTTGAGTTTGTTTATATATATACATATAGGTTATATATCCATATAATGTTGTATATATTATATATGTTATATATACACATGTATGTTATATATATGGGTTTTTTTCCAGGAGCATTATATCATGTGAATGAGTTCAGATGTACAAGTTTGGAGATTGATTTGGAATTACTTAGCATTTTAACCTCAGAATTATTCAGTTTTGCCATCTAGCTAGCGTTAACTATTTTAATTCTGATAGCATAATCACCTGCCAGAATTTTAGTGCTAGTGATACACAATAAACAGATATAAGATAAGAAGTAGAAAAAATGAAGAAGCCAAAAGAATAAAATAAACACAATCCCACTACTGCGAAGTACCTATACTAACATTTGAGATATATGTATCTTTTCATGATTTTTAAATGAAAATTCTGACATTTTCATCCTAAAACTCTGCATAAGTGTCATTGAGGTGGGCCTCTGGTTAAATGAAGGTGAGTTCAAGGGCCCAAGATACCTTAGCAAACGTAGGTTTGAGTAGATTCTGATATTAGTACATCTGAGATGGACATGGGCTCCCAAATAAGCAGCAGCTGCCATCTTGCTTGGCACCTATCGGAGGATCAGGAAATGTTTGCTAAAAGAATGAGTGAAGTAACCTCACTATTAAACAAAAGCTTTGAAGAGTAGGAAGAAGCTTGAACTGAGCAGGGCTTTTGTGATATATTTAGCCAAGAAGGACATCCATTTTCTGATTGCCACTAAACATCTCTCAGTATCACACTGGGATACTCTCCTTGGAATGTCAAAGGCTTTTATTTTTAGTCGTCTTTTTTAGTACAATATCCCCCAGGAAAAAATAGCATTTTAGCTTGAAGTAAATTGGGCAAAAAGCGATGGGTCATGGTGGGGGTTCTGAAATGAAGGAGTTTATGTTGGCAGTAAGCATTGAAAGATGCGATTGGGCCATTTTGGAAATTTGTGATTTGATATTTTTGTGCAAGAGTGGTGCAAAATCTTTTTTCACTTTCACCATTCTCAGGCTCCCAGAAGGAATATGATGCAGATTCGAGAAAAAATGAAGTGAAGCCTTTCATCTAGATTATGAGACAGCAATGATCCATTCTCAGCCCACACCCCACTCCTATCCCTACTCTAATACACACACACACACACACACACACACACACACATTTTATTCTAACAAATGTCCTTTATGTTTTCCCACCTTTATGTTTTTCCTCCAGTTGTAGCTTCTGCTTAGACTAACCTTCCTCTGTCCTCACCTATAGTACCCAGGTGCTGGCTTAGCCACAATGCCTATTTCAAAGCAGATACACAATAAACACTTTTCAAATGAACAGTCAACTCAGAATTTAATGCTCAGCTCAAAGGCCTCCTCCTCCAAAAAAGCATTCATTGAAACTTGATGTGCTGATACAATGTTTATATCATCATGAAGCTCTAAGTTGAAGACAGAGAGTGTGAGTACCTAACTGTATACTTTCCACAGATTTATTTTCACATTGATCCTTGGGTTTGATTTAGCAGTCTAAGTTTGAATCATCTCTATAAGTATGTTACCTTGGGGAAATCATTTCGCTTGCTTGTGCTTTAATTTTTTATCTGTCAAATGGGGATAATAACATCTGCTGCATGGAGTTTGGGGGGGATCTATGTAAGACATTTAGCATAATGTGTAAAATAAAAAGAAGTTACTCAGTAATGATTGAGTGAATGAAGAATACTGTATTCCAAGTGAATCATGAGTTTTTAGTTTTTTTCTTTTAATGTAATACCTAATGCAATACTGAGTTAAAATTTATTAAGTACAGCCTACCTTTTGTGTCTGTGGTTTCAACATGCATGGGTTACATATCTGCAGATTCTACCAACCACAGATTGAAAATATTTGGGAAAAAACACAATAAAAAATCACAGTGCAATAATAAAAAGTAAAACAAATTAAACACATTGTAACAACCACTTACATAGCATTTACATTGTATTATGTATTATAAATAATCCTTAGATGATTTAAAGTATATGGGAGGATTGCACGGCATGGTGGCTTATGCCTGTAGTCCCAGCGCTTTGGGAGGCCAAGGTGTGTGGATCACCTGAGGTCAGGAGTTCGAGACCAGCCTGACCAATTTTGTGAAACCCCATCTCTACTAAAAATACAAAATTAGCCAGGCATGGTGGCGTGCACCTATAGTCCAGGCTACTGGAAAGGCTGAAACAGGAGAATTGCTTGAACCCGGAAGGTGGAGGTTGCGGTGAGTCAAGATCACCCCACTGCACTCCAGCCTGGGCGACAGAGCAAGATTCCATCTAAAAAAAAAAAAAAGTATATGGGAGGATGTGTATGGATTATATGCAAATGATACATCATTTTACATCAGAGGTGTGAGCATCCTTGGATTTTGGGGTCTGCAGGGGGTCCTGAAACCAGTCTCGTGGTTACAGAGACACAACTGTGTTTGTTTGCTCTTCAGTGCAAAATTTTAAGCAAGATGTGTCTTAAAATTCTGCTGAGTGAAAAATAACCCATGGCTGCAGACCATGGGGAAAGAGAATATATCCCAAATTCTCTCGGCTAGTTTACATGGCAGAGAAAGTTAAAATAAGCAAATTATGATAAATACTTGGAATTTTAAGCTTACCATATACAAAAATCTAGGTCTCTGGTGCTTCGCTGAAATTTATATACTTGTATGAACACTAGAGGGAAGTGTTGTGAATAGCAACAAAACAAATGAGTAGGAATTAAGAGATCTTATTGTACTTACTATAAATATAATTTATTTTTTATTATGCCAGATATAAACATTTTCTACACCTAAGTTGTTTAAGCGTGAGACAGATTTTAATAGGAATTCCAGCCACGTAATTGCTATTGTGTGTTTGTATAGAACCTACATATAGCATTTCTAAGAGAAAATTTCAAGATAGGAGAAGTAGAAATCAAGTTTCATAAACGTTACATATTAACAAAATATCCAGAGGAATAAATGGCTTCCGATAATATGAATCAGAGGTTTCATTATATATTAGTGCATTCTTTGTTAATAAAAGTAATGCTTTCACCTAG
Organism: Papio anubis; assembly: GCF_008728515.1. Taxonomy (NCBI): domain Eukaryota; kingdom Metazoa; phylum Chordata; class Mammalia; order Primates; family Cercopithecidae; genus Papio; species Papio anubis. The sequence continues at coordinate 56,616,724 of NC_044986.1, read as the reverse complement.
ATTTTTTAGAAAGCGTATTAGGTTAATAATCCTAGATTTCTAAATCTCGAGAAATTGCTTGTTCTCAGGCTATTTTGGCAGTTTTTCTCATCTCTAAAATCGGGAGTGGAATGATGTTTTGATTCATGATTATAAGACTAGTAACGCTCATTGAAAAGCAAATCTGAACGATGCAAGAGGAATGATATTATAAAGAAAGCAGTCACTCGCAATCCATCTTACCACCCAGACATGACTGGCGACTGTTAATGTTTTGGTGAACATCTTTCTAAACTTTTTCCTACCTTCTGTTTCTTTTCCCTTCTCTCTCTTGCCCACCCTCCTGCCTGTAGGCAATACTTTTCAATCAGCATTGCCAGTTCAGATCTGTCGCCAGAGTGGTGCCATTCAGAAGTCCCACAAGCTCCTAAAACTCAATATTTTAAATTTGGTGTATGAAGAACTACGCTTTTTTAGTTTTCCGTTTAAAATGTCTCTACTATTAGTTCCAATTGTTGAGGCTATATGCCACCTCACACACTTTACTTCCTATGTTAATTTGGGTGGTTGGATGAAATTGATGTACCTTTTGTTATGTAAGTCTCTCAACACTGGGAGCTCTCAGACTGTACAAAGGAGTCGCCCGAGAAACATGGCAAATATGCAAATTCCTGTTCCCCACTCCTAAAGATCCTGAGTCAGTGAGTCCTTGGGTGGGAGTCTCAGTACTCTGCATTGTTTCCTACATCCTATGGTTTGGCTTTGTGTCCCCACCCAAATCTCATCTTGAGTTGTAATCCCCAGGTGTTGAGGGAAAACCTGGTGGGAGCTGAGGGGATCATGGGGGTGGTTCCCCCCATGCTGTTCTCATGATAGTTAATGAGTTCTCATGAGATCTGATGGTTTTATAAGTGTTTGGTTGTTAGAACTCTTTGTTGAAGAACTCTTGCTGGTTCTTCTCTGTCCTGCTGCCTTGTAAAGAAGGTGCCTGCTCCCCCTTCCACCATGACAGTAAGTTTCCTGAGGCCTCCCCAGTCATACATAACTGTGAGTCAATTACACCTATTTTCTTTATAAATTTTAGCCAGTTTTGGGTATTTCTTTGTAGGATGGTGAGAGCAGACTAATACACTAGACCACTTCCATCCCAGGTCATTTGGTACAGCTGCTCTGAGACCACACTTTGAGAAACTCCGCCAAGTCAAGGGCAAGGAGACGTATTGAAATGTACTTTGTACAGATTGAAAAACTCAGAGTGCAGAATGTGTTAATTTTTTCCATGAAGTGAAATGTGCTAGAATCGGTTTAAGTTTTGACACAGGTTTCTCAGCTGCTGGAAGGAGGAATATCTAGCTAAAGTGGAAATTTAGGAAAAATTACAGTCATGAATTGTCAGAGATGCAAGGACTTCAGATGTCATTGGAAGCAATGCTTTTATCTCTCAGAGAAGGGAACTAAAGCCCAGAGGGGTGAAATGTCTTGCCCAAAGCCACATAGCAAGTTATAGTCAGAATCAGCTCTAGAACTAGTTCATCCTGGAGAACCACCTCCGTCTAGTGTTTGCTTTTATCCTCAGGTTGGATGGCATTCCTGAGGCTCACAAGGGTTTAACATTTTAAAATGTCCCATGGTGGCTGCTTTTGGTGTTACACAACTTCATATATAAGTTCTCAAACAAGGTCTGTTTTTTTTGTTTGTTTGTTTTTGGGTTTTTTGTTTGTTTGTTTGTAGAAATGAGGGCTCACTATGTTGTTGCCCTGGCAGGTCTTGAACTCCTCAAGTGATCCTCCTACGTTGGCCTCCCAAAGTACTGGATTATGGGCATGAACCACTGTACCCAGCCTATTATGTGTTATTTTAAATAACAAAATGCTTTTGCCAGTCTCTACCACAGGATTCTTTTTAATGCAATATTTTTGATAAATAAGATATTCCCTTCTCTAGCAGTTCACAAAAGTAGCTACAGGGAGCCACCACATTGAGTCATTTTTATAGTGGAACCACATCTTACTCAGTGGCTAAGGTCTCGAAGTCAAGGCTCATCAAAATTCACCTTGAAAGGCTCCTAGAAAATCTATCATTTCTCAATAATTTCAACAGTACAAACATTTCCTGCAGCTTTGGAATAGATCTTTCTTCAGTTGGATTGTCTGGTTTGTGTTTAGGATCATGTTACAAGAAAAAAAATATTATTTTAAACAGTAGAATCCCAGGGGTTCCCACATCCCTGAGACTTTCTAAGGGAATGACAGACTTCATTCACTATGTTTTAAGACTCTTAAGGGACACATGCTCATTCTGTGAAATGGCCAAAGGGATTTTCCATTATTTTAAAATGTTTCTTCCTGCCTTTCTCCCTCCCTCTTTTCCTCCCTCCCCACAGCAAAGGATCAGCTCATCTGCTCTTAAGGGAATCAGAATCAAAATGTTATCAGCGGAAATATCTCAGAGGTCTGATGCACTTTCCCTTATGGTAAATTATAGAGAACACAATTATTCTTTGCTTGTCCCTTCCTTATGTTATTATTGCTGGCCACTCAAGGCTCCATTGAGGTTTTGTACTGGTCACTTATTTGGTCTTCCTCACCTAATAGAAACTTTTTATGTTTTTCATCTAACACGTAACCAGCCCATCTTTGTGAGGTTGTGAATAGCTGGAAATGGCTTAGGCATTCACATTTGCCTTACTCCTCCCCACACTTTGCATTTTAAACTGGGCTTTTTATTGCTTTAACAACTAAAGTACTAGATGCTGGGATGCAGGAACTAGGTTAGGTCTTCAAAGGGATTTACTAGATGAGCGGGAAGGTGAGAGAGTAAATTTTCATAGAAGCTTCATATCCCATCCTTTCAATGTAGGCCTAACGGTAAGTGGAGTTGAGGCTCTATTATTTCAGAAAATGGAGTTCTCATTTCTAATGCCTATCCTGGCCGTTCAAGTCTCACTCTTCAATTCATACATGTATGTATACAACTTTGGGTAAGAACAACCGGTGTATTGAAAGTTATTTTTAAGCTAGGTGTGTTCCTAAAACCACTAGCTAATGTAGGAATTGGAGAGTAGAAAATTAGGTATGACCGTCATACATAAGGGTCAGCATGAATTTCTGGCCAAGATAAGTTTGCCTCCTCTCAGCTTTAATGGACACTTCAGCTTTTTCATTTGGAAAAAATGTAAATAACCCTTTGCTGTTATATAATAATTGCTAGAAATGTAATAAAAGCATACAGTTTGGGAGTACATAAGAACCTCTGAGCCAACTCATGACGGTGTGGTTAAATGGAAATACATGCATCCTGGAGGCAAGCTCCAAATCAAGTCTCACTTTCTGTGAGGTACTGCATAAGTTGCTTAATCCTTTTGAGTCTGTTTCTTCATCTGACAGGACAATTAGGATGAAAAGACCTAATGTGTAATCTTGATGTAAGTGCTTGCTCTAGGTCAAGAGATTAATACATTTATATCCCTGTTCCCCTCTTCCCCTTATGCATACTGTAAGAATCCTTTCTGTCATATCCTTCTGCTTGAGTATTCCAGGGTCATGGAACCTATTAATTTTTTGGATAGCCACTTGCATTGTTTGGAAGCTTGAATCCATTCATTCATTCCTTTATTTAGCAATAGTTATTAAGTCTCTCTTCAGTGCCAGGCAAAACTTTGCTTTACATCAAATCCTGAGTCCCTGTCTCTGTAACTCTGTTTTTGGGTCCTCTGGCCCCTGCAGCACTGCAGATTCCCCTACATGACAGCGCTACTGCTTAGTTAAGGACATGCCAAAGGTCTTTCTTGTATCTTTTCTTCTTTGAAGTATCTTCAGCTGTTTTCTTCCACCTGTCACTATCCTGTCTACCTTTGCCTAGTTGCATTTCAACTTTTTTATATCTTTCATGAAATATGGCACCCAGAAATCCCACCCCCATCTGTCGTCTGGCCAGTGCTGAGTCCTCAAGGACTCTAACTTTCTCTATCAGGACCATCTGCCTGTGCTCATGAATCTCAGACTCTGTTCAGTTTCCACCACATTTAAATAGTAATTGTGAATTTGTAATGCCCAAACAAGTGGTCTAAACACTCTGGAGTCAGTGGTAGTTCAACCAGAGGCTTGGTTAAGAGGAGCAGTGTTCCAGGTGGAAGAAAGGCCCACATGCCTGAAGGTACATGTTGGGGTCCTGTGCATTCTGACTCCAGTCTACTTCAGACTAGATGAAGATTTGACATACCCCATGTGATAACTGATTCTCTGCAATGTCCTGGTTAAATCTATTCTGTTTCTGTTTAAATCCACCACAATATTTGTGGATTAAAATAGATTGTGTTGATGTAACATGTGCAAGCAGAGAAAACACATATTATACTTTTCAAAATAAAAAAGCTTTTGTGCTTCAAGGGACATTATCAGAGTGAAAAGACAACCTGGAGAATGGGAGATATATTTGCGGATCATCTATCTGTCAAGGGACTTTTATCTAGAATATATTTTAAAAATCCTTACAATTCAATGATACAAAGATAAATAACCAAATTGAAAAATAGGCAAAGCATTTGAATGGATAGTTGTCAAGACAGGATATACAAATGGCCAACAAGAACATGAAAGATTCTCAACATCTTTAGCCATCAAGGAAATCTAAATCAAAACTACAATGAGATATCATTTTATACCGACTAGAATAACTGTAAAAAAGGCATACAACAAGTGTTGACAAGGATGTAGACAATTGGAACCCTGACATACTGCTGGTAGAAATGTAAAATAGTGCAGCCACTTTGGAAAACAGTTTGGCAGTTCCTCAAAAAATTGAACAGTTCCCATATGACCCAGCAATTCCACTCCTAGGTATTTTCCTGAGGGAATTGAAAACATGCTTCCACACAAAAGCTTGAACACAAATGTTCATAGCAGCATTGTTCATAATAGCCAACAAGTGGAAACAGTCTAAACACTCATCAACTGATGAACAGAGAAACATAATATATCCATATAAGGGAATATTACTCAGCTGCTAAAAGGACTAGAGTACTGATTCATGCTACATGGATGAAACTTTAAAAACATGACAAATGAAAGAACCAGACACAAAGGGACAAATATTACATGTTTACATTTATATGAAATGTCCAGAGTAGGCAAATCCAGAAAGACAGAAAGTAGATTAGTGGTTGACAAGGACTGAAAGAGGGGAGAATGGGGAGTAACTGCTAACGGGCATGAGATTTTTTGGGTCTGTGTGTTTTTGTTTTGTTTTGGTTATGAAAATTTTCTGAAATTAGATAGTGGTAATTCTATAGCTTTGTTAAATGGGAGAATATTATATCTGAATAATATCTTTTTAAAAATGAAAATTCATCTTAAGGAAAAAAGAATTTTTGCTCAAGGAAGATTTTTGAGAAAGGTCTATATGGTGATTAGGATTCATCTAAAGGAAAGATTTTTCTACGAAAAGAAAATGTGCTGGAAGTAAGAGAAAGTAATATGGGGACAGAACTAAATTTGTCTTTTAAGGCATCAGTTTAGACATTTATTTTGATAAATGGATTATTATTTCCAATGTAAAATATCATTTATGTCAAATTAGTAGGAAACAACTTTTCTTAGGAAAGTTTACAAACTTTCAAAAATAAACATTCCAATGACCAACAAAGGAAAACAAACTCAACCCGTAATCCTATACTGTTTTGTAACACAAAGAAACAATATATTAAAAAACAAAATACTGAGCAATGCATTATGACATTTTATTCCAGTGATCGCTATTAAAGTAACACAGTTCTCAAGAATGAGGTGGGTCCATAGGAAAAGGTGTAGTATTCAAGTAATCGCAACCCTCTTTTCAGAGTTATACTTATAGCTTATTGCCCAATACACTCCTTCATTTACTTCTGTTGGGCATTTTCACAGAGCCTTATTCATAATCCTCTTTGAAAAAAAGTGAGCATACTTGCTGAAAAGAAACTCAAGTTCACATAAAACAAATATTTACATTAATAAAAAAATAAAACATCACGGAGTTTTCTGTTTGGAGAATGCTCTGAAAAATTCTAAAGTGTAAAGTTATTGCAGGCATATAAATTCTGAAACCATGTGGTTTGAGCTTCTACAAAAATGCTTACACTGTACTAAATAATAAAAAGATCTTGTCGTACTCTGGGTTGCAGATCCGGGGCATAGTTCCTAAGTTTATGCTTTTTCAAGTCTGGTTGTTTTCTCTGAATATTCCACAGGGTGGCAGTACAGGAAAGCCATATGCTGTTAACAAGTCTATTCAAAGTGAACCTGCCAAAGAATTTAAGGCTCTCTATGTACAAAAGACTGTTTTCTGAACTAGGAGTTGATGATCAAGTGGATTTAATGTTTTAAAGAAAACAAATTGGAAGATAACTCACATTACAAATTTTTTCACTTTGTTATTTTGTTTTGTTAAAACCGCTAATATTCTTTAAAAAGTGACTTCATGTACTCTATTCAATGTGTGATTTAAATGCCACATTCAAATTACCTATGGTATAATAAGTAGACTATATTCCTTCTGAATATTGAAAACATGGGCTATGCTATAGGATCATTAATATGAAAATACATTTTTGAAAATCAAAATTATAAACTGACAAGTATCTGTATGTTATATTAAAATTAGGATGAATACTCACAAGTAAAGGTAAAACCATTTTCTTGGATCAAGAAATATGAGAACACGAACACATTTTTGATATTCCATAGGGGTTTTGAATGTTTAATCAAGGCCTTCCTTATTGTTATATAAAGTATTTTAAAATTAGTTGCTTGTACATTCTATTTGTTCCACTTTTATGGCACAGTTGACTGTTTGAAGGCTAATGAGTAATAAATATAGCTGGTACTTGCTGTGAATTTCTACAAGATCTGTTTAGCACATGCCAAGTGTAGAAAGTTTCAGCAGCTGGAGACGATGCATAGTAAGAGATTTCAGAGTTATTCTGCAAGCCATGCATATCCTGCTGGCAGGATCCTCCAAGGAAAGCACTACTCATTCGAGCTGCATTTGATATATGTACTCAGAATTTGGAAATAGATCAAGAACTTGGATATACTCTGGGTGATTATCTCGATTAGGTAGTAAGAGTGTCTTTCTAAAATATTCTAAAAGCATAATTAGATTATTTCAAGCCTTCTTCCTGATTCCTACTCCCTTCTCTGCCTTCCACCTCCCTACTTCCTTCGTCATCCCTAGGCAACTTAAAAATTTGCTTTTTATTTTTACTTTTATTTTTTTCTTTTTGAAACAGAGGCTCACTCTGTTGCCCTGGCTGCAGTGGCACGATCGTGCAGTGGCGCGATCTCGGCTCACTGCAACCTCTGCCTCCTGTGTTCAAGCAATTCTCGTGCCTCAGTCTCCCAACGTAGCTGGGATTATAGTTGTGCACCACCACACCTGGGGCTAATTTTTGTATTTTTAGTGGAGACGGGATTTCACCATGTTGGCCAGACTGGTCTCAAACTCCTGGCCTCAAGCAATCCGCCCACCTTGGCCTCCCGAAGTGCTGGGATTACATGCATGAACCACCACGCCTGGTCTTACTTACATTCTCTTTTTCAGTGTTGTTCTTTGTATGTCTTTTTGTTGTTTTAATGTTTCTTTTTTATCAATCATTTCTGGCCATTTAGGCTGTGATTAGCACCTGAAGTGGGACAGTTTTTAAAGAGCATTGGGGGCAGTTTCTGTCAACATGATCCCACTGTCTTAGCCTCAAAGGGGCTCTATTGCTGTCGCCAACTTTTGGCTGAGGCTGGAAAAAGGAAGGGGACTGGTGATGATGGAGTGGGCTGATGCAGGAAGAGGGGCCTGGGTCAAATTTTCAACTTGTTCTTGAAGATGTTTATTCTGTAAATGACTTTCTCAGAACAGCAGCAGAGCCACAGTGGGATAATTTTACTTGGTAAGAACTTGTCGTGCTCTCCTCATTACTGCAAGATCTTAGAATAATGCTGAGAAACATTTTATTCCTGTACCCATGCCGGGCCTCCTCCTAGGCCTCCACCTGAATGTACAAGAGCTGTAATGTTTGGCCTCATGTTTGTTCAGCTTTTTCTAATGCAACTCTGTGTTTTAAAAGTTAGCCCTTTTTATTATTTTGTCATCATCATTTAAGAAGGGAGCTGGCATACTCCATGAATAGTCAATTCATAGAGTTAATAAGGATACAGTAGATGTCTTTACATTAAAAGTGCCAATAAGGATGTTTACCTTTATATGTGTTAGGAGATCTTCTGCTATCAGCGTCACCCCGAATCAAGGGAGGAACTAGGAAGTAAGAGTTATGTTCATCAGATACTGTGGTCTAACATCCTTCAGAGAATACCTTTGTGTGAACTCTCTGAAAGTTTATTCCCAAGAAAATACAACATACCTTAGAGATGAGCCCTCTCCTGGGGGCACCAAACTCTTAATACCTTCATATAAAGCAAACAGAAAAGAAAGATCCAGCTGGTTTGATGAAAAATTACCATTCATATGTTAATAGCAATTGTTAAGCAGCCCCAAAGCCCTGCAAGAAGGAACAGTTATTCTGACTTGTATGGACATTAGGCCTACTTGATGTGATACTGTCAGTATCCACTTTGCAAATCGAGCACTTATTTATAAACCGGAATGGCAAACAGCCATCAGAATAATGTTTATTGATCACCTCTTCAGACACATTTTAGGCTTCTTTGAATGTTTAGAATTCCAATTTCATTTCATGAGTAGGTAGGATAGAGTTAAGGCATACAAACAGTTTGTGATCCAGGTGGCATGGAAAACAGGCTAACAGACAGATGGGAAGGAACGAGTCAGAAGGGCAAAGACACCACGAAGAATTGTTTAGATGTTTTTTGACTGAATGTGGGACCTTTTTGTGCTAGATGTTGTCCTAGGAATTTACATTTTTTAAATTATACTTTAAGTTCTGGGATACATGCGCAGAATGTGCAGGTTTATTACATAGGTATACATGTGCCATGGTGGTTTGCTGCACCCATCAATTCGTCACCTACATTAGGTGTTTCTCCTAATGCTATCCCTTCCCTAGCCCCGCACAAGCCAACAGGCCCCCGTGTGTGATGTTCCCCTCCCTGTGTCCATGTGTTCTCATTGTTCAACTCCCACTTATGAGAGTAATTTATATTTTAATGATGGTAATAATAACTATGGTAAATACTTGACATCGGGGGTCCTTATCCCCCAGTGGTAGTCTGTGGCCTGTTAGGAACTGGGCTGCACAGCAGGAAGTGAGCAGTGGTCCAGAGAGCAAAACTCATCTGTATTTACAGCTGCTCTCCATGGCTCACATTATCACCTGAGCTCCGCCTCCTGTCAGATCAGCAGCTGCATTAGAGTCTCAGAAGAGCACAAACTCTGCTGTGAACCGGGCAAACCCTGCTGTGAACCGGGCAAACCCTGCTGTGAACTGGGCAAACACTGTTGTGAACTGGGCAAACCCTACTGTGAACTGCGCATGTGCTGGATCTGGGCTGCATGCTCCTTGTGAGAATCTAATGCCTGATGATTTGTCACTATCACCATCACCCCCAGATGGGACCATCTAGTTGCAGGAAAACAAGCACAGGGCTCCCACTGAGTCTACATTATGGTGAGTTGTATAATTATTTAATTATATGTTACAATGTATTAATAATAGGAACAAAGTGCACAATAAATGTCATGTGCTTGAATCATCCCAAAACCATCCCCCTCCCCTGGTCCGTGGAAAAATTGTCTTCCACAAAACCAGTTTCTGGTGCCAAAAAGATTGGGAACCACTGTTTTACATGCATTAACTTAATCCTCAGAAAAAACTTAAAAGGCTTACATTTCTTTCCCTATGGTATAGATGAGGAGACTAAGTCTCAGAGAGGTTTTTCCTTTAACCTGGGGTCACACAGCTAAGAGATAGGAGAGTTAGAATTCAAATCCAAGTTTTTTTTTTTTTTTCAAACATGTTTGTGTTATGTCTTTAAAACTCCATAAAACTTATTCTTCTGAGAAATGAGGAAACAAGAAATCATGATTTTTCTCTTATTACCCACAAGTTGACTGTGTGTATTTTATGCTAATAAAAAATTCTCTGGGGTAAAAAACAGCAATAATACATGTAACTAGGATAACCATACCCATCGATTGCCTGGGACAGATCGTTCAGATCTGTTACCCTGGTGCAGTTATTGATAGCATCCCCTTTCAATCTTAATAGTGTTCCGATTTGAACAATGAATTACCTGGTGACCCTGAATTTAACCTCCTCATTTGCCAGAGCAGATTCTGAGAATAGAGAAGCCCTGCGAGTTTGGAGTTGGTGAACAGTTGACTAGTCATTTCTCTTGCACTCTATGGACCACCAATACCACCTCATTCTAGGCATCTTTAGGAGAATGACAACATTTGGTCTTTGGACTATTTGAAGGTAGATGTTATGGGGTGCAGACCGGTGAATTCTGGCATGGTATTTCCACACACTCCTATATCTAAACATTCCAGTTCTCCCTCTTTGATTTTCTTGGTGTTCAGCCTTCAGGCAGACTTTCTGTCCAGACTTCCAAGCCTATGAGCCATCTACCACACTGGTGCTAGTTAAATGCATTGGTTGGTCAGAAAAACTTTAAATAGTGGACTCTCAAATGATCATTATATTTTTATGAGCCAGATAAAAAAGCTCAAGTAAATTTTCCAAAAATATAACTTCATATGATTGTTTGTTACTTATACATGAGCAGATCTGTATTCACATAGAATAAATATAGTTTTACCAGTCACCGCAGTCAAGTAGGACTAACAATTTCCAAACCTTCCTTTTTTTCTTTTAGAAAAATGGTATGATGGTCAAAGTAATGGTTTGTATTTAAATGTTACGTTAAAATATGGGATTGAAAGTGATGACTTACTGAATAATATATACTATTAATAACATATTTGTATATAGAACTCTAGTGTTTTAAAGAAATTTTGCATCTATTAGCTTACTTAATCCTCCAGCACTCCTGTGATGAAAGTAGGACAGGGAATTTTATCCATTTTTATAGAGGAAGCACCTGAACTGTGGAGAAGCTAAGTGAATTTTTGCCACTTGGAAGTAAAGCCAGGGCCAAAACCAAGAACTATCCTTCCAGGCCAACAGCCTTCCACTGAACCAATGTTCCCAATGTTCATCTCTGTTCCGTCAACACATTCACCCAAAAGCTTAAAAATCACACTTGGTTTCTTATACTCACTTCTTATTTTTCCTACAAAAATAAACTCTTAATCTTTACTAATCTGTAAAGCCTTTTTAGATAAAATTCTATCCATTCTATTTGGGGTAAGAGTACCCTATTTTATTTGGAATATGTGTACCCTCTTTTCCCCCTTTTTCTCCTTGCCTTTCTTTCCTATTCCACATCTCCTAATATAAGTCCCTTTTACTTCCTTTCTTTCTTATTTTCTCCTAGACTTACAGAGGAACAGGAAGGATATAGGCTGCTTGAGAGAAGATAAAAAAGCACCTCAATATGTGTTATTTATAAGTGACTCAACAATTGTCAAATAGTTGGATCTGATGGATTACAGAGAGTCGGCATCATAACTTCAAAACCATGTGACTTTCATATCAGCAGGCTCTGGAAGTCCCTTGGGTTTTTACCTGTCACAAAATACCTGAGACGGGGTCCCTGGGTCCTATAATCACATTTATTTTTGGCAGTTGAATTAAAGCTAGACTTTAACACTGAACTTTTGGGCTCCAAATACATAAGTTATTTATATTATCCAATAAAACATAGACATTTAAAATGAGCAGCCCTTATTCCTGAAGATTTGATAGGAAATCATGTTTCTAATTTCTTCTTTGAATTATCTTCTTCACAACACACAAGGCAAGTTAAGACATGTCTTTCTCCTACCAAATCTAGAAAACCTTTCTGCCAGCATTTCTCCTTTGCTTGTGCATGTTTAATACAAGTCCCAAGAGGTCAGAGTTCATTCTATGTCCATGGAAACCAGATTGGAAATTACCTTGCCCTTTCTATTAAAGGGAGAAGATAATACTGGTTTATTCAGGGAAACCCAACATATTCCATATCTAGCTCCTCCTTGAGTCTTAAGATGTGATTTCAATGCCAATGCAGTTTCTAAAAACAAATGTTGCTTGAATTTTCAGTAAGTCACTGTTGTCAGGGTTGTGATGTCCTCCTTACAACCCTGGTACCTCTGGGAACGATGTCATGGTATAGTGATGAAGCAATCAAGTCACTTAAAGGATAGCCGTGAGCAATAGGAAACTGTAAGGATCAGCCTATTTTCAATCCTTCAATCTTCATAGTGTCCCAATTTGTCTTTCTTGAGCTAAACTACTAAAGCTAGTCACAGCACCATGTAAAATGAGGAGCTGTGTTTTCAGAAGCTAACCATCTTTCAAAGGAAGGATGAGCACAGAATCGAGGCATGGTTCCACACTTAGGAATTTGATAGAAGTGTTTTTCTCGTGCTTGGTCATGTTTCAGTCAGCCTCATTGTTTGAACTTCATGTTTTGATGTGCTTGTTTAATTCATTGTTGACCCATTCAGGTCTTTGGGGGACTCTATATAAACAACTATGAAGAGAGCTCACTGCCTAGACTCACTGCATGGAAATGTAATTTAATCAACCTTTCAGAATTGGGTATTAGAAGAAATGAAGCAGTTGGAAAAAGATAAGTAGCAGGATACTGCTGATGTGGGCTCTGGGGCTAGACAGGTTATGGTCCAGATTGCCTTCAGAAGTGAATGTCATCCTCTTCCTCAAAGAAGATCTGAAGTGCTAAGATGCTCACTAGTAATTGTGCATTGTTTAACTGCTTACTCAAATGTGTCCTTCTCAGATACTTGAGTAATCTCATCTGTTCAGTGCATTGTCAGAAAATCTGGGTTCTAGTCTAGCTGTGCATCTAAGTCACCAACTAACTGTATGACCTTGGGAAAATTGCTTTGACTCTCTGTGCATGAAGATTGGATGACATCAGTATTTTTTTTACCTTTTTTATTTTATTAACCCACCTATCTTTTCAAAAACATTAAAATTTCATGCCCTTCCCTAATTTTTTAAATCACCAAATGTCCATAGTAACTATAATCAAAATGGCATTCATATTGGATAATGTTCTTTTAAAGATATTTGACACTAACTTGATTCTGATATGTGCCACTTCTTTCACTTACCAAGTTTGAACTCCTGAGGTTTTTTTTTTAGGGCCCTGAAACCCTATATTCTGTCATGATACCTATTTAGAAAAAAGTGCTTTCTTTTTTTTTTTTTTTTTTTTTGAGACGGAGTCTCGCCCTGTCGCCCAGGCTGGAGTGCAGTGGCCGGATCTCAGCTCACTGCAAGCTCCGCCTCCTGGGTTCACGCCATTCTCCGGCCTCAGCCTCCCGAGTAGCTGGGACTACAGGCACCCGCCACCTCGCCTGGCTAGTTTTTTGTATTTCTTAATAGAGACGGGGTTTCACCGTGTTAGCCAGGATGGTCTCGATCTCCTGACCTCGTGATCCGCCCGTCTCGGCCTCCCAAAGTGCTGGGATTACAGGCTTGAGCCACCGCGCCCGGCCTATATAAAAAGTGCTTTCAAAAGAACCACTTTCTGGTTTTCTCTTATCTCTGCGGTTCCTCAACAAGAATGTCAGGAAAGCTTACTTTACTGTTTACTCCATTTTGACTGTGAACATCCCTGGGCTTTCACATCAGATGCCCACACACGTGCAGGTCAGAGTCAGGATTCATCAGTTGGTCTCTCTCTCTTTATCTCTCTCTTTCTCTTTCTCTCAGTACCTTTCAGTTAATCTGAAACAGAAAGAAATGTTTACTGCTCTCCGTTTTGATATTCTCTGATTGCTTATTTGATTTGCATGTAGCATTTTGTTGAATTAGTTACCTAAATTGGAATGTTGGGTATAAATATTGCTTTGAGTCTGTGAATTATTCTCTTCATGAACTTCAGCAAATGCTCAGTTGTTTTCCGTGTGGTAACACATTCTTTATCACTTGTAATTTTGCCAGCCTGGTGGCATGGAATTATCAGAGCAGGAAAGGAATTCGGAGCATCAGATTGGGTCCTCTCAGTTTTACAGAAGAGAACCCGAGGCTCCATGTTCACTGCAATTGAGTCTCACTGGGAATCAGGTGTGATTTTGCTTAAATTTCAGCCTCTTCTTTAAGATGCCTATACAATGCTTACAGTTTTTCATAGGATCTATTCCCATCAGCTGTTCTTTAAGTATTGGCTTCTGTACTTCATAATTTTGGAACTTGGGTTACCTAATTGAAGATGTTGATTTTTGCTTTGCTAAAAGCTTCTAAAGATATAAATAAGTAATTGTGGGAAGATTCTTGACGGCCTTTCAGCTGAAATAATAATCTCTTGGATTGATAGAGTTGGATTGATAGAGTTTCTTGTAAGAGCTAAAAGCACTTCTTACATATTAGCACATTTATCGTCAACATCCCTGTGGAACTATAGCAACAGATTTAATTGTCTGGATGATTCAACAAAACTTTGAACAAGGATTGGCCAAATGACCCATTGTGTGTCCTGCCCATGAGTTCAGTCTAAATTACTGGGATTAAAGAAATTATAAGACAAAGTCCTGGCTTTGTATTAGTTATCATAATGAGATATGCAATTATGAGATGAGAAAGAAACACAGGATGCTGTGTATAGGTTATTAAATTATAGAAGACAGTAATATTGCAACTTGAGATTGTGGCTAAATCTAGGGACATGGTAGCTGTGGGAGCAGGTGAGATGGAATATAGATTTATGCTAAAACAAGGAGAAGGGAGAGAGGAGCATTAGGCTTATGATGAAAAGGCATCAACCATACAGCAGGAGTTTTATTGGCCAAACTGGAAGCATGAGTCAAGGGGAGATCAAGAGAGATTAGAGAATGTGGTAGGCTAGAAAGGTGAAAATACAAATCAACTGAAGAGGAAGAAAGGTAGTTAAAAGCTGATAAACATTTGTATACCACTTCAAGCTTTTTCAAGTATTTTTGCGTCCCCAGATAATCTCCAAGGTTTGTTCTTAGTCAAGTACTCTTTCTTCTTCTTCTTTTCAAACATGAGATTTAAAAAGGATGATTCATATTATACCCATTTTAACAGATGAGAAAACTGAGGCCTAGAGAACCTAAAGGGCTTTCTCAAGGTCCCATGGTAATTGGCAAAGACTAAACAAACAAACCTAATATCATTTAATCCTCTGGTAACTCACACTCATTCTACTTCCTCTTCTTCCCCCTTGGTTATCTCTAAGCCTATTTGAACCTTAAGCCCAAGACCCAGTCCTTTGTGTAGCTTTTGCTGACTACCTCAGCCATTCCCTGTCATGCCAGAGGAGCCCACCTTAGCTTCCTTCATCTTTCTTCACCTTTCATGATCTATTTGCTATGTATATTTTAAGCAAGGAAACTGCCTGCCTTGGGAACAAAATCTTGAATTCACAGATTATGACTGTATCATCAGGGTTGGTTGTTTACTTAAGGAAGGACTTTAGCCGAGATTAATGGCATGTGATGAAGGATGCATTGTTGCATCAGCTTGGCTTGCAGAGGTGAAATGAAAGGCAAAACCTTTCCTATTTACTAATGGCCATAACTGCGGCAAGAAATCTATTGTTTAAACACATAGAACTTGACAATGGAAGTGGAAAGGAGAACAGAATCACTACATATTCCGATATTTCTTCCCAATACTTATTTTATAGTTTTATCAATGTAGTAGCTTCCAAACTCCTTTTGTGTTTTGTTATTATCCTCTGAACTCAAATCCATCTTTCCAGTGCTGCCAAAATTGTTGGTCTAAAACACAAATCTGACTCTGTGACTTATCTAGTAAAACCCTTCAGCAGTTCCCTCACTTGTCTAGAGGAACAATGCAGCCTTCTTAACTGGATATACAATGACTCCATCACTTGCCCCACCAGCTCTCCAGCTTCCCTTTTTGTCACTCTCTACCTTGAAACGTATTTCACCTCACTTGTATTTCCACAAGCACCCTATGAACATAGTGTCGCCTTTTCATATCTTTACTGCTTCCTTTTTCTGTGCCTTCCTTTCTGTGCCTTTCTTCCCTGAACCATCCTCCTTTCCCATTTCTAGTTGGCCTAAAGGACCCTCTTTAGGGGTTATATATGCCTTTCTGTGTATTATAATTGAAATAAGGAAGTGATTACAAAGTAATGTCTTTAAATTTCATTGTTTACCATTGTTCACATCTCATGTAGTCCCTGTAACCACTTCATACTTGGCACACAGGCAATTAGGAAAGGTCTGTTGAATAGAATCAACCTATAAGAGGGATATTATCATGTAGATTTTTCATGTGATAAAAATCATTTTCAGAGCAACTCGCTATCTTTCCCAAGGTTCAGAACTAGGAAATGGAGGGAACTAACTGCTACACTACAATGCATCCCACAATTCTGCTTTAATTTCTATCTGTTCCAGCAAATTGTAAGAGTGGAATTGTAAGGTTCTCAAGGGCAGAAATAACTTTTTTCTTATTTCCTGAACCCAAGCATATTAGTATAGGAAGAGCTCAAAAGTGTTTGGTGTAATTCACCCGAATTTTCTTCGTATGCCCTTCTTGATTATTTTTATTTTGGAGATAGTTTCCATCTCTATCTTTGAATACTGTCTATACTAAAGAGCCACTATTTCCACAATTATTCAACTGACAAATATTAAAGAAAGACTTGATTGGTTTTTTCCTTAAAATTAGTTTTCTAGATTCTCTTATTGGTGATCTTATCAAATGTCTCTCATAGACTCTCAATATAATGAGAATGATGGTATAATTTATCACACTTTTGAGAATGAACGGGAACACTATTAACAATTATTTTAAGAGGACTGATGTGACTGGAGCTGTGCTGGCCAAAACCAGGATGTGTGGTCACCCTAAGTATAGTGACTCAGAGATAGTGGTAACTTAAATTCAACACTTTTATCCAAGCCCTTAAATCAAACCTTTGTTGTCCTCTAAGTTTATCATAGCATAGCAAAATGATGACAGTCAAGCACAGCTTCTCAAAATGTAAAATTCCTTGACAAAATCTGGAATGCCCAAGGAAATAATATATATTTACCAACATTAAAATGCTTATATGAACCTCAAAATTAAGTTTATTTTTCTTTAAAACCACCACCAGAGGTAACTTTTATGAAAGAATGGTAGGAGAGTTGTTTGCAACCAGCATGCTGTGGCCCTCTAGAATACATAAACCTTGCCCAGGGATACTACCAAATTTGGATCAGCGTATAAAGTGTATATTCTGGGTTTTCATACCTTTATTGGCATGCCTGTCTGGTAGCATCCTGGCTGACTTAATTGTTCATAAAATACAGTGGAAAGTGGGGACCAACTTTCTCTTATTTAAGAGAGAAAATGCTGGGTAACATGAAGCTGTTGGTAAATATAAAGAGTTTTTTAATGGGGATGTACAAGAACTTTGTCTTATTAGTACATAAGGGATGTAGTCAAGGCAGTTGTCCACAGAGACTCCAGCCTGAAGGTTATCCCAATGAAGAGTGACAACCACAGATGCTATTCTAGATATTCTGAGCTAGTATATGTTATAGTTTGATTATTAAAAGTCCTGGTAATAAAAATAATAAGAGTGTGCTGTGAAAACAAAAAGATGGAGAATCATTGTTGCAGAATAGGTATTCCAGACTGCCCTACCCCACTCCACCGTGTATTAAGACTTTTTGACTCAGAGGCAACTATGGATATTATTTTCTTTTTATTTCTTTTATTTAAAAATCAAATGATTGTCAGTAAAGGAAGGTCATGTGCAGATACCTAATACCTAATGTGGAAATAGACCACAAGCAAGTTTTTTGGAAGTAATTTTCTTCTCTGGTGCTCCTCTTGCCTTAAAAGTATATTTAGGACATATTCATGGGAGAATTTCACTAGATTGGTTTTCATGTAGACAAACACTACTTCCTTATGGGTCTTTTGAAACTATCTGGAGGTGTTTTGATGGTCATGGTGACTGAAAGGACACCACTGGGATCAGTGGGTGGACATCAGGGGTAGTAACACCCCTTTGCCCTTCAGTATACAGAAGTGTCCCATACAGTAAAGAATTGTCCTTCACCAAATGTCAATAGTGCCTCATTGTGAAATGTCATGGAGAGCATGTATTCTGATTTGGTAACATGTACTCTGTTTTCTCCACATGTGTAGAAGTCAAAGCAATATTTTCATGTTTTAAAACTACTGAAAATCACTCCCACCTGAGCTTTCTATTCTGTTAGTATGATTATTCTGACTGAGAACTTTTTTAAATATTTGGCAAAGCTCTCTTTATTAGCTTGTGCAGTCTACCTACTTCTTATTTGCATTTTTAAAACTTCCCTTATTGCAACAGCTGTGCAAATGCCATTACAGCTTAGGAAGGAAAAAAGAAATAGGCTATGTTTATGAACCAAATTAATGAAAGGCATTACTAAAGAAAATGATTGCTCAAGCTTTATTACCTAGAAATGAATAAAATAATGTGTTGCTGAATCCAAGTAGAACTGAAATCCAAAAGATAAGAATCTTATAAAAAGACACGTCACCACTTGTCCCTAGAAGCATAGATTTTAATATTTTAGGTAGATCTTTATGATTACTTCAATGAACTTGGATAGCAATAGAGGATCTGTATTTCTTGGCAAATCACTGTAAGTTTAGGGCAGTCTTTGTCAGTTAAAATTTACATTGCTAATCATATGTGAAGCAGAATAATTTTGTATGTAGAAGATGCTCAGCAGGTATTTGTTGGCAACTGTATAGATGAATAAGGTAATGGAAGAATGAATGAATGTTTGTTCCTTGTGGCTTTCTAGTAACCAGGAATCTGTGGCTCTAAGTCTTAGCCAAGGGTAATTAATGGTAGAAACTTTGGGGAAAGACTTTGGTGGAAGTTATTCAAAATTAAAAGGCAAGACAAGGTCAACATTTAAAAACTACAAGCATAGAATCAGAGTCTGCAAATAGACTTCTTCATCACCAAAACTCAAACCATGTTCAAACTCCTCTATAATATCTGATTTGAACTTTTGTCTAAGACCCTTTATTTACTTATAAAAATGTAAGATTTTTATACCCTTAGTTTTAACAATCCACATTGGGGTCAGGGCCTTCCAAACTAAAGCTGCATTTCAATAAACTTCTTCCTTTTGGTCACCAGAATATCCCCTAAATTAATTAAAGCCTGTAGGGTTTTAAATATAGACCTGAGTGATACCACTTGTTTATACAGTAATGATCAATTCTGAAGGAGGATAAAAATGCTGTGTTTACAATGTAAGAGTGTGGTTGGATTTTTAACTACATATTTGAAAAGATCCAGTGGGATTACTTGTGCCTGGTTAACACACCCCTGGAGTGCCTGTCTACTTATAACATTTATGGTAGCTGCTCTTTAGGGTGAGGATGGGAGGGGAACTCCTAGGGAATCAAGGGAGGTCAGTCACAAGACTATGCCATTGTCTACCTACAGTACTTTCTGGGAGTAAAGGTGCACTCCCTCCCCTCATTGTCCTCCTTTGAGAAATCAAAACCTGATTTCTCTAGTCTCACAGGCTGGTAGGTGGTGCAGCTGCCCCCTCCCCACTCTCATCGCATCACTGTAGTTTGCGTAGAGTACTCAGAGATTGCAAGCTTTCCTTTCCTCCCCCACATTTATTAAGACTTCCCCTTTTTTCTCCACTTTTTTATTGTAATAAAAGATATATAACAAAATTTACCATTTTAACTATTTTTAAGTACACAATTCACTGGCATTAATTATATTCAGATGTTGTACAACTATCCCTACTATCTCCAGAATTATTTTATCACCCCAACATAAACTCTATTACTAAGCAATAGCTGCCAATTCTCCTCTTCCCCCCAGAAATCTCTTATCTTTCTCTCTCTGTGAACTAGCCTAGTCTAGATATTTTATATAAGTATTATCATACGGCATTTTTTTTTTTTTGGTGTGTGTTTTCACTTAACATGTGCTCAAGTTTTATCTGTGTGGCATGCATCAAAATTTTACTGTTTTTGCCGGCGGGATAGTATTCATCGTATGTAATTACCATATTTCGTTTATCCATTCATGGGCTGATGAACAGCTGGGTTGTTTCCACCTTTTGGCTATAATGCTATGAATATTTCACATATAAGTATCTGTTTGAATCCCTGTTTTTACTTCTTTTGGATATGTATCTAGCAGTGCAATTGCTGGGTAATATGGTAATTCTATGTTTAACTTTTGGAGGAACCACTTAAGGTAACGTTTTATTCCCTTTTGTAAAAGGGATCTCTCCTTCTCTTCCTGCCAAGCCAGAAGATAGCCAGATGCTATGTGTAAACACTGTTCATTTAGGGGACAACAGAATGTCAGATGTAATAACGATTCATTTTGACACAGACTAAATCAAGGCACAATACTATCCTGGAAACATTTTCTTTAATATATGCCCACTAAGGGGGACACTTACTTTCTATTCTCTGGGTGGAATGTCATTGCATTTCTCTAATAAGCTGACCAGTAACCGTCTCAGTAGCTGTATGATCTACACTCTGAAGAGGAAAGACTGTGCCAAAAAGTCTGGGGTCATTCTCTCTCTTCTGATGCTTATTTGTAAAACTCCTTCTCTCTTCAGCTAGACTCTTAAGTTTCTGAGAGCAGATGCTGTCTGTATCCTAGGCTTTTAACATGGGTCAGTGCCTTGAACATGGTGTTTGCACAATAAAGAGCTAGTGAATAGTACAAGTGATTTCGGGACCATTTTGTTCTGTTTTTAAATAGTCTTGCATAGACATTTAATAAATTGGGTGATAAAATATGACTCTGTGTGGTAGTCAAAACGAGGCAATCAACCCATGTTAGGTGACTGCTCCAGATGGCTCACTAGGCCTTCCCTACAGTATATGAACAGAGCTACCCTGGTGCGCAAAGCTCCGTTTCTGCCTACCTTTGGGAGCAGCCCGTACAACGTTTTGCTTAATGGTGTCGAAGTGGACTTGTTATTTGGAGATCATCCATGTCAGATGTTTGGTTTTTGTTGTTTAATGAGAGGTCATTGGCAAATTTGCTACAGTGGAGATTGAATCCTAATGGGAAAAAAAGGATAATGACTGCTAGCAGAAATACTCTAAGATGTGTAGAGAAAAGAAAAGCAAGGCCCAGAGAGGTTGGATGTAACAAAATCACTACCATAGATGAATACTGGAGTTATCGAGTTCGGTTTTGATGTTTTACTGAGGTCTGCATCCCTGTGAAAGTGTGGCCTCACCTGAAGGTAGGATTCATTCCAGGTGTCTGTTTTCTCTTTTAAAAAGGTAGGTCCCTGGACTAAAAATTAGAAGGCAGGCTTAGGTAGGCAGGAGAAGGGA
This sequence comes from Papio anubis, assembly GCF_008728515.1. NCBI lineage: Eukaryota > Metazoa > Chordata > Mammalia > Primates > Cercopithecidae > Papio > Papio anubis. Next base: position 56,595,342 of record NC_044986.1, on the reverse strand, counting down.
TTTGTTTTCTTCCTGAATGTAACAGGCCAAGAGGGCATCCAACATATCAATGCAGACTCTTTGCTTCTGACATTCTTGTCTTTAATGAGGTCCTGTTTTAGCAAAATGAAATGAACCTTGGAAGGAATGTAAAGCTCAGAGGCTTAAGAACCGGGGTGCATGGAGTTTTTCTGCCAACCCTAGAGGTCAAGTGCTCTTTATATATGCAAATTTTCTAGCAGATGCAGGATAGGGCCAGGTCTGCTAACTTAGAGCCCGTGGTACCAGGACCCATGTCTTTGGCTTAATACAGTTATAGACTGTTAGAGTAGGAGGAGGGGCCTCTGATATCATTTAAAATTTTGCTCTTCATATAATACGTGAGAAGAATGAATGATGTGCAATGCCCAAGATCCCATTTCAAGCTAATGACTAAGATGAAGCTGAAATGAGGTTTCCAAACTCCTGACCCAGTACTTATTCTGTTAAATTTATCGTTTTTCAATGGATTTTTAAAAATAGCTTGTGGGACATTTGTAAATATTTCCAAAACTTTAAACTTCATTTAAAAACAAACAGGTTTATATTCAGTAGAAGATTGGATTCACACAGCCGTTTAAGATAATCAAATTCAGAATTTCAATCTAAAATGTGTACTTTGTTTTTGAAATCAAAAACACTTAGGACAGAATTGTTTTTTAATATGCATCATAAATATAAATACAACTCTAACGTGCCTTCAAAAGACTTAATATAGATTTAGGACCTCAGTTTTGATCAGCTTAAGAAAATAGAATTTTATGAAACTCAAGATGTTTTATACATTTGAAAAGGTCACCCTAAATAAATACAGGACTTAAATAATTTTTTAAGCTCTCTCAAAATTTCTATTTAGGGTTCCCAGGTCAGATACAGAATGCCCAGTTAAAGTTGAATTTCAGATAAACAAGAAATATTTTCTTCTGGTATAAGTGTCTCCCATGAAATATTGGAGACATATTTATACTTTTAAAAATATTCATTGTTTATCTGATAATTCAGATTTAACTGAGGGGCATATATTTTATTTACTGAATCTGGCAACCCAATTTTCATTATATTTATTATTTTAATGTTACTATGTTAGACTTTCTTACTATATTTAGATTATCCACAGTTTAGGTGCTAGGCATTAGAAAATGAATAAAACCTACTTTTCCTCAAGAAATATAGAGGAAATATGAACAGATAACCTTAATAATGCAGTAAGTACAGATATGAAAGCAAACAGAAAGGTACTTGGGCAACCTGGTGATTAGGGAAGGCTTTTGCTGGAAATGATACTTGGGCACAGGTGTAACAGATGAGGGAATGTTAACCACCTCATGAGACATAGGAAGGGGGTTCCAGGAAGAAGCAATGGGAACAGTGAGTCAGTATTGTGTGTATTTGTTGTGGCTCTGCTGGAAGTCAGAGTTGAGGAAGCTTTTGAAAACATCGCCACAATGGTGCTTCAGATGGACCATTCTGGCTGTGACCTGGACAGTGCATATCAGGAGGCCGGGATTGGAGGTAAGGCAGCTTAGAGACTGCTGCAATAGTCCATCTCGGGAATCATGAGTCAGAACTAGGGCTCTGAAAACTGAAGGAGAAGGAACAGACCAAAAAAATGTGCCACAGACAAAATCACCTGTCATTTCTTGTTAGTTAGATGTAGATCTCACAAATAGTAGGTGGTAACTAGATACGTTTTTTCACTTCAAGAAAATAGAAACGTGTACGTGGTAAAAGCATATTTTTAAAAAAACCTTTCAATTATAATTAATATGTTTTATTTTGAGTGGTTATCTTGATAGTGTATCTACATGAATGCCTGTTTACTAAGCAGGGGATCCAAGTGTATTCAAGAAAAAGACACTGGTACCCATTTTCTTAATGTTCCTTCCCCAGAGTTCTCTTTAGGGAGTAGGATCTGATTTATTTCTGTTGGTCCTAATTGTGACATCATCCACCTGCCAGTTTGTGCCCTCCAATAGTACCAACTAGTTTTCCATGAAAACCACAGAAGTTCCTGCAGGTTTTCATCCATTCTTTCTGCAGGTTGCTAACTTCATAGGTAGCACATCACCTTTCACCTATATCTTTTTCTTCATCCATTGTTCAATTGCATTCTGCTGCAAACAATGCCTGCTCAGACATCTGTTTCTGAGATTGGGACTATTTTATAAAACACCAACCTTATGCAGAATTCCTCCATTCCCAGGAATCCAGGCCCATACTAATAAACTAGCTGGACAGTCAGATCAGCTTCTGTGTGTTTTCATTCCAGGTTTCAGGCAGTGACCAGGTATATAACTTTTTCTTTAACCCTGGGGTCACTCAGTTTTCTCAGCTGACCCCCGTCAAGTTGCTGTTTCTCAAACCACCTGGATCAGGGCTTAATGATTCATTTTTACTCACAACTTATTCTAGAATCTTTGTGTCTAAATATCTAGGACTCACTTTTCCCCTGAGTGTGCATAGTCCCCAGAGATCTCTGCTTAATCTCAAACTTTTCTTGTCAGTTCAACTCCGCGTTGTTAATGCAGTTCTTTCCTGCCTGCTGTTTGCTTTAAGTTATCCTCCATTAGATCTTCCTACCTCATCTGAATATCTTTCCTAGCTTCCACTTCTCTCAGCCATCCTTTCTTTGCCACCATCTCCTTCCCTTTAGACTCATTCTCCTAGTCTTGGAGAACAGTTTATTCTTGGTACAATTTTCTCAAACAATGTTTGTAGTCAATTCTATTATGCTGTAATTTATATATCTTAAAACACTCAGCTTTAAGAGTATGGTTTTATGGGTTGTAACAAATGAGACCCTCTGGAACCACCAGTGAAATGAAGATATAGAACATCACTGCCCAGTAAAAGTTTGGGTGACGATAAAAATATTCTATGCTGTCTACCATGGTAGCTATCGGCTGCATGTTGCTATTGAGCATTTGAAATGAGCTAGTATGACTGAGAAAATGAATTTGTAACTCGTTTAATTTTAAAAATATTAATACATCTAAATGGACTTAGATGGCTACTGATTACACAGCTCAGATGTAGAACTTTTCCATCATTCCAAAAGTTTCCTAATGTAACGCTTCACAGTCAATCCCCTCCCCACAACCCACCAAACACCATTGATACTGAATTTTGTCACTTTAGAACTTCATATAAATGAAATCATATTGGATATCCTCTTTGGTTTGGCTTTTTTTTTTTTTTTTCTTTTTTTTTCTTCTCTTTTTTTGTTTTGAGACAGAGTCTCGCTCTTGCCCAGGCTAGAGTGCAGTGGCGCAATCTCGGTTCACTGCAAGCTCCACCTCCCAAGTTCACACCATGCTCTTGCCTCAGCCTCCTGAGTAGCTGGGACGACAGGCGCCCGCCACCATGCCCGACTAATTTTGTGTAATTTTAGTAGAGATGGGCTTTCACTGTGTTAGCAAGGATGGTCTCGATCTGCTAACCTGGTGATCCACCTGCCTCAGCCTCCCAAAGTGCTGGGATTACAGGCATGAACCACCGCACCCAGCCCAGTTTGGCTTTTTAAAAACACATTTGAGATATAGTAAGCACACCACACAGTGCACCCATTTAACATGTACTTTATGATTTTTAGTATATTCACAGATATGTGTGTCTGGCTTATTTTGGTCGACATGTTTCTAAGATTCATCTGTGTGGTTGCACGTAACAATAATTGTTCATTATTATCCATTTTCTATTTTAGTAAAAACAATCCATTTGGGCTACTATAACAAAATTCCACAAGCTAGGTGGATCATAAATAACAGAAATCTAATTCTCACGGTTTCAGAGGCTGAGAAATCCAAGATCAAGGTACTGATAGGATTGGTGTCTGAGGCCCACTTTCTGGTTCATAGATGGTGTCTTTTCATTGTGTCCTCACATGGTAGAAAGGATGAGGGTCTTTCTTGGATCTTTTTTTTTTTTATATATAAGCACACTAATCCCATTCATGAGGACTCCACCCTCATGACTTAATCACCTCCCAAAGGCCTCATCTCCTTATACCATCACATTGAGGGGTAGAATGTCAACACATGAATGGGGGTGGGGGGACACAAATTCAGACCATATGATAAACCAAAATATAAATTATTACTGCTTTTACCAATGCCATATGTAAGTGTAATAGTATCTGAATGAACAGGAACTTTATCCCATGCACCTATTGCCCACTGAAATTTTTTGTCAGAAACTATTTTCTTTGCTGCTTGGGTGAAATATTAGGGCTTAAAGCCCCATGACTTTCCTATAACAAACAGCCTCTGGCCACTTTTGGTCCCCAAAATACTTTCATTTAGGAAATTAACAGGTTCATTCGAGTATAATAATAACAATGATAGTAACCCGGAATTTCACTGGACGATCAAGCCTCCTCCCTCCTCCAGCTCCAGTCTGATTGGAAAACTGTAGCAGGGAGTGGGAGCATAGCGGTTTTGTGCCCACTTTCCTGCTGCACATTTATCCTCCGTTCCCCAGGTGGCTAACTCTGGACACTCTGGGGTTGCAGCAGGTGGAGGGAGCAGAGGCGGGGTCATCTGGCAGTAGTTCCCACTGGTCATTTAAGTGGAATTTAAAGGTTTCTCCTTTTTGCACTTTGCAGATGATCCAGGCTGCCCCTGATTGATTGTAGTTTTTAAGAGTTTCCTGGCCAGGCGTGGTGGCTCAAGCCTGTAATCCCAGCACTCTGGGAGGCCGAGACGGGTGGATCACGAGGTCAGGAGATCGAGACCATCCTGGCTAATACGGTGAAACCCCGTCTCTACTAAAAAAAATACAAAAAACTAGCCAGGCGAGGTGGCGGGCGCCTGTAGTCCCAGCTACTCGGGAGGCTGAGGCAGGAGAATGGAGTAAACCCGGGAGGCGGAGCTTGCAGTGAGCTGAGATCCGGCCACTGCACTCCAACCCCGGCGACAGAGCGAGACTCCGTCTCAAAAAAAAAAAAAAAAAAAGAGTTTCCTTCCAAAAACACAGGCTGGTCTGCTCGTTTTCCTCCCTCGGCCTCTGGGAATACTGGAGGCATGACGCTCCTTACAGGAGTCCTTGTAGGCAGGATTTCCAGTAGCTCCAGCCCAGACTATCTCTTTGTACCCCATGCCCCACAGCTGATCACTAGAAACACCTGTGCACTCTGGCATTGCTGTAGGTGGGACAGGGAATTGTAGGCAGCTGACAATACAATCTGGTTTGTTCTTTCTCCTTCTGCCGCCTCCCTTCAATAGCCAAAGCCTCTGGCATGGAGATTTACCCAGGCGTGTGTCAGGGACTGGTCCACTCAGCTCCTGAAATTCCAGAGGACCTCGAAGGAAATTCCTCGACTCTGTTCTCACAGTCACTGTGGGTGGAGATTAGTCAGAGCACTGATAATATCTCCAAATGATTCCTCTCTAATCTGCAGTGCCTCCTCTCAGCCTTTCTAATACAGTCTGAAAGTGAGAATGCTAAGGCTACTCCTTTGGCAAATGCTGCCCAGGTGTCTAATAGCTCACTCTGAAAGGTGGAGGTAGCTGCCACCAGCTTTTTATGCCTTCAGCCAAAAAGAGCAATGGAACCATATCATTTGAACATCCCATAATATGTAAAAGAAGATTTTTGCCAGCATTGCACCATCTACCCTTCTCTGGTAATCCATGGCACATAGGAGAGAAGGCGTATTTATTTAAACCTTCCCCACCCTCCAATGCCTGTTCCTCCACCATGGCTTCCTTCCCTATCTCCAAATGAGATCTCACTCAAAAAAATTGTACAGCTTCTTGTTTATACCACCTTTTTTTTGTTGTTTTTGGTAATTAATTAGACAAGCTTGTCCTTTACTGTGGTTATTTGTGGATATGCCTTGTGTTCCTTGAACTGCAGTGAAGATCGATCTTCATTGTTATAAATAACATTGCATGCTCCTGAGAAATTTTGTATATTCCTGTTATGTTTCAGAATCCAATCCCCATGGATATGGGAGTGCATTGAATGGCTGAACACAACAGGCTATGGTTCAGTGCCACCCTCCTCAGCAGGAAGTGGGTTAGTGGACTTGCTGGGAATAGGATTGAATCTATTCTACAGAAGAGATCTCTTGTAGGCATGTTTTACATGATAAATATTAAATGCTGGTAACTTAAAATGCCATTGTTGCTGTGGTGTGAGACTAATTGAAACCATTTTTTTCAAATCACAAGTGTCTTAAAAATCGGAGACAAAATTACAGTGCTTTTATTGTAATATCAGCATTTCCTTTTATGTTCAACTTTCATTATGAATTACAGAGCATTTGAGAGGGTGTTTTAGTTTCTTCTGTTTGTTTTTGAGATAGGGTCTCACTCTCTCACTCAGGCTACAGTGCAGTGGCACCATTATAGCTCACCGCAGCCTCAACCTCCCAGGCTCAAGTGATCCTCACACTTTTTAGCCTCCTGAGCTGCTGGGACTGCAAACAAGCACCACCACACACAGCTAATTTTTCATTTTGTTTGTAGAGCTAGGGTTTCACCATGTTGCCCAGGCTGGTCTTGAAATCCTAAGCTCAAGTGATCCACCTGCCTTGGCCTCCCAAAGTGCTGGGATTACAGGCATGAGTCGCCACACCCCACCTGTTTTAGTTTATGAAACATCTGTTAAATACTCTGCATGATTCTGAATAGAACATTTCGAGTCCCTTTTTTCTGGGGTAAAATTGATTTCTCCCCATACTTCTGTAGGATTACATACTTATTTTATTTTGCAGAATCTCCCAGATTTCCCAGAGGTTAATGTGATATTTGATGTTGAACAATATTGTTTTGGAATTCAAGTAATAGGTCTTAGAGATTTTCATATTTTCTCCAAAGAGAAGAGAAATTACTCAATAGCTACCTTGGGAACTAGAGAAGATTGTCAGTATAACAAAAATTTTATCTGTCATCTTTTCGAACACTTATTCTGTAGAGCTTTAGCTGAGGCACTGGCATGGAAGTTTTACAGGTACTAACATAAAGTAATGTGGTAGCCCACACTTTCATATTCATTTCCATTCATTTCATGAATTATTCACTTGTATATTATGTGCCATAGCATCAGAAGAGGAAATAGACTTCTTTTATGAACTCAATATCACCTTTAGTAAATTGGCCAAAATAAAGTCTTCATTCAATGTCATAAAACTTTAGTGAGGAAGAAGTGGCTAGAATTGCTACAATCCTCTTTTATAAAAAGGCTCAATATTAGTGTCACAAAAAGGTGATAATTATTTTGTTCTTTACAGTTCAGTTTTGTAAAGTCAGGTTTTACTGTTTCTGAAACTAGGAGGAAGGATTATTAATAAGTAGACCTTAGTGGATGATCCAAACTTGTATCGATTCATTAACTCTTTCAATTATTTATTGAGTCCTTATTATGTACCAGGTAGCATGCTGGGTGGGAATAAAAAGATAAATGAAGTGTGCACTCTGTCCTCAAGTGACATTAGAGAGAGAAGTAAAACACACACATTGAAATCATCATAATTATAAATAGAACGTTCTGATTGTCATTAAAGAGAGAAAATTAATCAGTTAAATGTTTGTTGCACATTCTCTCTGTGCTAGGTGTAATTAGCAATGGGGCTACCATAGTGAAAATTATAGACAGTCTCAGCTGTAAGGGGGCTACTATGGCTAAAGCTTCCTAATAGCTAGTGAGTAACTGACAGTGAGATTTTTTTAACAGTCACACAGCATATTAGTTAGGGTGTTCTGGAAAAAACAGAACCAATAGGAAACAGACACAGAAAGAGATTTGTTGTCAGAAACTGGCTCACGTGATTATGGAGGTTGAGAAGTCCTGCAATCTTCCATCTGCCAGCTGGAGACCCAGGAAAGCCAGTGGTGTAATGCAGTCCCAGTCCGAAGGCCTGAGAACCTGTGGAGCCGATGATGTAGATTCCAATGTGGGTCTGAAGGCCTGAGAACTAAACTGGAGAAGATGAATGTAGCAGTTCAAGCAATCAGGCAGGAAGAGATCAATTTCTTTTGTTCTCTTCAGGCTCTCAGGGGATTGGATGAGGCCCATCCACATTGGGGAGGGCAATCTACGCTACTGAGTCCATAGATTCAAACATTAGTCATATCCAGAAGCACCCTCACAGACTCACCTAGAATAATGCATCCTGAGCACCCTGCGGCCCGTCAAGTTGACAAAGAAAATTAACACACGTAGTTTGTCTGCGTGGTGGCTGGGAACGTCTTCCTACTTGCTTCCTAACCAGCAGCCATTGAGGAATCCCCTCCTCACATACCCTCTACCAGTCACTTTTAGGGCTCTTTACTTTCTTATTTCTCCTATGGTGTTCATAAGCCTTTTAGAGATTCAAAAGTAGCTTTTCTTCAAGAAAGATTGTAGGATCCGTTAGAACTAGGCAGTACACAGCTGGGATTAATTGCCGTGACTCTCTTCTTATTTTTTTAAATTGGACTCCTTATTTTTATATAGTACTTATTGGATTAAGCACTTTACAAATACTCTTTCATTTCATCTCCATAAAGACCTCATGAGTACTTTCTTCTATATCCTCATTTCTATGCTTTGGAAGTGTGGAAACTGAAGCACAGGCAGATGGGGTCAGTTGTCTAAGGTTATTTTCCTAGTAAGTGACCATGCTGGGATTCATGTCCAGGCAGTCTGCTCCTGGAGTCTGGGCTCTTCTCTAGTTCACTGTGGTGCTGCTTAATTCATTTATATTCCTAATTCTTCAAGGTTGGTGAGAGGGGCACACAGGTACCTGCCCCAGCTGGAGTTAGGCTCTCTGCCAGTGTCCCCCACCTCCACCCCTCCAGAGACTGAGAAGCAGACTGCCTGCCACACGGTCCCTTCTCCCCAGGCCTGCTCTATTAGAAGTGGTGCTCTTTTAGTTGTTGTTATTTTCTCATACACACAAAAGAACCATCAAGAAAACATCTCGTCTACTTATCCTTAATAGCACAACAACTGCCTCTGGCGTAAAGAAGTTTAGCGTTTCTCAGATTAGGTTGCCCTGACCAAAAAGTACAGTTATTGCTAACCAGTTGTACATTTTGAAAGATATTTACCTCTGAACCCTGAACATAACTGGCCTAATTTTTGTTTCTCTTTTTCAAGTGAAAAATAAAGTAAAATATTCTGTGTAAGAAAATCACAGAAGGTAATAACTACTTTGTCCCTCCTCTTCCTAATTCTGTAAGTCAGTGTAACCTAACTGCTAAAACAAACAACCTCTAAATCTAACACAGTAAAAGTTTGTTTCTGGTTCACAACACAGTCCAATGTGGCTTGGTGTAGGGGCTGCAGTTATTTGGAAACCAAGTGCCTTCCAGCTTGGGGCTCCATTATCCACCAGTTCCTTGGAGTTCCCCCAGTGGACTCTTCGTAGCTGGGTCAAAAGCCAGTAGAAGAAAAAGGAAGGAGAGGGATAAGCATTGGATGGGAGAGGCCAGGTACAGTGGCTCACACCTGTAATTCCAGCACTTCGGGAGGCAGAGACAGGAGGATTGCCTGAGGCCTGGAGTTCAAGACCAGCCTGGGCAACACATAGTGAGACCTTGTCACTGCAAAAAAATGAAAAAATCATTTGGCCAGGCATTCTGGTGTACACCCGTAGGCCCAGCTACTCAGGAGGCTAAGACAGGAGGATTCCTTGAACCCAGGAGCTTGAGGATGCAGTGAGCTATGATTGCACAATTGCACTCCAGCTTGGTCAACAGAGTGAGACCCTGTCTCCAAGAAAAAAAAAAATTGGGTGGGAGGCCAGGCCTGGAGGTGCCACATGTCACATCAATCGGCATCCCCTTTCATCCTAAGTCACATGGCTTCACCCAGCATCATGAAAATTGTTTGAAAAATATCTAGCCAGTCTCTGCTACACCAACCAAAGTTTGATAAAAATGAATATTCTTTTTGTTATGTCTTCCTTCTTCCCTCCCTCCATCCTTCCAACAAATATATAAGGAGAACCACCTGATAGTGTCAAACACTCTAAGCTCTATGGAACACATTAGTGAAGAAAAACAGATGTTGCCGCTTCCCCCACGGAGCTAAACACCTGGTACAGGGAAATCACACACAAAGAATGTAAAGTTGCAACTATGAGTAATGAGTGTTTTTTGTTTGTTTGTTTGTTTTACTTTTTAATTTTTTTATATAAAGAGGTGGGGTCCCACTGTGTTGCCCAGGCTTGTCTCAAACTCTTAAGCTCAAGTGATTCTCCTGCCTCAGCCTCCCAAAGTGCTGGGATAAGGCATGAGCCACCACATGTGGGCTGCCTAGTACTTTGAAGCAAGGTGTGTGATACTATGAAACCTACAAGGTTAGGAGTTTATTCAATCAGGATATCAACAATTCAATACTTGAGCTGATTCTTGGAGGCTGAGGAGGCATCATCTAGGTGGAGAGGGGAAGTGGAGGGACTGGTAGAGGACCAGAGGGGATGCACCTGTGGAGTGAGATGAACCTAGACAGGACGAAGCTGAGAGACTAGGGCTCAGAGCATGTGATCCATGATGAAAGGGAGGTGGCAGAAGATGGTGCCATTCTGAGCTAAGAACACTGGTAGACTCGTGGGAGGCACATCATATATTTTTAAATGTTGTTGAGTTTGATACTTCTGAGGGAAGACATCAAATAGGCAGTTGAATTTTGAGATCAGAAGCTAGAGGAGGGGTCTAGGCTGTGAATCGTTCCACATAGATGATCATTCAAGCTGTGGGCATGGATGAGGTGTCCTAGGCAGAGAGTACTGAGTGGGAGAGGAGAAGTCCCAAGGTGGAGACTGGAGGGCCTCTAATGTTCAGTGGGAAAGCAAGCTGCTCTGCATCAGAAACAGAAGGAGCACGACTCCTTTACAAGAGAAAAGGAACTCCTTTGCAAAAGCTACTTTCTAAGCTTCATTTTCTTTTTTTAAAAAAACTAACCGGTGGGAAGTGAATCAGCCAACTTCTTTATGTGTACATCTTTTTACTTAATCAGAAAACGAATTCATTGTGTTTTAAACAAATGATACCCACATAGACTGATATTCTCCGCCATGAGCTATATGCAGGAATATTTGCAATAACCTCTTCATTGGAGAATGGAGACCCAATACCAATTGTTGGGAAAGGTGAAATTAATGCTATTTTTTTTCTCTTGGTTTCTCCAGAAATGAGAAATTTGCTGTTTGGGTTGGGTAGCAAGTTTCATGAACTGAACTTTCAAGCAATGCAAGAGGATAATACATGGCAGGAAGGGAGCCTTTTTCTTTTTAATGAAACCCGTAAAATGGAGAAATCACCTGTAACCCTCACTGCAGTGCTAGCTATTTCTGTACATTTAGGAAAAAGAAATTTGAACTCAACAGGCAACTTGTAGTAAGGATTTTCACTTTGCCTTCCCAGATATATTGACATCGCTGCCTGCTTAAGGGGGACAGCAGAGTCAGGCAGAAGCCACATAATGATAGCGTTGCTCCATGCCTGTTTTCTGAACTCCTTACTCTTGTTAATTAGTTAATGTGCCCAGTGTTATTAACTGAACTCAGAACCACATCTTTACTCAGAAGGAGCTGAGTTCATATAAAAGTCTGGCTGAGGAGTTTGGGAGGAGGGAAGAAGAGGAAAAGAAAGTCAAAACCCAACTGCAGGAGGAAAGCTTCCGTATCAGGCCCAGTGACAGAAGCATTTTCTGTGTATGCACTAGGGGAAAGGATTTCTTGAGATGGCACATTGGTCTGCAAAGGAGTAAAGAGATTGGTACTTTCTTTTATGTTGAGATCTTTACTGCTCATTTCTCTAGAGTTATTCTTTCTTGTTACAGTGTGTATTAGTTCATCCTCATGTTGCTATAAAGAGATGCCTGAGACTGGGTAATTTATAAGAAAAGAGGTTTAATTGGCTCCTGGTTCTGCAGGCGGTACAGGAAGCATGGCTGGGGAGGCCTCCGGGAGCTTTTACTTATAGCAGAAGACAAAGCAGGAGCGAGCATCTTCACATGGCCGGATCAGGAGGAAGGTTGGGGAGGGGGTGCCATACGCTTTTAAGCAACCGAATCTCATGAGAATGCCCTCACCTACAGTAGGAAGAGGGGATGGTGCTAAACCATTCATGAGAACTCTGTCCCCATGATCCAATCACCTCCCACCAAGCCACACCCCAACACTGGGGTTGACAATTAAACATGATGGGGTTGACAATTGACCACGGATGGGGACACAGGTCCAAACTATACTGCAGTGGCAGAGAAATCATAAGCAGTCAGGTTGATAGAGTATAGCAGAAAGTTCAAAATGGAAAGAGTATTTCTTAGGAAAGGGAATTCCTTATTCTATTGCCTTCCATGGATTTATTCCAGAGAGGCCAGGAAGAAAATGAGAAAACATCACATAGGTGTGTTGGAAAGTAAGTTGCCTGAGCCGATGGCAACAGGGGTAGGGACAAGTCAGCAAAAGTTATTGATTATCCACTGCCTGCAGAGTATGGGAGACACAGTCAGGGTAGGCTAAGGTATGAGCCGCCTCATTCATTCTTCACAGAAATAATCAAGTGGCAGAGATGGGACAAACACACTAGAAAAGTGTAGCATCGTTTTGTATTGCTTCAAAAGGGCAGAAATTCATTAAATATGTGACATAAAATATCCAGTCATAATATTTATTGAAAGTCTTCAGATAATTTGCTCTATCTGATTTGTGCCATTTCTGAGCACTATGTGAAAGTTATTTAATCACTCTTGAGCCTCAGTTTACACAATTTGTAAAACAGGAATTATGAAGTCATAGGATGGTTTATATAAATCCTATAGCAGTTTTTCCATACACATTGATGAATGTGTAAATGAATGAATGAATGAATTACTTAGCACAGTGCTTGGCACATAATACTTATTAAATGGATCTATTATTGCTATGATGGTATTATTTTTGTAAGCCATTAAAGAAAGTGGATGATGTCTCTTCCCTTGTAACATAACACTCACATATACCCTTGCAACTTTGTCCATTGATATATTAGTTGAGAAATGGTTGGATAATTTGCATCCTCACAATTTTGTAGAGGAGAATAAATTATAATTATCACTAACATTTTCCTGCCTCTGTTTCCTTCAAGGTATTTGGAGAGAGGCCAGAAATAAGAGTTTAGAGGTGCCACATGCTTCAAGAAAAGACCAATTTTCAGTGGGATTTTGAATATACAGCTTGGCACCAAGAAATAAAGAAATAATGTGGATTACAGAAATGACCTGAGAGAAACTCAAAAGCTTGGGTTAACCAATTTGTTTGCTGTAGTTTAGAGTGAGAAAGAGTAACTGGGACTTTCATGTCATACAACAGAGTAGAAAATCTGCAGGGTTCTCAATGAATTTCTATCTGAAAGTTTGCCTAGAAAATGCAGGGAAAATGATATATTTCCATTTATAGTGCAACTATTATAGATTGACTGAACAAAAGATCTATTATGGCTGTTTAATTTGGTCAAATGACATTAAACGGCTTGCTTTCCTGTTATAATTTGCCCGGGTGAAAGATTTGGTGGCAAAAATGGTGAATGAGGAAAAGGCAAGGTAATGAAAACAGAAAAAAAACACCTAACATTTACCAAATATCTGCTATAAAACAGGCACTGTGCTAGTTACTTTATAAGAGTTATCTAATTTATCGGCCTTAATAACCCCAAGTGATAGTCAAAAACCAGATTAATCTGACTCTAAGTCAATCCTTTTATTGGTAACCTTTAATGAGAAAACCTAACTTATCTAGGGCAGGAACCCCCAGCCCCCAGGCCCTGGACTGGTACCAGTCTGTGGGCTTGTTAGGAACTGGACCACACAGCAGGAGGTGAGCGAGCATTATCGCCTATGCTCCACCTCCTGTCAGATCAGCAGTGGCATTAGAGTCTCAGAGGAGCACAAACCCTATTGTGAAATGCACGTGTGAGGGATCTAGATCGCTTGCCCATTATGAGAATCTAACTAATGCCTGATGATCTAAGGTGAAACAGTTTCATTCTGAAACCATCTCCCAACCACCCCATGTCCCCATCCGTGGGAAAATTGTCATTTATGAAACCAGTCTCTTGTGCCAAAAAGGTTGGGGACCGCTGATCTAGGGGTCAGCAAACTACAACCTATGACCCAAATCTAGTGCCTGCCTGTTTTTGGAAATAAAGTTTTATTGGAATGCAGCCATGTCCATTTACGTATCATCTATGGCTGCTTTCATGCTACAAAAGCAGAGTTCAATTGATTTGATATTCTGTATGGTCTGGAAAGTCTAAAATAGCTACTATATAGCCCTTTACAGAAAGTTTGATGACAGAAAAAGTTTGACCCCTTTTACTGCCCTGACACTTTGAGCAAGGTCCTCTTTGAGAGTTTCTTCCACAAGAAAACAGAGATAATGTTGCTGGCCTTGTCTAATGTACAGTGTTATAAAAATGTAACCTGTTGTATATGAAAATTGTACGTAAACTGAAAAAAGGTCTACCATATAGTATTGGTTGCTTTTTCTTCCAACATGCTGTTAGGAGAATTTTCAAATGTAAAACAAAAAAAGTGAAAGAATATACAGTGAATGCACATATACCTGCCCTTAGATTCTACAATTAACATTTTGCTGTATTTATTTTATTACCTATATACCCACCTGTCAATCTCTCTATGCATTCATCAATTTATCTTTTTATGTATTTCAATACATAGATGTCAGTAAAATTCACCATAAACACATTAGCTTGCATGTTGTCATTAGTTGGAGGTATTTATTTAGTTTTTTCTTAGGTAAAATTTACACACAATGAAATACACAAAACTTAAATGTACCATTTGATGAATGTTGGCAAAAGCATATACTTGGTAACACAGACTTTTTTGAGACACAAAACTTTACTATAACCCCAGAAAATTTTCTTCCTTCCCAGTCAATACCCACCTCACTCCACTCCCAGGAGCAACCTCTGTTCTGATTTTTTTCACTATAGATTAGTTTTGCCTGTTTTAGAACTTCATGTAAATGGAACATACACTATATACTCATTTGAGAAAGGCTTCTTTTACTCAGCATAATATGCTCAGTAACAGTAGGGGTTTTTTTCCTTCTTCTTTAAGATTAATTGTATGAATACACCACAGTTTGTTTACCCATTCACTTGTTAATTAACATCTGGGCTGGTTTTAATTTTTTGTTCCAAATAAAGCCTTCCATAAACATTCTTATGCACGTGTTCTTGGGCATATGTTTTCTGTCTCTTGTGGAAACATCTAGATGTGGAATTGCTAGGTTATAGGGTAGATGTTTGTATTATTTTATAAGAAACTGCCAAATGTTTTTTCCAAGTGGTTGTGCAGTTTCACACCCTCCACTCACAACATATTAGAGTTCTGGTTGTTTTACATCCTTGCCAACATTTGGTGTTGTCGGTCTTTAATTTTAGCCTTTCTGGTAGTTGATAGTAGTATCTCATGTCAGACTTCATTTGCATTAGTCCCCAACTTTTTATGTATTGACCAATTTGTAGATGTCTGTTAAAGTCTAATGTTCATTTTTTAACTGGGTTGTTTATCTTTTTAGTTTTGATTTGTTGGAGACACTTATATTTTCTGGACACTGATCCTTGGTCGGATATATTCTTCAGAATATTTTCTTCCACTTGTGGCCTATTCATTTTCTTAACAGTGACCTTTGAAGTACAGAAGCTTTAAATTTTAACAAAGTCTAACATACTTTTTTTTAAAATTTTGTGACTACTATGTCCTAATGTCCTTAAGACAGTCCTTCTGTCTTAAGAAACGTCTGCCTACCCCATGTTGTGAAGGTATTTTCCTATGTTTTCTTCTAAATGCTTTAGAGTTTAGTTTTTATGTCTAGATGTATGATTTTTCTTGGATTACTTGTAGTGTGTAAAGTAGGAGTTGAGGTTCATATTTATTCATATGGGTATTCTGTTGTTTTACATGATTTGTTCAGATCATTTTCCTTATTGAATTGCTTTGGTGCCTTTGTTGAAAATAAATCAATGATATAAGTGCAAGTCTATTTCCCTTGCATTGATCTTTGTGTCTATCTTAATGCCAGTACCATGCTGTCTTGATTATTGTTTCTTTCTATAATAGTAAATTTTAAATTCAGGTAGTGTCACTCTTTCAACTTTGTTATTATTTTTAAAGATTGTTTTGGATAGTCAAAGTTCTTTACATTCACATACAAGTTTTATAATAAGTTTGTCTATTTTTTTAAAAAAAAAAATCCTTGTGGTGTTATGACTGGATCATGTTGAATCTACAGTTCTGAGGATAATTTTCATTTTAATAATATTGGATCTTGCAATCCTTGAGTGTAGTAGATTTCTACCTTAATGTAGATCTTTAATTTCTCTCAGCGATGATTATAGTTCACAATGTGGAGGATTTACACGTCTTTCATTAAATTTATCCAAAGTACTTTATGGTTTTTGGTATTTTCAAAAGTAGAACTGTTCTTTTTTAAATTTGATTTTCCAATCACTTGCAGCCATCATACAAAATACAACTGATTTCTGTATGTTGATCTTGTATCCTGAAACCAAGCTAAATACACTTTTTAGTTCTAGGAGTTGTTTCATAAATTATTTAGGATTTTCTATGTTAACCATCATGTCATATGTAAAAAGAGCTAGTTTTGCTCTTCCTCTCCAATCTTGTGGCTCTCTTTTCTTTGCCTTAGTATACTGTCTAAGGTCTGATGTATAATGTTGAAGAGAAGTAGTAAGAGTGCCAATACTCAGGAGAATGGCGTGAACCCGGGAGGCGGAGTTTGCAGTGAGCCGAGATTGAGCCACTGCACTCCAGCCTGGGCAACAGAGCAAGACTCTATCTCAATATAAAAAAAAATAATAATAATAAGAG
This sequence comes from Papio anubis, assembly GCF_008728515.1. Classification (NCBI taxonomy): domain Eukaryota; kingdom Metazoa; phylum Chordata; class Mammalia; order Primates; family Cercopithecidae; genus Papio; species Papio anubis. The sequence continues at coordinate 56,578,491 of NC_044986.1, read as the reverse complement.
TGCCAATACTTTTGTTAGTCTTAGAGGAAAAGCATTCAGCATTTCACCAATATGTGTAAACCAAGCTTGTATTCTGGGATAAGCCTCACTTTATTCAATTTGATTTTGCTAATATTTTGTAAAGGATTTTTACATTTCTCTCAATGAGAGAGATCAGCCTGGGTTGTGTATGTATACATATTTTTAATTTGTTTACTAAGTTTGGTGCAAAGATTATGCTGGCCTCATAACACAATTGAAGTGTCCTCATTTGCTCTATTTTCTGAAACAGTTGGTGTGATATTGATTTTTTCCCCCAAAGTGTTCAATAGAAACCACCAGCAAAACCATATAGGTGTGGAATTTTCTTTGTGTAATTGTTTTTGTAATGATTGTTTTTGTAGTAATTTCCATTTTTACATAGGCTCCTTAGATTTTCCTTTTCATCTTGTGTCAGTTTTGATAATTTGCAATTTTTTGAGAAATATATTCATTTTATCTAAATTTTCAATTTATCAACATAAAGTTCATAATATTTACTTTCCTTTTTAATATCTATACGCTTTGTAGTGATAGTCCCTCTTTTACACCTAGTATTTGTGATTCATACTCTCAGCCTTTTTTGGTATCAGTTACTTGCACTGCATAACAAACTACCCCAAACTTAGTGGTTTAAAATAATAACCATTTGTGTAACTCTAGGCAGACCACTAGGCTGGGATCAGCCAGGCAGTTCTTGTGGTTCAGGCAGGTTCCCACAAACAGGGTCTTTGGTTACCTGCCAGTCTGCTGGGTGACGGTGCTGGCTGGCTATTTTCTGGGGTATGGGGTGATGAGCCACATGTCTCTGATTATCTACCAGGCTAACCCAGGCTTTTTCATACTGTAGCTTGGCCATGTTCCTAAACAGAATGGAAGTGTACAAATTCTCTTGAGGCGTAGGCTTGGACTAGTGCAAAATTGCTTTTGTTCTTTTCTATACATTGTATTGCCTAAAGTCAGTCACATAAACAACTCAAACTTATAGGGAGGAAAAACATAGTTCACCAACAATTCCAACTGTGTGTGCATATAGGATCGTTTATTTCAATCTCCTGCATGTTAAGGCATATTACAATTGTATACACCATTTGTTATGAATTTAACAGTTCATGTAAGTAGTCTAATGTTACCGTCAATGTTACGATACAGTAATCCTCAGGCATCTTCCCAGGGCCTTACTGAGCAGTAAGTTCTTTGGTGTCTCATCAAAACCATTTCCCCTATTAATACTTATGCATTTTTTTTATTGTTTATATTATTAGTTTTATAAATCATTTATTTTGGTTATCCACACAACCCCAAACCAGTATAGTTCTAAGCTCTTTTTTGATTAGTGTTACTACTCTATGATCCATAATACTTGAATAATTCAAAATGTGGCACTGGTAAATATTTTCATGAATATAGTGACTTTGGGTTTAAGAAACAGCTTGGGTTTTAAATGATTTACAGCTGTTAATAAGTTGTAAGTAAAATGAAACATAGCATAGATAATATATTTCTCCAGGTCCCTGTTCTGTCTGCAAACTGTCACAGAAGATTCTTGGACAGAGAATATATTAGTAGAGTTGGGAATGGGATGATAGAAGTACAGTTTAATTCCACCAGTCTCTAAATAAATATTTTAGCCTAGCCATTAAGTCAGGTTGATTTCACCTTTCCTGAAATCTACCTCCAGAAATTTATCCTAAGTTACTTAATGGGTGTGTGAACTCATCTGAAATAAGTGGTCATATATAGCATTGTTTCTCTCATAAAAAAATTGGAGCAATCTAAATGTATAATAGAAGGGGACTGGTTTAAAAAATGACATGTACATCACATGGAATATTATATAACCTTTTAAAAGTTATAGAAGAGGACTTAGTGATTTGCATGGATATTCGTTATCTGCATTAACACATAATACATTTTAAAGCAGATTATAAAGCTACTTGAATGATTATATTCTTGATAAAATAGTTACATTTAAATACATATAAACACAAAGAGGGACTTGGAATAATATACAACAAAATACTAATGGTACTCATTTCTGAGCAGTGGCAATATGATTTTTAAAAAATTCTTCCTAGTTGAAATTTTCCTTTTATTTATCCTGTGCTTTTTAAGTGGCAGTTTTTAATTTTTATTTTCCTGTGGTGAGAACACTTACCATGAGCTTTATCCTCTTTACAGTACAGTGTAGTATCGTTGACTATCAGTGCAAAGGTGTACAGCAAGTCTCCAGTGCTTATTCATGTTGCTGGACCAAAATTTTATGCCCATTGATTAATAACCTCCATTTCCCACTCTCCGCAGTCCCTGAGAACTGCCCTTCCACTCTTTTGATTCTGTGAAGTTGACTGTTTTCGATACCTCATATGGTGGAATCATGCAGGATTTGTCTTTCTGTGACTGACTTACATTTTCTGATTTTTAAATCCATGATTTGAAATTTTTAGAATGAATATATGTTGAAGACAGGAAAAATGAATAAAATGACTTTTACAGAAAAGCTCCACACAGCCACAGTTTTCAAAATTATTTTTATTTTTTTGTTGCCACCCTCAATACAGGAGGAGCTCTTGAGCTTTAGAAAGCCTACAGAGTCACTTCACACACTGGGGCCTGTTGGGGAGTGGGGTGGGGAGAGGGAGAGCATTGGGAAAAATAGTTAATGCATGCTGGGCTTAACACCTGGGTGATGGGTTGGTAGGTGCAGAAACCGCCATGGCACACGTCTACCTGTGTAACAAACCTGAACATCCTGCACATGTACCCCAGAACTTAAAAATTAAAAAATAAAATATAATTCAAGATATGACAGGAAATTCCCCTAAGCTGAAGCAAGACTTGTTTCTTTAGAATCTAAAGGCAAACTGCACCTGCAGACTGTTCACCTGCTTTTATAAATAAAGTTTTTATTGTAATGTAAAAAAAAAAAACACAAAGAAAAACAAACAAAAAAAACCCTTTGGAGTGATCTGCTTATCCCCAAGACTGGTTTTATTGCCACCTTGATAGAACATGCTATCATGAAATGCAGTAGTTACCTTAGGATTGTTGTTTCTGCTGTTAATACTCACAAGTACTCATAAAATGGGGCAATTCTTTTTTAATAAGCATGATGATTTTGTTTTAATTTGCCATTATTGCAAGAAAGCCTTGTGAAGAGTTTTGGTTGGAAGCCGAATCAGCATTCTTATTCCTTTCCCATAACTCCTATTCATAGGATCTGAAATCTTTTTAAAAACTCTAATTGGCTAGAAAATTATTGTTAAAAATAGACACAAATATTGCATCTGTGTTAAACCACTGGTTGTTATCCTGGGCTCGTCTCACCAGTCTCACTGAAGAACTCACTGACAAAGTAATATCCATTACATATAGTAAAACGGTATTTCTATTTAGTAAATCCTACTATTATCACTGGTGTAGTACAAATTTTAACCAAATCTTACTAGATTTTAGTGCCATGGCTGCACACACACACACACACACACACACACACACATTGTATTGGAGGTTTTGATTTATATTTTATTTTAATTGAATAGATTGTTCAAGCGAATTTTCATCTAGAAAAGGGTTAATGTGATGGACACTCGGTAATGTCCAGGGGTATTGAAACTTTCTGTAACCCAAATTAAATTTGATTTAAATTAGATGTATGCTGGAAAGAATTTTTAGAGTGGAGCTAAGTGTTGCAATATCACCACCTCTGCAGAAAAGACCACAGTTTAAATTTTTTCATTAAATTATTCGGTTTGTTGCGGGAAGGAGCAAAACCTAGATACTGATGGCTGAGTGTACGGAGTTTAGTGCAAGGTTTCTTGTGCCAGCAGAAGCACTGGGGCAGATTCAGTCCACCTGGGTAACTGTAGCGGCTCCTTGCCTGCAGCTCCGTTGTTCAGGCAGCTTGTTCCATGTCAACACCTGCTCATTAGGAACTGGACCAAGACTCCCAGAGAGCTCTCCGTGGCCCTGGTTTTGTATCCCTGCCAATCTGAACTAGAATTTAATAACAACCTTGAGGTGAAACTTGGGCCTTTCCTCATTGCTAATCCCCAAAACCATCTGGCCCTTCCCTTTCTCTGAATAACAATTTTGTGCATGCGTGGTGGGAGGGAGGAGGATGGGGTGAGAGAAGGGGAACAAACATCTTACATTTCTTAAAGGACAAAGTATTCGCTTTCAGTGTAGTTAGTTTCTTTTAGGTCACAGACCTGAGCTCATTCTTTCCATAGCTTCCACATCTTTAATGCCAGATAATTTTTTAAAATTTGCATCACTCATTAACTGTTGACAAACCTCCAAGTTTGGTTTTTTTGATGAAATAATGCCAAAATGAAGCCTGTAAGTCTGTAATCATGATTCTGATTTTTAAAAAGATTATGCATTTTCTCTTTAATTTTCACTGGGTTTAGTACAGTATTACATACATAGGAGATACCCCATAAATATCTGTGTATTCCTTTGTGTTGCCCTATAAGTTATTGGAGTAATTTATGTGCTCTACAAAGTAATTGAAGTAAGATATGTATAGTGTATGATAGGAAATTACATTTAAAATACAAAGCATCAGAACTTCCTATGCCCTCTTCCCACCCTAAGGGAGGAACCGGACATAGTGAACCAGATATCCTATGCATTGCATACACAGCATCATGTTTATGATACTGTTGGAGGTTCACCCAGGGAAGATGCCCATTGAGTGAATGCCATATGCAATCACCTGTACTTTGTTTTCTTATGCTTGCTGAGCATTTGTTGAGTTTGGGTGTCTTAAATAATGTATAGGATTATGCTGCTTCCTTAAGGGAGGTACCCAATAAATATTTGTTAAATGAGTGAATTAAAGAAATGTTATCTGTGTGGACCTGGTATAGAAAATGTGCATAGCAACATATGTTTTTCCATCACTGACATGTTGGCTATCATGTTCAAATCCAAAGGACAAATTTTCATGGGATTTATGTAAATACACACATCCACACATGTATACATACATGTATGCACATGTACCTATGTGTATATGCATACAGTATGCACATATACATGAATGTACCCATAAATATTCCAAGCACCAAGTTTTGACCATGCTGTCCATTCGCCCTTTCCTAAAGACCCTCAGAATGATGTTATTAACAGTGTGATACCTCAGACAAGCAGTCAGCAAATAGGCCTGCAGGCCAGATCCAGCCTTATTTTGATATAGCCTGAAGGCTAAGAATGTTATTTACACTTTAAATGGTTAGAAACAAATTAAGAAGAAGTATATTTGGTAATACCTGAAAGCTATATGAAATTCAAATTTCAGTGTCCATAAAGTTTTATTAGATTAGAGAGACACTTTGACACCCTTACATATTGTCTCTGGTTGCTTTTTCACAGAGTCCATTAGGTGCAACAGAGACCAAACAGCCTTCAGAGCCTGAAATATTTACCCTCTGGCCCTTTACGAAAATGTTTGCTGACTCCTGCCTTAGAAGATACAAAAGATAAGCAGGATGAATCTGCCTGCATCAAGGAATACCTCCCAGTATTACAAACGATGCTGTCCCACTCTCAGACCCTTTTTAAAAGATCTTGGGAAAGAATGAGAAAATTGTTCTAGAGTTGTATTTTTTCAAAGGACCTCACCATCTTTATCTCCAAAACATAGGACCTTATGTTCCAAACAGGCTGTTTCGAATATTCAAACTTTTATCATTCTTGTGATTATATTGGCATGATCTAATGAAAGGGCAAGGAAAAAATTGCAAAGTTGTGGAACATATTACATGAAGCTCAATTAGTCTGATTCCAATGTGCCTTCCAAAACAACATGAAAGAGAAAGCCTGCTAACACTTGCTGAGTTCAAGGACAAGTAGGAAGAGAGCAAATCCCAAATCTACTCAGGAACCCTGAGTGCCAATATGCCTTATTGTCTCCCCAACAGGATGATGTCCTGTGTTTATGTGTTAATGTTTTTGTTCTCTGTGATGTCCGTGTTGCTTCATAGACATTGGGTATTGAAACACACTGGTAAGATAGGGAAGAAGCAGGTGTTATTTCCACTCTACAGAAGGATGAGGCTATAAACTCTACATGTAGCCCTTTCCATGGCAGGAAGTCAGCTCAGTGCTACATCCAAGAAAATAGGATGTCTTTTTGTTAGACATAAATTTCTGCATGGTTGATATGTCCCTCAATATGCTAAAGAATTATTATCTGAGTTTTAGTCTGAAATTTGACTGATTTTCATTATAGAATCTGGAGTACTGTTTAGTTTTTTTTTTTTTAATCCTACTATAAGTATGACCTCCTAAGTCAATGAATTAAATGTTTCATTCTCTAGAGATAAGATCCTTTGCTTTCTTATATGTGCTGCTCCATTCCTCCTACACAGGGTCAGCAAATAATTCCTGGGCCGACAATTTCCTGAATCTTCAAATAAAATCTCCTTTGTAGCTTTGCCTTTTAGTAGCTTCTTGAAAGAAATGTTTTGAAAGTGAATTTACTTTCCTTATATCTTGATCAGAACTCACCAACATAAAATGATGCAAAAATCAGTCACTTCATCCTTACTGTAATTGTATTTCAGCATCACAGAGCGTGTATTTTGGGAGAGTTTAGAATTCCTTTCATGTTACAGATACGGAACCAGAAACTAGGTAGGATAAGGTCTCTGTAAGATCTCATAGCTACTTAGCAACAAAGTTGGGGTAAGAGCTATTTTGCCTTACTTAGTTACTTTCCTTATATTTCCTTTTGGCCAACTTAAATATAATTATTATATAGACATTAAATTACAAGAGTTTATTGATTATCAGAAGAAATAATTTCATAGAATATTATATTTGGCTATGAAACAATAAGACTTATTTCCACAAGTTACACAGGAAAATTTATTTCATTACTCAGTGGTTATACTTTATCAGTCTTTTTGAATTGTTACTAAGCTGTAAGTTAATAAAGGTGATGGAAGCTAGAATTATACAAATAGTTTAAGAGATAAGTGTTACCAAAGCATATCTATTATCTTCAGTAATAAGTATATTTGAATTGAACACATTACTTGAGAAGCCATTCGCTCTTTGCTATTAAATGAATTTCTTGGTTTAGAGGGCAATTTTTGGAGAATTAGTACCCTAATAGAGTGAATTACCTGATTCAGCTGGCTCCTCACTATCATGATTTATTTTTCCTAGGGAATCTAAACATGGAATGAAGCAAAGAGTTCATAAACAATTGTTCCCCATCCGGTCACTTTCAATTCACTCATACTGCTTTATTTTCTTCATAGCACTTGTTACTATCAAAAATTATCTTGTTCATTTTTTATTTGTTTACTCCCTGGCTCAATATTCAAGAATTGAAGCTTCTGAAAAGGGGACCTTATCGGCCTCATTCCCTGTTGTATCACCAGCACTAATAGCAGTAGCCAGGGCATAAAGGGAGTTTTGTATTTTCTGTTCAGGTTACAAGCAGTTCAGCATGTTGACTAGAATGTCAAGGGGTCACTTGTGAAATTGTAAGTTCCATGGGTAGGGAAAAGAGATCTGACCTAGAAAGCATTGTGCTGAGTGCTGACCTCTTCATTATGTTTTACATTACCCCACCCCTGCTTCTGTAGCACCTGTCTGTGTGTTCTAATTATTGGTGTCCTTGTCTTTCTCGCCCATGGAAACTTGAGGGAAAGGATGAAGTCTCATTCCTCTATACATCCCTGGTGCTGAACACAGTGACCAGCAGGGTAAGGGAATGTGTCCATGAGCACACAAATGCTTCTGTCAGCACAAGTGCCTGAGAACATACTGTATGTTTATGCATCACCTGTACAAGAAAAAAGAAAAAGGAAGGAAGGAAGGAAGGAAGGAAGGAAGGAAGGAAGGAAGGAAGAGTAGTTGATTGCTAAGTGTTCTCTGCTTGGTGTAATGAAATAGCTGCCTTCAGGAAGACAATTTCTGACTGATCGGGCTGTCTTTTTGTTAGTACTGTGTAAGTTCTTTAGACCAGTGCTGTCGAGTAGCAATAGAGTGTAAGCCATGCATCTAATTTCAAATTTTGAATAGCCACATTTAAAAAGTTTTAAGAAAGTGAAATTAATTTAGTAATATATTTTATTTAACTGATCGTATCCAAAATATTATTTCAGCATGAATCAATATGTAAAATCATTGGGCTACTTTGCATTTTTTGGTACTAAATCTTGAAACCTGGGATATATTTTACGTCTCAATTTGGATGCAAAAATTTTGTCGGAAATACTTGATCTGTATGTTATATCATAAAATTTAAAGTTAGAAAAGTAGATTTGCATATCCAAATTGTTCCAAACACACTTTCATGTGTTCTACTATCTGAATTGAATATCAATTTGAAATTTTAAATAAAACTAAATATTTAGTTATCCAGTTACACTACTCACATTTCCCTACCCAGTAGACACATATGGCTAGTGGCTACTGTATTGGCCAGTGTAGAATACAGTAAACTCTGCTTGAATAAACTCTGCTTGAATAAACCTTTCTTATGTATATTTTTAAATTTGCAAACATTGAAGCCCTCCTTTCACATAAATCACAGCATTCTAGAAGAGTGAGGACTGTCATGGAAGTCATCTAGTCCAGCTGCCTCCTTTTATAAGAGCCGGAGTGGGGAGAGGAAGTGGCATGTGGTTCATCTTCCTCGCACCCCTCTCTTGGTGCCTGCTTTGCACTCAGAACTCTGCCAGGCACTACCAGTCTACTCCTTCGGGTTGAACAGACACCACAGATATAGCTGTGGGGTACTTCTATGTACAACAGAGGATCTCCTCCTCTCTGCAGGCCAGTGTGGGTGTGATGGAGAGACCTTAGGGAAGCCTCCTCATGTGCCTGCCCCTGTCTGCCCATGTGAGGTCACAGAAGCAGCTGGTGTGCTTGGGACCAGCTGGCTGTCTCTCCAGCACTGAGGTCAAGCCGCATAGTCAGATGGATGGGGAAAGAGGGCAGACTAAGTGCTAAGACAGATGGCACCAAGGCCAGTGCTTGTTATCCAGAGGTGCCACCCCCTACAAGGGGTATATGAATGGCTACCAGTTCCTCAGTGCTATCCAGTCACAGTTTTTTGTTTTAAGAACTTCATATGTCTCATCTAAAAGTGAAAAATGATATGAGATTGTGAATTAAAAATTTTCCAGGTGTGTGTTTTTTATTTTGTCATTTATAACCCTTGACAATTTTAGTGCTTGTTTTCTTTCCTGTTCCTTCACCTTGTTCCAAACCTGCTCTAGGTCTTTTGGTATCATCTAGGATGCCAAAAACTAATGAAATGATCGTGGATCCAGATTTCTTTGTGAAGAAGAAATATTTTGACTATCTCTTGTGGCGAGGCTGCTCTGCTTCTGAGAAAACTGAAGTGGGTGCAGCATAAAGTCATTCTCATTCCATCAAAACACATACTTGCCTCATTACCAGGAACCTGGAGTAGGGTTGAGGAGGCACACCCTCCCTGGCAGCCCTGGAACCATTTCTCTCTTTAGTTTCTTTCTTGCCTCCATCCTCTATTATTGTATGTACTCCCCAACTTCTCCTTCTTTATATCACAATGTAATATTTTTTACATGTGCACAGCTCTTGTAACTTCAGAATCTCCATGTGACAGTGTCATCTCTCTAGAAACCACATATATTGTTATTGGTTTGTGTGTCAACTCAGCTTAATAAGGTAGAGACACAACATGAAATGACAAGAGAGAGTAGTCAAGTTATTAATTGACTGAACTAATATTTAGAGCTTGTCTTGAAATCCTGAAAAGGTGTATGTGAAAAATGAGTGGGGAGAAATACTTGGCTGTGTATCTAAAGTCTATAAGGCATCTGAATGAACTGATTTGGCTTTATTTTCAGTGGCATACTTAGTCACAATTGTTTGATTCCTGGACTAGATATTATCTGGAGTATGCCCATTACTCCATATGCCCAATGTGGAAAGATATTTTAATTGTTTTTATAGAAGATTAATGCTCTAATAATGCCCAGGCAGGAAGCACTCTGCATGAAACTTGTTAGTTCTGGTAAGAAATAAAAACAATTATTTGGGACAATTTTTAGTAGAGAGAATCACTTTTTTTTTTAATACTGTAAGTTCTAGGGTACATGTACACAAAGTGCAGGTTTGTTACATATGTATACATGTGCCATGTTGGTGTACTACACCCATTAACTCATCATTTACATTAGGTATATCTCCTAATGCTATCCCTTCCTCTCCCCCTTCCCACAATAGGACCCGGTGTGTGATGATCCCCTTCCTGTGTCCAAGTGATCTTATTGTTCAATTCCCACCTATGAGTGAGAACATGCAGTATTTGGTTTTCTGTTCTTGCGATAGTTTGCTGAGAATGATGGTTTCCAGCTGCATCCATGTCCCTACAAAGGACACAAACTCATCCTTTTTTATGGCTGCATAGTATTCCATGGTGTATATGTGCCACATTTTCTTAATCCAGTCTGCCACTGACGGACATTTGGGTTAATTCCAAGTCTTTGCTATTGTGAATAGTGCCACAATAAACATACGTGTGCATGGAGAATCACTTTTTTTGACATAACTTCTAGTAACAAAGCTACAAGCAGGGAAAACACAGAGACTCTTTGGGGCAGTGTGCTCTTTGAGGCAGTGTGGTGGCTTTCAAATTGTGCTCACCAAAGCTGCCTTCTGGAGGAGGGCTGAGAGAGCCAAAGGGCTGGGGCTCCAGGACACCATTTTTTCCATTCAGCCATGCAGCTCCACTGTTATGTTTATTATAAGTACCTGTCCTGTAGGATGTATTCAAAGAATGATTTCTTCAGCTAATAAAAATTTGAAAGATCGCTCTGTACTATATTTTGAAAGCATGGTTTAGGAATTCTTGTACCTGGGACTTTTCTAAAACAAGAACAGATTCTTTCTTTTTTTCTTGAGAAAGGGAAGTCACTTAAGAATTTTTGTCCTCAGAATTTTTTTTCTTTTTTCTTTTTTTTTTTTTTTTGGAGATGGCGGGGGGATGGAGTCTTGCTCTGTCACCCAGACTGGAGTGCAGTGGTGTGATCTCAGCTTACTGCAACCACCACCTCCCGGGTTCAAGTGATTCTCATGCGTCAGCCTCCCGTGTAGCTGGGATTACAGGCGCACACCAACACGCCCAGCTAATTTTTGTATTTTTAGTAAAGATGGGGTTTCACCATGTTGACCAGGTTGGTCTCGAACTCCTGACCTCAAGTGATCTGCCCATCTCAGCCTCCCAAAGTGCTGGGATTACAGACATGAGCCAGCCGTGCCTGGCCTACCCTCAACTTTTAATAGCTTTGACATTCCGTGCATAGGCCACGCCCATCCTATGCAAGTCCTATGTACACATTCTCATGGCCAATGGCAAGTAGTAGGACTGGAGAAGTTGCGGTAGAGGGAGGTGACCATCAGCCTGACTGAACCTTTTACTCTTGTTTCCTCTAAGGCCATGTTTGTATCTCATTCTTGTTGCTACCAGGGATCTGCCCCACTTCTCAGACACATGAGCTTGTACCAGTTGGACAATTAGTTGAACTTTAAAGATTCATACTAGTTTTTAATCTCCCAAATGACCATAAGTTCTTGAAATTTAAGTGGAAATTTTTGATAAAAATTTAGTCAAGGAATCAAGTTTTTAAAAGTTCTTTTAATGTTTTCATTTCAGCTATAATAAAGGCTTTCTAGAACTATTGATAAAACTGTCAATTCAGTTTTGAGGGGAACTGGCATTTGTGGCTCTCTTGAGTCAATGCCTTTGTGTTGAGAATAAGTACACTAGGAGCTTGAGAGTTACTGGTCAGGATGTCTGCTGTGTAGAGAGAAAGGGATTTAGCCTTTAGTAATATCAGTCAAAACCTAGGACCCACAGGGTTGCCTTTCTTAGTAGAGTCACTGTTCAAAGTTCTACTTTAGAAATGGAAGATAAAAGATCACATTTTCTGTAAAAAAGGTAATCTGAGCAAGCTATACCTTAGGATTTATTTTTGATGGGTTAACCACTTACTGAGATAAGGGAAAATCCAAGGCAACGAGAAAGTCACATTATGGAGTCCTAAAAAGCCATGACACATTCTCAACTTCTGAACATTTGGGGGAAGCAAAGAATTATTCTAGAGAGAAATACATTCAAAAATACCTGTGGCTTATTTTCCTAATTTCCAACTATGGTTTTGCCGATAGAAATCAATGAGAAAGTATAGTGCTTTGCCAGCCTCAGATGGAGAAGTTACTTGATCAAGCACACTTCTAAATATATTTTAAAGTATCATTAGTGTCTATAAAGGAAGAAGGAAAAGATGATCCAGGAGCCAGTGGGAAAGCCGCCAGCTTTTTAGCTGGCTGTTCTCTTCAACTTACTGAAAATAAAAGAAATTGTATGAATGTTTTCAAAAGTATAAGATTATTTATATTGGGAAAATGCATACGAAGGTTTAAGTTTTACTCTGCCCCACCTGTTACTAATACAGTAAAATATCCTAGTAGAAAAACACTCATTTTTACTACAAAGACCCAAATACCTTTCATCTGGTTTCGGATCTGAGTTACATTTCATCCCCCACCTTCATTTTTCCCCATTTTTGTGTAGTTTCATAGGCAACGGAGAAACTTTCCAGAACTCTTTCTTCATGAAGACAGTTTGTGTGGAAGTCAAGCACGTGAGCATCAGTGCACATAGTAGGCCCATGGTAACTCTATGACCAGCGTGGTTTCCCTGTAGTTTGCCTTGAGGCCTCAGAGAAGTGCGCAGTCCATTGGTAGTAGGAATGGGACGCCATGGTCCCTGAATTTCCCTTCCCATTTTCATCACTGCTCCACAGAGACTATAAAGCATCCTACAAGAGGAAAAGAGGAAAGACCTTTGAACCCCAAATCTAGACGTATGGTGAGTAGAAGTTGTTTGCAGGAACTCACGCTTGGCACTCTTTGTGAAGCAGACGAACAACAACTCCAGAGAACCCCAACCAAATCCTCACATGATGCACTGAACCTGGTGCTCTGTCCTTTACACACCTACACAGTCAGCCCTACAAAATCAAATGCACCGGCAGCCAAAGTTATGGACTTTTGTATTGGAAGGGCACATGCTAACAAAGTCTTTTCATCAGAACATCTTTTTTCTTTTTTTTTTCCCTGGCTCATTTTCTTGGTGAAATTGGTGTGTGTGTGTGTGTGTGTGTGTGTGTGTGTGTTTTCTTTTTTTTTTTTTACTAGATCTCATATGTTTTAGGCCCAGCCTGACATTTCAGCAGTTTCTTGCTAAAGCACTTACTGTGAATACTGTGTAGTATGTGTGCAAATGACTCCCGACTTATTAGATTTCTTCCAGTGTGTGCATCCTAGCAGAAGACACCCCAGCAGGCCTTGAGCACTGCTGCTGCTTCACTTCACATAATGAATATTCAGAGGCTGCGGTCATTGAGAACTCAGGTGGCAAAAATAGTAAGGTGATTGAAGCAAACCCTAACATGAAAGCAAATCTGCATTTCACTGACTCAGAAACACTGATTACGGCACAGATTCCTGACCCTCAGACCCCATGAGAGGAGAGTCCTGGGGAACCTCCTATGAATCAGGCATCTGTTCCATACACCAACATGCTCACATCTTTCTGTATGATGTGTTGTAATCAGCATGTTGTTTTTAAAAGACAACAAGCCCTTGTGTAGTCTTCTCCACAAAATGCATTTAGGCTGATAGTTTAGCATAAAGGATGCACTGTTGAGACGGGCAATACATGCATTGTTTTCCCCGTAATGCAGTCAGGATCTCCATAGCAAAATGTAGTGTGTTTTTTGAAATCTTATTTTATATATTTTGTCACCATCAGCAGTTGAACTAAAGTAGGAACAGCTCCATTCTATCAGGGGTTAAATTATTCTCCGTGTAGATCTAGTGGTGATGTATAAATTGCAGCCTTTTCTTTTTTTCAAAGGATTCTAAAATAGGTTTTCAGAATTAGTGCTGGATTTTTGCTTCTGCATGTGTGGTGACTCTTGATTCTTCCTCTTTGGAGAAGCATCCTTTGCAGCATTCCCCCTTCGGAGGAATCACTTAGACACTTCCAGCTGGTGGCAGGGGATACAGCCATAATACAGCTTCCTCTGTCCCAGCTGTCTTCTTCACTACGGTAAATGCATTACGATGGCTGCACTCTCCTGTAAAGGTTCAGGTAGAGGAAGGTGTAGGATGAAGTCCGGACATCATCATTTGGGTTTTTAAAAGCTTCAGCTTCTCCAGCATCTTTGCATTGTGAATATCTTCCTGCTTCTAGTCAAAGCTTTCTCTCTAGTGATTGGAATGCTGCTGTAAGCCTGATTAAAGGTGCCTGAGGATATCACCTTTTACAAGGAAGCCGTGCCTGCTTGAGAGGATCTTTTTAAATGCATTATGGCTCATGCAGCCTCGCAATTAAAGAAAAACAGGGATTTAGAAATCAATGCTGAAGAAGAGCCTGAGAAAAAAAGGAAACACCGCAAACGGTCCCGGGATCGGAAGAAAAAGGTATCTATGTATGCCAGAGCATGTATCTTGCCTGGATTCTTTTTGTTGTAATCTCCCCCTGGCATCTGTTAGAAGCATTAAAGCTTATTTTTACATGCTGGCTAGAGTGTAAATTGGGTGTGTAAATTGGGAACAGATGATAAACCCTATGGCAGACCATGGCCATAGGATGGGCAAGGCAAGAGGGATGGTTTTCTCCTGTGGGGTGATTGCAGGGCTATGCGGAAAGTGTGCTTCACTTTATATAGGCATGGGCATGTTTCCATGACACGGAAAGGTGTTGTGAGGGAGTTACAAAAGTAGTTTCTTCACAGCCCAGTCAAGGTGAAATGCACTGCGGTGACTTGAGTTAGAGGGAGAGGCCAGAGAGTCAGGCTTTGTACTTCTTAGAGGTTTGTCTCGTGGAAAAAGAGCTTTTGTGCTGGAACTGTGTCACATGCGTGCGTTTCCCAGGCAGATCTGTGACCTTAGAGACGTAGCACAAAAGTCATTTCCTGCTTTGCTTTTATTTCCTCTTTCTTTCCTCTTGCCTCTTATTCTTATAAGGTGCTTTTTGTCAAGTTGTGCAATGGAAATAAACTGCTAGAAATAACTTTCTTTTGTTAAATAAAGCTGAAATCACAGAGGTTTGGTAATTTGCTGGGTGAGAGTGATTATCCTGAACGCAGGAATTCCAGTGACCTGAAACCTTCAACACTGATCGCTTTAGATCAAAGCATAGGCATTGATGATTCTTTACTGATATTCCAAGGCAGGGGGAAAATAGGAGGAAAATTCTGGGTCAGAGGTGTTTTATTGTAGCCCATGAGTATTTAGAGTGTTTGCCCTTAAATATGACTCCTAGGTGCTGAACCAGGAGTAAGACCCCAAAGCACTTTTCCTCCACGATAATTAATAAAAATTGACTAAAACTGTGATCTGAATAGGAAAGGCAGGTCATAAAGCATTTTTATGTGTCTTTGTGAAAATTCCCAAGGGAAAGATATCCTTAATTTGCTGTGAGCAGTGAGGCATGTGCTTTCTAAATGACATGCAGATTTCATCCCCCACATGGACCCCTCTTCAGGAGTGACCATGAATATTCCTGGTACTCTTGCCATTTTCTTCAGAGTTAGGATCTATAGAAGACTCTGCCTTTTGTTGCATAGCTGACTTTGAGATTGAAGCTGGAGAGCTGCAGTTGTTTTGCTGCAAGAGGTTAAATATAGTTAGTTCCTACTTTGATATTCTTGTAAATAAACTTCTTGAATATATTTTCATAAAAATACAAACTTGGGTTAAGAAATTGTGTGCAGGCGTATTTCAAAGCCTTGCACGGCAGAGTTGTTATGAAATGGCCATACTTTGCTAGATTATGGTCTAATTTTATTGTATGAGGTTTCTCTGTGGGTAGGTCACTACCACTTGCCCCCTCTCCATACATCTCTGCCTACTGCCACCATGATAAACTAGCTTCTAAGAAACATGGAAAAGGTACATATATTTGTATGAAGATATGGTGTCATATTAATATTGACACTATATGTTAGGGTTGTTAGACTAGCTAGGTTTATGTACAGCAGTTTTCTGTAGCAGTGATGACAGATCTGTCACCTTTGTCCTGGGCCCCTGTTTGACTTGGAAGCAAGATAGGGAAGGGGTGAAGCAAAGGGAGTTTCTGGACTCACTGAGCTGTAGAAATGCTTTGTGGACCAAAGTGCTTTGTTACCAGTACAACAGAGTCTGTCCAATGTAAATCACTTAGCAACCAGAAGGGAACATGGAGAAATATCAATATCTCTATTGTAAATGTGCAAGTGGATTTAAATGTTTTATTCTCAGGACACTCAGAGTAGATCCTAAAACTGGCACATGGATAATACTTTCATTGCTGTTGTTCATTCTTGACATAGTAAAATAGGTACATTCTCTAAGATACAGTATATTATGGAAGATACAATATTCATAGTCAAATTATTTCATGGACTTCTTGTGATATACAAAGTTAAGACTGAATTATTTTGAAGACACTCTAGATTTCCTTCAGTGGCATAGCCATATATGACCCTCATTCCCTATAAAGTGAATTGTTATGACTTTAGGTTTCTTTTTCCCCACCTTTTTCTAAGATTCTAATGAAGGCCTGTGGGCTAGTTTGTTCCATGTTGTAGACCTCATGTCAATCAAAAATGCTTCTTCTAAGTATTTTGTGGGATATTATGGGGAAGTTACTCTTGTTCATATGCAGAAATACTGTATAGGATTTTTTTTTTTTTTTTTGAAATGAAGTCTTGTTCTTGTTGCCCAGGCTGGAGTGCAGTGACGTGATCTCAGCTCACTGCAACCCCCGCCTCCTGGGTTCAAACTATTCTCCTGCCTCAGCCTCCTGAGTAGCTGGGATTACAGGCACCCACCAACATGCCTGGATAATTTTTGTACTTTTAGTAGAGATGGAGTTTCGCCATGTTGGCCAGGCTGGTCTCAAACACCTGACCTCAGGTGATCCACCTGCCTCGGCCTCCCAAAGTGCTGGGATTACAGGTGTGAGCCACCGAGCCTGGCAAGGATCTTTTAATTACGTAAAAGTAATAGTGGATACTCTCATAAAATCACAAACTAGAAAAGTTTGGGAAAATCCTAGAGTATCTAGTTTATAAAATAAGGAATTTGGTCCATGACACTCCTGCAGTTCAGGTTTGAGTAAGGCCAAAGACGAAACTTTCTTGATTAGGTCTGATGACACAGAATCGTATAGTATGGGATATCACTATATGTTATCATGAAATCATAATGCATATGTAGACTTAACATTGGATTCACATTTCATCAAGTTTTTAAAAACCCAGTGAATTGTGCATATGGTCTATTTTGAATATGTTAATCATGAATATGTGATTACCAGTCCAAAAAAAAAAGCAGCACAGAACTTCTAGGAATTTATAATTAGTTGAATTTTAATAAAGATGTGTTTTATTCTTGACATAACTTAAGTAGTGTTAAGAAAAAGAAAATCTTCCTATTTGTTGAAAGGAAATGCATCTAGGTGGACGAACCTTTACTTTTTTATTACTAATTTGTCTGGCTTTAAAAAAAAGTTTGAATGAGTATCTTGTTTAAAAGGTGCTTACCAATGCACTTACAAATGCCCCTTCCCCATACTTTCCCATTGCCCTTCCCTGCCGTATCTTTTTCCCTCCACACTTCTCTGCTCATGGGCTGCCTAGGTTGGCAACCAGTGGGAGGCATGCCACTGTAGATAGAGTGCCTTTGGGTGGGTTTTTACTGGATCCTTGCCCTGACTGAGTTGCAGAGAAGAGCTGTTTATATCCCCTGCTGCCAGCAGGGCCCAGGCCCATGGGCGGTGGTCGGTAGGTGGCTCATCCTACCATAAAGCCATGATGGGCCGAAGTCACACGTGCTCTCCTCGTGGTCAGGCTGCAGTCCTTGCACATTCCCTGTCGTTGTTGGCTTCTGGTACCATGTTACCTGCCTGTCATGCCCTCTCCCCACATAAACTATAAAATACATTTCAACAGTGAGGGATATTACTGGAATTAACCCTAATTTGTTCCATAAGTGGGTTTTGTTAGTATATGAATATATGCTTGTATATATTTACCAGGTCCTGTAAAAAATTTGAGGTGACCTAATGAAATTTATATTAAAAAAGAAAACATTGTGGAGTTTGCTCTCAACAGATAGGTAGGTAGATCTCTCTCTATATATGCACCTGACACAGTGCTAGATACTAGAATAAAATGACAATTCCATGATTAACATATTTTCTGATTATTGATGTCAAACATACAGTCAGTCAGTGACAGAGCGGGAACAAATATTCATTGCTTCATTCTTGAATTCATGTATTCATTCAGTAAACATTTAATGAGTGACTTCTGTGGATCAGGCATTGCATCAAATGTTGGAGACAAAGCCAATCAAAGCATAGTGGCAACACTACAGTAACGCCCAGAAGAGGGAGGGAGAAAGATAAGAGCCATTAATCACTTTCCATAAAGAATGAAGAGGGAGCCTCAGGAGTCCACAGAAAGACCCTCACTTGGCTCAGATGCGCTCAGAGGAGAATCTCAGTGAAGCTGAGTGGAGTTGAAAGAGGAGTCAGCAAGATAATCAAGCCGAAGAACAGGAATCTCATTCCCAAAGTAATAGAAGTAGGAGAGACTATTAGGCTGTGTGGGAAACAAACAGTATTTTGGAATTCCTGGAGCAAATGGGACCTGAGTGCGTGGCACGAAAAGTAGGCAGGTGCCAGAGCATAAAGATCTTCCTATGCCATCTTGCATAGTTTGGAAATCATCCTGCTAAAAGCGGGGAGAGACCTTAATGGTGGTGGTAGAAGAGAGGACTGTGAATAGCTTTATGGGGTAGAGCCGTCACTCAAGCATCCGTGTTGTAGCAGCAGCAGGGAGAGCAGTCAGGAAGCTCTGATGGGGATCCAGGCACGAAATGCTGAGTGTGAACCAAGGCGGAGACTATGCCAGTGGAGAGGGGGTGTTGCATACCAAAGATATTTAGGGGAAGACTCAGTAGAACTTGGCAATGGATTGTAGGCAGGATGTGAGAGAGAGATCGGATTCTAGGATAACTGCCAAGTTCCTGGCTTGCAGGGGGAAGAGGAAGAATTAAATGTCCTGGATTCATGTCTTTTCTCCCAGACCATTTATTGACCACTTATTCTGCAGTAGTTAGGGTGTTACATTGCTTTATAGGTAGAGATTCATTTCATCTTCCTAATAACCCTGTGAGAAGAGAAAGTATTTTTTTTTATTATCCCCATCTTACAGACAAGGAGACTGAGGCTGAGCCTTGAAGCTAGTTGCCGAAAGTTTTCACCCTAGTCAGACAGTGGTAGAGCTAGGATTCCAATTGGGGCAGTCTAACTCTCCAGCTTGCGCTCTTAACTACTATGCCATACAAGGTGTATAGTATGTGACATTAATATTTTCACAGCTGCACATCAAAGTGGGCTTGTTTCAGAAAATCTTCTAAGTGATAAGCTATTTTCTAGACATGTGAAACTTTAAACGACAGGCTTTCTGTCTCTAACTAATTCAGTATTGTAGTGACTGTTTTTCTTACCCTCTGCAGTAAATTTTAATGTTTTTTCTTAAGGTTCTTTTTTTAAAATTTTTTGGAAGTTAGAAATGAAAATTACCAACACAAGGATTTCAAATCCTCAGACACATTGTGTAATGACAACTTAACAGTGTGTTGGATGCCTACTGTATGTCAGCAATGTGCAGAGGGATTCCCATGGGTTATTCTTTTTTCTTCCCTATGACTTTCCTATGAGGCAGGCATTATTTTCATCTCCATTTCTATAGGTAAAACTAAGGCTTAAAAATACCTTGTCTGAGGTCATATAGCTAGTGAGTGGTGGACCTAGACTTGAACTTGGGTCAAAGGACTTTGGGATCTCTATTTAACCACTGGGTTTATTGTAATGAGGTGCTAGCTGTCTCCTTTAAGGTTAACCACAATTTAAGGGTTTGAGAACAGATTTTTTATAGACATGGACTATAGTGTTATTTCTTGCCATTGAAGCTCAGTGCATCCTGATATTTTATAGGCTTTCCCCATTCCTAGTTACCTGGGTATCTCTGACACCCTGATCTAAGATGCCAGGCAAGAGTAAGGTTTTGTACTGCAGCAGCTGGACTATGGTAGAAGATTGTGTCGATCTTTATGAGATCAAGGAAACTTGCTCTGTTCCCTGCTGCATCGAGTATATGGACTCCAGGTCTCCAGGGAGCATGGTCAATTAGCATACTTGATATTCTGTACCATAATTACGTGTTTACCTGTCTGTCTTACCAAGAGACTGTGAGCTCCTTGAGGCCAGAGATGGTGTAATTATCTACTACAGCCAAACTGGGGCTTGCTGGATGGTGAATGAGTGGATGAGAGGCAGTATCATGTAATGATTAAGAGTGTGAACAATAGAGTAAGATTGTCTGAGTTCAGATTCTGGCACTATCAGTTAGATGTTGACCTTGGAGAAGTTATTTAGTCTCTCTGTGCCTCAGGCTCTCCACCTGCAAAATGGATGTAATAGTAGGATGTGCTTAGTATAAGATTGTAATGGGGTTTCAGTGAGTTCGTATTAAAGCTGCGCTTGGCACAAAGTAAGAGCCATAGTGTTGCAGTTGTTGTTGTTGTTCAGAATGTACAGACAAATGAACAGAAGAATAAATGGACTTTAGTGTGAGTATTTAGTGTTAGCCAATGTACTGAGGCATTAACCAAAGCCAAGGTTTGTTTATGAAACTTGCCTCAGGTCACAGCAATACCAGGTCTTGGAACCAAGGCCTGTGTGGTTCTAAGTTTCTTGCTTGGGCCATCAAAACCTCTACAGGAGAGATTTTCTTAAGGGTGATTCTTATCAATGGACATCCAGGGTGAATTCTTATATCAAGAAAAAAATGATCACTTTTGAGATGTTGAAAGTTACATTATTTACTAATTCAAATTTTAATAAATCATTTAAATTCAACTGCAAAATCTAGATTTGTATATTCTTTCATACTTAAGTTAGTGTACTTCTGCATTTAAAATTTTTAAATAGAATCCACTTACTGAAAAAACAGTGAAAGCATTGGTTTAGATAGATAGATAGATAGATAGATAGATAGATAGATAGATAGATTTAGGTGTAGCTTAAATATTGAAGGAGAATATCTAAATACAACATTATATTGTCAGTTACATAATTCACATTTTATTTTCAAGAAATAAAAAGCAATTTGCTATAGTTTTGCCCAAATTGTTATTCTAGTGTATATTATGTAAACTAAAAATTGTTATTCTAGTTTATATTATGTAAACTAAAAGTAGGAGAGTTAAAAGCAAACCAAAGGACATCAAGCTTGAATCATTTACATATAGGTCAGATTTTTTTTCTGGTACTTATTCCATTCACTCAAGATCCTGCTTTCATGGACCCAAAGTGGAGTCATGAAATGGGATCATCTATTATTGACAAATGTGGGAGGTGCTTATAAAATATATAGATTTCAATTTAGATTTAATTGGTTCTAGTAAATGATTTCTCAGTCATGGGTGACTTTCTGATTAATTAGGATCATATCCTCAGTTTTGTTTGAACTTAGACATATCTCATTAGAATGGGAAGAACAGAGACTACCATTCATATCTGCTGGATATAGCTCAACTTTTGGCAGAAAAAAAAAGTCTACTAATACCATCATCATAGGAGAAGAAGGATGTATGGACTGCCTGGTAAAAAATGGGGAAATAGAACTAGGCCATAAGAGGGTTGGAAGAAAGGAATTTCAAGATTTTCTAGGTACTGAAAGTCAGAGACTGAGACATTTGTAAGGTACTGTGAAGGTACCCCTGAAATCAAAAATACCTGGTCTTGGAACCAATCAGATGAATAGCATTCTTTTACCCTAATAAAGTACAATTTTGTAAAACATCTATACAGTGAAAGAAAGTATGAAAACATGGTAAATTTTGTTTAATAGAAGATTAGAAACATTAATAAAACAGACAAACAATAAGGAGCGATGTGGGGAAGTATCTGGAGCTAAGTATTACAATTCATGGTATTGAAGAGAATGGGCCTTGAGGCTCAATGTGAGTTCGCAGAGAAGCTGCTACTAATTAGCTGTGTGGCCATGAACTTAATCTCTTTGGGCCTCAGTTTCCACATTGATCAAATAGGGATATTATTTTTTCTTTATATATATGTTGTGAAGAGTAGAGATACTGCAAGTAAATGCATTTTGCTAGGTTCCTTGTGTAAAAAGTGTATTTAGCAAGTTTCCAACTTCCCTTCCTAACGTATAGGTTCTCAAATGTCATTGAGGGATTGTAGTCAAGAATGAGGTGGAAGAACTGAGAAAAAGAGGGAATATTTTTAACAACTTTTGCACCTTATAAGCACTCAAAATTATTTGCTGAATTGATATAGTGAATGAAGTTTTACTAAGAGACCGTCATTCCCAGGCAACCATTAAAGTCCCACAGTTAGCTCTTTGCAAACCTTCCACAGCCCTTGGGGAATTAAATCTGTCATTTTGAGAAATACTCCTGAAGATTCATATGTTAAATACATTTTTCCATTCATTAACATTAGTACTAATTAGCTTCTCTCAGTAGTTAAATGATTGCTGAGGTAGATGTTAAAGAAAACTTAAGAACCCTATGCACAGACACAGGAAGTATCAAATGATTCCTTTAATAAATGAACTTTATTTTGCAGATTCGAACATAAATGTTGAAAAAGGAAAAAAAAAGACTATTTGGGTTGAATGAAGAAATCTTCATTATATAGTTTATGTATTGTGATTATGGAGAAGAAACAAAATACAATATAAGATTCATTACCCACCAGTTTATCCCCCAATCTAGGCAGTGTCCACAATAGAGGTGTTGTTACAGTTTTGGAATAGTTGGGGACTGGGAGAGGAATGAATAATCTGACCAAGGTAGACTTAGGTGTCGTACCTGGTTTCTGAACCTAAGGTGGCCCAGTGGCTGTCTTCCTTTGTCAGCGATTCCCTTCTCCCTGTGATCTGATTGCTACTTGTAAGAGTCTCTAAAATTTTCAATCACATATAGCTAGTTAACCTTCACCTGACCAAACTGGCCCACTTCCATAACTGCCACTTAGAGTTATCAGTGTATTCATATGCTACCACTCATCTTAAACCAAACAGAAGAACTGAGTCTGAAACCTGGACATCTTCCCTTAGACATTTTCATCATAGACCCTCTGTGATTTTTTTATTGTTCCAGGAAGGTCTACCCAGTGAGACATCCAACAGCAAAAGCATCTGAAGCAGAATTTACCTGTCCTGTTATTTGTTGAGCTGTAATTCATTGAGGGACTACAGTGGGCCAGGCGTTCTACCACGTGCATGATGTAGATCATTTTGTTGAATCTTCGTGGCATGGATATTATTTTCCAATTTTCTGGATTAGGGAAGTTATACTTTGAAAGTTTCAAAAACTTGCCCAAAATTGCACAATTAGTAAGTGTAAAGCTGTAATTCAAACCCCAATTGGTCTGATTTCTAGCCCTGTGCTTTTTCTACCACTCTTCACACCTGGAGTTGCCTCTGTGTTACACTGAGAGCATCATTTTTACAGAATACTGAGCTCCCTGAGATGAATCTTTTCTGGACCATGAAATGCCATGCAAGGGTTTCTTCCCCTAGGAAATCTCATATAGAATCATTTCTGTGATTTATCTCTTTCTCCCAAAAGAACATTAAGAGCGGGACATAGATAGTAGGAGGATGATATTACTGGATGTAATAAATAAATTGACTCAACTTCAAATGACTTGTACTTCATTTACTGGAAATGCATTCTACCTTAACAGTACTATAATTCTATTAATGCTAAAATAAAGAAAAATTAATATGATTAATTCCCAATATGTTCGTATTTTTGAAGATAAGTGACAAAATCACTTTGTGTCAGTTGATTTGGGTGGGGGGTTCTTCGATGTTTTTAAATTGACAAATGTACATATTCATGAGGTACACAGTGATGTTTCAATATAATGTGAAGTGATCAGATCAAGATAATTAGCATATTTATCATCTCAAACTTGTATCTTTTTTGTGTTGGACACATTTGATATCATCCATGTACCTATTTGAAACTGTATATTATTGTTAACTGTAGTCATCCCACTGTGATACAGAATACTAGAACTTACTCCCCTTATCTAGTGTAATTTTGTATCCTTTAACAAATCTTTCCTCTATACCTGCCTTTCCCCTACCTTTCCAGCCTCTAGTATTCTGTTATTTTTACTTCTATGAGATCAACTTTTTTTTTAGTTTCCACATATGAATGAGAACATGCAGCATGTAACTTTCTGTTCCTAGCTTATTTTACTTAACATGAGGTCCCCCGGTTCTACCCATGTTGCTACAAATGACAGGATTTCATTCCTTTTTATGGTTGAATAGTATTTCATTGTGTGTATGTACACATTTTCTTTATCCATTCATCTATTTTTGGACACCTAGGTTGATTCCATATCTTGGCTATTGTGAATCGTGCTGCAGAAAAAACATAGGAGTGCAAATATCTCTTCAACATACTGATTTTATTTCCTTTGCATAAATGCCCAGTAGTGGCATTACTGAATCATATGGTAGTTCTATTTGTAATTTCTTAAGGAACCTCCATATTGTTCTCTATATTGGCTGTACTAGTTTACAGTCCCACCAACAGTGTATAAAATTTCCCTTTTCTCTGCATTCTTGCCAGCATTTGTTATTTTTATTTCTATTTTTTGTCTTTTTTATAATAGCGATCCTAACTGGGGTGAGATGATACCTCATTGTGGTTTTGATTTGCATTTTCATGGTGATTAGTGATGTTTAGCATTTTTCATATATTTGTTGACCATTCGTATGTTTTCTTTTGAGAAATGTTGGTTCAGATAATTTGGCCATTTTTAAATCAGATTGTGTGGGATTTTTGCTGTTGAGATGTTTAAGCTACGTGTATATGCTGGATAGTAATCCCTTGTCAGCTGAGTAGTTTGCAAATATTTTCTCCCGTTCTGTAGGTTGTTTTTTCACTCTGTTGATTTTTTTTTTTTTTTCTGTGCAGGGGTTTTTTAGTTTTGATATAATCAAATTTGTTTCTTTTTGCTGCTTTTGCCTGTGCTTTTGAGAACTTATTCATAAAATATTTTCTCAAGCCAACGTCCTAAAGCATTTACTGTATGTTTTCTTCTAGTAGTTTTATCATTTGGGGTCTTATATATTGGTCTCTGATTCCTTTTGAGTTGATTTTTATGTAGGGTAAGAAGGGAAAGTCTAGTTTCATTCTTTATTATTTTGCATATGGATATACAATTTTCCCAGCATCAATTATTGAAGGAACTCTCCTTTCCCCAATGAGTGTTCTTGGCACCTTCATCAAAAATCAGTTGGCTGTAGATACGTGGATTAATGTTTGCATTGTCTGTTCTGCTTAATTGGTCTATATGTCTGTTTTTATGCCAGTACCATGCTGTTTTGGCTACTATAGTTTTGTGGTATATTTTAAGTCTGGTAGTGTCAATTTTTTGCATTTTGAAATGAATCTATTCCCACGTTTGCCAGTGCCTGTTATTTTATGCTTATCATTTTTATGAGAAAACTGGAAAAATCTGGCTTTAAATATCTTGCTCAGGGCTTTAAAACAGACTAATTTTTAGAGTTTAGATGAGAAATTAAATGCAATTTGTAGAATGGTAAGAAATTAACACCAGCATCAAAAAAACTACTTCAGCTGATGATATAGACAAAATGTTAGAAATGAGTCACCTTGGACTTTACCACATTCTTTTCTTATTATCAGGATAGAAAAATCTCATAGGCCTTTTGAAGTGATGGGGATTGTTTTGCTCCTTGACAATAGAAACAATAAATAAAAAGTTGAATTTGAGGGAGGGGACTTGGCAAAAACTACTAAAGTTCTAAAAAAAATTGATTAGACAAAAATAGATGCTTTTAGACTTTGCTAGCAAACCTCAATTTGGATTGATAGGAAACCTGCTAGCAAAAGTTAGGTTCAATTTACAATAAAAATAATTGGTAGGTGTCAAAGGTTGTTGTCTCACATAACAGTTAAATGAACCCTCTGAGTAAGGTGACATTATTCGCATTTTGCTGATGAGGAAATCAAGGCTTAGAAATTGCTTTTTGTCACTATTACTGATGAATTCAGAGTCTGAACTTGAAGCCATGGCTATCAGACTCTAAGGCACCCTGCCCCTGGCCTTTATTCTGTTTGCAGATTATTCACCAGTCATAAGATTCATGCATTTGGAGAAGGCTTTTACTTTCATTTTTATTACATTAATTTCTATATATAAATGATTTTTATGTCATGTAATTTTTATCCCTCCCTCATCATCACCAGTATTGTTCACTTGTTTTATGTAGTAAAACTAGCTAAAAAGTGCTTTGTAATAATGATGCATGACTGAAGCTTTATGTTTTTAACTTCAAATATTACATGGGGATGTTAAATATTATTGCAAAAGCACAAAGCTATTTTGAATCAGGTGCATAAAGCGCATAATTGATATTGGCACTGTGTATTTACAATAGTCTAGGGAAGTAACATTTGTCAAAATCATAACCTTGAACAATGCATTTTGTTTTCTTCTAGTAACCCCCTGAAATGTCCAGTTTTAAAAATCCCGGCCACATATCTGCTACCTGGCTGGTTAGGGGTGAAGGAGACAGGATATGCTGAAAGGAACATAGCTTCTGAGGTCACTGAATCCCCACACTGTTCCCTGCTCCCTCCCCTCTTCTGCAAGGACCTGCTGTCCCTCTGTTCAGTGGCTTGGCCACTGCACCCCGATTCAGTAACATGATGAGTATATTTACTTAGCTCTGTCAACCCCAGAATACATTTGCCTGTCCTTAAGTAACAGGAAGATAACCATATTGATGTTTAAAAGTGCTGCCTGTAATTAATTTCTTTCCTTTGAAGCATGGCCATTGTTAACGATCCCTGTTTTACTATGCCTCTTCAGCTGGGGCCATTCTTTGCCATCTAAAAATAAATGGCTTTGTTATGCACATTTATTCCATCTGCATTTATTCCAAATACAGTTAATATATTAATACTAGGAATCCAGGCAGATGAAGTTCACACATTCGTTTGCCTTCATTATTATAGAATTAGTGATCCTGATCTCCTCAATTCCAGTCTGATTCGTTTCAAAAGATTTTGAGTGTGCCTCATCTTTGCTGAAATTGCATCTTTGAGGGTGACCATGAATGCATTTAAAATATGTGTTTACCCTGCTGACTGGGTCATGGCCTGGCCAATGCAAGTGCTGGTCTTGATTTTCCAGTCATGCCCAGTGACTAAGGTAGCATGAGTTTTCTCTTGCTCCAAAGTATGTGGGTCCAGGTTCTGGTTTTTTCCTGAGCTCTGCATGGAAGAGCTTGTCTTCAGCGGCAGGTTGTAATTTGATTTTACATAACATGTTTCAGTGGATTTTCTGTAGGATAAGATTCAAATAATTATATAGCCATCCATTTGGCATCTGATAGACATTATGTTTTTATCTGCTTTCTGGTGGATTAGTTAGGATTCTGTTGTGGCACAGGAAAGGAGAATACACTTATGTTCATTTGGCATTCTCAGCTTTGACCTGTTTTCCTAGACCTCCATTTCAGCTTTAGTGGAAACTAAATTATTAATACGATCTGTATTGTGCCTGTGCGGAGAGCTTTATCCAGCCTGTTTTTTAAAGTGCTGCCAGGAATCTCTGAAGTAATAGGAAAACAGATTTTTGGAGGCCCTGTGGAATGAGGGAAAGGGCCTGGGCGTGGGCTGTGGGGGCAGACCGGCTTGCATTTGAATCTTAACACAGTTACTACTTCTTCTCTATGGAGTCTGAAGTCGGTTACTTAAGCTCTCTGAGCCCCTGTGCCCTCATCCATAATAACACCTACCATGAAGAGACAATACGAAGGCTAAATTAAATCGAACATGAAGTGGCCATCCCAATGCAGTGATTCAACAAATGTTAATTCCTCCCACTTCCCCACTCCTTTCTTTGTTCCCTTGTCCACCTGGAAGAAATGAGGGTTTATTTTATGCTAAGCATATTTAGTGAGAGTCATCCGTGGAAACAGGCAAAGTGAATTTGCTAAAGTGAATTACAAGCTGTGGGTAAATAAATAAGGAAATGATAAGTACCTGTATGTGTTTATGTTGGGGCAAGTAGGGAATATGTATTCCAGCAAGGACAGTTAAAACCAGAGCCAAATTTGTATTAGGAAGAAATGTGGATCATGGAGGCATTAAACGTGGGGCAGGAGGCTTGGGTTCTAGTGAAGTGTGGTGGTATTCCCCAGACCACCCAGTGCAGCTCTAGCTGCTTCCGCACCAGCACCCCAACAGTCAGTGCACGCGCCTCTGTCTGCTTGGGAGATTTTCTAAGTTGTGATAAGCCAGTCCTCTTTTTTTTTTTTTTTTCCTAGGCAGGCCTTAATGGGTTTACCTTGAGTTCCCACTAAAGACCTCCCAGTGGTAGTGCTGCTTGACTCCCAGAGCAAAAACCACTTGGAAGAAACTCGTCAGCAGAAGTTCAGTTCTAGTGATTCTGATAAGAGTGCTGATATGCAATTTCTCAGGGACAATTAGAAGTAGGCAAACCATGAATTGATGGGTTTTCTTGCTAAATATTAACTGTCAATGCAAAGAAGACTGCTTTCAGAGCTTGTGACAGTATTTAATACCTGTTGTTCCCCTTGTATGCCTGCTTGATTACTTGTAATGTACTAGAGCATTGTGTGTATTCTTTGGACTTATTTTTCTCACTATCTAAATAGATGTCCATTGTAGAAACCGCATTAAACCTAGAGAGGCAAAGATCACCCAGAGAAACATGGCTGTTCCATTTTGAAACAGATTTTTTCAATGTTTTTCTGTGTGTGTATATACATCACTTCTTCTTTCCTCCCTTCTCTTTCATTTCTCTTCCCTTTTTTCCTCTTCCCAAATGAAGACGAGATAATAATAGTACCTCCTTTTTTGTAACCTCATTTTTCCACTAAAATTATAATATGAACATAAAAAATGAACATATGTCCACTTCAATAAATATATTTCTTTAAATTTTTAAAGGACCTATAGCATTCTACTGTATGAATATACCAAAAAGTGCCAACTAATCTCTTATTTTTCTATATTCAGTTTATTTTCTTTCTTTTTTTTTTTTTTTTTTAATGAAAAATGCCACAAAGGACAACAGCACTTCATCTTTTTCCTAAACCCACAGTGTTCTTGTGTTCTTGTTTTCTGCTCTCCTGGTTTTCTGGTGATTTTTGTTTTGTTTTGTTTTGTTTTTAACATTGTATTCCAGGTCCTCCATTCTTAAGCCAGAGCTGGTATTTAGAACTCACTTCCCAAAAATCCTCTAGCTGACCTTAGTTCTGGTCAGAATAACTCTACTTTTCACCATCCCCATAGCATACCCTACTTTGTCCCTGTGGGTCTTTGTGTTGGTCTGCCTGCAGTCCCTCCTTCTATCTCATATATACAAATCCTTTCAACTCCTGGGGCTCATCTCCAGCCTCACCCTCTTCCTGAAATGCTGGTTTATCCAGCTGGAAGGAATTTCTTTCATCTTAACTATTATTTTACAACTGTTTGTCTCTCTCACGAAACTAAAGATACTCTACATGGAATTATAGTTTTTGTGAAGACATCTGATGAAAAGTCACCAGGTATTGATTTGGAATGTTGGTAAGGCCTCTAAGGTTGCCCCTTGGAGCCCCTTTCCTTGTCTGTTTTATCTCGAGGACCCTGACACACTGGTCCCGAGAGTCCCTCCCAGCTACAATAGTATCCCTTGTGCTCCCACTGCAGGACACATTCCTTGGGCAGGACTACAAATCACAGTGTGTCCTCTTCTAGCCCCTTGACTCTGTCCTGTTGAATGAAGAAATAATAGCAGGTACACAGCTCTCTGCCCAGGGCTCTGTACTTTTCCTCCAGTCTTCATTAACTCATCTGCAATTCTTTTAGGCCAGTGACTCTCAACTGGCAGAGAAGAGGCTTCATTCGGTTCACCTGGGGTTAGCGTAAGCACCTGGCCTGGTTTGCCCAGGACTGAAAGGTTTCCCAGGATTCCACTTTCAGTGCCAGAACAAGGATGGCCATGCCCCTCACTCCAAGAGCATATTAGAATTCATGGAGTGTGGTGGGGCAAATTGTAAAGCAAGGGAGAGATCCTGCATGCTACCTATCTCTAAAACCATCTCAGCCTTGCTTGCCTTTTGGGGTCTTGCCTTCCATCTGTGATTATAAGATCACTTTTTTCCCTCTAGGAGACCATTTCCTATTTTGTAATTTCCAGTGTCATCAATAGGCTTTATTCCTTCCTAAATTTCCTACCATCTCCTGACTATTTAAGTACAGTGACATCTTCCTGATGCCATGTCATGGTGAATCGATTATATGAAAGTACATAAAATTCAGCTTTGGGCATGCCAACTCCTGCTTTCATTATTTAGGGTCTCACCCAGGACCCAATTTTTGCCTTGTTTTTTATCTCTCTTCAACTCCCAGGACCTTGTTTCTTATTCATTTGCGTTCTTGTTTTGATTATTTCCAACTTTGACATTCCGCTGCCTATACTGCCTTAGTCAAGTGATGGACATTTAAATCTTGTCCCCACACAAGAAGCCCCTGGCCTGGCTGCCACCTTCTACCTGATGATATATTGGACAAACAGACATAAAGAACATTACTACTTTCTAATTTAATTCTAGTTTCATATTTTTTCCTGTCCCAGTCAGAGAGAGCCCACCATTGTTTTATTAGAAAATATTTTGATGGGGGATGCTACAAAGTTATGTAACTAAAATATTGTGTGTGCAAGAGAATCACTTTTTACTCAAACTTATATGATGGAGATGACAAACATGATTTCAAATTACTTTACAATAAATACTGGTTTTAAAAAATCTGTTCCATGCCTCAATTTTTATACCAATCACTCAAATCATATTTAATGCATTTTTAATGACTATAGGCTGCAGATGAAAACACATGATTCAGTCACTTCATTACAGTGAGTAAATGGATGATTTCATTTGTTTTAAGTGAAAAGAAAAGCTACTGTAGACATCTGAATTTAAATCTATAGGATTTATATAAATACATCAGTTTTGAAGGACAGAATTGTATGGAAAATTCCCAAAGAGGCTCTAGAGTCAAGGAATCTTAGAGATGGAAGGAATTGTTGAGGTCAGTGAGCCGGGGCCTCTGCAGAGCCAGCCTCTCCTTGACAATAGCTCTATGCATCGTCAGTCTCTGCTTGTGAATTGCCTGTGACTGGAAATGCCCTATCTCTGAACATAGCCCCCATTGCTGAACAGTTCTGATTGTTAGAACATGCTCTCTTATTTTGAGACTAAACCTAGCACCCTGTCATGGCCACCCATATGCCAGCTATTTATATAGATGAAGATAGTGATATGTTGGTGCTGCTGCTTCTCTTCAAGTTAAATGCTCCCTGTTTCTTTAGCCAGTCTTCATAAGACAGAGAGTCGTGATACCCCTTAAATCCTCTCTTAGCCATCGTGAGACAACTAGAATTGACACTGTATTTCATGTGTGGGTTGTCTAGATCATAATATATTGATGTAGCACGTCCACAGTTGTTGCCACAATTGGTAAAAGGGGCCAAGGTCACAGCTGTTTTGGGGAGAAGGCAATTGAGAGCCCATTCAGATTATTTTCATGGGAACTTTGTTTCTGTTTCACATAAATTTTATTCTTTCTCTTTAACTTTTAGTTTTATCTCTTGGTTGGCTTTGAAATATATGCATTTAACTCATTTGTGAATATACTGCAACATTTATAAACAGCAGTAAAGTATAGAATTATAAAGATGTGAAAGCTTTTTCCCTCTAATATTCTATCTTCTATGTTTTCCATTGTAGTATTTCCCATTACCTTATGCCTCACACTTAGAAATTATATTCTAAATATTAAGGAGCAACCCTGTGGTCTACATTGCTTTCTCTTTTTTCTACTTCCATTTGGCTTCTGCCCTCTATGTATGTTTTTGCTTTCTTTTCTCACCTTCTTCATCATAGAAGTGTTCACTAAAATTCACTAGAACAGATGGAAATATTTTAATATCAGTTGGATACCAGAAAGGAACAAGTTATGTAACATGTTAAAATTTATGAAAGGCTGATTTTCATATAGTTCAGAATAACAAATTTAATAAACAGTTGGCTTCTTAGGGACTGAATCCTTAGATACTAGCAAGTATGTAGAATTATCTCGACTGGAAAATTACCCCATAAGAAGGACATAAGAAGAACAAAATTCTGAAACATCTAAGTATTTGTTGTAGTGCAGTGAATACGAAACATAAATGTTTTGATTCAACAATATTTCAACATTTCAGTTCAACAAATGTTTATATGCTCCAGGGGTACAAAGAGAAATAAAACATGCTTCCAATCCCTTGGGAACTGGCAGCCTATTAAGAGAGGCAACTTTAAAATAATTAAAATAGTCTTACAGTTGATATAGAAAATGTATAAAGTGCAGCCTCACTAACATCTGATATTTTTTGACTTGTTAACAATAGCCATTCTCACTGGTATAAGGTGGTATCTCATTGTGGTTTTGATTTGCATTTTTCTGGTGATTAGTGATGTGGAGTGTTTTTTCATATGTTTGTTGGCCACTTACATGTCTTCTTTTGGAGATCTTATGAAGGGGCACATCTACCAGGGCAGAGGGTAGAGATGAGACAGATGTGTAGATTGGAGTCTTGAAAACTGAAAAGTGTGGCAGATATCGTAGGGAGCACAGGTAGAAACGCTTTGAGAATTAAAGGGGGATGATGAGTTACTGAATGTGATTGAAAGAGAAGGGAAGGATCCCGAAAGAACCTGTCAGAGATGTCATGTGTTAGCGTCTGTAACCAATATATGGTGATACCTTATATTGAGAATGGAATGCACAGGGATTGGTTTCCACTTATTTAGGGTATGCCCCCTCCTTTCCTCCTGATTTCCCCTATTACTTTCAACTATTAACAGTATGTTTGCAAATTAAGAAATCTTATCTCAGGTTGATGTTTAGCTTGAGTTTTCAGAGCTAGCTCACGAATGCTGAAGTTCTGGATTTGGAACATCCGAGAACCCAGAAATCTACCAAGCTGATGAATTAGAAACCTGGGGAATAATTAGTGAATAATTTTGAGGAGTGTTGAAGCCACTGATTTTTGTCTAAGCTGTCATTCATTGAGCATGATGAATGTTAGAAATGCTAATTAAAAGACTTCTCAGATCTAGACTATGACAATCTTTATAAGAACTGTGATGTTATAGTCGTGTTCTCCCATTTACTGTGCTGTATTTGTTGGATTCATGATAGGGCCTTTAAAACAGTGTCATGTTTTAATGCATTCTTCTTTGAGAGCAGTATTTTAATAGTGATTTATATATATTTTTCTTTTTAAATTAATTTTTCAATGCTATTCATAGTGATTTTTAAAAAACAGAAAAGTAGAAGAAAATCATCCACGGTAAACTCTGCATGATTAATACAATTCATTTCTTTTTCACATGCTGTAATAGCGTTAAAAGTTTAATTTTCAGAAGTTTAGAGAAATGGAAAAGGAAGCATCTTGAAAAACAGTTTTATATGAGAATAGTGTTTCCTTTCAAACCTTTTCGTTAACAGAAATAGGCGTAATTACACTTAAGATGTAAGAATGCTCGGAAAAGTTACCAAGCTAAGTCTAAACAGCGTGGACTAGGTTTCACTTTTCTGAAATGTGCTGCCTTTATTAAAAGATTGTTTAAAGTTTGAAGCTGCATTTTAAAGATTTTTACAAGAACATTAACGTGCACTTGGCTGATCTTTTTATAAAATACTTCTGAAGAAGTGTACATAATATTTTAATGGAAAATGTCACCTTAATATTAAATCTCAAATTACCAGTAAAGAATGCCATTACCCCCAAATCCATGAGATTAATTTTCTAACTCTTCTTATAGTGTGTGTTAATGTGTGTTTGTAAATCTCTCTGTATGTTTAATTTCATTAACTTGACAGTTGTATATCAGTATTGGCAGTTATTAGTTCTAGCAGAAATAAATAGATAATCTAACGTGATAAGGGTTTATCTTAGATAAGAGTCAAAGGAGACAAACATGAGAGAGAACAGTTCACAGTTCATTTTCTTTAAAGATGAAACAGGTATCTACTGCGCAAATAGTTATGTTAAACAGGAAGTTCCCTGGATGGAATAATTGTAAAATATTCAATGACACTTAACAATGTAAAGGAATCTTTTTATAATAAGAATAATTGTGTCTTGTTGTACCTGTGTTTGAGGTCAGATATTCAATTATCATAAAATGAGGCATACATATATTTTAAGGCAAGAGGCCTTCTTAGAGTCAGTCTTTTGTGCTGTAGAACACAGCTGGTTCATTTACTTCAGATAGGACTAGGAAGTCCCATAGTCCCTCTTGTCAGCATGGGGAAAATGACAGGAATGAATAGCCCAGAATGTTAGCTTGAACTTGCAATTTAATAATGTTGAGCTTTTAATTGCATTCTCGGCAATGTTTACTTTCATCTCATAACAATAAACTGTTTATGGTAATGTCCTAGTAAAGTGTGGCACTGAAGCCGAGACATGTGGCACAAGGAATCCCTCAGCTTTCCTGTAAATGTGCAGCCAAAGATGTTCAATTTATTTACTTATTTGCCTTACAATTATATGTGCAGAAAATTCTGAAAGGAACTCTGTGCTTAGATCTTACTAGTTTTTACTGTTTCTAGGGAGGTTTTTTTTAAACCGAAGTATAATTTACATACAGTCAAACGCACTGATCCTAAGGGTATAGTTAATCAGCTTTGACAAATGCACAGTCATTTAACCTATTCCTTCCACAAGATGTAGAACCTTTCATCAGCCCTGAAAGTTCCTTTGTTCCCTTCTATAGTCAGTATCCCCCTGCTACTTGAAGCAGTCAATGTTAGGATTTCCAGCACCAGGTTGGATCTTAGTGTTAATTCATAGAGGTTATATGCCAGACTGACATGTCAAAAAGGATTTTCAAAACTATGTTTTCTTTGAGGAGCTTTTTTCTCCTAGAGAATTATTCAGAAGTACATGAATGGGGATTTAAAACTCAGTGATGCAGATTTCCATTCTATTGCTTCTAAAACACACGACAGCATTCTGTGTCTAATTGTTATTAAAGGAGGGGCAGGTCAGTTTCCAGCCTGTCAAAAATATTTCAAGTAATTTTCTTTCTTCTTGTATTTTCATTTGTCTCTATTTTAATTTCCACTTATCCTAAAAAATTGCTGCCAATCCATCATGATTATACCTTAACTTTGTGTGGTGTGTATTCCCTTTGTGTAGGGTGTAGATGATCAATACATGTAAAGTTAGTAAGAACAATCAATAAACATCATGAATAAAGCCAAACAGCTCAGTACACCCTCCGCACTGAGTTTGGAGAAGCAGTGTTTGCCTTGGTATCTATCAGCCTCTGTGGGGTGATAGGAGATCAAGTCAAACACTCCCCACATACATACCTTCTCCATGACTATGTGCCATTGCATGAAATGTGAAGCTCTGTCATTTGGAGCTCATGGTAGCCAGACAATACTTTTGTTCTTTTTTTTGGAAAGTGTGTGTGTGTGTGTGTGTGTGTGTGTGTGTGTACATGCACTGGTGTATGGCATCATGTATTGCCCCTAGAGATTTTCTCTTCCCTTCTTTTAGCTAATGTGCTCTTCTTGATAAATAAATTTCAGAGGCAAGATTGTAATAAACTAAACAATGCAGTGACATACACGATTCTAGGATACAGGGCTACTTGTATTTTGTTATTGCAGCACATGGAGTATACAATCAAATTGCACTGCTGTTGTAATTTATTCTCTTTATTAAAATAGACAAGCATTAGACAAGCCATAAAATTTCCATCTGCATTCACAGCAGGCTCCCACCATCTGAAATACAGATTTTCCCCCTTCTCTTGAAAACACCCAGGACTGAAACATTTTAATATCGGGGATCAAGAGAATTATAATATTTAATTTCTGAAAGTGATGGTTATCCTCATCTGTGCTTTCGACTGCTGCATCCATTTTAAAGAGAAAGCTCGCCTTTTATACTTAAATGTCACCGAGGACACAGGAGTTGGGTCAGAAAGATCTGCAGTGCAGCAGAGGGAAATGAATGGGTTCCCAGCTTGGTAATTCTGCTGTAGTTCTGCTTCTATCACCCTACCAGCCTAATCACCTTCGGAAGGAAAACAAAAGGCATTTTTGCAGTGTGCCGATGATCACTCCAGAGTCAAGGCAACCATTGTCGTTTTAGCACATTTTTCCCCACTGCCTGAAGGACAAAGGCTTTTAATAATGGGAAATTGCCAACCAAGGCATGTAAAAGTGAAAGCCTCCTTCTCTGGCTAGAGGAAGAATTCGTTTCTTTCTTTCTCTAATTTCAAAGCCAAACATTTGCTTGACATTTTAGGCATAGAAAGCATAGAGTCCTATAAAGATAGTTAAGAAGGTAATTGTAAATTCTAATCCTCTTTTTAGCAAACCAATCCCCCACTTGGAGAATATTCTGTTTCAATTTTTCATAAAGGCAGTCTGATGAAAAATTTAAACAAACTCTTTTAGGAGCAAGTCTTCCGTCAGATGTCACGCCAAGCTCCCATTTGGTAGGAACGGTTATGTAAGGCAGTCTGTGCCATCTATCTCAGTAATAGATAGATGAGTCCAGGAAGCTCTAATGCTGTCTCTCCCTGAAGGCTTCATGTTTGTGGGATTTCTGCCTCTGTTAAGTGTAACAGAAAATTTTAACAAGGTTAATCTGTTTAGAACAGTGTTGGGAAAGAAGGATATATATTCTCTCCCTGGAGAGTAAAATAAAATGTTCATGCAGTACTATAATTAGGTAAATATAGTAAGAATAAAAATGATAATAGAGCACATTTGTTCATCGGATAAAGGGATGGGATACAGTGCTTTGAGAAGGACCTCCAAGGACACTGAAGGGGAAACAGAAAAAATAAAAGTTCTGAAGTCTTAAGCGGTACATATTGATTTATTATTTACAAAGGACTTTCATATACATTATCACATTTGATCCTTGTAACTCTGTGAAAAGGGATAGTATCATTCTCGCAGAAATTATACTACTTGCTCAAGGTCAGTTGGCTACCAAGTTACTCTGAATCCTGAGTGATTTCCTCCCTGCCTCCCCTCTTCCCTCCTTGCCTTCCTCCCCAACCCCCCTCACTTCCTGCCTCTCTTCTTCCCCCCTTTCTTTCTTCCTTCAATGTATTAAATGTGAAAAGCCTAGTATCTCCTCTTATTCTGCTAGAGAAAGCATTTCAGGCACATACCCATGGTGAAAGCAGCAAAGAAAAGTCTAAGCCTAACCAGATTGTATGGCAGAGACCTGGAAGAGGTGCTGAAAGTGTCTCCTTTCCTGGCAGGGTCATTATCACTAAGAGAAAAACAGAGAAAGAGCAGTTGGGTTTTAACTTTTTTTTTTTTTTTTTTTTTTTGAGACAGAGTCTGTCTCTGTCACCCGGGCTGGAGTACAGTGGCATGATCTCAGCTCATTGCAACCTCCGCCTCCTGGGTTCAAGCTGTCCTCCTGCCTCAGCCTCCCAAGTAGCTTGGGAGTGCACGCCACCAAGCCTAACTAGTTTTTGTATTTTTAGTAGAGATGGGATTTCACCATGTTGACCAGGCTAGTCTTGAACTCTTGACCTCAAGTGATGATCCATTTGCCTTGGCCTCCCAAACCGCTGGGATTACAGGTGTGAGCCACCATGCCTGGCCTAATATTTTGGTCCTAAAACACAAGTATTTTGCCCTTAACAGGTGAGAGACAACTAAGGTTTGGTACAACTTAACAGAGATTAAATGTGTGCGAAGTTGTTTCAGCAACTGTGTATATATGGTAATTTATCATCATATTATTATTACTGTTATCACTCTCACTGCTGCTGACACAATCACAGTTTATCTTGGTGGTTAGGAGTCAATCAGCTCTGGAGTAGGATTTTTGCGTCTCACCTCTGTTGCTTACTAACTGTGTGGCCTTGGGCTTGTTAATTAACTTCAGTCAATTTCCTCATGTATAAGATAGAGACAACAATAATCCGTCTCTCAAGGGGATCCTTGGAAAAATTTCCTGAAATGGTCAACGTAAATTGTTTTAGAAGTGCTAAGTAAGTCTCTGATGTTTTTCTCTCGTTGCATTTAAAGAATATACTTCTGATTACATATCGGTTGAGACTTTTATAGATGCGTTTCTCAATACTTGTCAACAGCAGGTATTTCTTAAACACTAGACAACCAAGAGAGAAATGCTTCTGATAAGTGGTAAATGCTTATAATGTCATGCTATATCATGTAATTCAATTTTCCCTTTTAAGAGCAGATTGATTGCCCTTTATTGTTTTAGAGATTTATTTTACAACGAACATGAAAACTGCTCAAAGAAAATGGTGATAGATGTTATCAGATTTGGATTAATAGAATTTAAAGTGGAATTTGGGAGTAATCTTCAAAGCATGGGAATCTATAACTTCATAAGAAAGTATTTGGTTTTTGATTTCTTGAATATCATTTAGCAACTTATGTGTCTTTTACATTGAATGATATCTCTAACAGAAAAGGCTAAGATCTTTATAAAGAACTTCTTGCTAATATAAGAATTTTTTCATTTCCCTCATCTCATTTTCTATTCTTTCCTTTTTTCAACAAATATTTTAGCATCTATTTTTTAGGCATCATACAAGATGAGGGAAAATGATGGCAAATAATAGCCAAAGCCTTGACTTGGAATTTAAAGTCAGTGGTTTTCACTCCTTGAAATGTATTACACATGTATTTCACATTTAAGTGTGTGGTAATTTGGGGGTATTTGCTCTCAAAAAAAATCCACAAAAGGTGGATGTTATCTTTACCCTTTGGAAATACAGAAACTGTCTCTGAATATATGTTTCTTTTTGTTGTTGTTGTTGTTATTTGTTTAAAACATGCAGTTCTTCCCCATTTACTTATAGTTTTGTAAATTGTCCACATTAAAAAGTATTACCTTATTGTCTCATTACATTAGGAAACAGTTTACTAGTAGGCTCTATGGCTATATTGTCTTATTTTTCTAACAAATTACATCCATTTTTTAAATTATACTTTACATTCTGGGGTACATGTGTAGAACGTGCAGGTTTGTTACTTAGGTATACACGTACCATGGTGGTTTGATGCACCTATCAATCCGTCATCTACATTAGGTATTTCTCCTAATGCTATCACTTCCGTAGCTCCCCACCCCTCAACAGGTCCCAGGGGTGTGTGATGTTCACCTCCCTGTGTCCATGTGTTTTCATGCAGTGTTTGGTTTTCTGTTTTCTGTGTTAGTTTGCTGAGAATGATGGTTTATCATTCTCAGCAAACTAATATATCCATTTTTATTATTAACTGTTCTCTTGAGATACCTCTATACATCATTTCTAGCTCACTTGAGCAGCCTTAATCATTTTCTCTTTTTTTTTTTTTTTTTTTTTGAGACTGAGTCTGGCTTTGTCACCCAGGATGGAGTGCAGTGGTGCTATCTCGGCTCACTGCAACCTCTGCCTCCCAGGTTCAAGCAATTCTTCTGCCTCAGCTTCCCCAGTAGCTGGGATTATAGGTGGCTGCCACCATGCCTGGCTAATTTTTGTATTTTTAGTAGAGATGGGGTTTCACTATGTTGACCAGGCTGGTCTGGAACTCCTGACCTTCAGTGATCTGCCTGCCTCAGCCTCCCAAAGTGCTGGGATTACAGCCTTGAGCCACTGAGCCTGGCCTGTTTTCTGTTAAAAAAAAAAAAAAAAAAAAAAAAAAACCCAACTCTCCTTCCTTCCTTTTAACTACAGTGGGCTGATAACACCTTGGTTGTTAGCTTAAAAACAAATTAATCCTCTCTTTTTATTAAAACTTATGTTTTTCTATAAGAAAAAGGATTTGGAAAGAACATTATATGCATATATTCCATTTTCCTGGTTGTACTGCCTTTTTCATTCTCATTTTTGATATGTACATCATATTTACTCTTGTTCTGTGATTCATGTTAAGGTTGTTTTGTTTTGGGACTGTTGACATTGGTGTCACTTAAGGAAATTGTAATGTCTTGAATTTCTTATTGGGCTGTGTCATTATAGTTTTTAATGAAAACATACTCATATGCCCTTTGGAGCCATCACAGTCAGAGAAGTGTTGCCCTGTACACTTAGCCACGCCTCCCAACCTTGAAAGGGTCGTGTGTCAAGAGCCTCAGATAGTCATTTAAGTTGCACATTCTCAGTTCTATGGAATCTTCCCTATTTTGCCCTATGTGGGCCCCTTATTCTCTAATTTTCTTGCCTCTATCCAGATACAAGTGGTTGGAGGAGTGATATATTTGTTAGGAATGTCTTTAGCTACAAATAGCAGTACGTCTGACTAACAGTGAGGTAAACAAAGAGGGGTTTCTTTTTCCCCCACAAAACAAGCAATCTGAAGGTAGACAGCTGCTGGTGCTATTTCAGTTTAGTGATGTTGGCCTTCACTCCCTTCATTCCATGCCGCAAATCTGCATTCAAGATGGAAAGAAGTCAAGGACAGGGTCAGCTATTCAGTGCCTTTATCAAAAAAAAAGCAAATGCCTTCCCAGAAGTCCCAACCAACCTGGGTTCATATCCCACTGGCCAGAACCACATGCTATATTGCCCCCCACAACCCCAGCTGCAAGGGAGACTGAAAAAGTAAATAGCTGGCATTTCTGCTGGAAAGGGTAGCAAAAGAAAAGGGCTTGGGAATATCCAGTGGAAGAACAGAGAACGAGTCATCTATGTCCAGGATAGCCCATCCTATCTACTCTCCAGGACCAGCTCTAACGTCCCCAGCTGAAGCCATTCACAAATTCCTCAGAGTTTTTCTCTGTGAACCCACCTGGTACTGCAGTCATCATCAACTAGACTGAGTGTGCTCTCTGGGCGAGGGCTCCATCACCACACACGGTACCTGAGAGATGGTGCTCAGTGAAGGTTTGCTAAGAAATGAATGAATGTGTGGGGATCCTCTTGATGTTGCCTGAAGCCAGCTGCTGAAGGTATGCAGAGTGCTGAATGAGGAACTCTCCTTTCCACCTGACATTCCATCCTTGTCCCTGGACATTCCCTTGATGAAATGTGAAACCACAGCCCTGACCACTCACTCGTATTCTTTAAGATCCTATGGGGAGCTTTTGGCCAAACCCTTGCAGGCTCACGTGTGATAGAAATATTCTCATTTGGGACAGTAAGCTTTCTGCCTTCCTAAAATTCTTACACAGTTTTAAATAGTGATAGCCATTTAGTCTCTTGATGGTATAAATCTTAACTCAGCATAACAATCAGTGCAGTTTTCTGAAATGAGAAAATGTACAAAATATCTATTCATAGGAATTATTCTTGGTTATGTCTGAATAGGCATATAAATCAAAATATAGTTTATACTTCCTGGAATTTATCCAAATAAGATAGTTAAACAAGTGTACAAAGATACATGTACAAAGTTGCTTTGTTTTTTCTAGCAGTGTTTTTAAATGAAATTTGGAAACATTCCAGCTCTTCACTAGGAAGTTAGGTTAAATGGATAATGGAACACTATTGAATCATTAAAAGTGATCACGCAGGACAGCCTGAGAGTATAGATAGGTTGTGAGGCATATGAAGTAGGCTGTGTGTATATGAGAAGGACCTTCTCTGTTTACAAAGCTGAAATTATGCACATATAGGGGTGGCTGTTCACCAAAGTGTTAAATAATGATTATCTCTTCATGGTAACATTTTTCAACTTTAAGATTTTTTGTATTGTTTTATTTTTGAAACCATGTGTGTGTGTTTTCCAGTAAGAAAAAGTAATTTTCACAAAACATTATTTTTCCAAAAAATGCTTTAGGTTAATGAAAAAAAAAAATAGTCTAAAGAACTATGTACGAAACTTCAACTGACTAGACCCAAATTAACAATAAAACTGGATTAACGACCTTTGTCTTCTAATTCACAAGAGTGGAAAATCAGGACAAAAAGTGAACTATGACCTGGAATATATTGTAAATAATAATCTTCAGAGTATTTCTCGGACTACATCTCTTTCACTTCCCCCATACCTTGTACCACTACAATGAACAATATCCCTGACTACAAACTCCTGCCAGTTCCTTTCTTACTGAATAAAGTGACTGAACTCTATGAAACACAAGTGGAATAATACATTGATGAAATATTTTCAACATCAAGATCTAAACAAAAGATATTTTCTGAAAAGTCTTGAGTTAAACCAAAAATGAAATTCACAATTGTATTCCCTGAACATTCCAATAAATAAAGCATTTACTGTAGAAACTTTGAAGAAATGGTTTTAAGATTCTCACTTTGAAATTCCAATGTATCAAAGGACTATTACTATTAACCACAAATACAGGTGAAAACTCCCGAGAGCAGTTCACTCATATTATTGTATTGCCCCGCTTTTTTGTAAGTAGAGTAATTGTTAGTAGCAAAATTCTGATTGACTCGAGTGGAAAGTGTATTCAAAAGGTAAAGGTACACATTAATTCTGTGGATTACTAAACAGCTTCCTTAGTCACGAAAGAGAAGAAAACCCCAGAAGAAAGATTTCAAAAAATAGAATTGATCCAATGTCTTGATTCTAGAATATGTCCAGTATCTCTCATCTTCTTATTGATATAAACCTGCATGAGTTTTCAGACCAATTAGTAAAGATTTTTACATTGTATTAATTCAGAAAATCTATCTGGTCTATTGTTTTTAATAATAGTTTAAGAGAGTATGGCATTTTTCATTTGCACCAATATTTCTTAGGAAAAAATTGATAATCTTTCTCTGTAAATATTCCTTTTTCTTTCATAGATAGATCATAGGTAGAAATTAAGAAAAATAATTCTTTCTCTTTTTAAGTAAGGGTTTTGCACTATTAGATTTAAAGGTTAAATGTGATTTTTTTATCCAAAAAAATTCTTTAAGCTTCAATAAATCCAGCTCCTGTCTCCTGGGATATCCTGTCACTAGAAGGAAAAGAGAGTATTTCAGAGAGTACTTTTTTTTTTTTTTTTTTTCCAGACAGGTCTCACTGTCACCCAGGCTGGAGTACAGTGGCATGAACTGCAGCCACAACCTCCTGGGTTTAAGCAATCCTCCTATTTCAGCCTTCCCAGTAGCTAGGACTACAGGTGCATACCACCATGCCCAGCTAACTTTTTAATCTTTTGTAGAGACAGGATCTCACTATGTTATCCAGGCCGGTCTCAAACTCCTGGGCTCAGGCAATCGTCTTGCCTCAGCCTCTCAAAGGGCTGGGACTACAGGCATGAGTCAATGCTCCAGGCCCTAGATAGTACTCTTTATTTTCTCTTTACATAGTAAGAAATATTTCATACCAACTTTATTAAAAACAAAATGAAATAGATGTCCCACTGTAAGTTTCTTGACCTTTTACCTGAGCACTTTTATTCTTTTAGCTCCCTGGAATAAAAGAATTGTTTCTGATAAAATTAGATCCTCATTTAATTCCTTAAGATTTTGGTCAAAACAGGCAAATAAAGTAAGCCTAAAAATTGCAATTGTCTCTCGCTCTGTCAGACACACATATAGGCACGCATACACACACAGAGTACCAGATGCAACAAGATTTGAAACTGTGGTTAAGAAGCCCTATAACTATTAAAACTATTTTATGGATCCTAAAAATGATATTTTTTAGGAATCAGTTAATGTACTATTTTATTATACTAGTTCAGAAGTTTGGAGAGTAGTGATACCAATAAGATATTTCAGAAAGGAATAGTAGAATGGTGCTTAGTCCTCTAAGTTTGGTCTAATTTGATTACTTAGTATAATGGTTAGGAATTTTTACATTTTAGATAGTACGGCTGAACTCTTGATTCAAATTGGCATGTGACTTAAAAGAGCTTTGACTGATTGATAATCCTTTGATTAGTTTTAGAGACAGGGGCTTGCTCTGTCACCCAGTCTATAATGCAGTAGCATGGTCATGGCTCATAAACTTGAACTCCTGGGCTCAAGCGATCCTCCTGCCTCAGCTTCCCAAAGTTCTAGGATTACAGGCATGAGCCACCACAACTAGCCCAAATAGCTTTGTTTTTAAAGGGATTTTTTAAAAACCAATTAACAAGGATTTAGATCAAATTACTCTAAGGAAATCATAAATCACACCAGTAAAATATAATCTGAACTTAAGAATACATGTGACAAATGCTTAAAAGAACCTCAAACTGACTGGTATATGATAGGGTGCTTTAATACATAATAATAGTTAATTTATGTGTGACTTGAAAAGATGTTATTAGCTCTTCACCAAAGTTGGGCTTGGTATATATTTGTAGAGAGAAATTGATCCAAGGGAGCCACTCAGGCCAACACTTCCAATCAAGGTGTGAGGCATATGCTTTAGCTGGAGAGAAGTGCTATTGAGGCCACTGACATCACTGGGTCTCAATCAAATTGGGAGAGTGAGGGTAGCAGGTGCTTATAAAAGAGGAGAGCCAGACGTCTTTATGAACCACTGCTATTTCTCATTACCATGTATGTAGACATGGCATGCAAGCAGACATCAGGCATTCCTTGAGCACCTCCCTAGTGTCAGACACTGTTTTACACACCAGGGTTACAGTAGTGAGTAAGACAGCATGAGACCCTGCAAGAATAGGGCTTATAGCTAGTGGAGATAGTCAAACAATAAACATGTGAACAGTAAGCCAATAAGATAACTTCAGGTCCAAATAAATGTGTGAAGAAGGTACACTCGGCTAAGGTGAGTAGGT
This sequence comes from Papio anubis, assembly GCF_008728515.1. Taxonomy (NCBI): domain Eukaryota; kingdom Metazoa; phylum Chordata; class Mammalia; order Primates; family Cercopithecidae; genus Papio; species Papio anubis. Next base: position 56,533,562 of record NC_044986.1, on the reverse strand, counting down.
AGTAACTAGAAGAGTGGCTTTATTTATTTAGAGTGGTTAGGACAGACCTCTCAGAAGAGAAGACATTTGAGTTATAATCTGAATTACTAAAAGAAAAAATCTTTTCCAAACAAAGAAAAAGGTTTATCAAACAGAAGGAACAACAAGTGCAAAGACCCTGTGGATTGATCTAAGCCGGTGTGTGTTAAGCTCAGAAAGGTGGCCAATGTTCTAGGAGTAAAGTGAACAAAAAGGCAGCAGGTGAAGTTAAATTTAACCTTGATGGGTCTGTTCCACAGCCAGCTGTAGCTACATCAGCAAATCAGTCAGATATGCAAGTAGGGATGTCAATCAGGCGTCTAAATCTGAGACATGAGACAGCCATCTGTGAGTGTATTGAATTTTAAACCAATGGAACTCAATGAGAAGGAAACTAAAGAATAGAGGATGACTGAGCACAGAGCACCCCAACATTTAGAGATCTAGAAAAGGAAGGGAAACCAAATGAGAGGCTGAGAAGTAACACACAGTGAGGCAGGAGAAAGACCAGGTAAGCCTGCTTGATTGTCTAGGGAGGAAAGTGATTTGTGAAGGAGGGTGTAGCCAACCAACAGTGTCTGATACAAGGGAGGTGCTCAAGGAATACCTGCCGTGTGATTGCATGCCCTGTCTACATAAATGACTTTGTAAGATGTAGGTTACTGGCAATCTTGCTAGGTGCATTAAAGAGAGGAGCGAGATAAAGAAGTAAAACAATATATTGGAGCATTTTATGGTGAAATGAAGCAGATAAATGACATAGTAACTGGAAAAGTGGGATAAGAGAGAGGTTTTGGGTGTGTGTGTGTGTGTGTGTGTATGCATGTTTTAAGTATGAGAAGGATAGGAAAAGCATTTCCTTGATGGGAAGCTGACTGTGGAGATGGAGAAATTGATAACATAAAAGGGACAGGAGATAATGGCAAGAGCTGAGTTTTTGAGAAGACAAGAGAAGGCCTGAATGATGTGAGGAAGTCAGCACCCACATTCAAGGGTTGGCCTTAGAGAAAAGCAGGGATGCTTCTGCCATTGAAGAAGGAGACAGAGTAGATCTCTCTCCTGGAACAGGAACGGAAAGAGAGAGAGAAGATCTCTCTCCTGGAACAGATTCAGAAGGTTGGCAAAGTGGCTGTCAGAGATGAAGTAGTACTTATCACATCACATTCATGTTCTCTATGAAGTATGGGGGATGGCTGGAAGTGAAAAATGAAGAGGGTTTAAAGAATGGAGAAAGATTAGGTATGAAATAATTGTCTTGTTTGGATGAAAAAGCAAATTTGCTAGGGACGTTTATAAGACCTTCTAGCACTGTTGAGGGTCCACTGAAGATTCATGGTAACAAATTTGAAGTATGTCCAGTCAGCAAAGTCAGGTGGTTTTCTCTGGGATTGTTCAACTGGCCAGATCCAGGTACAACTAGATTTCCTTATACATATTGAATGTATGGTTGAAATGTTGAGAGCAAAGCATATAAAGGAAGTGACTGCAGAGGAGGTCATAGAATATAAGTTGATAAGGAGGAAACTGAAGATAAGAGGGAGATGATGGATAGTGGAAAGGTGGCGGAGTCTGTGGATTTGAAGGTCTCTATGGAATGGAGTACAAGAACAAGGGAGCCAAGAGACACAAGGGGATGGTTAACTGGAAATACCCACATTAGTTACTTTACAGGTGGCGCAGCTATTGGTGATTAAATTTAGCATATGACCACACCAGTATATGGCTGAAGTGGATTGGAGAAAGAGCCTTGGAGTGAAGGAGGTCAAGGATGTAAGAGGCCAGAGGCTCAGAAATGTCACTACATGAATGTTGAAGCTGCAAAGAAAGCCAGGATCAATAGTGGAGTAAAAATGATGGGCCAAGGAATGTAATCATCAATGACCAAGGGCATTGTATGTATATAGGAATAGTAGGGTGATCAGAAAACATAGTAAGTGTCTGGTGGGCCATGCATGGTGGCTCACGCCTGTAATCCCACAACTTTAGGAGGCCAAGGCGGGTGGATCACTTGAGGACAGGAGTTCAAGAGCAGCCTGACCAACATGGTGAAACCCTATCTCTCCTAAAAATACAAAAATTAGCTGGGCATGGTGGCGCACTCATGTAATCCCAGCTACTTGGGAGGCTGAGGCACAAGAATCACCTAAACCCAGGAGGAAGAGGTTACAGTGAGCTGAGATTGCACCACTGCCCTCCAGCCTGGGTCATACAGCGAGACTCCAAAAAAAAAAAAAAGAAAGAAAGAAGAAAACATAGTAAGTGTCTGGGAAACATGGACTTTTGATAGTAATCAAGGGGATCTTGGATATTAGGTGAGTTGAGACTGCTCCTGGAAATCTCTCCAGGAGGATGGTTGGTAATCCAATAGAGTCCAAAGCATTTAGCTGGAGCTAATGTGCAAGTGTTCTATCCTCTAGCTACTGCACAGTTAGGTAGACAGGGATTTTTTTCTCTGAGGGAGCTTCCTGAGCTAGGAGTCCCCAGGGGAGGAACTGGAATGGTCATTCTCCTCAAGCCAGTAGATGCCGTAGCTTCTGGGGACATTCAGCAAGTGGAAATCTCTGGGCATACCATCTTTCCAGAGTCAGTAGGGTTATTACTGACTGTATGTGTAGACTGAATCCAGTATATAGATACATTCCCAGAAGCAGTTCTCAGCTCCCAAGTGATTTCAGAAATCTATGTATATGAAGTCAGAATGTATTCTCCTGTGAAAACTGTGTTTAATAACAGAGGGTGTCATTCTCAGGGAAGTGCATGAAGACATTTCATATGCAGGATGGCTAAACCAGAGGTCTAAGGAGACTACAGTGCTCACCATGTCTCAGATTATTTCCATTGGAAAAGTGCATTCTATTCACCGCTACTTCCCTGGGCTCTCACATAAGCAGCCCAGCACATATTTTGTTTGTTCTTGTGAACTTCTTATGTATGTGCTTCTGTTACTGGACTCTTGAGATCTTTGAATCCTACCACAATGCCCACATTAAATTGCCATGAAAAACACTCTGAAATATCTGGCTTCTGTTTCTGCCTTGTCCTTTGTGGGAGGGCAAGAAAGGAATCTTGAGAAGACAGGAAGGAGAAATGAAGGAAGGAAGAGAATCCTTACTGACCTCATTTTTCCACTTATGTCTGAAATGTAGAACTTTGTTTAAAGTTGTGAGATGGCAAAAATACAACTGACTAATTGTAGGCACATTAAGAAAAGGAGCCTGGAGGGAGATGTTGGGGAAGGTCTTGAAGTACACCTTATAACAGGCAAGCAAAGGAATATTGCACTATGACTGTGAAGGTGAGCGAGCACTTCATTGTCTTTTGTGAGTAGGTTAGAAGGGGGAACCTTCAGTTGTTCAGCCAGCTTGTCTTTTTCCTCAATGAGAGCAATGTTTTCTGAACTATTTTTGGCTTCAGATACCTCATAGTGACCAAAAGTGATAAAGCCATATGGAAGAACTTTGCCCAATCTCCTAGCTCTGTCCAACAAGGTCATGGGCAATGACAATCCAATAAAAACTAGTGGTGCCACTAAAGGCTCCCCAGGGAACAGGGTATTCAAGACAGTGGCACAAAAGCTAAACTTAGGTTTAAAAAAAAATGATCACTGATTTCCTCCCTTTTAGGTCTTTGAGAAGAAAGTAAAGATGTTGATTTTTTGATAAGATTTTGTTTTTGTTTCAATTACACTTTTTGGAGAATACAGTTGTTTTTCATTTGAAATTATGAGAAATGTAGATTATAAAAAGAAAAAATTAGCAATACAGATTATAAAAAGAAGAAAATAGCAATCATGAATGGCCTCAACACCCAGGATTAAACATGGTTAACAATGTAGCATATTTCCTTCTAGTCTTTTTTCTTATGTACTATTTCTTAAGTGGCTAAATTATATACTATAAATAGTCTTGATAAAATAAATGTGTAATCTGTCCTTACATTAAGCAAGGAAACAAAATCTTTTAGTTGTAAAGTTAACTATGAAGATTATCAGACTCAGGGTTATTTCTTTAGCAGAAATATCAAATGTAGAATTCTCTGGAAAATTCAAAACCATCAATATCTAAAAATACAAAAGAAAATTTTTCTTACATTTAAAAATTCGTAAGCATGAGATAAACATGTATTATAACTTTCCACTTTTTATACAACCGCATTGTAGGGGGGTAGCTCTTCTAAAATAGGATAAAAACAAAGAATTAATATTAAACACAACTTGCATTTTATCTTCCCTCTCCTTATCAGTAAGCAAGAGCCAGGAAGAACTGGGGCAAGAGCTATTTTTATGTTATATGTTCTTTATTTCTGGGATTTGCAAGAGAAATGGCAGCAAACGGTTTCCTAACTGCTGTTCTTAACTCTGGTTTATTTGGAAAGTGTTATTAAAAAACAACAGTGGTTCAGTTATTTTTCATTAAGGACTTACTAGACAATGTCAAATTCAGTATTCTGTTGAGTTTGAAGATAGTATCTGTCTTTTTTTGTGGTAATGAAAGCAGTTTACTACTGAGGACAATGTTTCAAGCAGGTGAAGATGTAATCCATCTTGTGTCTTTAAAGACAGCTATAATTCCTAGAGAACCACTGAGTTATCTGAAAGGCATAAAGCACTCAGACTTAAAGGTTTCTCAGATCTCTCACATTTCTTATGGCAGATGTGCCATTCATCTTGGGGGAAGGGAAGAATCACTTAAACCCTAAGGCTTGATTTTCACAATTCTGCAACAATTCACAATTCACAAAGTACTCAGTGGTCAAGTCTAGCTGACTGTATTGGAGAAGGTGGAATGGAACTGAAAACTGGGCTACTTATTCAACTTTGATAGATAGTATACAGTGCTGTGCAGGAGGCAACACGGCCTCCATGACATCATGGACTGCACGTGGGTATGGAGATGCGCAAGCCTAGCACAGCCATTTCGTGCCTGGTCACAGGCTGAGCTGATAACAATGCACGTGGCTTTGCTGGCCCTGCCTGCTGACAACTACTGGGGAAAATTAACAGGCTGGGATCTCCCTGGGGAATCCTAGGAGAATTAAGTCAAAGGTTAGTGGGGTGAAACAGTAGGTTTCTGAGGCAATGTTTCTTTTAGAATTGGTCTTCATTCTAAAAACTGCCCTTGTGATCATTGTATTCCTTTAGTGGTTACTGAATGTTCCTGGTTTCCCCTTTCCCCAGAACAAGCAACAGCACATGCAGGGAATAGAATGAGAGATGGTGCCTCTTATCTTCTGCCTCGCCTACTCAGCGGGGGGCAGTGGGCCAAAGGTCTTAATCACATCTAGCATCTTCATAACAGACAGTTCCCTCACACCAGAGTAGGCTCAGTTTCTGTTAACGAGCAAAATTAATGACAAAAGGAAGATTGTGTGGCAGGAAATCCTATAGGCAGTAAATAGTATGAGAATCCAAAGACCTGTGTTAGGCAGGGGTAATCAAGGAAAGTTTTACGAAGGGGCTTATAATTAAAATAACTAATGAAAAGATATTCTATTCCTGGCTTATTACAGTGCATATTATAAGAGTTATGGTGAACTCATGGACCAAAGAAATAGTAGATTTAAGATTCACAGTTCTTCCGGGTGCCGTGGCTCATGCCTGTAATCCCAGCACTTTGGCAGGCTGAGGCAGGTAGATCGCTTGAGCTCAGGAGTTTGAGACCAGCCTGGGCAACATGGTGAAATCCAGTCTCAAAAAACAACAACAAAAAAATTAGCTGGGTGTGATGGTGTGCCTTTAGCCCCAGCTATTTGGGGTCCGAGGTGGGAGGATGACTTGAGCTGGGGAGGTGGAGGATGCAGTAAGCCGAGACCATGCCTCTGTACTCCAGCCGAGGTGACAGAGTGAGACCCTGTCTCAAAAAAAAAGAAAAAGAAAAAATTCACACCTCCCATTTTTCATTTGTTTCTTCATGTTCTCTTTCTTTCTCTCTCTTTCTCCATCCCTTTTTGCCTCTTTTTTCCCTCCGTCTGCTAAGAGAGTCTAGTTCCATTTACTCATGCTAAACACAAGTATAATTGAACTGTGCTGTGTACATATACATAGCACAACATAGTGTTTACCATCCCTGAGTCTTACATTTTTAGTTTCTTAGTAGAAATAGAAAAGTGAATGGCTCAACACTTACATCTTCTACTTGCTAAGAATCCTACCCGCTGTTCTTTTGGGAATGAAAGTAAGGAGAGGAGAAACATGTGTTGGAAGAGTTGAAGGAGCAGTCCAAAGATGGTAGAGTCATTCTGAAGAACATCATAGGAATTTCTTACCTGTGTTCTCAGGGGCCATAATAATACCCATATATGCCAGACACCATAGTTGCCTTGGATCTGGTATCATACTTCCACAGCTACCAACTAACTTCAACTGCCGAGTGCTCCAGTGACTGAAATTAGATTATGCATTTGTCTAAATGAGAACTCTTACTTTAGCCAGTCCCATCGTGTGTTCAGGACTAGCATCTGTGTTTATGTGCGTTAGTGAATGAAGTCCAAAGACAAACCTTCAGCAAAGACTTGATTATCACAGGTGAGAAAGGGTATTTGTTTTGTTTTCCAATTTGCTATTTATTTGAGACGGAGTCTTGCTCTGTCACCCAGGCTGGATGGAGTACAGTGGCACGATCACAGCTTACTGCACCCTCCGCCTCCTGGGCTCAAGCAATTCTCGTGCCTCAGACTCCTGAGTAGCTGGACTTAGAAGCACCTGCCACCATGCCTAGCTAATTTTTGGTATTTTTAGAAGAGACAAGGTTTCACCATGTTGGCCAGGCTAGTCTCAAACTCCCGACCTCAGGTGTCTGCCTGCGTTGGCCTCCCAAAGAGCTGGGATTACAGGCGTGAGCCACCACGTGCCAGCCTTGCTATTTATTTTAATACAGAATTCAAAGGATCATGAGAATAAATTTCTATTGTGCACTTATACCTTTATAGTGATATTTTTTCCATTCTAAATGCATTTCTTGGTCTTTTTAATGCATTGTTATCTGAGCTACTTGTTTTATAATGCTTATTAGAAAGAAATGTTAAAAGTAACAGGGAGGTGTACCTTTACAGTCTGGGTTCTTGCTGAACTGTTCTCTGAGACCCCGATGGCCTAAGCAGTGATCCTCTGCCCATCTGTGGCTGCCCAGTCCCCATTACATTCCCTGTGACTTGTCTTGATTGTTTCAGAGTCTGAATTGTAGGTAGCTGCACTTTTACCTGATCCTGTCATACAGTTTCCCAATAAGGTTCAAAACAGAACTTAACACCTTTCCGTGGTCTGTGGTTTGTGTGTTTTAATAAAAGAAGCTGGACTAAAAAATGCAAATGAGTGGTCTTTTATTTTTCTTCTTCAAATAAGGAACTTCCCCAATGCTCCTGCCCTGGGATGGAGCAGTCTGTGATAGCACTGAAGTGAATAATTCCAGACTTGGCAGTTCTATGTCAAAGCAAGTCTCATAAACACAGCAGATGTACGTTCTGGGTGACTGCCATTAGCCTGCATCTGAGGGGTTATTGACTGGTTATGGGCAGATTTTGGGGTAGAGGATAGTGAAGGAAGGGGAACCAGGATTTTCTCTCTCGTTGTTTTATTTTCTGAGTGATTGCCCCAAAAGAAAAACTGTCCCAGTCTGAATCTCTAAATGGATCTTTTGTATTTAAATGTTTGTGGTCCTATTAACTATTGGGAGCAAAACTTTCTCAGTCTGAATCTCTAAACGGATCTTTTCTATTTAAATGTTTGTGGTCATAGTAACTACTGGAAGCACTGAATTGGAAGATTTTCACTGAACAGAAAGAAGTAAGCCTGGCCTTTGTCATTGTTTAAATTCCAATTGTTTCTTTAAAAAAAAAAAAAAAAAGAGGAACTATATGCCCTCTGAATGGTATTGTCTGGTTTTATAAAAGTCAACTTAGGAGATTTTTTATTTCTCTATGAAACCAATAAAGCAGTTTGAAGTAATTGGAGCTAAATTATTCTTCCTAGAACACAGCCAGGTCAGTGGCCCTGAGAAGTATCGAAGGGCACAGGGAACTCCATGGTGGGCAGCAGCAGCATCATTACCTTTGTACACCTGGTGAGCCAGGGGCCACAGAGACCCTGTGGAACCCAGCTCACCTTTCCTGGGATCTTTTTCCTTTTTGATGGCTGACCTAAAAACTGCTCACGCTGTGGTATTTCCCCTCTGCCTGTACCAGCAACCTTCAGTTGCTTTTGTCTTGGCAACAGTTACATTTGTAGATCTCCACAGCTGCTGCTTTTCCTTTAGAGATTAGAGCTGAGGTTTAAGAGACTCTCTTGGTTAGATTTTTGAATCTCTTTCCTGGGGAAATAGGATTGAGAGGATTGGCCTGAACAGGCTAAGGGACTGGCTTCATTACTATGAGACAAACTTGGAATAGCTTCTCTAAATTACTTCTTATCTGTCCTGTCTGCCCTCATTTGTAACATCCCAAGAGTTAGAAGACCCCATATTGTTTGAGCTTTTCGTGACCTGAAGTTTTTCAACCACATTTATTTAAAGCCATAGCTCTTTCCTCTGTTTGTTTAAGCTGTCTCATCCCTAATTCATTCCCTCCCGCACACCCCATCCACTGCTATATACAGTCGGTCTCCTTAAAGCCAAAACCTTTAGCTACCATTTTGCCTGATAATTAGCTAGCCTACATTTATTCGCTGTTGACTATGTATTCTACTATGCATATTATAGATATCTGCATACATTGTCTTATCTCCCCTCCTAGATTGTAAATTTCTTAAAATCAAGGACAAAGCATTACCTGTCTTTGCCTCTCCTTCGTGTAGTGCCTTGCACTTAGGAAGTGCTGAATAAATGAGGCCATCACTGTGATTATGACTCGACTTGAAATATATAAGAAATGGATATATTAGCTATTAGGTGTATATTCTCACCGTTGTATCCTATTCCATTCATTTCCAGGAAAATGCTTAGTAACTGGACAGGCCCTTACTTTATTGTCTTTCCCTGCTATTTTCTTGTCTTACTATTCCCTCTAAGTCTCCACTTCTAAAAAATATGACTTGTCCAGAGACCCATGTTGCTCTGAAGTTTCTTATTCTTCCATGAATATTTGTGCCTATTAGAAGGGAGAACAGAGGGTGGGAGTCTCTATTTCTACCCTCATTTCAACTTTTGTTCCAATGATTGCTACTATTTTTACATCCTCTCCTCTGTTTCTTTGTGCTTAGAAAGAATTAGGGTTCATGTGGGCTTTTTGCAGATAAATAGAGTTATTTGTAGCCAAAGAATTTGAGTTATTTTGAGTCTCTCTTTATGAGAAGCAATGATTACAAGTCAAGAGTAAGGATTAAGATTTTCATACATTTTAGAGTTTTTTGTGTTTTTTAAAAAATGTGATTCTAGATGCACTGAATAATTCATGGATTTGGTTACTAAGCAGTTATCTTCCTTAGCATCAAACGATTATCCTTAACTAATCTTTGCTTACTACTATTTTCATGAGAACTAAAATTCCTATTTCCTGCAGTTTTGAATTTCCTGCCAGAGCTATAACACATGAGGTTTTTGTATTCTTTCTCTAGTAGTTGATGAAATCCAGAATTCAAGCTGTCTGCATAGACATCTTGCAGAAAAAGTTCTTTTCTGATTTCTCTGGTTGAACTCATGAGATCACAAGTTGAATGAAAGGTTAAGTTCAAGTAGCAAATGAAAAGCAAAATGCAACACCAAACAGTTTGCACCAAAAATGTTCTACATTTTTCTCCTTCAAGCCGCTGTTGCTCAACTAAGTCGTGGCAGTACTGATGCTCTTCCCTCTCTGTGTTTCTCATGAGCCCATCTTGTTACTGCGCTTAGCCTTGGAGCAAGGTTTCTTCAAGTACAGTTCATGCTGGGGAGGCTGAAATGGCAGTAGAGAGCCTATAAATATGTATGAGAGATGTACACATTGCTTTAGCATCCCTTCTGTCTTTTTATATTATAGTCTAAGATATTTTAACGGATAATGGATATACCCCTTTCATTCAACGTACAATTATGGAGACCTTATCATGTGCATGTCACTTACTGTACCATACAATGTGGGCTTGTATGGTCTGGATGAGACCACTATCAATTGATTTCTTGTATGGCTTATGAAATCACATTTTCTTTTAAAGGTACCCCTTCTATAAAATAGAGATACAGTGTCTCATGAGTGTAAAAACCACTACTACCACACCACCACTGCTATTGTTAGCACCTCCCAAATACAGGGGCTTTACTCTATGCCAGACACTATAATGAACCTTTCAGCCCTCTGAAGTGGGTAATGTATTTGTATTTAGCAGTTGGGAAGCCTGAGGCTAATAGAAGTTAAATTACTTGTTTTGAGTCAAATATCTAATTTGTTTCAGCACTGAAGTTCAAACCTAAGTCGATCTTACCCCAAGTCTGTGTCCTTAGTCACTATCTGCTACTGTCTCCTGAAGGTTTTCAAATGCCAGTGCTTCCTGAGACAGCCAGTTAATCATTTTCTTGGCTAGTGATAGGGTTTTCTTTCATATGACAGATAAGACATAGACATGAATAATTAAAACCCTACACTCCAGGTTTCTGTGTCACCTAGACTCAGAATGGGCTGGCTGGGGTGTCAAAGATGTAAGACTCAAATATGAGTGTGTTTGGTATGAAATAACAGAAGCAAGATGGAGGAGCCTCATTTGGCCCTTTAAAGAATTTGTGATCCATCCTCATCCTATTGCTAATGAGGCTGGAGAGAATATAAGTCCCTAAATTAGTGTAGGAAACAAAGCCCACTTTCTGGCTGACACTTCCAGTACAAGGCAAGCAAACAAAGCAAAGCATGGTGGTGATGAGGGGTTGGGGGCCGGAGCTAAAAGTCCAAAGTCACACCTGAGACTCAGAGCCCATCTGATGTTCTCATGCTGAAAAGCTGCAGTCCAAATATAGCCACAAATTATTGAGAGCTTAAGGCAGTGGTTCTCAAAACTTGGTCTGTGGACCAACAGGATCAGCATCAGCTGAGAACTTGTTGGAAAGATAAATTCTCAGGGGGTGAGTTCCAGCCATCAGTGTCTTAACAAAGAAATTCTGATGCATAGTGAAGTGTTGCAACCATTGATTTAAGGTACACCTTTTTATATCATTACAAATAGGTCTAGTGATATAAGAAAAAGGTAACAGATTTATGATTGTATCAATTCACCTATTTGGAACTTAACTATTCATTCATTACCATTTATTGAGTGTCAGGTACTTTGTTAGATTTCAATTGATTTCATCCTTAAAACAACCCTGTAGGATATTTTTATCCTCATTTTCCAGATGAGGAAACAGAGGTTCAGAGGTGTTAGGTGACTTGTCCAACATCACACAGCAAATACTTGTCTTGGGATTTGACTCACATTTCTGGAAACATGCTCTGAAAATATCCAATCCCAAGGAAATACTTCATAGTCAAGCAGAAAGACAGATACACAAACAAAAATTGGAAAGCCCTACTATCTATATACTTTCATGGTGATGAAATTAACCTTTTCAGCATGCAGAGTTAATCAAGCTGATATTCCCTTGAAAATCTACATAAACTCTTCTAGACTAGGGGGTTATGGTAAAGAGATTAAATGTGCAGTCTTACTGTGTAGAGTTTATAATCATGGAATACTGTGTAAATTGTTATATTTGAAGTCCATGACATTTTTGAATACCTGCTAGTGTGCAAATCATTCAATAAACATGTATCTAGTATGTATGTACAGTACTGCATTAGGGAGTACTAATGCAGTGTATACATATTGCAGTACTGTACATACATACTAGATAGAAACTAAAAAATATAATGATAGATGGTCTCAAGTTGTTTAAAAGACTCTTATGTATGAAATCATTAGGAAACAATAAAAGATAGAATATCAGGGCTTAAACAACATGATGTAATAGTGGTTGAGTAAAGGGTGAGATCAGTGAGGCTCAGAACACCCATTCTCTGTAAATAATTCAAGCCACCAATGTTTTCCAGAAGAATAAGTCTGTGTGATTGATAAAATGAAGTTAGTTACTCTGGGCCTAGGGCAAAAGACATGAGGCATAGCTTACTCTGTGTATGTACTTTTGTGTATATATGTTTGCATATGTATTTCCAAAGTATGAGAGTTGGTTATGTATGTACATGTAAAACATCAATAGTAATTGCTGAATTGCCCCCCATCCCCTGCAAGTAGATAGTTCTCTAACAGTGTGTGATAACCTCTCTTTGTATTCCTTAACATGGGGTGTTTATTATTCCTTAACATGGGGCATTTATTATATTTTAATCTCTACTAATTTAGTTAAATATTTAGATAAATATTGTTTTTATCTGAATTTATTTAAAGATTTATACGTTTGAGTACTTTTTTGTATGCCTATTTCATTTTATGTCCTTTGCGTATAATTTGCATTAAAGGGTTTCCTTAATTGTTAAGAGTTCTTTGTACTGTATGGATAGCAGCCTTTGTTGTATAAATTGCATATATTTCTTTTGTTTGTTCTTTTTTTAACCTTACTTTTTTGTGTGCCATAGAGAGCTGTTACATATTCATGTACACAAAAGTATAAATTCTATGTTCCCTATGACTTTTGCATTTTTCTCCTACTTAGAATTTCCTGCTTCAAAGCAAAATTATCATCCATGTTTTCATCCAGTTGTTTTCTGGTTTTATTTTGTATACATGTATTTTTAAGAAATCTAAGTTTTCTTTGTTACAAGAGTGAGGAAGGAATTTAGCTTCATTGTTTTTTCTTCTAGTGGCCAACCACATGTTCTCGACCCAATCATATGAGTAATCTATCTTTTCCCTACTGATTTCAAATTCTACCTCTATTATATATTAAACTCCAAAATTTACTTGAGTGATTTAATTAGTTTTGAACTAGTTTTTAGACTTCCTGGCATCTTCCCCATACCAGTCTATGCTCCTAGAATCAATTGCTAGTTAATAAGGGACTACATTTGTCAAAACAGCTTCCTCTCAGCACTGCCTCCAGTGTAATTTGCAGAAAAGAAGTGAGATGCAAACAGTTTTAAGGAGTATTTTTATTAAGAATATAAGACTCATGATTTTTAATGAATATAATCTCCAAGAATGTAAGATCTGTGAGGACCTAGAGCAGTGCACAGAGAAGAGCAGGTTCCTAATAAATATGTGTTGGATGAATGAACTGGAACTTTAGTATTGTCATATCTGTTCTTTACTCTCTAAAAGGCTAACATAGTTCATCCAGATAAGAAAGTAATACACCTAAATGGATATAATTCAGCCATTTTGTGTTGGGTACTATATATTCAAAACCGTAAAACTTTCTAAGAATCTATCTGAAGAAAATGAATCAAAAAGGAAAGGGAAAATTACACTTATAAAAATTAGCCTTCCAGTACTCTTTATATTTGCAAAATGTTGGTAGCAGGTAATCTAAGTGACCAATAAGATGATTGACTGACAAAATAATTTAGAAACAAATATAAAAAGTAGGGATATGGCAGGCCAACTATTAAAACACACATACACACATGCACAAAATGGGAAAAACCTAGAATGAGCTACATGAAAAATGACAAGCTGTACTGGGAGGTAATACTTCAGACCCCACTTGCTTATTTTCAAAATGTTAATGCTAGTTTTTTGTTTTTACAGTAATAAAACAAATAGCACCATGAATCTAGTTTAATGCTCAGTTGAGGCACAGGTACATGTACAGCATCCTCAATTGGGCTTTGTTTCACAGTATTGGCTGCTGATTCAATATTTTGAGCTCTTTGCAGCAAGAAAGGAGCAAAACAAAAGGATATTTACTAGCAAATCCATGGACCTGGGTCTGTATTTGAAGACCCACCTATACAAATGTCAGAAGTTCTGTTAACCTTTTCAGAATGAACATGTCCCAAAATGATGCCTACTTTCCATTCTCTGTGTTCACACACAACACATTTCTTTAAATCTCTTTTGTCTTTCCAAGTTAACCCAATATTTCATTTGAATTTGCAGATCACATAGTGAATTCGATTGATGCACATATCTGTGGATTCTATTGTGGCTACAAAATAAGTGAAGTACCTTCCACTGATAGCCACTTTTTAAGCTCTGTTTTCAATGTTGTATATTTTAATGAAATCTTGCTCTTGGTAAAATATCATAGCCATATATTTTGTTCTAACGTTTTTTAAAAGAGTTTTGAAGTTGTGTACCTAGTGCCAATAACAAATATGAAAGACATATTTTCAAGAGGGTGGTGGCAACATTTTTAAGAGGAGTGTTCTTTATAATGGCCTGTGTGCATGGGAATACCTTGGGGATGCAGAATGCTTTTTTGTACCTCTTCGCTGTGTGTCTTTGTAGCGTTCCTCAAACAGAACTGTTGTCTGTGTTGCTCACATCTCCTGTGAAATCTAGGCACTCCCATCACATCTTTGGCATTGGGATAATCTGGTTTAGTAACTATATTATTGTTTTATTCTTCAGTTTTCTACAGCTATGAAAGTACCTTTTCAGACATTTGCCTTAGCGTCCAAGAAATGTGTAATGTGGAATTAAGAATTAATATGGAATATGAAATTAGGAATATTGACTAATGTGGAATATGTTTAAGCTATAGACATGATATTAGATGGCCTGAAATTAGTTCACAGGTGATTTTCCGTGCTCTCTTTTCATTTGTTACCTGCTGGATTTTGGATGTTGGAAGCAGTTGATTTAGGTGAAAATGGCAATGGCGGGCAGGCAGGGCCTGCTTTTATGAGCTGGTTTAGTACTAGGCTGTTATTAGATCTGTCTCTCCCTTTGCCCCTTCACATGTTCAAAAAGGATCAAGCATGCTAGAAAAATACAGGCCCAGGTCCATGGATGTGCAGAACTGGCACTTGCCGTAGCAAGGGTTCTCAAAATGTGGTCTCTGGATCAACTGCATCAGCATCACCTGGGGACCTGTTAGAACTACAGATTCTCCAGCCTCACATCAGCCAGACTGAACCAGGAATGCTGGGGTGGGCCCAACAGTGTTTCCACAAGCCCTGCAGGTGACTGTCATGTATGTTCAAGCTCAACACGACTCTTACGAGAACAGAAACTTCACCCACAACTATGTTCTCGCTGTCATCACCTCTCTTTATGACGGCTTAATACATAAAATCCAATTTCAAACTTTAGAGAAAGGTACCTCTAGATCTGTCTCCACTCTCACTCCTCAGAGGAGCCATTTCTGAACATTTCTGGTTTTAGATATATTGGTACTCCTTCCCAACTCTTAAATATTTTCTTTATTATCATCTCTGATAACCATTTATTGCAACCTGCTTTGAGAGATGAGGATTTAGCTTACTTATACTCCCCTTTCTTTCTCCTGGCTCCTCCCAATTGTTTATCACTTAGTTTTTTGAAATTTCAGTTCTTCCAGAGATTACGTTTATAACTTTAAATTCCTAAGTCTTTACTCTTTGAACTTAGAGAGTACTATGTAAAATAAATGGATATCCACTTCCCTATTCCTGCTTTTCTCCCTCCCTTCCTCTTTCAGATAAACCATTAATTTTTATTTTATTTGTTATGCTGAATGCAAAACCACTAACTTTAGATTGTTGACACTTTTATTTTACTGTGATAAATTATCTAATAATTTGTATATACATTGCTTCTGAAAATTGGAAATAGTGTTTGCAATAGGATGATTGCATAAATATTATTCATTGCAGAATAAAGGGATAGGACTGATCTTTGACTTAATACCTCACCCACGACTGCGTGTCCTCCTGTCCTTGATTGCTTGCCTGGGTTTGGTCTGCAGCCTTACATTGTATCATAAGAACATTTCCCAAAGTATTTTCTATAGGTTTTAAGGAAAAATATGGTAAAGTAAGTCTGGCAAACACTTGAGTAAACAAACACACGACTGTAGAACTCATCAAAGCCTTTAGTTTCTAATGAGAATTGTTAATCTTCAAGACAGGGATTGGTATATAGCATTTCTCAAATGTACTGGGTCATGGAACCCCTTTTTCACAAGTTATCTCAATGAATTCATCTTTTGTAGAAAATATTTGGGAAAATACTACCATATAGGATCTGTCGATTCTAGATCCAGATGACCTAATTTCTGCCTAGATTCTACATCCAGCTTATTACCTAACTTGTCTGGTTCAGTGCTCAGGCTTAGTGAGCCACTGCTCACTGAGATCCAAGCCCTGACTTCGACCCAAGAAAATACATTTTCTCTCAGCTACCATATTAGTTTCAAAGAGCTAATGTGTATGATCCATGATGCAATCAAGTACTGCCAATACCATTGCCTCAGTCAGAGTGTTCCTTCACTGATTGTCTTTTATCAGATCATATCATGGTGATTTGCATGTGTCCTAAATGCTTGAGTTCTCTTAAGTTTTCCTCCAAATTGCCCTAGAAGTAGTAACCTTAAGCAACCTACCCCTCTGAAGATATTTTCTTTCTGAAAAGCAGAGCCATCTAATAATAAAACAAATAGACTCATTTAATAAGAAAACCCCTGAAGTACATTTCCAGTTCTTAAAATTTTATGATTCAATATCTGAATTCTTATCTACTGAAATAAAAACTTTTTTTATTTTGGAAAGGACTTTTTTGGAATACTGCAGTGTAGGAGACATTTAATTTCAGTCTGATTCACACTTCTCAAGAATAAAACATACCATCCTGAGGACAAAGGTTTTGTCATATTGCAGCATATTGCAAAGTGGAGGCAAGCACATGAAGTGGGACACAGAGTAGATGCTTAATAAAAATATTTATTAACTTTTACCAAATGAAACTTTCCTACCTTTTCTCCTACAAATTTGGTTCCCTTCCAAACCTACTCCCTCTCATGAATGTGTAGGAAGCTGGTTTATATTTATCTTTCTGGAAGATATCTCTAGCTAAACCACCATTGAGATACTTCTTTTTTGTGTGAAGATGACAACCATCTACCCTAAAATATGATATTAAAACAACCTATGCCTCATATGAATTAACCCTGTCGTGGGCTACTTAAAAACCAATCTAAACACTTTTAACCTAAAATTAGGTTTCTTTTGGCTAAACTGTGTATTTTGCATAATCATTCATTCAGAAACCAATCACTGAGTGCCTACTCTGTTTAAAGCACTATGCCAAGCACAGAACAGAACACAAAAAGGAACCAGGCACGATCTCTTAAATGCCCACTCTTTAATTGGGAAAATTGGACATGCGCATAAGTGGATAAAGCACAAAGCAGAAGCCTATTCTCTGAATAAAAATAATATTCATATTTAAGTTAGTTTAGTGGGACCTCTGATAGTATCCACTCATATCAATTATGAACCCTAATTGGTAGCTCCTGGGAAGAATCTAGGGAAACATAAGGCCTGTTTTATGCCCTTGAAAAACTTAATCAGAAGACAAGGCATGAATGCAAAAAAAGAAGGTAATAATTGAAGAGGTAACCAACATAAGCCAAAAGACATATCAGCTCTTATAAAGTAGAGCATGACTAATCACCAGATGAACAGATTTGAGTTTCCAATACTCTCCCCACTGGCTTTGATTCATTTTTTATACTTTCTCAAGAAATCAGAATGTCCCAGATGCTTAGTAATAACAATGTAGAGTTGAGTAGCCCATGTCAAAACTGGAGAGAAAAGAAAGATCAGAATTCTTAGGAGCAGCATCACTGACTGAGGAAGTGGTCAGATGGCAGTGGCTTTGAGCAGACTCTAGAAGGGATAAGAGACAGACGACATAGAATGATAACTGTTCTGCACTGGAGTCAAATAATCCTGGGTTTGAGTCCCAGATCTAATACTTCGCTTGAAAACTTGAGCAAGATTTTTAATCTCCTTAAGCCTCTGTTTTCTTATCAGTAAAATGGTAATGATAATAGAATTCATAGAGTCATTGTCAGGATAAAGCAACATTTTGCATATGAAGTCTTTAGATCAGAGTTTGCACAGATTAAGTGCTTAGTTGATGCTGGCTGCTCAGTGTTGCTACTGTTTGTACTATTGCCTCTACAGTATCTTCTCTGATCTGTAGGAAAAGGTAATAATGGTACCTCTGGTCAGGCACAGTGGCTCATGCCTGTAATTCCAACACTTTGCGAGGCTGAGGCAGGAGGATTACTTGAAGCCAGGAGTTCGAGACCAGCATGACCAATATGGTGAAGCCCCATCTCTACTAAAAAATACAAAAATTACCCAGGTGTTTTGGCACATGTTTGCAATCCCAGCTACTCAGGAGACTGAGACATGAGAATCACTTAAACCCAGGAGGAAGAGATTGCAGTGAGCTGAGATTGCAACACTTGCTCTCCAGCCTGGGCAGCAGAGTGAGACTCTGCCTCAAAAAAAAAAAAAAAAGAAGAAGAAGGGAAGGAAGGAAGGAAGGAAGGGAGGGAGGGAGGGAGGGAGGGAGGGAAGGAAGAAAGAAAGAAAGAGAGAGAAAAAGAAAACATAGCTGGCCCTGGATGTGTACAACTTGTAGCCCCAGCTACTTAGGAAGCTGAAGCAAGAGGATTGCCTGAGCCCAGTAGTTCAAAGATGCAATGAGCTATAATCATGCCATTATAGTTCAGTACTCTGGATAATTCAATACTTTAACCAATACTTACACCAGTGGTTCCCAAACATCTGCATGCATCAGAATCACCTGGAAGGCTTGTTTAAAACACAGGTTACTGGGCCCTACCCTCAGAAGTTCTGCCTGGACAACATAGCACCCTAGCCTGGGCAACAGAACAAGATTCTGTCTCTAAAATAAAATTTTTAAAAGTACCTCTTCATACATAAAATTTTTTGTGAGAATTACATGAGAAAGTAGGCAGAAAGCTTAGCCAGGGCTGCAGCTTCCTATTGCATGACTTGTACACTGCGTATTTCAAGGGGGGCATCAATCTGCTCACTGTCATCATAGATACATGTAATCATCAGTACCTTTTCTTGAGGAAGTGACAATTATTTTCGAATTTGCAAAAAGTCATATTTGTTGGCAGAGAGCTGGGAAACAGCAAGCGTGTTGTAAATTCAAGCTAGTACTGTTACTACTGCTGTTCTTGCTGCTCCTGTAATTCCTAGTATTTTTACCTGCACTTCTACTCATGTTTTCTGTTCACCAAAAGCCTCAATCCTGCCCTGGGAGGACAAAGTTGTCTGGACAAAACAGAAGAGCTACTCTGGCTTTATTATTTCATTTAGTATTTTCACAAACAGTGTAGGATACATTTGTTTTGCATCTTATAGAGAAAGAAAATATTCTGCTCCTTATTGAAAAGCCTTAAGTGGCCTCAAGTGATAGACTGATAAACTTGGAATATAAGCTTAGCTTTGTGTATATTTTTCTGTTAACACACAGAGCCCGCTCAGATGAAGTGTCTGTCCTTGTTTTACATGACAGGGAGAACTGACTTAAAGGCCATGTGAGAGGATTATGGAGAAATAGGTATGTGCATGGGACACGAGGACATGTTTACAATTAAGTGAGACATGTACAGGTAGTATCATAAGGTATCCATCCTTTCCTAAGAGAAGAGTTACAGGATTCTAAGGTTTGCTGTTGTTTTATCTCTCTATTAATATTTTTATTTTATTCCACAATCCAGAAATATTTTTGGCCTCTGAGTAGATTGCATTTTCATTGCAATGTGGAGGATTAAACTCCCACAGATGTTAGTGGAAGCCATATAGCTATGCAGCAATTTCAAAATGTACCACTTAATGTCTGAACCTTTTAATCATGCTAGAATATTTTTTCTAGCAAATAAACAAAAATCTATTTTGGTACTAACAAAGAAAAGACACAAGCACACATTCTATTTCCCTCCACTCTTGGAGTATATACTAATTGTCTTTGGAAACCCACCAAACATCTGTGAAGCTCTCCCCAAGACTTCATGGCTTCCAGAACCAAATACGGCTCCCATTTATTTGGAGACAACCAAACAAACAAAACCTTCAGATAACTAAAATTTTTGTACATTAAACTTCTATGTGGGAAAAGATTCTAGGAAGTGTTTAAAAGGCACCCTGAAGTAGGGATTTATTGAGAAAAGCAGTATAACAATTTTATTAAAGGGGAGAACTTTCAGCCCAGTCTTCTCTACCTTATAAATCACCACAGGAGATGATGAAAATTGAGGTGGCAATAGTTCCCACAAGGGCTGGGGACACACAATGTCATACACGTCCTTGAATTTCCATTGCTCAATACATGTTGACATACCACGGGCGTGTCCTGGTGCTGTTGACCTTCTGCATTCTACTGAATTTGAGAAATGTCTGCTTATAGCCCATTTCTCTTAAAATATCAATTTTCTAAGTGTGGTTCCTAGGCCAGCAGCATCAGCATCATCTAAGAACTTGTTATAAATGCACATTCTTGAGCCCCAGTCCAGGTCTACTGAATCAGAACCTCTGAGGTGTGGGGCCCACTAACCTGTGTTTTAAATAAGTCCTTCAGGTGATTCTGATGCAACCGGGCATCAGATTCTCCAGGTGATTCTGATGCAACTGGTCTAAGTACTGGCCTAAGTATTGAGTTAGCCTGAGTACTGCTTTCTATGCCTGCTGGATGGGGGAAGGTTTATTCTAGCCTATTGCCCAATCTTTCCACTAGTTAACTGTTTGTACTTCAAGTCAGTCAGTGCTCTGTTTCACACTATACTGAACCTCAGAGTGCAGAGAAGTGGGAGCCAAGACTCGGGAAGAAATCAGAGATGGAAAGAGAAGCAGGAACACAGGTACATCATTCTCAGTAGAGGTAAGAGAGGTCAGGCATCCAGCTTTTTCCTCATAGTTCACAACAGTAATTCAAGCATATGTAAACAGTGGGACTGAGGTTAAAAAGTGGAGCTAGATGAAATGTCATATGGAAAATCAAATATAAAATCAGATAATGGGGTAAATCAAATGCTTCTTCATTGGTCAGTCATATACAAAATGCTTTTTCCTAATATGGTACTTCAATAATATATTTTTCTACTACAGCACTTGCCAGGATATGTGAGTCATAAGAATTACTTGTTAACCTATGTTTATAAATCTGTGAAGTCAGGGAATATCTTGCTTTCTTCATCTGTGGTATGTCTTAGCACCTACCTAACCTATATTAGGGGTCTTAATGGATAACTGTGGAATTGAATCAGGCACTTCTGGTTTGGGGCAAGCTGCACGCTTGCCAATTATGATATAAAAGAGACATCACTGAGAGTGAAGGGGAAACATACTAAGAAGACAAACTGGGGAAAAGCTCAAGAGATTGTGGGGTCAAAGAGGAGACATGGAATTTAATAGGGTATTCAGTAGGAGCCTGATCAGAGAAAATGCTGTGATTGAAAGTAGGAGTCTGGGATTGAAAAGAGAAAGGAAATGGTGGGAAAATGGGATATTTGGAGGAAAGCAGAGAGGGTCATGTATAAGGAGAAGAACTTAGATTATAGGGCTTGGCAAGAATGGAGGATTCAGAAAACAGAATGGAGCAAGACGGGGGCAGCAAAGAAAAGAATCCACAGAAGACATGGAACTACCTTGAGCAGTGGAAGAGGGGAGGATAAAAAGCATGGGGCCGGGGAATTAGTATTTTCTATTTTACTTGGTCATCTGGACTTAAGGACTTTAGAGTTCATTGTTACCTTATTGTTTCATAACCAAAGCAAAGTCTAACTCATAATTAAACCATCTGTCAGTGTCCCCACAACTGTCCAACTGTCTTCCCAGAGAGCCCCCACTACATAATTTGGTCTTGGCAACAGAAATTCTTTCTCTTCCACTGTTTTTTTTCAGAGGCTTTCTCTTGATGACAAGCCACTGAGCAGCAATTCCTTTCTTCAGTCTGAAAACCAAGAGGCCAGGCCAGCAGGTTCAGGGGTCAGTGCATCATTCAGGTGCCATCCCTTGTCTGCTGGACCGCACAGAGAATGTAGATGCACACAAAATGATCTGAGGGAGGAGTCCTTCTCTTTGTCTAAACATTGGGTACTTTTCTTACTGAATACACATTTTGTTCTGTGAAGGTGCTCTCAATCTTCAAAGGTGTCTGAGCTAGTCAAAAGCATCATCTGGCATCAGTAGATATGCTGGCTATTCATTTACAGTTGCCTTGCGCAAAATGCACATTTAACTTCTTTTTTTTAGTAAACCACTGATAGTTTTTTCTTAAAACATACATTCATTTTAGAAAATATAGATAAGCCAGCTAGCTAGCTAGCTCTCCAGATTCCACCATACCAGAAATATGCAACTACTATGACCATTTTGGCATTGTGCTTTTCTTTGTTTATATATGTGTTTGTGTCCTAGCAAAAGGAAATACATTCCTGCAGGAAAAACACATTGGAACAAGAGCATCCAGGGCTTACAGTTTACATTCTGTATTGTGAGTTATCAGTTACTATGATTTACTGAACTGAGGGGTACATCAGGAGAAAGTGAAATCTGGGTTTTCATCTCTTCCCTCTCACTTACATTTTAAACTTTTCTCCTTCTCAAGAGCTTTCACATTCTTCTGCGAATATGCTCAATTCTCTCCCAGCCTAATTAAGCCTTGGTTGCCCCCAGGACCTCCAATGCCTGCTTCTCCCCTTTTAACCTCACCTTTTGCAAGAGTACTCTAGTTGTGGTCTCCACTCCCCAACCTGCCCCAATGTGACTTTTGCCTGCTCCTTGACACCAGGTTCCCCTCCCCCAAACTGTGTTAAAAATACTCTCAATAATGCACCAGCGATCACCAAACTTCTGCATCCAAAGAATATTTTCTGGTCTTTTTCTTACTGGTCTTCTGAATTATAGTGGGCACTTATGGTTATTGCTCCTTAAAATTATAGTCTATTGGCTTCTGTATCTAAACCTGGCTGGCTTTCCATCTCTGCCATCTAGAGGTAGCTGTGTAATTTTGGACAAGTGTCTCCACATCTCTATGTTTTGTTTGCCTCATTGGTAAATCGGGCATAATAATAGAGCCTGCTGGGTAGGGTTGTTATAGGATTAGATGTGTTAAAAATTTACAAATCAATTATACTATTACCTCAAGAAACAATCATAAATGATGATATGGATGAGGTCCTCCCATACCTGCCCATTTTATAAGGTTAGTTTTTAAGTCAAGACTGATGAGCTCATAAAAATTCTGATCACTCCATCTGTAGTTGCTCAAAATCCTAAGTTCCAAAACTGCCTTCCTTGCCTGTATTTATATAGCTTGATATTTTGCCCTGGTTTGCTATTCTGCAGCTGTTTGTAAAGGCTGGAATTTAGGTGGGCCAACCTGCCGCATTCACTCTGCCGAACAACAGGAATGGTCCAGGCCTGACTTCTCATTTGCAGAAGAGAAAATTTTATAGATGGTCTAGAAAAGAACAACCTCCAGGTTAAAGCCTACCAAAAGAAAATTCCCTCTACTATGCAGAGATCATTTGTTTACAGGTTTTTTTTTTTTTTTTTTTTTTCAAATGTCCCACAGTAGCTTTATTCCTTTGAGAAAACAAAAACTTTTTTTCTAGCTGCTTGGCAGTTGAATGTGAAATAGAGCTTGTCTTTAAGATTCTTATTTGTAACCCTCACTTCCCTCAATAGCCACAACCTCATTCTTGTTCTTCAGCATCCAGGAGTCCCTACTGCCAACTTTGGAAGCATTCCATACCCTAGATTGTAATCATTTTTCTATTTCCTTAACCCCCAAACATACACATGCATGCACATTTTTCCTAAAACCCATTTTCTCAACATGGCGTAAGTTGAAATAGAGGACCTAGCCCCAATGTCAAGTGTCTCCTTGAAGCTAGACTAATAGTAGGAATATAAATATAAGGACGTATAAAGCTAGTGCAGTGTTTCAAACCTCTTAAAACCTGATGGAAGTTATAGACTCCACTTTCCACTCCAGATGCACATTAACACCCACTAGGCACATAATTGTTTGAGGTTCATGAATCTCCTGAACTTGCCCCATGGAGTCCAGTTTAATAAATAGAAAACTCAAGTTTAGATTATTATTTTTATGCCCATAAGATGCTAAGTTGTAATAACCTTATCACTAGAAAGGGACTGTGCTGGGCTCTTGTTCTCAATTTTAGGATAAAACATTTCCCATTTTTCTTAGGTAAGAAACATTTTACTGCATCATAAAAGACTTCAGAAATCCATCATCTTACATTAAAAAACTTGCTGCGAAGTTATGCAAGGCCACTGCTTTTCCTTAAACCTCCTGGAGTCCCGGGGAGAGACCCTGGCCCAGCAACTTAGGATCAATCAGTAAATTTGCCCCGGAAACTCATCTGGGTCTTCCAACTCTGCTCCTCTGCACCTGGAGAGACTTGAACCTCTCTAGCTGGCAGATATGTAATAAAGCCCAGTGATGCTGGCTTGCTAAGAATGCAAATTTTTACCATGGTAGTAGATATTTTATGAGGTGTGGGGGGAGGGGAGGATTGTGATGTGGTGGCTTTTGGGTGCTATTAATATAGATCACTTTTATCAGGGGAAATATTTGTCATTGAAGTACAGTTTCAAATTAAATAAATTACAAAGATTATTTTATGTGGTCGAAGTAAACACGTGAAGCCCATATTCATTGCATTAAGTGTTCACAAAAGTCTTCATTAGGAGGAAAAGTGTAAGATAATTAGTAACCAACGTATTCAAGACTGCAGACACTGTGTAAGAGTCTATGTAACAGACTAATAGAGATTACCCAATTGCCATCACCTGGGATTTTTAACCTTTTTTAGTTTAGTGTTAATTTCTGCTCTCTGTTGAAATTCCTGTGAGCACATAGGTAGCAAATGAAACACAACTAACCAATACATATATACATCATTACTGGACAATTGATGGAAGTAAAGAAAAATATATATAATTAGAAACTAAATAGTATCCCAGGTTCAGAATAACAGGATAATATGTGTTTTCTTTGGGCTTGTCTGTAGAAAAGAAAATTTTCTTTAAAAACACTGTGAGAATGGCGATCATTAAAAAGTCAGGAAACAACAGATGCTGGAGAGAATGTGGAGAAATAGGAACGCTTTTACACTGTTGGTGGGAGTTTAAATTAGTTCAACCATTGTGGAAGACAGTGTGGCGATTCCTCAAGGATCTAGAACTAGAAGTACCATTTGACCTAGCAGTCCCATTACTGGGCATATACCCAAAGGATTATAAATCATTCTTTAAAGACACATGCACACATATGTTTATTGCAGCACATTCACAATAACAAAGACTTGGAACCAACCCAAATGCCCATCAATGTTAGACTGGATAAAGAAAATATGCTGCATATACACCATGGAATACTATGCAGCCATAAAAAAAGAATGAATTCATGTCCTTTGCAGGGACATGGAGGAAGCTGGAAACCATCATCCTCAGCAAAGTAACACAGGAACAGAAAACCAAACACCGCATGTTCTCACTCATAAGTGGGAGTTGAATTATGAGAACACATGGGCACAGGGAGGGGAACATCACACACTGGGGCCTGTCAGTGGGTGGAGGGTAAGGGGAGTGATAGCATTAGGAGAAATACCTAATGTAGATGATGGGTTCATGGGTGCCGCAAACCACCATGGCACATGTATACCTATGTAGCAAACCTGCACATTCTGCACATGTATCCCAGAACTTAAAGTATAATAATAATAATAAGATGCTCAAAAAAACACACTATGGAAATTTGGAGACTTTAGATGTATATCCATATGCCCCATTTTATAGTTCTTTATCAAAATAAAGAGATTAAAGAGCCTTTAAATAACCTATAAAATTGTATGTTTTTATACTTCAGTGCCTGAAAAGGGTATATATATATGTATACACACTGTAAATAGACCCTGTGAATTTGCTTAATGTTAGAACACTGGAATGGTGCGGTTTATTCTCATTTCTGTTAATCCTCCCAACAGATCCATTCTCTTTGTCTTGTAATCACTTTTCACAGTTTAGTGATTTATCTGATACTATCTTAAAGCACCGACTCTTGGAATGGTCAAAATTAAACCACATAGCAGCAATCCCAGAGGCGGCACAGTGCCATCAAAATATACTGATGCCTTCATCTAATATGGTTTGGAAATTAGAATAGGGTGCTCTTATTTATATATTTGTTTTTGGCCTTTCCCAAATATCTGTTGTATTCCTTTTCTTCCTCCTCAGTGGCTGCTGCCAAACAAATGTGGCAATACTGACAGTTGTCACTTTACAGCAGGCTTGCCATTCCCTTCTGTCCCCCTCCATGTGTCCCTCTTACTGGGCCAACTGGGAGGTGACTACAAAGGGGTGCAACTGGCAGAAACTAGTAAATATCTTTCTAAAAGTTAGAAAAATAAATGCTAGTTGCTAACATCAGAACAGTGGCGCCACCACCTACATACTCAGCCCTTTGCAAAATTCATACTTTGCCATAGAATATGTACTTGATATGAGGTGAGCTTCTAAAGGGAAATTGTGTCCTATTTTCTCAACACATTGTATTAAATATTATGCATATAATTAAGCTACATATGTCTTCACCAGGAAATTGCTAGTCGTTCTAAATAAAGCCCAGAATTGCTTCTTTATACTTTTCTCAATTTAGAATCAGAACATTAAGGAAACATGCCCATTTGCATGTGCTTCTAATGGCAGAGATGGAGGGATGTCTTAATTAGTTTTAATCATGAGAAGAATGATAACTAGCTGATGTCCTTTTTTGCTGAGGTTAGCACAATAGAAAATGGGCTTAAACTGCAACAAAAAGAAGTTGAGTTAGCCATATGGATAACTTTCCTGATGTTATGACTTGTTCAAATGAATTACTCAGAGACTAGGTCTGTAGTTTAAAAAAAGAAAAAAGATGTTACCTAATGAAAGGGTAAAAAGAATCAATTTCTGATTTTATCTTTAAAATGGTTTCTCTGCAAAGGTAATTTAATATTTAATATTCATTTCTGAATGAAGTCAGGTCTTCAGTTCTAATTGGTTGCTCCTTACAATATATTAGTAGGTTTTAGTTTAAAATATAAACTATTTTTTAAATCTCCTGGAGAAAATCGATTTGGTTTATTGATTAGCAAATTTTAACTCAAGGACAGGTTAATGTATTTGTCAAAAAGACTGACCTGTTTGGATTTGCCTTGAAAGAAGGATGGGCAGGACAGGGATTCTAAAGCTACAAGCAAGGTTGAAGAATGACCTGCAAGTTCGCTGAAATGAGAGTCTTTTGGTTTTTTTTAAATTAGGCTGTTTCAACTTTCTAGGAGGGTTTCCTCCAAATTATTGAGATCTTAACTTTCAAAAAACGTAATCATTCCCATAGTCGAAATTTTTTTAAGTAAGTCATCTGTTAACTCGCCAACCAGGGAGAAACACTGTTTCATTTTGGTTTATTTTATTTCCAGTCTTCTGTTTGATTTTGGCATATAGCACATATAGATACATATTTGTAAAAATACTCCAGATCTTGTTTATTTTACTTAGCATTACAGCCTAGGCATTTTTATCAGATCATTTAATATTTCATAAACATTGATATTTTCTTAGTATACTTGAACGTGCTGGTTTGTTACATAGTTATACACATGCCATCGTGGTTTGCTGCACCCATCAACCCGTCATCTACATTAGATATTTCTCTTAATGCTATCCCTCCCCTAACCCCCGATCCCCTGATAGGCCCTGGAGTGTGATATTCCCCTCCCTGTCCCCATGTGTTCTTATAGTTCAGTTCCCACTTATGAGTGAGAACATGCAGTGTTTGGTTTTCTGTTCCTGTGTTAGTTTGCTGAGAATGATGATTTCCAGCTTCCTCCACGTCCCTGCAAAGGACATGAATTCATTCTTTTTTATGGGTGCATAGTATTCCATGGGGTATATGTGCCACATTTTCTTCATCCAGTCTAACACTGATGGACATTTGGGTTGGTTCCAAGTCTTTGCCATTGTGAACAGTGACACAATAAACATACATGTGAATGTGTCTTTATAGTAGAATGATTTATAATCCTTTGATTATATACCCAGTAATGGGATTGCTGAGTCAAATGGTGTTTCTAGTTCTAGATCCTTGAGGAATCACCACACTGTCTTCCACAATGGTTGAACTAATTTACACTCCCACTAACAGTGTAAAAGTGTTCCTATTTCTCCACACCCTCTCCAGCATCTGTTGTTTCCTGACTTTTTAATGATCGCCATTCTAACTGGCATGAGATGGTAGCTCATTGTGGTTTTGATTTGTGTTTTTCTAATGACCAGTGATGATGAACCTTTTTTTCATATGTTTGTTGGCCACATAAATGTCTTCTTTTGAGAAGTGTCTTCATATCCTTTGCCTGCTTTTTTGTTTTTTTTTTTTTTTTCTTGTAAATTTGTTTAAGTTCTTTGTAGATTCTGGATATTAGCCCTTTGTCAGACTGATACACTGCAGACATTTTCTGCCATTCTGTAGGCTGCCTGTTCACTCTGATGATAGTTGCTTTTGCTGTGCAGAAGCTCTTTAGTTTAATTAGATCCCGTTTGTCTATTTTGGCTTTTGTTGCCTTTGCTTTTGGTGTTTTAGTCATGAAGTCTTTGCCTATGCCTATGTCCTGAATAGTATTGCCTAGGTTTTTTTCTAGGGTTTTTATGGTTTTAGGTCTTATGTTTCAGTCTTTAATTCATTGTGAGTTAATTTTTGTATAAGGTGTAAGGAAGGGGTTCAGTTTCAGTTTTCTGCATATAGCTAGCCAGTTTTCCCAACACCATTGATTAAATAAGGAATCCTTTCCCCATTGTTGTTTTTGTCAGGTTTGTCAAAGATCAGGTGGTTGTAGATGTGTGGCTTTATTTCTGAGGCCTCTGTTCTGTTCCATTGGTCTATATATCTGTTTTGGTACCAGTACTGTGCTGTTTTGGTTGCTGTAGACTTGTAGTATAGTTTGAAGTCAGGTAGTATGATGCCTCCTGCTTTGTTCTTTTTGCTTAGGATTGTCTTGGCTGTACAGGCTCTTTTTTTATTCCATATGAAATTTAAAGTAGTTTTTTCCAATTCTGTGAGGAAAGTCAGTGGTAGCTTGATGAGGATAGCATTGAATCTATAAATTACTTTGGGCAATACGGCCATTTTCACAATTTCGATTCTTCCTATCCATGAGCTTGGAATGTTTTTCCATTTGTTTGTATCCTGTCTTATTTCCTTGAGCAGTGGTTTGTAGTTCTCCTTGAAGAGGTCCTTCGCATCCCTTGTAAGTTGCATTTCTAGGTATTTTATTCTCTTTTTACCAATTGTGAATGAGAGTTCACTCATGATTTGGCTCTATGTTTGTCTATTATTGGTGTATAGAAAAGCTTGTGACTTCTGTACATTGATTTTGTATCCTGAGACTTTGCTGAAGTTTCTTGTCAGTTTAAGGAGATTTGGGGCTGACACAACGGGGTTTTCTGAATATACAATCATGTCATCTGCAAACAGGGACAATTTGATTTGCTCTCTTCCTATTTGAATACCCTTTATTTCTTTCTCTTGCCTGATTGCCCTGGCCAGGACTTCCAACACTCTGTTGAATAGGAATGGTGAGAGAGGGCATCCTTGTCTCATGCTGGTTTTCAAGAGGAATACTTCCAGTTTTTGTCCATTCAGTATGATATTGGCTGTGGGCTTGTCATAAATAGCTCTTATTAGTTTGAGATATGTTCCATCAATACCTCGTTCATTGAGAGTTTTTAGCATGAAGGGGTGTTGAATTTTATTGAAGACCTTTTCTGCATCTATTGAAATAATCATGTGGTTTTTGCCATTGGTTCTGTTTATGTGATGGATTACGTTTATTGATTTGCATATGTTGAACCAGCCTTGCATCCCAGGAATGAAGCCAACTTGATCATGGTGGATAAGCTTTTTGATATGCTGCTGGATTTGGTTTGCCAGTATTTTATTGAAGATTTTCGCATTGATGTTCATCAGAAATATTGGTCTGAAATTTTCTTTGTTGTTGTTGTGTCTCTGCCAGGTTTTGGTATCAGGATGATGCTGGCCTCATAAAATGAGTTAGGGAGGAGTCCCTCTTTTTCTGTTGTTTGGAATAGTTTCAGAAGGAATGGTACCAACTCCTGTTTGTACCTCTGGTAGAATTCGGCTATGAATCCATCTGGTCCTAGGCTTTTTTTGGTTGGTCGGCTATTAATTACTGTCTCAATTTCAGAACTTGTTATTGGTCTATTCAGGGATTGGACTTCTTCCTGGTTTAGTCTTGGGAGGGTCCAGGAATTTATCCATTTCTTCTAGATTTTCTAGTTTATTTGTGTAGAGGTGCATAAACATTAATTTAATGCCTGCAGTATATTCCACCATAGAGAGATAATCCTTTTATTTAATCACTTCTCTATTATTAAACATTACTTACAATTGCTCCTAAGTATTAATAAGGACGCAATGAATATTTACTGGTAAATCTTTGTCCAAATTTAGTGTTATTTCTTTAGCAATAACACTTTTAACTCTAACTTTGATCATCTAAAGGTGCCACCATCTTATAACTGATTTCATAAGCCTGCATAATTCAATAAAACAGATTGTAGGTATTAAAAATGTCACTGAGACTTCTATTTCTTGTTGTATTTGCTTCCATTGTTTCAATTGTTGTCTCTCAGAAAAGTCACCACTGCATTGACTTCATTTCCCTATCTTGGAAATATCTACTTTAAGTGAATCAAGCCTACATTTGAATAGACAAAACAGACAAATTTGAAAACCATTGGATACCTTTTAGAAAGGATTCTTTTTTTAAAGAAAATGTTCACTAAAGAGTTTATTTAATTGATGTCAACCCAAGGGTGTGTAAAATACAGAAAAACTTACCAAACTTCCATTGACACACACACACCTTTCTAAAAATAAATCATTTTGACGCTAAAGCAGTAGTTTGCAAACCTGGATGAGACTCTAGTTGCCTGAAGAGTGCTTTAACAATACAGTTTACTAGGTCTGCTAAAACAGAACGTCCAAAGAGTGGCCCTAGAGAACTGGTATTTTTAAAATCTGACCTGTCAATTCTGATGATCAGCCAGGCTGAGGAGCTGCAGAGTCAAGGGCATCTCTTAGGCTTTATCTTACGATGCTAAAAAGACATCAAACAGAAGAAAGAAGGCATGGAAGAGTGAGGAAAGTATATTAGTTACAGTGACATAGCCTTTGAGCCTCTCTTTTACTTCCAAGAAATCGCACAGCACTCTCCCATATCCTCACCCTTATTCTTTTCTCGACCATTTAAGAGGACAGTGAGGGACTCCAAATCTAGAAGACAGTTTTACTACAGTATAAGAAGAGGAAAAGATTAGTAGAATGTGGGAGTCAGTGCAAAAATAAGTTTTTGTATAGGCAGTATTTACCAACCATCCCACTGTTCTAAATTTACATGCTAATATGTATTGTATCTGTCCACTTAGAAAGAAAAAACAAAAAAACAGCTTGCTATCTTAACCTAAGAGAAAATGTGTCTTGATGCTCTCCCTCCCCACTCCCTGCACCCCACGACAGGCCCCGGTGTGTGATGCTCCCCTTATAGCATTAGGAGATATACTTAATGTAAATGATGAGTTAATGGGTGCAGCACAGCAACATGGCACATGTATACATATGTAACAAACCTGCACGTTGTGCATATGTACCCTAGAACTTAAAGTATAATAAAAAATAAATAAATAAGAGGAAATGTGTCTTGTCCCCTTCCTATCTCAAAAGAGAGAGGACAGTCAATCTCCCTAAGTATTTATTTGCTAAATCCATGTGTACCCTGAATATCAGTAGCCCAAGAACCTACGAAAGAATAGGCATAGAAGTGAAGGGTGATCATAACTGTTACCTCACCCTCCATTGATGCCACACTTGAATCAATCAATCTGGCACTTCCTTTTATGCCTTCATCCCACCAAATGTTTATATGAAAGCTGCATGCTCAGATAAAGATCTGACTTGCTTTATGAAGGCCAGTCCCTGCCTTGAGGGAACTTACTTTTTTTTTTTTTTTTTTTTGAGACAGAATGTCGCTCTGTCACCCAGATTGGAGTACAGTGATGTCATTTTGGCTCACTGCAACCTCCACCTCCCAAGTTCACGCCATTCTCCTGCCTCAGCCTCCCGAGTAGCTGGGACTACAGGCACCCGCCACCATGCCTGACTAATTTTTTGTATTTTTAGTAGAGACGGGGTTTCACCATGTTAGCCAGGATGGTCTCAATCTCCTGACCTCATGATCTGCCCTCCTCAGCCTCCTAAAGTTCTGGGATTACAGGCGTGAGCCACCGCGCCTGGCCGGGAGCTTACTTTTTAATAAGGAGAGAAGACAGGGAATCCACATCCACCTATTCATTTAAATCACTGAATGTCAGTAGGAGGGTACCTGAGAGGGGTTGTGAGATTTGGCTGATCATTTAGAGAACAGGTGGCCGTGATGGTCAGAGAGTTTTCCAGTGAGACTATGACTAAAAGGAGGGGAGAGGAAGCATTAGAACCCAGAGATGAAAAATACTTTCTCAAGTTCAAATATTTAGACGTGGTATATATATAAAAAAACAACAACAACAACAACAACAAAAACGCAAAGATAGAGACTCACATCAGGATAGGGAAGGATTTGGAGGTAAAAGTAAGGTACAGGCTACCACTGGAAATTGTTAGAGGCAATCATCAGAACTTCCCCCTTGATCTTGAGTGAAATGACACATGGAGGTTTTTGTGATGCAACAAACTGATACCAGCTTTGGCTTTCTTAAGCAAAAGGTAATTTTTTATTATTATTATTTTTTTAACTTTTAAGTTCAGAAGTACACGTGCAGGTTTGTTCTATAGGTAAACTGGTGTCATGGGGGGTTGTTATACAGATTATTCCATCACCCAGGTACTAAACCTAGTACCCATTGGTTGTTTTTCCAGATCCTCTCTCTCCTCCCACCCACCACCCTCCAAAAGGCCCCAGTGTCTGTTGTCCCCCTCTATGTGCCTGTGCGTTCTCATCATTTAGCTCCCACATGTAAGCGAGAACATGCAATATTTGGTTTTCTGTTCCTGTGTTAGTTTGCTAAGGATGATGGCCTCCAGCTCCACCCATGAGCTACAAAGGGC
This sequence comes from Papio anubis, assembly GCF_008728515.1. Lineage (NCBI taxonomy): Eukaryota > Metazoa > Chordata > Mammalia > Primates > Cercopithecidae > Papio > Papio anubis. The sequence goes on along the minus strand of NC_044986.1, from coordinate 56,500,498 downwards.
ATGATCTTGTTCTTTTTATGGCTGCATAGTATTCCATGGTGTATATGTACCACATTTTCTTTATTCAGTCTATCATTGATGGGCATTTAGGTTGGTTCTGTGTCTTTGTTATTGTGAATGGTGCTGCAGTGAACATATGTGTGCATGTGTCTTTATAATAGAATGATTTCTATTCCTTTGGGAATATACCCAGTAATGGGATTGCTGGGTCAAATGATGTTTCTGTCTTTATATCTTTGAGGAATTGCCACACCGTCTGCCACAACAGTTGAACTAATTTTTACTCCCACCAACAGTGTATAAGCATTCGCAAAGGGTAATTTTCTGAAAGATACCTGGAGCTTGCGTCTAAGACGGGAGCAGGAGACCCAGGGTTGGAAAACAGAATCAGTGAAAGTGTGTTGTTCGCTTTAGGTGTCAAGAATGGGGAGCATGAAAATTCACTCCTCATAGTTTGATCCAAACCGTCTTACAATTTTATGGTCATTGCAGCTAGGAAAGAAAGCCCCGGGTTGGTGGTGGCAGGGGCAGGGGTGTGGTTTCAGGCTGGCAGTTAAGTGTTCCTGCCGGGAAGTGACATATATAATTTCCACCTATCACCCATTGGCCAAAAGTGGATATTCGTCTCCTGCTAACTGCAGAGAGATGTAATCTTCTCACAGGCACAGAAAGAGGTGAAAACCATGTATAGGGAAGTATTCAGTGCCTCTATGATGAGGACAAGAAGCAGGATAGGTCCAGAGACTGAGGAAGTAGGAATAACAGGAACCTTAGCACAGATCGTCTTGCCTGGGCAGTTCCACTGGTACAGCTGAAGCTGAACAATACTCAGATTCATTGTTGCTGTCATTAAGATTCAAATATCAGAAGAAATATCTGATTAGCCTAGCTTGGTTCAGGTGTTCACCGTCTAACCAGGGTAAGCAGAGTACATTATGGGTAGTGACGGGCTAAGAGTTAAACCCTAAGGAGATCAAATGATTTTAGGGAGCAGCCTAGGATATGAATATGAGCTGTTTGTTTAATAGCAAAAATATCCACCTCAATCTAGAGGCTGCTGAGAGTACCTCATTTCAGTATTCACCAAATATTTATTAAACTACCATATGCTAGTCTAGGCACTAGGGATATAGCAGAGGCCACAATAAACACAATTTTACTTCTCAATGACCTTACATTTTTAATAGTCAGATAATATTGGTTGGTGAATTGCTGCATGGCATGGAGAATATTCTAGAATTGTGAGAATAGGAAAAGATTTTATGGTCTAGGCAAGCAAAGGGAGAGCTCTCCAAAAAAAAGAAAAAAAAATAAGAAGACTTAGGGGTCTCTGTGCTTATCATTCCTGAAAGATTTCAAACTGAAGCTGACTGGCCATTTACTACAAATGTTCTAGAGGGATTGCATGGATTCTGTGAGATAGGGAGACTGAGAACAACCTTCACTTAGAGTTCAGTGAATTAATGAGAGCTCAGTAAAGGGACACTGTCGTTGAGAAACAGACATGAAATGAGATAATTTGAGCAATATTGTAATCAGAGAGAAAGAGAAAATATTTCTTCTTGGCAGTAGCAGACTCCATAGGTCGCCCTAAGTAAAATCTTAAACTGGAGATCCAGATGAGCGCTCAGCTAATTATGGTACTAATAAGTCCCTGCTGCCACACATATTCACTGCCCACTTGTACTTTGTCTTCTGTCCTGGCACCAACTGTCCATGTCTAAGTACGTATGCTCAATATGCACACGAGATTCATCTACTCTTGCCAACTCTAAGACATAGCTCTAGCATTTCTCCCTTCTCTTCCTGCTGTCACATTTCTCTCTGTAGTGGATGGTTCCCATTAGTATCTCACATGCTCATCCCCTGCCTTCTTCTAGTTACTACCTCTTTTCTCTGTCTCTCTTTATAGTCAGATGTTTGCATTGCTCACATTCATTGCTTCCAAGCCTCTTCTCTGGGTCCCCCACGAACCCTCTCTAAACAGCATTATCCCTTACCACATCATCCATGCTGCTCTTGCAGGAAGGAACACAGGTATCCTCTCTACCATAAATGCTACAATCAATTCTCAGCTCTGGTCTGACTTGACTTGGCAGGAGCATCTGACACATTTTACCACCTCCTCCTCTTTGAAGCATGTTCTTCACTTCACTTCTAGGACACCTCTTTCCTGCTTGTCTTCCTACCTTGGTAGCTACTTTTTCTCGGTCTCTTGGCTGATCCTTTTTCATCTCTCCAACTTCTGAATGCTGGCATACCCCTGAGCTCAGTCATTAGGTGACATCCCTTGTCCATTTTTCCTTTTCCCTTGGTCATATCATCCAGTCTCATGGCTTAAAAAACCTGGCAATATATTGATGACTACCAAATTCATATTTCCATTCCAGATATCTCCGCTAAACCCTAAACTCCAGGGGTGTGTGTGAGTGTGTGTGCGTGTGTGTGAGAGTGTGTGTATCTCTAACAGCCTACTTAAAATCTCCACCCACATGTTGGGATAAACAATGCTGTTGTAATATCCATATTGCTTTGGAACTCACAATTCCCATGCATTTTGGTCTGACTTCCAGTCGTAAATACTTATAACTTAGCCAGAGGCTTTTTCTAGCACTACAGCCTAGTCAGCCTACTTGGCCTCTTACGAGGCTGAGTTAACTCCCTCCATAAGCTGTTGTCAACCAGTGACTGATGAGAGCAAAAGGATGAATGCTCCAGCTCGTTCACTTCTCAGGGACTTCTATGCTCCTGCACAGACATTTGTTTTGAGGTATCTTCTGTTTCCTAGAGTTCCCCAGAGAAACTGAGTTCCAATTGCCTATGATATCAACTGGATTGGTAATACACCCTTTACTGGAGTTCTTTTCTTACCTGTCTCCCTTCAATTCCCTGTGATGTTTCCTGGGATCATCTCCCAGGTAGATTACTTGCACTCAAATATGTGTCTCAGGTCTGCTTGTGGGGATATCCAAAGATAGATGTCAAATGGGCATCTCAGTAATAACAAGCCCCAAACCAAGCTCACGATCTTCCTGTCCAACACGCTCTTCCCATAGTCTTGCCTGTCTCAGTAAATGAGGAACTTCTTCCAGTTACAGGTCAGAAATCTTGTGCTCATACCTCATACTCAATTAGTCAGCAGATCTGCCTTTAAAATATACCCCAAATTCAACCACTAGTTTTTTTTTCCCCCATAGGTTTTCACCCTCTGGAATAGTATAATATTTGACATTTCAAAATTTTTTATATTCAGACAATTAATTTTATGAGAAAAGCAATGTTCGTTTGTTTTGTTTGCTGCTGTACCCTCAATGCCTAAAAGAGAGTCTGGCATACATAAAACACAAAAAAAAATATTTGCTAAAAGAGTTGCATGGATGCTTTAAAAAGTTGGTTAATGAGAAAAGGCCTTGGGGAACAAAGGGATAAAAGAATGCTACATAGAATGCTTGGGGAGGATGAATGTACTTTTTTCCAGACTGAATGTCTTTATTGTAAAAATATTTATACAACTAGAAAATAATCCTAAGATAACTGTAGATACTCAAGGTTTATCACCATAGGGCACTACAGTAAAATACTATGTTACAAAGGTAGGGAGGTCAAAAAAACTAAGGAATCATTTTTAGTAATGCATTCTGCCAGGTCCCACCCCCCACCACAACAGTTCTGTTTGCTCAAATTTACAGAAACTGATCCATTCATATGGGCATATTGAAAAAAATTTCAAATGTCCAGAATCACTTTAAGCGAATTACTTTCAGGGTCAATAAATGTACTGTTCTTATGACCCTGATGACCAACAAAGGGGAGGCAGGGCAGCACAGCGGTTAGAGAATGGGCTCTGCAGTCAGCCTGCTGATTTCAGCCCCAGCTTTGACTTCTGCAGTGTGACCATGGGCAAGGTTATATGACCTCTCCAATTTCAGTTTCTACACTTATAAAATGAGACTACTAGTGGTGTCTATCTAACAAGGTCACTGTGACCATTAAATGAGCTAATACATGCAGAGTTCAGAGCAGAATGCCTAGTGAGAGTAAGCCCTGAGTTAGTGGAAGATAAACCCTAAACTCTTCCATGTTTTCTGTTTGGTTCATGTCCACATATGAACCAAACCTATCTTTTCTCCCAGGCTATACTGTGAGTTCCAAGATATGTAAGCTGTGCCTTTTCTTTTTTTTTTTTTTTTTTTCCTTCTCTTTTCTTTTCTTTCTCTTTTCTTTTCTTCTCTTTTTTCTTTTCTTTTTTTCTTTCTTTGCCTTTTGTTTTTTTGAGATAGGGTCTCACTGCATGTCTCTGTGCAGCCTTGACCTGCCAAGTTCAAGTGATCCTCTGACCTCAGCCCCTTGAGTAGCTGGGATCACTGATGTGTGCCACCAATTCTGGCTAATTTTTAAATTTTTTTTGTAGAGAGGAGGGTCTCATTATGCTGCCAGGCTGGTCTTAAACTCCCAGCTCCAGTGCTCTTCCTGACATGGACTCCCAAATTGCTGGGATTACAGGTGTGAGCCACCATGCCCAGCCAGCTATTATTTTACATAGCATCATTATTATGTTTGTATAACACCTTTCACTTTTAATGTTCGAAATAGCATCATTGTAATTGGAAGGTATACCTTTTTGTCCTGATTTTACTAAGGAAGCTTAGAAAGTTTCTCTGTAATAGTGATTTTCAACCAGACTGGGGAACTTTGTGACAGAGCTTGCTGGGAGGATTTTGTCACCCCACACATACCCAGTAGAGAGTCTGAATCATTGCTGCATGAAGTCACTCTTGCAAATGGGGTGGCGGAGAAGGGAGGGATTGTATTCCACAGATTGAGAACACCCTGTTTGGTGGTATTTTATACTGGTGTGCACCAAACAAACCTTTTCTCTCAACTCGCACTATCCCACCAAAATAGATAGGGAAGTCATTCTATAGGTTGTACACGCGCTGTGTGTTCCCTTCAGGTTTCTGTAACCACCAAGACTATTCCTGTGCTCTGCACACAGCAGGCCTTTAAACATATTGCTTTGTTTGTTTGTTTGTTTTTGAGACGGAGTCTCACTCTGTTGCCCAGGCTGGAGTGCAGTAGCACGATCTCAGCTCACTGCAACCTCCACCTCTTGGGTTCAAACGACTCTCATGCCTGCCTCAGTCTCCCAAGTATTTGAGATTACAGGCATGTGCCACCATGCCCAGCTAATTTTTTTGTATTTTTAGTAGAGACGGGATTTCACCGTGTTGGCCAGGCAGGTCTCCAACTCCTGGCCTCAAGTGATTCGCCTGCCTCGGCCTCCCAAAATGCTGGAATTAGAGGCATGAGCCACCGTACCAGGCCCATTTTGCTTTTTTGAATACAAGACCAGAGAGAGCTGGAGCAGTGAGCTCCCTTCTTTATCCAGCCTTGCATTCCTATGCTTTAAGGTACCCATCATGGGCAAAGCACATGGAAGATTCGAGACCAAGTCAAGCAAATGGTTCCAAGTTACTCCAAGAGGGAAATTGTAGGTGGTAGCAGGGCTGCTGCCACAAGTTAGGCACAGGGCCCAGCTCCTTCTAATCCAGGAAAGAAAGTGGTTGGAACTGAGGAGAAACAACTTTTAAGGCATTCAAGGAAGGAGAGCCTAGTTTAGTTAGACATGATCTATATGAAGAAGGGACATAGAAGACTGAGGGAAACTGATGTCTCTTTTCTCCAGGAATTCCTCTGGAGTACCAGTTTGAGAAACCCTTGTCTGGAATGTCATGGGGAAGGTTGGGGTGACTAGGGGACGAGATAACAGGGAGTATTTAGGTTATAAGTAGTCATGATCAGTAGTGAAGAGGCACAGTTTATGGGCAAGACAGAGATAGAACTTTTAGGCCAGTCAATATACTGTAACATTTTTTCAAATCTGAGGATTGTTAGATTTTTGTGGCCAAGTAGAGAAAGATTTCTTCACAGCTGTCTCTAAACACTTTGCCAGTTACCTATGGTTGAAGGCAAGGTTTCATTCCTTGAATCCCTAACACAGAGTGCAGTGCCTGGCGCCCAGTAAGTGATCATTAGGTACTTGTTGAATCAATAAATGGACATGTTTTAAAGCATCTTGGGGACTGGCAAAAAGATGTACTTAAATACTAAACATTGGGTACAGAAGAGAAGATGTCTTTTTTTGTTTGTTTTTGAGATGGAATCTCACTCTGTCGTCCAGGCTGGAGTGCGGTGGCGCGATCTGGGCTCACTGCAAGCTCTGCCTCCCAGGTTCACGCCTTTCTCCTGCCTCAGCCTCCCTAGTATCTGGGACTACAGGCGCCCGCCACCACGCCCAATAATTTTTTGTTTTTTTTTAGTAGAGACAGGGTTTCACTGTGTTAGCCAGGATGGTCTCGATCTCCTGACCTCGTGATCTGCCTGCCTCGGTCTCCCAGAGTGCTGGGATTACAGGCGTGAGCTACCGCGCCCGGCCGAAGATGTATTTCTTTATAACAGATTCTACCTTACTATCCAGTTGTTTTTTCCCCAGGCTGGCATTTATTGTGTTGTCTTATTACTGTTGTCATGATGGGAGACTACACTAATGAGCACAAGTTAGAAATTAAAAGGCCTAGTTCTAGTGCGACTACCTGTTTTGGGGAAAGGTTTTTAATCTCTGTGAGCATTGGTTTCCTCGTCTATTAAAGAAGGATAATGATAACAAACCTGCCCAGAGTACCTTACATCTCAGGTACTAGTGATGATCAAATGAAAGAAAACTTGGAACAAAGCCTTGGAACCAGAACCACCCCTTTGCCCTTTGCCAATGTCTATTATAGCAGCCTATGAATAGAGTTTTTTCCAAAAGCAAGAATTTACAGTCCAGCAATATTTTGAAGTAATCAGTAATCATTTGCATTAAGACTGCCAGCTCATCCGTCTTCGTAGTGAACAAACAAGAGTGCAAGTCTTCATCATCAAGTACATTAGGCTCTGTAAGGCGCTGCTGATTAGTGAAGAGTTCTTCCGAATTCAGTGACATCAAATGGCTTCATACTTAGGATCACAGTAACCTAAAATGCCACCGAGCACTCTGGGAAATTGTCGGTGTTTCTTAGATACAGGAAAGTTTTCTTCCATAAATTATCATAGCATTTGGCAATTTTCTAATCTGGTTATTTAAGAATCTGATCACTATCAGCATTAAGAGATGATGTTTTGTGTCATAACATGAAGAGGGAGATTTCAAAAAAGAGATAATGTTTGGAAAGGGGGCAGGGTGGCAAGAAAGTGACCTTTTCTTCTTCCTGTTCTGGAGTGATGGCTCTTAATTTGTTGAATTATGATCCCCCCTCCTCTCCCCAGTGGCCTCATGCGGAAACACAAAAGCAATTTGCACTCTGCTTCCCACAGTTCAGAGAACCACTAAATCCCATGACATTAAGACTACCTGATCTGGTATATTACAATTGAATTTTGCTTTGAGTCAATTTGTATGTGGTCATGAAGGATGTTCAGTGAGTCAGAGCTCTGTTGGTTTTGGTTTGTGAGGTAAAGTCGATCCCGTCATCTACAACCATTGATTTGAGAGTCTGATCTTGGAAATTCAAATTTTAATCTGTTAAATTTTTAGAAGGATGTGTTACTGGTTGTATAGTCTAAGTGAAAATGCACTGTGAACTGTTAAGAAGGGCACTCTAGGAAATGTTTATAAAGCTGGATGTTGAGTAGATAATTGGAAAACTATTATTTAAACATATGAACTAGTATCAGGATAAATAGCTAATGCATGCCAGGCTTAACAGCTAGGTGATGGGTTGATAAGTGCAGCAAACCACCATAGCACACATTTACCTATGTAACAAACCTGCACATCCTGCACATGTATCCCAGAACTTAAAATTTTAAAAATTATGAAATAGATGCAGATAACCCAAAGTAAACTATTTGTATAAATTGTGCATAGTAAATGGCATTTCTTTGGAGCATTTGTGTATTTTTTATAACCTTACGAATATGTCAAAATTCTCTCATGAAGGCTGAGGCGGGCAGATCACGAGGTCAGGAGACCATCCTGGCTAACACAGTGAAACCCCGTCTCTACTAAAAGATACAAAAAAAAAGTTAGCTGGGCGTGGTAGCGGGCGCTTGCATTCCCAGCTACTCAGGAGGCTGAGGCAGGAGAATGGCGTGAACCCGGGAGGCGGAGCTTGCAGTGAGCCGAGATAGCGCCACCGCACTCCAGCCTGGGTGACAGAGCAAGACTACGTCTCAAAAAAAAAAAATTCCGCCATGAGTTGATTTTTGGGGCCATAGCTACAGCTCATCATATATCTGATGATGTTATTTCAGGCAACTTTTCTGACCTCGGTTTGCTCATTTGTCAGATGGAGATAATAATACCAACTTTATAGACATGCTATGGGCATTAAGTCAAATTTCATTTATTCAGTGATTTAAAAAAAATAGATATATACAAAAGTAAGTTATATGATATATATATATAATAGAAGGTGCTAAGTGCTGTGGGAAAAAATCAAGCAGGCTAAGGAGGATGAGGGACACAAGGGCGTTTAAAAAGTTTGTCCAAGTAGGGGCTGGGCACGGTGGCTCATGCCTGTAATGCCAGCAGTTTGGGAGGCCGAAGCTGGGGATCGCTTGAGGCTAGAAGTTCGAGACCAGTCTGGCCATCATGGCAAAACCCCCTCTCTACTAAAAATGTAAAAATTAGCCAGGCACGGTGGTGCATACCTGTAATCCCAGCTACTCAGGAGGCTGAGACACAAGAATCACTTGAACCCAGGAGGCAGACATCGCACCAATGTACTCCAACCTGGGCATCTGAGTAGGACTCTGAGTATACAAAGTATTTGAAACTTATCAGGTGTTCAATAAAAGTTAGCATGCATGTATATGGATGGAATTTGACCTTGCCATGTGCAAATCCAAGTCCATATAAAATATGGAATATGGGATCGGGCACAGTGGCTCACGCCTGTAATCCCAGCACTTTGGGAGGCCGAGGTGGGCATATCATGAGGTCAGGAGATCGACACCATCCTGGCTAACATGGTGAAACCCTGTCTCTACTAAAAATACAAAAAATTAGCCGGGCGTGGTGGTGGGTGCCTGTAGTCCCAGCTACTCAGGAGGCTGAGGCAGGAGAATGGCATGAACCCAGGAGGCAGAGCTTGCAGTGAGCCGAGATCATGCCCCTGCACTCCAGCCTGGGCAACAGAGCAACACTCCGTCTCAATAAAAACAAATAAATAAAACAATATGGAATATGGATGGCTGAACTATACTTAAGATGTATGTATATGTGAGACAGGGTTGCAGTGTCTCTAAAAAGATAATCATAAAACCACATTCTCTTCCTTTTTGTAAACCAAAACAATGGAAATTACAACTAATATTTGTTGAATGCCTACTTTATATACATTAATTAACCTCATTGTATATATTACATTTATTATATTAAATTATTCCTTGTAGAAACCCTGTGAAATAAAACTGGTATTATGTCATTTTTAAGATGAAAATAGTGAGAAATAACTCAAGAAGATGAAAAGAAGCTGAGTAGCCCAAGGTTAAGAGTTAGGAAGAAGCCGAGCAAACTTTAAACCCAGGTAGTCCGCCCCTAACCTGACTTTTAACGTAGGGAACCATGAGACTTCCTGCTTCTTTGTTTGTGTGAGGACATCTAGTTTGCTAAGGGGTCATACATTTACCTAGCATTTCTTGTTCTGTCTCTGCTTACTTAGCTTTTCACAGGGTGAGCACTAGGCTGCCCCAGAGCCTGGCTTTGATGGCAGCTTAGGAGAATCCAAGGATTAACACGCATGTCCTCATAGCTCACTAAGCTGTGTGGAGTTCTCAGGTCCTCCTGTCTCTCTCCACAGAAGCTGTGGTGCAGGGGAACCTAGGTTTCAGTAGGTTTTTGATGTTAAGGGAGCCCTGAGTCTCTGGAAATCCTATCTGCTGAGCCAAAAGCATTTTTCTTGATTATTTGCATTGCAATTAGCCCACCTTAGCACATAGAGTAAAAGCTGAGGATATTTCAAACACTCCTGGAATGCAACAATCAGAATACACTGAATTGCCACCGTATTGCTCATAATATACGCTGGCAGAATCTCACTGTAACACTTAAAATAAATTCTTAACATGCTAGTTGGGGAGAGAATGGTGGCGAGCGCGGCCAGCTCACTCCTGGCACAGTAAATCTGCCATGAATTGCTGAGATGAGGAAGAAGTTAGAGAGAGTGGCAGTATATATATATTTTGAACTTTCCCAAATCCTGTGGGAAAAAAAATTAAACAAGTGAAGCTAAATCTTCAAATTAAATTTCACCAAAACGTTCTCTCCACAGTAACAGGTGGATAGATTAGACAACTTCCTAAGTCATTTCCATTTTAATTGTTATTATTTTAACAAATAACTCATTTCTAACAGCTATTTTGGCAGAATCAGTGATTCTGGACCTGTTTTTACTTTTTAATTGATAAGTGCTTGAATCATTGCAACCATAGTGAGCTCTGACTGGGTTCTGTGCCAGAATTCTTCTTGGGTTCTTGGAAGGGTCCTTGCATTTACTGGATTTAACCAGTGATCTACTGTGGATTTCATTTGCACACCTCAGTGAAAGTTACATAGACCTTAAAACACAGTAATATAAAAATACTTTCAAGAAGAATTTACGTAAAAACATAATATTCTAGGAAATACAAAAGCAATGTCAAGTTGGGAATCCATTCTGTTTATCAGAGGAAGAACTCATAGCTGCTACTTATTTATGCACTTACACTTTTTATCCCCTCTATCTCTGGCCCTACAGTTCTGTTTTAAACCCCTGTGGACCCTATCCCAACCCCTACCATCCTGTATAGTGCTAGGCCACGCTAGGAAAGAATAAAAGGGTGGATAATGGGCTGTGTAAACTGGAAAATTCCACTCTAATGCAAAGTACCATGAGAAAGTGAAAGATATCATTATATGTCTACATTTCTGTAATCGTGTGGTATCAGAAGTCTAAGCCAATGTAAGAGCTTTACCTTTAGACTTGAAATCATGTGAATTTTAACATAACTCTCAGATCCAGAACACAAGGATTTACCTTTCAGATCTGCCCTTCATAGTTTATGTCCAGTTTTTTAAATTAGTTGCCAATGTATAATAACTGGAGAGTGGCATTTTAAAACATCCAGATTTACAGCCTTTCTTGAACTATTAGAAGATCCACATTCTTGCACCTGTCAACTTGAGCCAGGTGTGTGCTGTCCTCCTCGAATGGAGTTTGTACCTTCACTTATCAGCTTCTACGCTTTCTGCATAAAACTTACCCCGTTTGATGAAAGTGAAGCTCATGTCTTCAGTTCCAATTATGCTTTTACAGTTGTATGTTCATGGGATTGTTCCACAGAAATATGCTTATTCTCTTTCCAGTGAGTCATGTGCTACTCATATAACACAGATTCCCAGAAGTGTGTCCTCATTTGCATTTCCTGCCTGGCCTAGACCTCGCTCTATTTACATAACATAATCAAAAAAGTGCTATTTTAAGGGTTAATCTCGTTAACTCCTGTTGAGATTAATGTTCTGCAAACTCTCTCCAGTATAACACAATATAGTAAAGAGCCCTTGAGTGATTTGCTTGTAAAATGAATAACAATGACTTTTTACAGTATTTTGAAAATTAACTGGGAAAACGAATGCAAATGCTTAGTGCAGTACCTGGAATATATTGTCCGTGTTCAGTTAATAGCATTAGCATTATGCATTTCTGTCTACACTAAAGAGAGTAACTAGACATCACTTGATGAAAGCTAAGACATTTGAAAATTTTTGCTTTTTAACTTGATTCTCTCAAAATATCCTCCTAATCAGAATCACCACTGTAGTAAATGTTATTTCAATCACTCAAAAAATATTTACTGAACACCACAGTAAGAAGAGTGCACACTCTAGCAGGGAGATGGAGAATAAACTACTAGAGATACATATTAATTCAGATAGAGATAAGAGCCAGTAAGCAAAAAATAAATAAAAAATAAAAATAAAGCAAAAACAAAACAGAGGCAGGGGCAAGGGTAATGGGTGATGCAGGCTGGAGGTGCTATTTTTTTAGCTAAGATATTCAGGATAAATCTCTCTGACAAGGTTACAGATGAGATATTATCATCGATTAGAGGTGATGTATAAACTTTGTTCAATGTCAACTGTTGGACTTTTTATTCTTGTGTTTCATTTGGGACTTTTTGTTTTTGCTAAACATTTCTGTAAATATCGAGGATGTTAGGATAGCTGAGCTTCATGAACTTGGTTTGAAACTGGAGAAAAGAATATTTTATGAAAGTGCTGGTAGTTGCAGGAGAGCCAAGTTCAGGAAAAGACCAATTGAAGATTCAAGAAAATAGAGTGATTGATGACTGAAGTTAAGGAGGAAATGAGTGGCCCCTGGAGGACAGGCAAAGAGATAAGCCGTGGACAGCAGGAGATCTATATGTTCCAGCTCATCGTTTCCTGTAGGAAAGACAAACCAATGATATCATGAAGTCAGCACTTTTTCCTTACTCTCTGCACAAAATGTTATCTACCTGAGTCAAGTGAGGCTCTTTTTTTTTTTAATCCCAATTATATTTTACAATATTACATTTACATGGTTCTCATAAATATGCTTATTCCTTTTCCTGTGACTCATATATTACTCAGAAGTTACTGGCTTCCTTTAACTTCAACTGAATCTCCAGACTCTCTTGAGGATATCTCTTTGACAGTGGTGTTGACCCTAACAAAGTTGCAGCTCATATTATCCCCAGGACCCTGGGAGTAAGCGCCATTTCCCCACTAGACGTGCTCAGTACTGTTCTGGTCAGTTCTGCAGACATATCTCAGGTATTGTGTGCTCTGTGAAAAAGAAGCAAAGGTGAAGAGGATACCTGTCCCTAAAGATTAACCATAGCTACTGGAACTGGCCTTCCCAGCAAGAGCCCCGCCCTATTTTGCACACTGGGGAGGCCCCAGGTGTCTTCAGTTTGGCCCCTTGATGGCTGTTAATCATGGAGCTGCAAAGTCCACTGTCTACCAAGACAAGGCTGGGGAGAACTAGAGCAAACTGCTGAGAAAATGCCCAGCTCTAGGCCATAGCTGCGGCTGTGATGCAGCCAGTTGTTGCTACGTGGAAATGAAGGCATAACTTGGCTTAAAACATCTGATTTTTGAAAGAAGAGGCAAAAATCTGAACTCATATAAAATCTCTTCATATGTGAATATTGGAAATTAATTAGTTTTTTTTTTTTTTAAACCCTAATAAAGATTGTATTTAAAGGAGATGTGGGACCTGTTAACAAGCTGTGTGACTTTGAACAAGTTGTTTTTCCTGTATGGATTCATTATCAGGAAAATTGGGACCCACTGACTATGAGGTCCCATCTAGGCCTAAGATTCAATGTTTGATAGTTGGAACCCAAGACAGAATTGCTATGACTTGACAAGGTCTGTAGGTAAGAGGACTGTATCCACCTTGCCAAACCCCTTTAATGTAGGAACAGAGCATGTGCCATGTCTACCTCTCTGGATCATCAGTAAATACATCAATAAGGAGTAGATATTTCTAGTATTCAACAGTCATTTATCAAGAGCTTTCACTGTGCCAAGCCCTGTGCCAGTCACCGTCCTTCAGGCCTCTTTATGTTGATAAGGAGATTTATTATTTCTAGCTCTGACATTCGGGCACCCAGCCCAACACTGGGCTCAGAACAAGGGCTCAATAATACATATGTAACAAACCTGCACGTTGTGTACATGTACCATAGAACATAAAGTGTAATTTAAAAAATGGTAATAATTGTTGGTTTTCTTCTCCTCCTTCCCTGAAGCTGCTGCCATGGAGAATTCCTCCAGAACTCATTTTGCTTGACTTCTTCCCTTGGCCTAGGATATGTTTATCTTTCTTTAGCAATTTTAACTACTCTCAAAAGCCAGCTCAAGTCTATCCTCTTTTATTTCTGCCCACAAACCCTGAACTCTGCTTGCTCACATTCATTTAAATATTAATTGAGCATCTACTATGTTCCTGGTACTGTTCACAAGATGAACAAAAGCTCTGCTTTTAAGAACTAAAATTCTGCAGGGCTGGAGGCAAGGAGGAAACAAACTATGAACCAGTAATAAGTGAGAAATTGATCAAATGGTATTACCTGGAAAATAAGGGTGATGTGGTAGTTATTTCAGACCTATTTTAAATTGAGTGGCCAGGAAAGGCCCCTCTCAGAAGGCAATATATATTCTGTGACCTATTGATAAGAAGAAAGCAGCCTTGAAAGACCTGGAGGAAGACAGCATTCCAGGTGGAGGGAACTGCAAACTCAAAGTCCCTGAGGGAGGAATATAACTGCCTTTAGGAGGAATATATAAGAAGTCTGTCTGTCTGGAGCATAAATTAGAGGCAGAAGGGAGAGGTACTAGGTGAGACCAGACCAGAGAATTTGGTCAGGTATAAAAAGAAAACAAGGAAGTTTTCTTCCCCCATTCCCCCAACTGGAGTAAAAATTTCTAGAAGGAACTAGGACTATTCTGTCTTTTTTTTTTTTTTTTCCCCTTGGCTTCCATATACCCAGTTACTTAGTTACTATTTAGTTAATTGACTGAATATGAGGAACTCACTAATCATTTAGTATTTAGTGTAGCAAAGTAGGGTTACATTTCAGTGGTTTGATTTAGGAATATTCAGAAGGGGTGGGCTACATCTAACAGCCTAGTAGGTTTGAACAGCCCTTTCTTGATGGCTATTTCGGCAGTAACCATCTGAGGACAGAGTTTCATTCCTTGCTTCTTAGTTCATCTGTGTGCTATTTCATTGCATGTTATTTTGACCCAGTAGCCAACAGCCCTCTAACATGGTTTAGGGGATAAAGAAGCAGGCAGAGGGGCACTTCCACAAGTCTTTGTAATTGAACCACCACCGCCAGAAGATGGTTTCTCTCCACTAAGTCTGGCATTTTAATGAGAGAAGTTCTTTTTGTTTCCTATCTCTGATAACTGACTACTCCTCCCCAATTCCCCTTCATCCTTTGCCTGAGAGAGATTAAAGGTGGCTGGAATGCAGGCTGGAGTCATTAAGTGTTCTCTCCCTTAAAACGAAACACATGACATACACCAGTCCTTTCTGCAGAGTAGTGGACTGTCATGTGACTTGCTCCACTTGACCTTTTGATTTATAGAGTTGAAGAAAAGGGCATTGCAGAGAGGGGTGATGAATGAAGATATTTAGTTCTACCTCCTTTTTGAATTTCTGGGAAAAAAAAATTCAGTAGAAAGGAGGTAACTTCAATAATTATATTATTTCTACACATTTTAGACATTGGGAGTTACTTGTGTTAGAATTGATTGCAGATCTGTCTGGCATAGGCATCACGGCTCCTAAGTCTAGATTTTCTTCTTAATGTACCATCACATTGATTTATTAATTTGTTCTCTTCCTGTCTCCTAACTTTTGTTAATATATGCATTTTTAGTTCCTTGCATTAGACTATTATTTACTCTTTTTTCTCATGTATTCGAATCATGCATAATTTTGTTCAAAGAATAATTTTCTGGAATAATAGTGCTTTTCATTCATATAATAAAAATGCATGTGTTTATTTGTTTATTACAAAAGCAGTGCCTGGAAATAGGATCTAAGTTTGTTCCTTTTATTTGTGGATGAAGATCTGTCTTCCATAAATAAAACTTGGAATAAAAGCATTGCAATTAGAATCAAATAGTTATTGAAGATTCTTGGAAACCTAGGGGTGCGTGTGCACATGTGTGTCTGTTTTGCTCATGAAATGACTTTTTAAAAAACTGTGGTATGGCGCAGTGGCTCAAACCTATATTCCCAACACTCTGGGAGGCCGAGGCAGGAGGATCTCTTCAGATCAGGAGTTTGAGACCAACCTGGGCAACATAGCTAGACCACATCTCTACAAAAAATTAAAAATTAGCTAGATATAGTGGCACATAACTGTAGTCCTAGCTATTTGGGAAGCTGAAGCAGGAAGATTACTTGAGTCCAAGAGTTTGAGGTTACAGTGAGCTATGATCACACAACGGCACTCTAGCCTGGGTAACAGAGTGAGATCCTGTCTCAAAAAAAAAAAAAAAAAAAAAAAAAAGAGAAAGGAAGAAAATAATTTGATTTCACTGATATATGCCTGATAAAATGCCAATTATAAAACTGCTAACTGCTTGATTCTGGGATGATTGATTTTGCATACCTAACTCTTATTCCTTTGTTTCATACCTTTGTTTTTATTTGTTTTCCTGATGCTTTAAATAGAGAATTTTTAAAGGGATTAGTATATTTCTACAGTTGTTTCTTCTTTAATCACAAGTATTTTAAACAGAGTATGTTAATTTTCAAACTGCAGACAAAACTACCTATTGCAAGTTATTCCAACCTTCTTATTCATCTCCAGAGATGTGTGTTGGTGTCATGGTTTCAGAACGCCCTCCTGGAGTAATGTGTCAATGTCAAATGCACAACTGTAAGCTCATCAACTTTAAAGGTCTTGTTCTTCGGCTAATCAAACCCCACAGAGTTCATTACATTTTCAAAATCCTTCAAGCCCTCATTATGCATGACAGCAGAAATGTAGTCAATTTCATCTAGCTAAGAATATTATTCAATGGAGCCCCTCAGAGAAGGGGAAAAAAGTAATCATTTCATAATCAATTCTGAGTTTTTCATGCTTCACATTTATATATTCAAGAGCATATGAAATAATGAAGAAATATGTCATCATTGTGTTTCTTCAGGCTACACTGAACACAGCTTTGATTGTCCAGAAATAAAGTGGCTTTCCTAATGTGATTTGGGCTTCTAAAAATCAGCATGCTTTCATCATTAAGGGACAGCACCTTTTATGTGTTAGCTGTAAAGTGTGCAGGTGTCAAGAACACACATATGAAGTCCTGAAGGCATTATTATTGCACATGATTTGTTCTTTTGTGTCTTTTCTTATTTCTACTGGCCTTATTTGCATCTAGGGCCATTTGCAAAAGTTAAGGAAGGGGAGCAGGGTACGATGTGTGAATTCAACTATTCTAATTCTCCTGGATTACAAGATTTTGAGGGAATGTGGTAGTGGAGCTTACGCAGGAGAGGTATTATGAATGTGAGTAGGAAGTTATGAACTCAGTGGGAAAACCAGCACCTGAAGCAAAAGTTCCCCCAGGCATCTAGTGCCAGGGGAGTTATGACTACTTTCTATTAGGGATAAACCAGGCCTCCTGAGGGCTCCATAAAGTGATCATTCCCACCTTAGAATCAGCTATATTAGTAAAAGCAACCTCCAAGGTAACTGTCATGTGTCCCTGCCTGGACAGAGTATCGCTGGGTTTTGGATAGTAGGGGCTGAGGACCTGAGGGATGGGAGAGAAAATGCAGTTGGAAACAGCCTCCCTAACCGCTTTCCCTCTTCCCTTCCCTCAGCTTGTTGAGTCCCTGACCTTGTGGTCCCCACAACAGACATCCAACACAAGATTCCGGTCAGGCACAGTGGTTCACGTCTGTAATCCCAGCAATTTGGGAGGTCAAGGCAGGCAGATCACCTGATGTCAGGAGTTTGAAACCAGCCTTGCCAACATGGTGAAACCCCGTCTCTACTAAAAATATAAAAGTTAGCCGGGCATGGTGGTGCACACCTGTAGTCCCCAGCCACGCTGGGAGGCTTGAAAGGTGGAAGGTAGTACGCGACGTTTCACACAGCACCCAGCCTGGGCAACTGAGCGAGATTCCATCTAAAAAAAAAAAAAAAAAAAAAAGCCAGATTCCATCCAAAGTCAAGGGTCTCCTATCAAGGCTGGGTCTCTAAACTTTTCTTTAATCCTTTATCTTATCTGTTATCTTGGCTGATAAGGGAAAGTAGAATATGTTCTAATGAAGATCATAGGAAATAGTGATTGTCACAGCCAACGACTAATTGGCTGCTTAAAAGCTTCCTTGTAGATTAGATCATTTGCCCTCTTACAAGCTCAATGAGCTGCTTTTTCCATGTGTTCCTTTGAATAATGTCTGTGTCATGTCCTCAGTTTGAAAGAAGGGAGAAAACAAGAAAAAGGGCACATTTTGTTACTACAAGTTTTCAGGAGTCTCATCAGTGATATAAATGCTGTTGTCCCATTTTCTTTTATAGAGCATTTCCTATTTTTACTGAATATTGAACAGAGTAAATTATATAGAATCCAGGTCCTGCTCAGCGTTTCATGTGTGACACACAAAGAGAGGCTAGAGAGGATATTACTTAAATTTGTCACATTGAAAAGATAGGTTTTTTTTTTTTTTTTTCATACAAAGCTAATGGGTAAGTGGACTCTTCTGGGGCATATGTGGTTTCTACCATTTTTTCAATCTCAGGATCACACAGCATTCTAGGTTCACGGGAGTCCACAGCCTTTCATTTAAAAGTACATTGTAGGCCAAACATAGAAGCTTATGTCTATAATCCCAGCACTTTGGGAGGCCACGGCAGGAGGATTGCTTGTGCTCAAGAGTTTGAATTTCATCCAGGGCAAATTCTAGCAAGACCTCACCCTACTAAAATTAAAAAAAAAAAACAGTTGCAAGGTGTGGCATTAATAATCAGATCTGAAGCTACTTAGGAGGCTGAGGTGGGAGAGTTGCTTGAGCCCTGGAGGATGAGGCTGTGCAGCTGTGGGGATCATGCCGCTTGTGTTTGGCACTGGGACTTCCGCCCCAAGCACACGCGCCCCTGAACCACCACCAAAACCCCTGTTCTGACTCAAAGCACAAAACCTCTCTAAAGTGCAATACTTTTTGGTGTCTCTCAAGCCAGCCACAGCCCCTGGTTTGTCCCTGCCACCCCTGTCATTGCATGCATACATTCTACTACATGTCCAAACAAGGTTGTGTTCCAATAGAACTTTATTTGTGGACACTGAAATTTGAATGGCATATGATTTTCTCGTTAGAATATTTTTCTTCTTTGGATTTTTTTCAACCATTTAAAAATGTGAAAGCTGGGCAGAGCATGGTGGCTTATGCCTAAATCCCAGCTCTTTGGGAGCCTGAAGGGGGTGGATCACTTGCGGCCAGAAGTTTGAGACCAGTCTAGGCAACATAGACCCTGTCTCTACAAAAAATTTCAAAAATTAGATGGATGTGGTAGCTCACACCTACTACTCAGGAGGCCAGGGCAGGAGGACCACTCGTAAATACCCTAAGTCTTTATGCTTGTTCACGGAATACAGTTATGTATTCTAGACACAGCAAGATCAACTCACAATGTGTCATCATGCAGTCACTCTGGGCTTTTTTTCATCTAAAAAATGATGAGGTTCAACACTTTTACACTGCTGGTGGGAATGTAAATTAATACAACCACTATGGAAAACAGTATGGAGATTCCTTAAAGAACTAAAAATAGAACTATCATTCAATCCAACAATCCCACTACTGGGTATCTACCCAAAGGAAAAGGAGTCATTATATGAAAAAGACATGCACACACGTGTTTATATCAGCACAATTCACAATTGCAAAGATATGGAATCAACCTAAATGCCTGTCGGCCAACAAGTGGATAAAGAAAATGTTATATATATATATATCACATATATATCATGTGTATGTATGTGTGTATATATATGCACATACACCATGAAATACTACTCAGCCATAAAAAGAAGTGAAATAATGTCTTTTGCAACAACTTGGATGAAGGTAGAGGCCATTATTGTAAGTGAAGTAACTCAAGAACGGAAAACCAAATATCAAATATTCTCACTTATAAGTGAGAGCTAAGCTATGATGGACACAAAGGCATAAGAGTGATATAATGGACTTTGGGGACTCAGTGGGGAAAGTTGAGAGGGAGTGAGAAAGACTACACATTGGGTACAGTGTATACTGCTTGGCTGATGGGTGCACCAAAATCTCAGAAACCACTGCTAAATAGCTTATCAATGTAACCAAAAACCACCTTTACTCCAAAAACCATGGAAATAATTAAAAAGGATGGGGTTCGGTTAAATGGGCTCTGAGGTTATGTGATGTCTTCGGTTTATTTTCTGTGAAAAAAAAAAAAGGTATTTTTACATATTGACTTTTCTTGAGGCAAGGCATATTGTTGTCATCAAATGAGATGGAAAAAGTTAACGCCATATCCCACTGTGAATGCAGCACTTTCAGACCATCCACCAGAGTCCCGGCTCAGGCTCCACCAGCCTCCCCATCTGCCTGGGCTCACCCTTTGGGGCATTCAGCTTCTGCCTCCATCTCCTTTTGCTGCTGCAGTATCTTTGAGATGAGTGACAATAGTTTGAGAAACAAAACGTCCTGGCCTGGGGGTGGGTTGAAAGACACAATTATGGGAATTATTAGTCTTCTTATTTCATATAATTGTAGCATGTTTTTCTCTCAAGAGCACCACAAAAAGGTTGAAGGAGTAGGGATTATTTATCCTGGAGTGGGGAAGACTGTGGGGAGGGAAATGACTGAGTAACAGCATGGAGTATTTAAAAAGATGATAACCAACTGCTGTCTCTTCTCACTAAAGACAGAGATTAAGAAATTGATAGCAAAGGTCTAAATTAAATGTGAGGAGTAATATCTTGCCAGCAAGCATGATTAAACTCGCAAGCAAGTTCCTAGGGGAGGTCTCCGTGGATAGGAGGACGCGAATGCCCAGCCTAGAGCCAGACGTCTTATTTTCTGGTTTTTGTTGCTGGCACTAAGGTCTGCCTGCAAGATCTGAGGGACAGACCCCCCAGGCCTGGACTCCTGGCCCCCAGGATTTTGATAAAGCAAAGGTGCTCCACACAGACATAAAGAACAGACCGAAAAACGCAGCAATTGCCATCAGAACAAAATCTGCAGCTTCAGGGAAGTTAGCTGAGCTTGGGGTGTGTCCTGGAAGTTTATGGAAGAGTTTGATCTCAATTGGGTAAAGCCGGGCATGGGGATAGTGAAGACTTTTTAAGCCAGCCTGACCTCCAGAGCGTCAACTTATGGCATTTCTTCCCTTTCTGTCTCCCCCACGCATTGTGTCTACCGCAGGCAGATCAGATTTGCTATATTCCAGAGAGGACTGGCTCCACCTCACTGTGTGTCCGTTGAGAAACAGGCACAGAGCAAGCCGGGTGATGGTTTTCCAGGTTTCCCTGCCGAAGCATAGTTTCTAGCACATACTAAGTGCCTACCCTATGCATGGTGATTGTATACATGAATGAATGAAGCAGAGGTGGGAAAGAGGAGAGGGGCAGTGAATAATGAACAACCTGTAACTGGAACTCCAGATTTTGATACGCAGTCTCTCAGTTTTCAAACGGTGGCAACTAATTTCAATATTTTTTCCATCTTTATCAAGGTAAAATTGACAAATAAAAATTGTATATATTTAAAGTATGTAACTCTTTTTTTTTTTTTTTTTTTGAGACAGAGCCTCACTCTGTCACCCAGGCTAGAGTGTGATGGCACAATCTCGGCTCACTGCAACCTCCGCCTCTGGGGTTCAAGTGATGCTTCTGCCTCAGCCTCCTGAGTAGCTGGGATTGCAGGTGCGCACCGCCACACCCAGCTAATTTTTGTATTTTTAGTAGAGACAGGGTTTCGCCATGTTGGCAAGGCTGGTCTTGAACTCCTGGCCTCAGGTGATCCACCCACCTCAGCCTCCCAAAGTGCTGAGATTACACGCATAAGCCACCGCCCCCAGCCAATGCTTTGACATACATATCATTGTAAAATAATCATCACAGTCAAGCTAATTAGTATCTGTCACCTTTTATAGTTTTTTTTTTTTCCGCTGTGTCTATGTGTGTGTTGCGAACAATTAAGATCTACCCTTTCAGCAAATATCAAATATAATAAAGCATGGTTAACTATATTCACATTACTGTGTATTAAGTCTCCAGAACTCATTCATTTTTCATAACTGAAACTTTGTACCCCTTGACCAACATCTTTCCATTTTCCCTTCTACTCCTAGCCCTTCTACTCTCTCTTTCTGTAGACTTGACTTTTTTCAATTCCTCATATAAATGGGATCATGCAATGTTTGTCTTTCTGTGTCTGGCTAATTTCACGTAGCGTAATGTCCTCCATGTTCATCCATGTGGTCACAAATGGCAGGATTTATCTCTCTTTATGATCAAATAGTATTTAATTATATATATTTGTGTGTGTGTGTGTGTGTGTATACCACATTTTATTTATTCATTAGTCGACAGATAATTTAGTTTTCTTGTGTATCTTGGCTATTATGAATAATGCTGCACCAAATACAGGAGTGCAAATATCTCTTTGAGGTACTGATTTTATTTCCTTGGCAATATACCCAGTAGTGGGGTGCTGAATCATAAGGTAGTTCTGTTTTAAATTTTTCAAGAAACTTCCATACTATTTTCCTTAATGGCTGTACCAATTTACATTCCAATCAACAGTGTACCAGGGTTCTCTTTTTTCTGCATCCTCACCAACACTTATTATCTGTTGTCTTTTTAATAATAGCTATTCTAAGTGGTGTGAGGTTGTAGTTCATTGTGGTTCTGATTTGGATTTCCCTGATAATTAGTGATGTCAACCACCATTTCATATATCTGCTGGTCATTTGTAAGGCCAGACTTACATACCAGCCTTCCTGAAGTCAACTTTTGAAAAATGTCTATTCAGGTTCTTTGCCCATTTTTTAAATTGGGTTATTTGATTTCTTGCTACTGAGTTGTATGAGTTCATTATATTTTTTGGATATTAACCTCTTATTACATGTATGGTTCACAAATATTTTTTCCCAATCCATAGGTTGCTGGTTCATTTTGTTGATTGTTTTCTTTACTATGAAGAAGCTTTTTAGTTTGATGTAGTCTCATTTAATAATTTTTGCTTTTGTGGCCTGAGCTTTTGACATCATATGCAAAAAAATCATTGCCAAAATCAATGTTAAGAGAACTTTTGCCTTGTGTTTTCTTGTATAGTTTTGTGGTTTTGGATCTTACATTTAAGCCTATAATCCATTTTGAGTTAATTTTTGTATGTAGTGTTAGATAAAATCTGATTTCATTTTTCTGCATGTGGATATCCAGGTTTTCCAGCACCATTTACTGAGGAGACTATCCTTTCCCCATTGTGCGTTCTTGACACCCTTGCCAAAGAACAATTGACTAGACACACAGATTTGTTTCTGGGCCTTCTATTCTGTCCCATTTTTCTAAATTGTCTGGTTTTTTGGCCAATACTAGACTGTTTTGATTACATAGCTTTGTAATGTATTCTTAAGCCAGGTAGTCTGATAGCTCTAGCTTTGTTGTTTTTGCTCAAAATTGTTTTGCTAATTCAAATTTATTTTTAAATACTATGGTAGTCAAGAAGATATATGTTTACTATTTGCTGCCAGCGTGTGGCCTTATCTTTAGAATCATGTAGAATTAGATATAAATACTGCCTATTTACTAGTTGCTGACCTTGGCAAGTTCTTGATCTCTCTGAACTCTAGCTTCTTTCTCACAAACAGAGAAATTGATTCACAACATAGCTGTGATTATGTATGTAATGACTAGAATGAGACATCATAAAAATGAGGACATGTTGCTTGTTCTAATGTCAGGTGGACAGACGTGCTAATGGTTTTGAGAAAACAGCTGTCATTTCACAGTGTTACAAAAAGCAATTTGGAAAACTTACAATTTTTATCTTTATTTTAAATGGATTCAGTTTTCCTCTTTGTACTCTTAAAGATAGAATATTTTTTGCAAAAAGATTTACATTATTTTATGTATGTAAAGAAATTAATATAGTGCCTTGCATGTTTGATAAATATTATTATAAGATCTGATATTATAATAGCTGATATATCATGTTGATCCATATAAAATTGCTGGTATACACTTATTTTTAAACCATAAAAATGGCAATTTCATATGGTTCAACATAATATTTTGTATAAAATCCTCCCCATCTACATTATTATGACATTATTGCCAATATTAAAGCCTATATACCCATTTCCTAAACACGCACTTATGATTCCCCCTTCCCTGCTCTATTTATTCCCATAGAATTTATCACTTTGAACGTATTCAACAAGGTATTTATTATGTTTATGGTTTATCATCTGTCTTCCCACATCTGCTGGTGTATATAAGTTTCATAAAAAATAGGAATTTTCTCAGTTTTCTTCATTGTTTTTCCTTCCACATTGTACCTCAGTGCCTAGAATAATGTCTGGCACTTATTAGGCTCTGTGTAAATTATGTGTTGAGTGAACAGACTTACACTGATCTTCCTGAAGTTTAACTGAGCCTACCATGATCACATTCCTTCAAGCCTTAAAGGTTTAAGAGAACTATTGATTACAACTGTACTAAATAAAATATAAATGCAGGTTATTATAATGATGGGTTCTTTAGGGCTCTGATTCTTGTGTGAGAACAGTAAAAAGTTGCCTGAAGAGTTGCATATCTGAAAAGCTGAATTTTATTAGTTGAAAAAAGCTAAGTAGAAAAGACTTATCTGGGCTGGGTATAGTGGCTCATGCCTGTAATCCCAGCACTTTGGGAGACTGAGGCAGGTAGATCATTTGAGCTCAGAAGTTTGAGACCAGCCTGGCCAACGTGGTGAAACCCCATCCTTACTAAAAATACAAAAATTAGCCAGGTGTGGTGGTGGGCACCTGTAGTCCCAGCTTCTCAGGAGACTAAGGCAGGAGAATTGCCTGAACCAGGGAAGCGGAGGTTGCGGTGAGCTGAGATCCCGCCACTGCACTCCAGCCTGGGTGACAGAGTGAGACTGTCTCCAAAAAAAAAAAAAAAAAAAAAGTATATATATATTTTGTGTGTGTGTGTGTGTGTGTATATATATAGAGGAAGTATTCAATATATCTCGGAAGTATTCAATGAGTTGGTTTTTTTTTTCTCTTCCCCTGGCTATACACATGAGTTTGGCATAGTGCTGTATTTTTTAAAAGATGATCATCAGTTGCATTTGCCCTTTGATAAAAGGAAATTGGTTTAGTAAAGTAACTCTCCTTGGCAGTAAAGTGTGCCCTCAGAGTGTGCATGTGTATGTGTGTGAGTGTGTATATTACTGTAGGTATACATGTCTACGCAGACATATATTCATTAGAAAAGCCAATACAGGGAAGGAAATTCGAAGTTTAAAAAGTCCAATAGTAAAAGTCAAGCTGACTGTATTCCAGAAAGTCAGAGGAGAAAATGGTGGTATTGTGTTTAGAAGGAATGTCAGAGTAGCGTGCGTACAGAGGAAAGTGCTGATAAGCAGAATGACAAAAGCTGGTCTCATGAGTAATTCCAAGCAGCCAGAAAGCCAGGATACAATCCCCAGCTGATTGCCCTGCTATTCTCGGTATTCCACGTATCATGACTAAATCCACAGAGCCAATATGGTAAGTTGTGGGGGAATTCTG
The DNA here is from genome assembly GCF_008728515.1 of Papio anubis. NCBI lineage: Eukaryota > Metazoa > Chordata > Mammalia > Primates > Cercopithecidae > Papio > Papio anubis. The sequence goes on along the minus strand of NC_044986.1, from coordinate 56,475,136 downwards.
GGAGGTACTATGCTGTTTGTAAGGCCCAAGCAGATTCTGTACTCTTGTCTGCCCCGCCCACCCCCCATTTAAATACTCTAGTTAGTTGCTTCTGACCAGCTCCTACCTCCTTCCTGGGAAGTGGGGGAAACCTTTACATTTCCGAAGGCAGATATTTTTACATGTGATGCTCTGTCCAAAGTGTTAACTAATTGAGTTATCAGGTTTCTTACTTGGCCACGGGGAATGGCAGTGGAAGAGGGAGAGAGCTTCCCAGAACAAGTAAGCATTTACAGCTTCTAAATGAAATGTGCTTTCCTTATAGAAGTTCTGTTTTGCCCTGAATAGGTGTGCCTTTTAAAAAATGTTTGTTGCTGAGTAGGAAGGAAATTAACCTGTTTGCACCATGGATCACTTGAGTTAAATATGTGTAGAACAATGGACCGTCCTTTCTTTCTGTTTTGTTCCGATCTGTACTCTAGATATGTTTTGCCTGTGATGTAATTTGGAGTGAGTTCAGCTAAGGCCTGCCTTAAGAGGATGCATAACAAAATACAAAAAGACAGGGGGAGATTAGGAGTGCAGGAAAAGCCTGGTAAATCCAAGAGTGTACAAAGGTTTACATGGTTGCACTTTCTTCAAGAGAAATCCAACAGCTTTAAAATTCAGCTTTTTCTGATGTATTAATTACAAAGGGCAATATGAAATTTTACAGTTGGGGGAGAAAACATAGAATTAATATTTGTTTTTGAAACTCATATAAATGGTAGATGAAGGATGTAATTAGAATTTGGAAAATGTGATTTTATTTCTATCTTAATAGAATTGCAGATAGATATAAATAAGTCATCTTGTTTAATAATTTTAGAGAATTGGCATAGTAAGCCATTGCCTCCTTAAGGTATACTATATAGATAAAGGGAGTAAATATTTGCTTTGTGTCTGTGAAGTTTTGAAGTATTTGATATTGAGGAATTCACCTAATGCTATGTAGATCATGGTATAGTTGAAAATTTTCATGTGATCTCTTGTTTCTACCTGTATCCTTTCATCTAACTGTGCGATGTTATGCAGTTAACATCAGTGTATCTAACTCTGAGAACACCTTAGATTCCTGAAGATTGTGTTTAAACATTTAGTGAAATAGTCATAATGACTAGAATGAGACATCATAAAAATGAGGACATGTTGCTTGTTCTAATGTCAGGTGGACAGACGTGCTAATGGTTTTGAGAAAACAGCTGTCATTTCACAGTGTTACAAAAAGCAATTTGGAAAACTTACAATTTTTATCTTTATTTTAAATGGATTCAGTTTTCCTCTTTGTACTCTTAAAGATAGAATATTTTTTGCAAAAAGATTAACCTTCCGTGACCTTCATGGAATGTGGCAATATTGCATATGTACAATTATGAAACTTTAATCTGAATGAGATTTTGTAAAACATTCTTTGTGTCTCAAAGAAAGCCTTTTTAAGGGTAAACTTTGAGATTCATAATAAAGCTATAAGATGAATGCCAGACATTAATGCCAATTGAAATTTACTAGTAATGTAATTAATGCCAATTGAAATGTACTAGTAATGTAAGCATATTGGCAAGTGAGTCCTAAAAATCATGTTATATCACTCTAAAAATTATCAACTTACCCTTCCAAAACTTTTACACTGTACTGTTAAATTATGATGTGTATTCTGTTCCATCAGTTGTGGATTTGAAAACTTTACATATGCAGAATCATAAATTACATAGTTAGACAGCTTTGAGAAATACTCATTGCTGGGAAGGGTTTGAGCAATAAGGTTTGCTATAACAAATCTTAAAGAATGTACCTGAAGAGTTCTGGCCTTTTATTAATTAATAAATTTAAAAAATCTGAGATCCAAAAGGAAAGCCCAAATAAAAGTAGACCATCTTGTTTCTGCCTTCTGTCAGAATATATCAACTAAATGGTGAAAGCATTTGATCTCAGCCCATATGTGCAGTGTTTTCTGTTTTGGTGGGCATGCTGTTTGAAAAACGTGTAATAAAATGACAGACTGAATTGGAAATTATCATGCCCTAAGCAGTAACTCTGGAAGGGTACTGACCTGATACAAATCATATAGAAGTTCCATCACAATAGAGTAGTATATACTATTGCTGTACTGGGTTTTGCTGGAAAATGAAGAAGAATTTTTCCTCTCCTGCCTTCGTCTCTGACTTGAATGAAAGACTGAACACTTTATCTGCATGAGCTGAACTATGGATAAAATCCTTGCAAAGAGGGTATAGTAGATAATTGCATTTTCATGAATGATCATTAATACTTCCTGCTGCTTCTGTCCGGCTTGTGGTTTTTATGGTATTGTTTAGATATTTTCTGTATGGAAGAACTAGAACTAGTTTTGACATAAATAATTGATGAAAAGTTAACTTTAAAGTTTAACTCTTCAATAATGCTCATGAAAAAAACCTAGACTTTAATATTGAACAAAACCCAAATGTAATCCAATTTTAATGTGCCTTTTAGAGGTAGCTCATAATAAGATCCCTCAATAGCAACTGATGTGCATTAATTTTAAATCCCGTGACGTTACCCTATAATGCCAAATAGAAAATCTTTGAACTCGGCTGTTTCCTATTTTATATATATATTTTCAGTGATTGATCCACTAATAAATACATATCTAATTATTGGAGGAATCCCTCATTTTATTGTTGATTTTCACTTAAGAAAATTGCGGGCAAGTAGGATATTTTCTACAGTCAAACTCAAAAAAAGGAATCACAAAACTTGTCTTTTACTGCTGAGACTATTATAGTGTTTGTTTTGAAATGGAAACTTTTAGTTATATAGTAAATGTAATATTTACTTACCAACTAAATTTGTGCTGTGTGACAATATAAAGATGCTACTTCAGGTCAGTTATAAATTTGGATAATAATCAAGTTTAAGTTATCTGTAAGACCAAAAAGAATTTACAATCTAATGTGGTGTCCTTTTGAAGTCATTCTCTTTATAATGTTAAGACATTTTTAGTCACAAAGTAAATATGTGTTTGCCAACTCTATCCTAATTCTAATGTTTATTTTTTAGATGTTTTATCATGATCCTCAGAATATATTGCAAAACCTAGTAATAAAAATTAAACTGTGTCTTCTAATTGGACTATTGACAAATATGTAATTATATTATATAGCATAAATTTCAGTGTATTTCGGGAAAATATTCATAGTTACTAATAATCACCTGTTAAGCTTAAGAATCTGTAAGGAATTTAATTCTTCTGTTTTAGGAGTCTCTTTTTACTTTTGTAAGTAAGATTTTTGTAAGAATATCTTTGTAGGTATTCATGATAGCAAACATTTCCAGAGAATAATGTTGGGTAGTGAATGCCATCTTTTTCTTTAGTTGAGTACAATGAGTGATGGCAACCAGCTTGAAAAGTAGAAGCCAATAATGTTAAAAATTGCTTTTCAGAATCTAGATATGTTTCAGCTTTATTTAATCTTGAATTATTGATTATTTTGTATTCTAACTCAACATTATTTTGATGTATTGTAAATTTACATACTTCTGTAATTCAATGATTGTTGTCATATTTTGAAAACACTTACATCTGTAAGATAAGATATATTTTGAACACTGCATACTTTTTTTTTTTTTTTTTTTTTTCAGACGAGGTCTCACTCCATTGCCCAGACTGGAGTGCAGTAGCACAATCACAGCTCACTGTAGCCTTGAAGTCCCAGGTTCAAGCAATCCTCCCACCTCAGCCTCCTGAGTAACTGAGGCTACAGGTGTACACCACCACCCCCAGCTAATTTTTAAAATATTTTTTGTAGAGACGGGGTCCCACTATGTTCAGCCCAAGTTGGTCTCAGACTCTTAGGCTCAAATGATCCTCTCCTCTCAGCCTCCCAAAGTGCTGAGGGATTACAGGCATGACCCACTACACCCAGCCCTACTGTAGACTTTTAAACACAGACTATGTCTTGCTCATTATTTGATCCCCAAAACCTGGAACATAGCATGTATTCAATACTTGTTAAGGTTTTAAACAAAGCTTCATCTTTGAAGGGTACAGCCTCTCATAATTGTGGCCTTCTAGTCACCAGTTAGTCGTACAAGAGACTATTTTAAAATATTAAATATTTTTTAAAATTTTTTAAAGGAACATGCTCTAGTTAACTTTCCATTTTAGTGACTAGTATCAGGCTGTCATTTTCCATGTATAAGTTTCCCAGAACAAAGGATTGGTATCTGTGGTTGTGTTTATCCAACAATGACAAGTTGTCCTTAAGGAATTCTCATGCTGTCTTTCTGGCAGCATCACTTGCAGTGGAATTTGTTGCTTATTTCTCACATGTCATTTCCAAGGACCTTAAATGGACATCCTATGGACAGTGTTATCCACTGGGGAAGTGTATTAGTGTCCCAGTATTTGGACTGTGTGGACATAGCCACTTGGAAAGACTCTAGGAGAACTAAAGCAAGGTAGCAGAAAAACAGTGAATAGGTACTGATTAGAATGATCCTAGTCTGTACTTTGCAATAGCAGCACTATATTTATTTAGACTTTGTCTTCCTGCTCAGTCATGCCTTTTGCTTAAAGTATTCTCTTCGGAGGTGTTAGGGCTTTGTATTATGAGGTCAATCAAGAACCCTGGGTGTCCCTGAGACCCTTCTAAAGTACCCTGAAGACTGGTATCCTTGACATAGTTCAACCAAAACAATATGTACATTAAAGAGATTTGCAGACTTATAAAACAATACCAGTCATCTCATCTTTTTTGTTTGTTTTGGAAAATACAGTTATGTTTCATAAGATACATATTTTAAATGAGCATGTAATAAGATTGCCCTTGTTATTTTAAAATAAATTAATGATTAATTTTTAAATTCTCAGCTTTATTTTCTAATGTGGTAAATAACAATAGTTATAATCCTCATAATCAAAAGCTCTTTGAGGCTCCTCAGTGATATTTAGGAGTATAAAGTCATCTTGAGTAATGAGTTTGAGAACCACTGCTGTAGATAGATCACAGTGTGAGCGTTCTCGGCTTTGTTTGCTTCCCTTACTTTCTGAAAGCACTGGGCAAATGAGGTCAAGTTCATGGGTTCAGTCCCTGTATGTTTATTTGACTCTCATGCCTATAATTGTAGCCAAACTAGAATATTAACTTAAGATAAGTTTAAAGTGATAATTAATAAAGGATAATGTTAATTGGAGACCAACTGTGTGCCGTGCCATTTCTAACTGCTCGGCACGTATTATCTCCTTCAATGTCAACAGCCCTCTGAGTTAAATTTTACTGCTAATTTCATTTTACAGATAGGAAATTTAACTACAGTGTGTTTAAGTGTCTTGACCAAAGTCACATCCTTTGTGAATTGCAGATCCAGGTTGTGAACTTAGGCATCCTGGGTCCAGAGTCTGAACTCCGAAATCATTAAACTATATTGACTTGCCAATAGAAAGTGACATATTAGTCTAGATCTATCTGCAAATACTTAGAAAACACCTATTACATAGCTCCTTAAGTAGGAGTCTTTGCTCCTAGTAACCCTCACAGTACGTTTTGGCTGTTAGACTATAACATAACTGAAAGTCACCTTCTGTATTTTAACTACTTATAACTACAGATTCCAATGGTTACCTTAACTTTGGGATAAAGTCTACTCTTACTTGTTTCATTTTACATCATAAAAAATAACATCCTTCCTTATTTTCTTTACTACATGTTTCCTTCGCACTTCTAGAACGATTTCTTGTGTGTCTATGGATGTGCTCTTTCTATATTTTGTCCTTTTGTTGTATTTAATGTGAAGCTGTTTGAGCCTCCCAATTCCAAATCTAATCAAGGAAAAATATAAATGTCACTTACTGATTATTTACGATCCCAAATCAGTCTATCTGTCTATCTGACTTCTCTAGTGAGCTAACCTTGTTTTTAAAACTGTTTTTTATACATTCAAATAACAACTTATTTAGCTATATTTTCAACAAGGACTCCTAAAATCCCTTTGTTGATTACAGACTTAAGTGAAAATGAAACATTTTAAGTGAAAAGAACAATAGCATTTTGGTATATTTGTTTTTTTAAAAAAATCAGCATGAAACCATCCCCCCTGCAAGCCCCCTACCTCCCAAAAAAGACAGATAGTTTCATTTACCAACAATTCTAGCAAGGCTCCAGCTGCATCAGCTGGTGCACAACGTTTTAGGATGATAAATTCAAGAACTCACTAGCTAACGCCTCCTCTCCCTCTGGTGCCATGGCCTCACCCTTCAATTCCTCTGGGCTTTTAAACCTCAGGCCTCTAATTATCTGACCAGGAAGCTGAAGTCCATGGTATTGTAATTTCCTAGCTGATTCACACCATATAGAGTATATTTATGCATTGCAAGAAAATAGTTATGTTTGCAGTATTAAGTCTATCCACACTGAAAATCAAGCTATTTATTTCCTGATCTAAAAAAAAAAAAAAAAAAGCTGTTGGGAAAATGTTCATCTATTCAAATACTTTCTCTTCTTTCTGCTACCTAGACCAGTTTTAGCTTATCACTGTTTTCAGTTGCTATATATAAAATGTGAATACTTGCCTGGATTAAATATTTTAGGACTCATGCCAATACCTCCCACATAATAAGGATCCTTTAGCATGAAGGCCTGAAATCCTTGTTCTGATTCATAACATACCAAATAAATGGAAAAATCCCAAACAGTTGTCATGTTTTATATAATCTATCATGTATAATGCCAGAAGTTACTGCTATGTATTTCCTGAGCAGAACATAGCAACATCTCAGTATTATGAGGTACACCTCTAAGGGACTCAGCAGTTTGTTATGGTGGTGGTTGTGTAGTCAAGCTATGCAAAAAACTGGAATCTGTTTTATAAACAAAGATCGCCATGGACTGCCAGATTTTAACTGCATAATACTATCTTGTTTCATTTTATGTTTAATGAAACAAAGTTGTCGGTCATTTGTAGCCATCTTCGTGTGTGAGGAGTGGGTCTAATTCATTCTTGTTCTGTATCATTAGGTGGTAGGAAGAACATTAAAGCCAGGGAACCCAAATTCTATTTTCAACACTTTCTCTAACTAGTTAATAAAATCACACCTCTCGTTGCTTCAGTTTTCTATCTATTTAATAGAGATGATACAGTGACTGCTGCTTACCCCAAAATATAAGATGTGTATAACAGACAGAATTGTACATATTTCTTGTTGAATACAAAGCAAATTGTTTATTAAGACTAAGAGTTAATCATTACGGTATCTTTGCTTACCAGTTTACTAGTTCAGGGCTATGAACCATGAGATTATTTAGTAAATGTTGAGGTGAGTCGAGGGCTTGTACGTAAATGACTAATGCTATCACAAGATGATAAAGGAAGGCGCGATGAGATGCATGCCAGCAGATCCCTCCAGGAGAGAGATGTTTAAAGCAGCCACTTTCTCTGGTAAACAAGGAAGAACAGATTATGCATCAAGGATTTCCTAGGCAGCTTGGCTCACAGGAAAGCAAATGAGAATTTCTTAACCGACATGTTCACGTGGGAAATAATTGCGACAGGTGAGCTAGATGAAGCAAAGCAAAAAGAGAGAAGGTGGTGACTGATCGAAAGTTTAGGACCCTGGGCAGGGCGCGGTGGCTCTTGCCTGTAATCCCAGCACTTTTGGAGGCTGAGGCAGGTGGATCACCTGAGGTCAGGAGTTCCAGACCAGCCTGGCCAATGTAGTGAAACCCCATCTCTACTAAAAATACAAAAATTAGCTAGGTGTGGTGGTGGGTACCTGTAATCCCAGCTACTCAGGAGGCTGAGGCAGGAGAATCGCTTGAACCCGGGAGGCGGAGGTTGCAGTGAACTGAGATTGTGCCACTGCATTCTGGCCTGGCAACAGAGTGAGACTCCATCCAGAAAAAAAAAAAAAAGAAAAAAAAAGAAAAGAAAAGAAAAGGAAAAAAAAAAAAAAAGAAAGAAAGAAAAGAAAAGAAAAAAGAAAGTTTAGGACCCCAGTGGCTTTATGTTCTTTTGTTCAGCGCGCACCTTCTGCCAAAAAAATGGAAAATACTTTAGGTGTTTTTGGGAAGGCTGTCATCTAGAACACTTACAGATTACAAACCAACGTTAACTACTGTTTCATTAAACCAGTGATTACTATCTTATTTTAACCCAATGGGGAAAAAAATTCCCTGAAATAAGCATGATTACACTTTTCCAAAGGACTAAATCTTCCTTATATTAACATTCCATTAGTGTGTATTAAGAAAGAAAAATAATTCTCCAGGGCTGCTGTATGTTTTGAATTGCCTAGCCCTGAGAATGCGGTGGATAAACTTGTTTTCCCCGCCACTCCCGCCAAAGCAACGTATTACTATTTCTCTTGTACTTCTTTGTCTCAAGAGCTAACAAGAAACAGGTTCAAACACAGCAGAGGTTTCAAAAGAGTCTGGTAATGAATACACCTGCAAAACCTACTTATCAGAAATGGTTTCTCCATCTGTGGTTATTTTCCTGGCTTATTTATTTGAATCTTTAGATTTCAGAATAATCAAAGACAAATATTTTATTAATTTTAAGGATGGCCTGGCTCTTCCTGTTGTATAGCTTCACCAAAGTCATGACAAACTCATGCTGCCCTAAAATTTCCTAATGAAATAAAGTTGAATGATTCCTTTTAATTTTAAATTTGAAAAGTATCTTGAGCTGGGCACAGTGGCTTACATTTGTAATCCCAACACTTGGGAGGCCAAGATGGGAGGATTGCTTGAGCCCAAAAGTCAAGAACAGCCTGGGTAACATGGCGAAACTCCATCTCTACTGAAAAATACAAAAATTAGTCTGGTGTGGTGGTGTGCACTGTAGACCTGGCTACTAGGGAGGTCGAGGTGGGAGGATTGCTTGATCCTGGGAGATGGAGGTTGCAGTGAGCTCCAGCCTGGGTGATAGAGAGAGACTGTCTGGCAAAAAAGAAAAAAAGAAAAGTATCTTGGATAAAGGGCTATACTTATTTTCATATCTTGGGTTAGGTACCTTGGCCACAAGAGAACTTTTATTAACACTGTTCCATCTTTGTTTATTTGGAAAATTAAACACTTACCATTAGCAGTGGAAGCATTTGCACATTGCATAATACCATGGAGCTTTTAGGGCAGGGGGGATCTTGCTTGTCATCCAGTCAAATCATCCTACCAGTTCCTTACATCATGTATAGCTTTCTGCCTAATACAGCATAATGACTTTGTGTCTGCAGCACAGTAAGATACCTTGCAACTTCCGTAGTGTAAGGAAAATGAAAGTTATGAGTCAAAATAGTTTGAAGTCAAAATAGTTGGCCATAGCCTGGTACAAATCAAGACAAAATGTTACTATATTGACCTCATATTATTAAGGCACAAATTCTCCTCTCCTGATCCCTATGATTTTATATCCTCTGAGAGAAAAGTGAAACTGGCTTTTTAAGATCTTACTTTATATTATCAGAAAATTTGAGACAAATGCAAATCCTGTTTTGCAGCTGAACAGAATAAAGTTTACGTTGAGGGATATTAGAAATACCCACCCACCCACCAGCACCTGACATGCGTTTTCCCCCCATGGGAAAATTTTTTTTCTTCTCTGTATTTATTTCCATTGCTAATCAGTCTCCAAGAGAATTTTTAGGAGTCTGAATTCTGAGTGAGAAAAAAATACCCCCAGGGCCTGAATTCTAGATCCTCCTTTTGATGTAAACCAGATCATAGTAGACAGACTGGGTGAGGGTATGTTTTATCAGCATATGGCAAGGTAAATCTCTTGAAAACACTGCCTTTACAAAAACAAAAGCCTGCCAGCACTGTATTTTTTTAACTGGTCCCACTCCCCTCTATTTAAAGATAAAGATGGGAACGTTGTTTTGCCTTTCAGCATGAGAGTGGCCACTGTGCACAGACACCCCAGCAGGTTGGAAATGTGCACCAGCAGGGGCCTTTCTGGCACAGGTCCCAGTGTGAAGATGCTAACCATGCCTAACATGTGTTAGGGGACAGTGACCTCATTTTCAGGGATGAACTGAGGTTACTTCCAAGCAAAATCCACGCAAAGGCAGCCTTGTAGCAATCAGAGGGAATCCGTGGAGCCAGCCCCTTTACTTCAGTTGGTTTTGATAGTGATAATTACTAATACAGGCCACCTTTAGAAATTTAGAAGCATTTTTTTAATTGGTTAAGTAACCACTGCCTTTTACTCCTCTTCTGGCTGATTTATGGATGAGAAGTGCTGGTTTATTTCTAATAACTGGATAGCAATTAAGTAAAAAAAAGAATAAAAGCTTAATAATCTGAGGTCTTTCCTAACTAAACTGGTTCAAGTTTTTTCAAGCTCTTGCCGTGGATAAGACACATAAAATTCCCCTTTGTTTAAGATCTCCACACCCAAAACACATACTTGAAAAGAATGCATTTGCTGACATAGACCAATCTCTTAAAAAGAGAAATACCAATCTCTTAAAGATCCAAGGTTTTTACTGACAGGCAGCAGATTATAACATGAATGTCACCATTGTTTTCGTTTGTGTAATTGGTTGCATTCTTTTGAAATTGGTGGGAAATTAGATCACTGTGCAAGATATCTATAAAAATATCAGTGCACAATATCTTACTCTAAAATAACTGGCAACTGAGTGGTCACAATCGCGATGGCCATGTCCCAGTGATTCAGCTCTAGTCTCATAGGAAAAAAAAAAATCCACCCTTTGGCTCCCCTCTCATGTGCTTGGGCAGAGCCACAGCTCTGTATCCCATACCAAAGTCTTAAACACAGAAGAATGGGCCTTTCAAGTCATTTGACTAATTTTTTTTGTTGGAAGTTATCTTATTCTAAATAAACACATTTTAGATTTTGAAAACTTCAAGTCCCCTTTCTGATGGAGAATAATTTTCAAACTCATGTTACTTTGTTCACTAAAAATTACTTCTCAGTGCTACCAAGCAAAGCCCCTCGTCTTTAGTTTCTGGCTATAAAACTTTGCCTTTAAAAGCAGGGGGCATAAGGCTGGGCACTGTGGCTCACACCAACACTTTGGGAGGCTGAGACAGGCAGATCACTTGAGCCTAGGAGTTTGAGACTAGCCTGGGTGACATGCTGAAACCCATGTCTACAAAAAATACAAAAATTAGCCAGGTGTGGTGGTGTGTACCTAAAGTCCCAACTACTTGGAAGGCTGAGGTGGGAGGATCACCTGAGCTACAGCGAGCCATGATAGTGCCACTGCACTCCAGCCTGGGTGCGAGAGTGAGACCTTGTCTCCAAAAAAGAAAGGAGGGAGGGAGGGAGAAAGAGAGGAAGGGGGAGGGGAGAGAAGGGGAGGGGAGAAGAAGAAAGAGGGTTGCATAAGCCAGAAACTGTGGATTGCTTGAGCCCAGGAGCTTGAATACAGCCTGGGCAACAGAACAAGACCTCATCTCTTTAAAAAGAAAAAAAAAAAAAAAGGCAGGGCATAGATGAAAAAGGGTTGGGGGGGGTAATTATAAAAGTCAGCAATTTAAAATCTGGCCTTGAGATCTTAATCTTGTATGTGAAATTAAAAGCCTGTCAGTATACCTTCAGAATGCTTCTTATATCACACTTTCTTGTCCATTCCACAGCTAGCCCCCCAGGTCATCTTATCACATTGTCACATACAAACATATTTTCACAGTAACCTACTTCAGTGGCTTTCTCCTTTGGTGAAGGATAACTTAATGTGCCACCAAAGGAGATCGACTTGAGCTGCATTGATCAAAACGTCCCATCTCAGACCAATTGAATCTGAATCCCTTGGCTGTGGGGGGTGTGTGTGTGTGTGTGTGTGTGTGTGTGTTAGTTATTCCTGCCTGGGAGATCCTTGAGGCATGGGGGGGTTGACAACAAGGACCCACAGGTCTTATCTCCATTTCCTCTCACACTCAACTCTGATGTCAATTAATTGGGTCAATATATAGCTTTAATGATGTCTTTTCACTCTTCAAAACTCTTTATTTCCTCCCGGTATCTTTGTGGTGAAGTTAAATCAGATTTATCTGGTGTTCCAAACCTCTTCTGAACCTGTCCTTTCTGCCTACTCCCCTCTCCCAGGGGAATCCCCTTTGAGTAGAGATTGTCTATTCACCATTCCTCAGACCTCTCTGGCTCTTTATTTCTACCTACCTTTTCTTCCTTTTATTCTCACTGACCAAATACCCTGTTGAAATCCTGCCTCCTGCTACCCACTGTTTTCCCAGCTGTTTCCAGGATGCAGAATTGGCCCTTCCCAATGAGCTTCTCTGACTTTATCAACTTCCGTAGGTTCATCTACTATGAATTCAGGCTCCAGTGTGCACAGCTAGATTTTAACGTTATTGAAAGCTGCATCCTCAAGGTGGAGGACAAAGACCTACCTAAAAGAGATTATCGTCCATCTTTGTAGGATATGTGATCCTAAGCAGAACAGACCAAGTGCTGTAGGAGTCCAGAGCGAGAAGGGGTCATGCCTAGTGCTTATCAGGGAAAGTAGCAAATACAAAGGGATCTTTGAGCTGGACCCAGAAGTTAGTAGGTGAGTCTGTTGGCCAGGTGCGGGGAAGTGAGGAGTGTTGGTGAGCATTACTAGCAGAGCATTAGTACTATTACCAATGACCCAGGTGAGTTGCAGTGCCAGGAAATTTTAGGGGGCAGTTGAGGAATAAAAAGATATCTAGGTTGCTTTCAAGATTAGTGTTGATTCACGTTTTGTTTCAGGCTGGAAGTATGTGTTTGGGACAGGTTTTAAAGGGCCTGTGAGCCTATGCCATAGAAGTGGATTTTATGGTTTAATAGCAACAACATTTGAACAAATGAGGTATGGCATAAAACAGCAATATATGAAACAGATAAGGGTACACCTATTGGGGCGAAACTGAAGATAGGCACACAGAACTCTGCTCACTGAGCCCTACCCTTGATCTCAGTGTTTCTAAATTTTTGGGCTCCACGGAACTCAATTGGAAAACCCCTGGTGTTGAGGGAAGAGCCTGGGCTTGTTATCAAGCAGTCTTACGTTTCATTCCTTACTGCTTACTTATTAGTTATGTGACCTTGCGCAAGCCATTTAATTTTTAAGAAAGTTAGGTTTCCGCTTCTGTAACGAGGTTCCTGTTTTGATTGAATACTTAAGAAATAAATGATAATACATGTATAGTAAGACATAGTACATAATAATACTACATGTAAAATGCTTAGTGAGGTCCCAGGCATATAGTAGGCACTCATTTAATTGCAGCTATTTTCCTTGTCTTGACTTTCTTTGAACCCTCAGTGGCTCTTCATATACTGTTCAGTGCTTCTAGCCGATTCAATTAGTGCCAACTACAACCTCCTGGAGATTTTTTAAATGATCTAGGCATTATATAGCAAGGGCCTGAACTGGCCAGGGAGCAGGATGAATGAGGAAAAAGAAAGCTAGCATATTTTCAGCTGCAGGGAAAGCTAAGAAGTTAGGGAAACAATAAAAGTAAGTCTTTTGAAGTGCATCTTTGAACTAGCATTTTAAAGGTAAGAGGCCTGTAGAGATTTAAATATATATATATGTGTGAAAGCAAAAACTGTTTTACTTGGTTGTGTGAATACAGAGTACAGGACACAAAGCCTAGGATTTGCCCAAGGTGGATAGTCTAACAAGAGACCCCACATTAACCTGGGCCCCAAATGGTGAGCCCCCAATATAAGAATGGACAGGAAAGAAACCCACCATATAGAAGAGACAGGAAAAACACTCCCCTCTCCATTTGTCACCAGATGGAAGGGAAAAAAAATCTGTCCTGAGAATGTGTAACCATAAAGAATCCCTCATATCTATACCAATTTGAGATCTAAATTTATCCGTGTAGTCTTAACAAAAACAAAAACAAAAAACCTCAAGCCAAGCATTTATTTTTAAAGTAATCTTGAGTTGATAGTGCCTCTAGGCAACTGACAGAACCAATCTCAAATTTCTGTTTGGAATATGACAACATTAACCTAGGCATTAAAGAATTACCAAAGATTAGTTTCTAAGGAATATGAGATCACAAGCAACAGTCACAAGCCACAGAAATGTAAATTGGTGCAATCACTTTGAAATACAGTTAACTAGAAATTAACTAGTAAAGCTGAATAAGCACATACTGAGTGATCCAGCATTTATGATCCTAAGATTTAAAAAACTCTTGCCCTTATGTGCCCCAACTAGTGCCAGAATATTAGTGGCAGTATCTTTCGTAGTGAGTCCAAACTGGAAACAAGACAAACATCCATCAACTCTACAGTGGATAAATACATTGCACTATAATCACATAATGGACTCTTCTACGCTAGCAATTATAAATTACCCACATATTACATGTCAACATGGATGACTCTAAGAAACACAACATTAGACAAACAAAGACAGAATGATACATAATATATAATTTTACTTACATAGAGTACTAAGACTCTTGAGTACTCAGTACTAAGACTAAGTCAATTACATAATATTTAGCTTAGGGAGGGGTACATAAATGTTAAAACTATAAAGAAAGGCATGAGAGTAATTAACTAAAACAGAGGATGCCTTAGGAGAACCACTCAAGAAGGGACTCACTGGAAGTCTTCAAATCCACTTGTAAGTTGCATTCTTGAGTTGAATAGTGGGTACGTGGTTGTTCATCTTATGATTTTTCTTTAAACTGTTCATATATGTTTTATGTATTTTTAAATGTGTGATATGCATCATGATAAATACTTTTTTTAAAAAAGGAGAAAGAACTAAGAAAGTCCCTGAGACAGAATATTGAATCAGATGTGTACACATAACTTTCTGGAAGGGAGTTTGAGGGAGAGAGTGAAGTAAAAAAGGTAATCAGAGAGTTACACCAAGATTGCAAGCCTGGGTGGCTAGGATAATCTTGGGATGTTTAAATAAAAACAAGGAAATCTATTGTTCATATTTCTGTCATTAGCATCTGGTTATCTGGTTGCAGGCAGATGCATTATATATCTCAGCACACTTTTGTTGTTGCTGTTGTTGAGTGAGGGAATTGTGGGCCATGGAAATGTCTGGGGGTGAGGATGAGCACTATATGGATATGGAGTGCTGGGCTTAGAGAGAATGGTGAGAGCCATGGAAGTGATTAGGTCACCTAGAAAGAGCATATAGGAAGGAAAGAAATGTGAGTTTTGAACATTTTCAGTGATGGGTTGGCACAGTGAGGCACCGAAGGAAGTGAACAAAGAGATGACAGAAGAAAAGCTCAAGACAAGATTTTCAAGAAAGAGAAGGTGATCGGTACTGTCAAATGGTTCAACATTATAAGAGGAGAAACTTAAAAGTCATGGAACTTGATGACTGGAAGGTCATTGGTGATTTTATACAGAGAGACAGTATTGATGAGTGAGAGAAACAGTATTGTCAGAAGTGCAAATATGAATTCGTATTAAGGATATAAGTCAGTGTGAACCTAAACCAATCTTTCAAAATGTTGGATATTTAAAGGAGAACTTATAAACATCTACTTATTGAGTGCCGAGCTGTGTACTCACATTGTTAATTACTTTACCTGAATTATCTAATTGTATCCTAACAGTAGGTTATTTTATTCCCATTTGACAGCTGAGAAAACTGAGGTACATATATATTTTCAAAAACTTACCAAACACTAAGAGATAGAATAGCTGAAATATAGATTTGGGCTGTGTGATTCCAGTGCTTTGGTTCTTACCTCGTCCACTGCACTGGGAAATAGAGGAGATCATCACTTGCAAAGGGGTGCTGGGTAGAAAAGTGGAAGGAAACTTTTTTGTATTTTGGGCTTTCTTTTGTTTTCTATGTTGGTAGGCAGAAGGCAAGGCACCAGTCGAAAAAAGGAATTTGAAGTTTACAGGAAGGATCATCTGACCCTTCACATGGCTCCCAGGTAGCTGGGAAGATGGGGTAACAGGGAAAGATTAGAGAATTGGCACGTCAAGTACAAAGAGGTTCCTGAGATTGCCTTCAGCCCCCAGAAAGGTTTAGAAGCAAAGGAGCAGAGCTATGTTATGTACTTACTGGGTCTCCAGTCTGCACTTTTTCAGGTGATCCACTGTTAGCCTGATCTTGAGTCTCATAATAAACTGAATGAGGAAATTCTGATCCATGGAAGATAACCTGAAAGTGCCTAAAATAGTTAATTCAATGGATAGATGGACAAATGGATGGACTGATGGAAAATGAATGAATGAATGAGCTAAGAATTCTCATTTGGAATAGACCAAACATGTAAACCCTTTCTTAGAATGCTGATTAACAGCCTAGACTCCAGAGCCAGACTGGGTTTGCATCCCTGCCATTCACAAGCTCTGTGTCCCTGGGAAAGTCATTCATCCTGCAGCTCAATTTTCTCATCTACGAAATGGAGCTAGTAATAGTACCTACTTGTGTTAGTTTGCTAGGGCTGACGTAGTAAACCACCACAAACCGGGTAGCTTAAAATAACCGAAATGTATTCTCTCACAGTTCTGGAGGCCAGAAGTCCAAAATTAAGGTATCAGTAGAATCACACTTCCTCTAGAGACGCTACGGGAGAATTCTTCCTTGCCTTTTCCCACTTCTGGTGGTCCTTGCCTTGAGGTAGCATTAACTCAAGTCTCTGCTTCTTTCTTCACTTGGCCATCATCTATCTTCTGTGTCCATGTGACTTCTCTTCTTATAAGGTCACCAGTCATTGGATTTTGGGCCCATTCTAATCCCGTATGACCTCTTCTTAACTAATAATATCTGCAAAGATTGTATTTCCAAATAGGGTCATGTTCTGAGGTTCGTAATGAACATCGGTTTTGGGGAGACACCATTCAACCCGCTCCATTACTTAATGGAACTGTTATAAGGATTACATAAATTAACATAAGGACTTATAAAATTAATACATATTAAGTGATGAATAATATAATTAAGTTAATATTAAGTGCTTGTAATCATGTCTAACTTATAGCCAAAGGTATGAAGTATTACCAGTGTTGGCACTCTGAAAATGCTTATTCTTTCCAATAACTGCTTTCTGTTGAATAATATCAATATTCCACTGCCAGTAAAGATGCTGAGTTACTAGATTAATTCATAATAGTGCTTGACTCTATCCCTGAAGCTATTTCCTTGAAAAACATACATGATTCATATTCCTAGTAAAATGACTAAGTAGACAGGATATTAACTGGTAACAAAATCAGCTTCCATTTTCCAAGTTCCTCAGATTTTGGTCACCCAGAGGAAAAAAAGTGTTGAACAACCTGTTCATATTCATTTTTGTGCAACTAATTCCTTAGGCATTGGCTTTGTCTGTGTGACTTTCCATGTGGCGGAGCCCAATTTGTCTTTGAACCTAATTTCCTCCATAGTAGTTTGTTGATGTTTTTGGATGCATCTTAAATACAGCATCAAAAGAGGCATTGTTTTGATACAAGATTATCAAAAGGTTAGAAAAACAAGCTATAGACTATGTTAAGGGTAAGTCCTAGTTATTCCATGAAATGATGGCAACGAGATACAACCCACTGATACTGAGTCTAGTACAAAATACTGTGTTTTTTACATGAAGGATATAAACAACAATGCCTAAGTATTATATACTCTATATGGAAAAAATTGGGGGGAAAATGGTTAAGAACCCAATATTTGCCCTGCCACTTATGCAAGGTTATTTTAGAGGAGAGAGAGTAAGAAGCTGTGAAATGAAAGCAAATAATTCATTATTTGTACCACATTTATTTTGTTCACCAGTGTGTATCCAGATATTGACACAATGACTAACACATAGTCGACATTCAACAAATATTTGAGGCAGGAAGATATGGCATATTGCTTGCTGGTGGCTAAGAGTAAAAGGAAGAACTTATTGGGGGCTTTATAATGTCACTTCCTAAGATGTAAATTTTCTTCAGGGCAGTCTTCATTCCCCTCTTCTTGCTTTTTCTCTCTTTTCCCCCTTTTTATTTGAAGTGGGTGGTTGTTATGGTTTTGGTGTGGTAAGCATGTTGGTATGTAACAGAGCCAAAGAAAGTGAAGAAAATTAATATCTGTTTTTGCTTGTACTTCCTAAAATTCTGAGGCAGTCAGTTAGCTATCTCAGAGAATTGTTTGATATCAGGATTGTTGAATAAAATAGATATAATGAAGGCGTCCACCAGAGAATTTGTTTCAGTAGAGCAGGAATTCTTAAATGCAAGTTCATGAGCAGGCGTAGCGCTCCTGAGCCACATGAAATTATGTGCAAATTGTGTATGCAGGTGTAGATTTGGCGTGTGTATGTGCAATTGTTGATGGAAGATAATTCATTCACCATCCTTTATTAGTCTCGGAAGAATCCAGATCCCAAATAGGTAGAGAACCACTGAATTCAAAGATTTGTTTTATACTGATTTTGTTTTGTTTTAGAGGTTTGGATGGGAAAATTCTGAGGAAACTTGAGAGGAAATTGGACAGTGTATGGAATTATTAAATCTTTCCAGATAAGGGATCAATTCAAAGGCTTTTCTTCTTGAATTCCAACACCTCTTTTTTAACTTCTTTAGCTGCTGTTGTTATGCACTCCACATTGGAGTTTGGGATGCTTAACTCACAGTTGTTATCTCTGGCAGTTGAAATATCCAGGCAGACTGATGTCATTTGTTCCCAGAACGGCATCAGAGCCCTTCTGGGCAAATTCACTGATAAGTCATTGAACAGGCACAAAGAAGATGATATTTTATGGTGCAATGAGCCATCCTTGCGTAGCTAATTTAGTTCTAACTGAACTTATAAACAAAAAACTAACCTCTAAATAGTGATCCTCTTTAAAAACTGCATTCTGTTTTTCTTTAAATCCCTGGAAACTTTGATTCGTCCTTTGTTTAACTTGAACCTTTATCTCTTATCATCTGCCTAAACCTCTGCTCTGATTAAATGATTTTCATGCTTATCTCAAATTCCAATTTTATGTTATTTTAAGTAATAGCTATGTGTGCTCTCAGACACCTGACTCGGTGACTTAGTTTATCTGGTATTCACCTTTGTATCTATCAGATTCTCAACTTAAACTGCTGCTGCTGCTGCTAATAAAGCCTCTTGTATTATTCCAGGCAATAATTTGATTAATAGTTATTTCCACCCAATTTACTTGTTTGTTGATTCGTTCATTCCCAAAACACTTATAGGCACTTGCTATATGCCAAGAATGCTTCCAGTTGCAGGGGAAACAGTAAGATGAAGATTACACATGGAGTCACATTGCCTTGTGCTGAGTCAAGGCTTGTGGCAACCCAAACAGGCCAAAGAGTGAAGCCTCCTTAAGCATACAATCTTTATGTAAGTTGGGTTACTGTTTATTTAAAGCAGTGGTTCTCAACTAGGAAGACTTTGCCCCCCTCCCCCAAGGGACATTTGGCAATTCTGGAGACACTTTTAGTTATCAGAAATAGGGGATACCACTGGCACCTGGTCAGTAGAAAATGCTGGTAAACATTGGACAATGAACAGGACAGTCCCCTACAGCAAAGAATTATTCAGATCAAAATGTCAATACTGCTGAGGCTGAGAAGCCTCAATTTAGAGGCACAGTAGTGATTGAGAAAGGCTCACGACTGTAAAAGAGAAGGGGGCAGGTGACTGCAGAGGCAGTGGCCTCGCCTCTGAGGTTCTGAGCAAGTTGATTCTTAGTGAAATGACCCACACTGGAACCAAAGACCCTTCTGAGGGGTAGAATTTTCTTCTACTCAATTACATTTCCATGAAAGAATTAGCATTCCTGTCTTAAAGACTGGCATCTTGGCTGCTGTCCAGTTGCCTGCTCCTTAATCTGCCTCCTCTGCATATTCTGAAGGGGCTGATAATTTAGAGTGGAAGAAGGACAGGTATACCAAAATCTGTGATGTTGTGTGGTAAATACAAAGCGAGTTCAATGAAATTAATACTGGGAGCATTGAGAAACTAAACTCCACCTGAGGGGTCTGGGCAGGCTTCACGGATGAGGCGGCATTTGAACAAAGTGTTTGAAGGCAGTGTTTACCATATGGCTGATAGAAGACACTTTTCTCTTTTAAGCCATACCCTGCATGATTGCATTTATAACTGGTGACAAGATGTATCTGGCTGCTCTTTCAGGAAAACCTGCTTTTGTATTGTACTGTATTAAGCAATACTTCTTTACAGATTTTGCAGGCCCAGCTTTGCAGTGTCTTTCCCCTCACCATCTTTCTATCAAAGATTTCAATAGCAGGTGGTTTCAACTATGAAATTATAGATGTGAGAGTTTAGCAGTAGTTAAAAGCTGCAAGCTTTCAGTGAGTGAATTACACGTCTTGTTTTAAAATTTTATATATATTTCTTCCTTTCTGCTGCTGCTCCAACATATGGCTATGTACTGTAGGAAAATCCAGTAGAACATCATTGCCTGCAAATTTCTGTTAGACTATTAAGTACAACATAAAATGGGTTAAGCATGGTGGCTCATGCCTATAATCCCAACACTTTCGGAGGCCAAGGTGGGAGGATTGCCTGAGGCCAGGAGTTCAAGACCAGCCTGGGAACATAGCGAGACCCCTGTCTCTAAAAACTAAAAAAGTAGCCTGGCATGGTGGCGCATGTCTATAGTCTCAGCTGCTCAGGAGGTTGAGGCCAAGGATCACTTGAGCCCAGGAGTTCGAGGCTGCAGTGAGCTGTGATTGCACCACTGCACTCCAGCCGGAGCAACAGAGTAAGACCCTGCCTCTAAGAAGAAGAAGAAGAATGCCATTTTGAATCTATTAATTGAAAAACTTGCTGTAGTAGATATGGATAAAAGGAATAGATGTTACGTTTCTGCTACAAGAAAATAGTGGGGTCTTCATAATGTAATTATCAATAACTTACAGAATTTCTCTTTTCCCTCTGGAAATTGTGTGTTGATTTAAGGTGCCTGTACATTACAGGAAATTTTCTCTGTCAATTCAGAATGAACTCTGACATCACACAAGGGATAACATTGTACTCTTGAAGCTAACTTCTAAAAAATGCGTCCTTTTCTTGGTTCTTTTTGCAAAGAACTTTTATTCATATTTTCATTGTTAGAAATAAGAGTTCAATTATTTTAGTTTGGACCTTAAGCTGGATAGTTTATAAACATGCATACTAGCTTCTTTTCTCATCAAAATGTTTTTCTTTTCCATTTTAGTCTGATGCCAATGCAAGTTACTTAAGAGCAGCTAGAGCTGGACACCTCGAAAAGGCCCTCGACTACATAAAAAATGGAGTTGACATCAACATTTGCAATCAGGTTAGTTGGAGTTATTATTGAATTTTTTACTTAAAATTCTAAAAATCCAGACTTCAAAGTCCTTAAAGACTTTATTTTTTTGTGAGTTCTTTTTTTTTCCATAGAATTTTATCAGCTTGTCATTGTCAAATTATTCCGTTAGAGGAACATTCAGAAATGTTGGCATATGTCCCTTAATAATTAATTTCTAAAATTTAGTAAACAGTGATAACAGAACAACCCATCTGGTTTTCAAGTACTTTGATTCCTAATTCAAGATTCAAGTTCCCGCACTGCACACATACAAGTGGTCATCAGGTGGGACATTATAATAGCTCAGGAGTCCTTGGTAGACTGTTTACTGCTCTATTTTCAGCCTGCTGAGTAAAGCTTTTCCTTTACTTTTAATCAGAATGGGTTGAACGCTCTCCATCTTGCTTCCAAAGAAGGCCATGTAGAAGTTGTTTCTGAGCTGCTACAGAGAGAAGCCAATGTGGACGCAGCTACAAAGGTCAGTATCATGTATCTAATGCTTTTTGTACAACTCACTATGTTCTGTGAGTATTCAGCCCTCAGTAAGAATGGGGGCACAACTCTCATAAGGTGTTTGTCAAATGTGTTCTTTTTGGGAAGAACAGAAAAATTCAAAAGGTCGATGAGTTGATAAATCTTGACTTTCATTTCACAGAAAGGAAACACAGCATTGCACATCGCATCTTTGGCTGGGCAAGCAGAGGTGGTAAAAGTCTTGGTTACAAATGGAGCCAATGTCAATGCACAATCTCAGGTAAGTCTACAATTCCATGCCATAGACATTGTGTTATCATTTACAAGCAATATTCTTTGGGTCAGGTGCCTGCTTAGTTCATATGTTCTCTAAGAACACAATATTTAAGAACTATATTTAAAAAGTTATATTATTGCACACTTTGGAAGGCAAAGGTGGGCAAATCACTTGAGGCCAGGAGTTTGAGACCAGCCTTGCCAACATGGTGAAACCCTGTCTCTACTAAAAACACAAAAAAATTAGCCTGGCGTCATGGCACATGCCCGTAATCCCAGCTACTTGGGAGGCTGAGGCATGAGAGTCACTTGTACCCAGGAGGCAGAGGTTACAGTGAGCCGAGATTGCATCACTGCACTCCAGCCTGGGTGACAGAGCAAGACTCTGTCTCAAAAAAAAAAAGTTAAATTATTGCAGATTATTTAAATTCATGTGTGTTTTCATTTGTAATATATATATATGTGAGAGAGAGAGGTTTTTAAAGCGGTCTGTCTATAAAAGATACTAGTCATAGATACGAATGTTTAAAGGGTATCTGTAATGCAGGGTCTTACACTATTTTGTGATGCTAGCTTAGGTTCGATCTTTTTAAAAACAAGCAGAAGGAGCTTTAAAAGTGCTCAAGTTTAAAAATTTTCAGATTCTTTGTAATGAACATAGGTTCGATAAATCTTTCATGGTCTTTCATGAATTTCTAAGAGGAACACCAATAGGTTATCATTTGACAGACTTCGAATCTAGAAGAATTAACGTTGCTTTATTTTGTTTAAAAATATAGGTCCTCATTATTCAAGTATTCATTATTTGAGTCTCCACAGACAGGTCATGTAGGAAAGTAAACATCATTGTAATTCAAAAATATTCACTAAGAACATGACCGCATTTAAAACTGGTTCCCACTCAAACATTCCTTCCAGTCGAATGCTGACTTCCATCCTTATTTGTCAGTGTCTCCCAGGGGTGTTAGATATTGAACAAATTGATTGCAGAACAAAACTGCAAGTTTTGACAAAGACACTAAGTTTCCTCAAGTCAAGGAAAGTGATTTGGAGAACTTCTGGGTGCACAGCTGAGCTGTGGGTACGCAGTACTCTGGCAGCATTAGGCTAGGAAGCATGTGAAAAGTTAGGATGATTTCCTGACAGCTGTTTCATATAAGAATGATTTGAAAGTACATAGATTAAATGAAGACAAAAAGATAAGTGAGATCTCTGGATGGCAAATACTTCTCCCAAAAGACAGTCTTTTTTGCTTATGCTATGAAAATTAAAAAGTGAAGAATGTTGACATATATCATTTTGTTGGGAAAAATAACACTTGGTTTAGTCTTTGTTCATTCTGAGAACTTATACATGAATCCAGTTATAACTTACATTTTATTAAATCATATAAGCCTATTTTTATAATTTCCAGTTTTATCTTTTAAGAGTAAGTCTGAATCAAACTTTAAAAAGATTATTTACTATGGCCTTTTGCTCTCCATTTTAAATGCACTTGATTTTTCCAGTACTGATTATCTTTGGATATCGGGAGTCTCCTCTGTTTTATGGGTTCACAGAATTGTAGTGACTTCCTCCCCTGTTTACTACAGACATAGCAATGATAGCTCTGATGCCATCAAATGTCAGAGTGAAAGAAAAGAAACTGCACAGTGCTTGCAACTGCATGGTTCTTGTATATTTGCTCTAAATTCATTCTAGTTCCCTGTGGTTGGACCTTTGTTACATGATCTATGCCAATTATTCTGATTCCCTAGGAGAGTTCCCTTGGATTAATAACGTTTTTCTAGAAAGGAATGGTGTAAAATTGAAGAGCAGCAAGTATGGTACTTTGAGAGAGATACAGACCAGCTTACTATAATAGAAGCATCATGCTTTTAAATGGATGCTTTTCAAAATACCCCAATAATATTTTACTGAATTATGGCTAGGTAGTTTTTAAGCTCTGAGATAGTGGGAAAATTCTTTAATCCATTTTCATTTGTTTTATTATTTTCTCAAGGGAGGAAAAAATCGACCTCCTTCTTTCAAACATCACATCCATTATTGACTAACGCTTAGATTAGCCATAGTTTTGAACTGGCTTGGCAATGCTTGGGAGAAGCTGCAGTTGAAATAAAATCCTAATCAGTTCTAATTTCAATTTGTACACATTCCACACTGATGATGCAGTAAGAGAGAATATGTGAAATTCCCTGTTACTTACAGTTGTGCTTGGAATTACCAGCCACACATGGCACAGCAAAGCATTTCCCCCTTCATCTGAACACCTGCCCTCATATGCCTTCTGAACTGCATTGTTCTGTGAATGGAATAAGTAATGACATGACCTTGCAGAGGAATGGAGTTTCTATGATAATTCCTGGTAACAACTCTTCAGTAGGAACTGTTATAAAGAGTAACAAGCAATGATGTCAACTCCATTTAGGAAGCAGCCCTTAAAACAGTACAGAAATATTAATATTCAAGACAGACAGCATCTCTGTTGACATGAAATTTTAACCTGTAAGCAATATTTAATAGCCAACACAAAATAGTGTGAAAAGAGCCCCTTACTCTTCTTTACTATAGAAATTCTCCTTATCTTAAACATAAAAATGACATTGGGCAATATCAAGTTCTCATCTTATAAACCAAGGCTCTATAAACTAGGAATTTGTAGATTTTAAAGTAATTTTTGTCATTGCCTTGATCTTAGGTCTTAACAAGTTAACTCTTTCTTTTAGTACTTAACATTCCAGTAATCATTTAGTCCTACTCTAAGAAAGAAATTGAATTGACTAAATTGTGATTATAAAGAATTCTATTAAGTCCTTAATACTTTATACTAGATATACAACAATGGTTAACAATGTTTGCTATTGAAAAATCTCAAACTGCACAGTCAAATGACATCCCCTACTCTTCCCTCCTTCACTGTCGTTATAATATGAAATACCAACTGAATTTATAAAGAAGCAAAGTCTGTTTCCAATAATATTTTAACTACCAAAGTGTTTTAAATGAACAGATTTTCCTAGTGGCGTTTGCAAAGGTAAGACCCTTTAGGTTAACTAGTTCCTCCTTGGTCTTCCTGGGTACTCTGATATTCCCTATGGTGGGAAAGTCGGATCCTGACAAAGTTAGACAGTACAAGTATGGGACTTTGGATATGGTTCAGCTTGAGCCTCTGTGACCTTATATTGCACCTCTAATCTAACTGACCTTCACGAAAATTAGTAACATATATGAATCAATGCAAATCTTTCACCATGACCTTAACATCTTAATTAAGGACAGCACTTAGTGATGTGCAAAGGTTGGCCATAGAAAATTAGAATGAATAGAAAAATTTCATAGATGAAATTTAAGCCCTTCTCCAAATGAAGTCATAGGAATACTTATTATTTTATTTTGATGTGTATTAGACAGCATGCCTCGGTACTATCTACAAAATTATAAGTCTGCAGATTTGCATGCTTATAATAGCACCACTATAAACATTCAGAGCAGAAGGTATTGAATATATTGGATAAAATCAGACTTCAAATAGCATACTCATTCCATCTTAAGCTGCTCTGCCTTTTGAGAATTTAATCTGTTGTTGCTACAGAAAAGAAAATGCAAATTGGGCACCCATATATTCCTTTTTAGCTAGCTTTGTTTTGGAAATGTTCTAAGTTAGGAATTATAAAAACAGTGGTATACTTTTTCCTCTTATTTTGAAATCTGACCATTCTCCAACCCACGTGCTATTTCACAGCAAACAATTATGGCTCTAGGTTGTCTAATGACAACACATTGAGTTAATGGTGCCTCAACCTCTTTGAGCTAGGGAGTGTTGGCAATATTTTTGTTCACTGTTTCCAAAGGACACTTCTGATTTTCTCTCTAGAATCATAAGTAAATGGTATGTATGGGTTCTCATATCTTGACCATTTCTCGAAAGATAAAATTTGTAATTTGGGGTGTTATTTGAATTACGGGAACAGAAACTAACTTAAGCACAAGAGGGAATTTGTTGGAATTAGTTGAGGAACACAGAGAATGGAAAGCTAAGGAAGCTTTCAGAAAGCTTTGGAAACCCAATAGCTGGAGCGGAGAGTGGGAGAACATGGCGAGAAGCAAGAGAGTAGGATTGCTTTAACCTGGTTCCTGCAGGTCAATCAAAGCTGGAGAGGGAGAATCAAGGGTGGACCTAAAAGAGAAAACAGAAGATAGCCTGCCTGTGTGTCTACCCTGTGATTAATGAAGGGCAAGCGTCTTTGTCTCAGTCCATTCCAGGACAAGTCCTACCTGCATAATGGGGAATAGGTAATTCTCTGAAAGAAAATAGGGGTGACATTGTCCTGAAAGGGAACCAGGTGTGTGGGCACTGATGACCAAAACTAAAGCAAAATAAAACAAACACCCATGCACTACAAATGACTACTATAAAATTGAAATTTCCACCATGAAACACTCACCAAAAACATTTTATCAATATAGATAGCAGAAATAGCATAAGAAGGCCAAGCACAGTGTTCATGCCTGCGATTTTAGCACTTTGAGAGGCCAAAGCAGGAGGATCACTTGAGGCCAGAGTTTGAGACTAGCCTCAGCAATATAGTGAGACCCTATCTCCACAAAAATAAAAATGAAAAAGCCAGACATGGTAGTGCATTCCCATAGTCCTAGTTACTCAGGAAGCTAAGGGTGGAGGATCACTTGAGCCCACATTAAGGCTGCAGTGAGGTATAATCACACCACTACACAACAGGGTGGGCAATATGAGCAAGGCCCTATCTGTATTAGTCTGTTCTCATGCTGCTAATAAAGACATACCCGAGACTGGGTAATTTATAAAGGAAAGAGGTTTAATTGACTCATACTTCCACATGGCTGGGAAGGCCTCACAATCATGGTGGAAAGCAAATAAGGAGCAAAGTCACGTTTTACATGGTGGCAGGCAAGAGAGCTTGTTCAGGGAAACTCCTATTGATAAAACCATCAGATCTCATGAGACTTATTCACTACCACAAGAACAGTATGGGGGAAACTGCCTCCATGATTATCACCACCTGGCCCTACCCTTGATACCTGGGGATTATTACAATTCAAGGTGAGATTTGGGTAGGGACACAGCCAAACCATATCACTATCTCTTAAAAAATGAAAGGAATAGTATCAGACCATTCAAGGACAGATATTGTATGATTCTGTGTATGTAGAATATCCAGAATAGGAAAAACTGTAGAGGCAGAAAGTGCATTAGTGGTTACTAGGGGGAAATGGGGAGTGATTACTAAGGCATGTAGGGCTTCTTTTTGGGGTGATGAAAATATTCTAGAATTAGATAGTGGGAAGGGTTGCCCAATTTTATGAATATACTTAAAGCCACTAAATTGTACACTTTAAAAAGGTGAGCTTTATGATATGCAAATTATGTATCAATAAAAAATATTTTTAAAATCAAAAAACAAGCAAGTATGTAACCATTCAGAAAATGACCAACTTTCAGGTAATAATCTTAGGATGGCAAGCACTCAAAAAGAAGGTGGAAGGCTATTGTGGAAAAGGAAAACAATTAATTACAGGACTGCATCTTGCTGTGACTCTTGTCTACAAATATTTCTAAGTAGTCCTAATTCTGTGCATCTCAGTTTCTGTCATTGTAAAGCAGGGCATGTAGAATGATTTCAGAGTCGTGCCTCTTAAGAATAATTCTCGGCCGGGCGCGGTGGCTCACGCCTGTAATCCCAGCACTTTGGGAGGCCGAGGCGGGCGGATCACAAGGTCAGGAGATCGAGACCACAGTGAAACCCTGTCTCTACTAAAAATACAAAAAATTAGCCGGGCGCAGTGGCGGGCGCCTGTAGTCCCAGCTACTCAGGAGGCTGAGGCAGGAGAATGGCGTGAACCCAGGAGGCGGAGCTTGCAGTGAGCCGAGATCGCGCCACTGCACTCCAGCCTGGGCAACAGCGTGAGACTCCGTCTCAAAAAAAAAAAAAAAAAAGAATAATTCTCGAGAAGTTCCAGGTCTGTAAGAAAGCATTACCTTAAAACCCAGTGCCTGAGTCTGGGCTTTCTTCATGGATCCTGAAATGGTTGGTTCTGGAAAGAAACTGTGAGAACAGTGAACACTCACTAGAGCCAGACATGTGTGGATAGACTAGTGTTTCTTAGGCAATCTCGGACCACAGCAGACCTCTATCTTGAAGTTGAGAATGAACTGGCGTTACTTGTCTTGACATAAATATCTTGTTGATATTCATGTCTGAGAGAAAAATGCTTATTTTGGAATAAAAAAAAAAAAACAAGGCTGGGTGTGGTGGCTCACGCCTGTAATCCCAACACTTTGTGAGGCCGAGGCAGGCGGATCATGAGGTCAGGAGATCAAGGCCATCCTGGCCAACATGTTGAAACCCCACCTCTACTAAAAATACAAAAATTAGCTGGGTGTTGTGGTGGGCACCTGTAGTCCCAGCTACTTGGGAGGCTGAGGCAGGAGAGTCTCTTGAACCTGTTAGGTGGAGGTTGCGGTGTGCCAAGATTTCACTACTGCACTCCAGCCTGGGCGACAGAGCGAGACACCGTCTCAAAAGCAAAAACAAAAAACAAAACTTCTAAAACTCTGAACCAGCCCTCTGGAAGTTTCGGCTTTCAGAGAGTGCACTTGATGAGGGAAGATCGACACTTAGTTTAGCTATGAGAAAAAGCCATACTGGTTTTGACTTTCTTTTATTTTCTTTTTTGTTTTGTTGCTTAAAGAATATTTAAATTAACTAAGGATGTAATGATCTTTCATTTTAGTCCAATTAGAAAATGAGAAAATAGCAATATGATGAGAGTAATCCTCAACTCCCTTTCAGTTTCACTCATAGCGTCATAGCGCTGGGGGGAGGGACAAAGATGAAAGACACACGGACCTATGGGCGTGCGCGCGCGCGCGCACACACACACACACACACACACACACACACACACACAGTGTTCCAAGTACTCCATGCTTCATGTTTAAATGTGGTAGAATCTTTCACGATAAAACAGAGTAACAACAGACTCCAGAGATATTATCAGGTAGACAATTTAAAAGGAAGAAGATTGAATGTGATGTTGCATATCACTGCCTCTAATTTTGTGTTTCTAATCTTGAGCTTGGCAACTAGATCACCTAACTTGTTACAATTCTGTGCCAAATAGAGGAAGTAGAATAGAGGAACTCTCTGATAAGTACATAGCCATGGTGATTTGTTATGTGGCATCATATTTATCTGCTGAAGGATCTTTTTAACTTACTTTCTAACTCTCAGTTATAAGCCAAAAGCAGTGTGTTTACCAGAGGCTGAACTTATGGATAAGCAAAGTAATTGTATAGTAGTTGATATTTATAATAATGAACCTGAACCTTTTGAATCACAAAAGGTTGAATATTTGGTAACATTGTCATTTAGAATATATTTACTTTTATTCTTTGAAATTGCATAATGTATACAATAAAACGTTTAGGACATTCAGTTAAATAGAACTGCATTCTGAAAAGTATATTCAAAAAGAATTTACTGGCTGGGTGCGGTGGCTCACACCTGTAATCGAGCACTTTGGGAGTCCAAGGCAGGCAGATGGCTTGAGCCCAGGAGTTCAAGACCATACTGGGTGACACAGGGAGACCCAGTCTCTATAAAAAAATAAAAATATATTAGCCAGGTGTGGCAGTGTATGCCTGTAGCCCCAGCTGCTTGGGAAGCTGAGGCAGAAGGATCATTTGAGCCCAGGAGATTAAGGCTGCAGTGAACTGTGATGGCACCACTGCACTCCATTGTTTTTGGTTTTTTATTATTGTTTTGACACAGAGCAATGAAGCGAGACCCTGTCTCAAAATAATAATAATAAAACAATTTATTATAGTTTGAAAATTGTTTGATGCTTATATCTTGCAATAAGATTTTAAAATAGTATAGGATTTCATAGATATGAAATACATTCTTCTAGAGAACAAATGTATATGCAACATATTTTTAATAAGAAACTTAAGATGAAGTATGTATATTAATTTGCTTAAATCCAAATTCTTTGAGCATTGATGCATATTTCAGAGAGGCACACACACACACAAACTAAATATATGTGCATATGTATGTATGTATAATATGCGTGGATATATGTATTCTGAACATAAAACTACCTTGACAAAAAATACAAAGGAAGGAGACCTACAAAAAACAGACTATGAATTAGATTGAATCATACCATTAAGCAAATTGGCATTTCTGTTTTGCTCTAAAAGATCACATCTGTGGTAACTTTGAAGCTATTTGAGATTAATATAAATTCCTCCCTGAACTAGTTTCAACTAGTTCAGATGCTTACTTTTGTGTGAAAATACTACATGTTTATTTAAAACAGAAAATTGATGCTTGGGAGCTACAATGACTAAATGTGTTTTTCTTCATATTCTCATAGCATCTAGTAAAATACTTGCTCATGGTAGGCTCTCAGTAAGTGGTTGATGACTAAGCGAGTGAACTTATTTATTTAAAGTGGGTAAATTGCTTTCAATTATACTTGGACTATTAACTATGAACTATTAACTATGATCTATACCCAAATTATGAATTATGAAATATAATTTTGAATTACACAGATTAGGAATTTAGCTTAAGCTATGGTGCTTGGGTTTTCTAATAAATATTTATATCTATATGAAAGTATCATTAAAGTTATTGTATGTGAGCACTTCTTGGAGCATAAATCATGAGTATCATGGAAAAATAGATTGTCTCTGGAAGGCTGCAGACAAACATTTGTTTTTCTTATTTTTCAGAATGGTTTCACGCCATTGTATATGGCAGCCCAGGAAAATCACCTGGAAGTTGTCAAGTTTCTTCTTGACAACGGTGCAAGTCAGAGCCTAGCCACAGAGGTAAGACACTGTTTTGTTCCTGTGGGTAAGTTCACATATTTACAGGGCGTTTTGAAAACCTGGAGTTGTGAATTTGTCCTACTAGTATTTCAATTGAAGTTTTATGTTTTATATTAATGTGTGGGTTCGTAAGTTTTATGAAATACACCACTATAAGTCTACTTTTAATCTTTAAAAATCTTCTGTTGCATAGATACCCTTTCTGCTCTTAAATGCCCGATTCTATGCTATAATTATGCTATTATTTAAATATTTTACATATTTGCTTGAGAATTCTTTTCTGACTCTTACAATTTTGCCTTATAGGCGAAGGCAATCATTGTTTTGGAATAATTGATGGGAACTGTCTTTTCAATAAAACATTAGTTTTACATTGTTTCTCCAAATTTAAGTTAACCTAATTATAATGATTGAATTTATACATTTGTTAAGTTAACTAATGAGACTTAATTCATACTTATAAATAAAACTACTATACTTTTTTGGAGTCTTGCTCTGTTGCTTTGGCTGGAGTGCAATGGTGTGATCTCAGCTCACTGCAACCTCCGTCTCCTGGGTTCAAGCGATTATCCTGCCTCAACCTCCCTTGTAGCTGGGATTACAGGTGCCCGCCACCACACCCAGCTAATTTTTGTGTTTTTAGTAGAGATGAGGTTTCACCATCTTGGCCAGGCTGGTCTTGAACTCCTGACCTTGTGATCCACCCGCCTCGGCCTCCCAAAGTGCTGGGATTACAGGTGTGAGCCACCATGCCCAACCAAAACTATGACACATTTTTAAGTATTAAATAGATGTGGTATTTGAAGAAAAGGAATCTTTGCAGTCTAGAAGAATTATTTAAAAATAGAAAGTGATTTAGGCCATTGGTACTGTCTTAGGTAATGTTGTTTATTTTTTAAACTAATCTGGATGGAGGACTGGAGTCACTTAAGCGTGTCACCAGAAATCTATTGCTAATAATAGAGGATCAACATTTGAGTAATTTTTATTTCTAACAAAACAGTGAATTAGGGTAGATGCAGGGTTATCCCTATTATAAACCACTACTCTTGCTTGCATGCTGATGTGCTTCCTAAGTGGCACAGAAAAGATGGCAATACAGAAACTGCATCTAATCTCACTTAGTTTTTGAGACTATACCTTCTAGGGAAACCACTAAATAAATTAAGAGATAGCTCACACAAGCAAACAAATATATGAAAAATTCTCATCCTCATTTATAGTCAAAGAAATACTAATTTATTAATCAGATAAAAAAATAAGATCTAATCTTTTTGCCCATGAGACTAAAAATAAAAATTTGATGGGGAGAGGAAACCAGAACTTCCTACAATGCTGGTGAAATTGATTGTTGGTTACAACACCTTTACAGAACATTTGGCAGCAACTATCAAATACTAATATTTACAAGCCTTTTTATTTAGCAGTTCCACTTCTAAAAAGTTATATTATAGAAATATTAGATATATAAATATATATTATGGATACATTTGCATTAGGATGCAAAAGTAGTATGCGAGGATGTTTGTCAACACAATTAGTAATGGCAATTTTAAAAAATCAGAAATAATCTAAATTTACAACAATAAGAATCCTGTTTATTCAGAACTATTAGACTTTGAAAGAAACAAAAAAGAAACCTGTTAATAAATGTTCATATATTTATAGAATAACATGCTGTTAGCACTGTTAAAAATGAGACAAGGCTCTATGTACTGATAAAGGAAAATGTCCATAGTAGATTGTTATCGGTGGTTTGCCCTGAGAATTCAGAGGGAGCCTTTGAACCAGTCAGTACTGTTGGGGATTTTTATACCCATTTTTTTTTTTTTTTAATACCCATCAGTACTTTGGGGAATTTTTATCATGAGAATGCACTATTTTTTTTAATAGTACTCTTAAAGCTAGTTAGGAAATAACTACTGGTTGATATCAAAATAACAAAGGTTTAGCCGGGTGCAAGGGCGCACACCTGTAGTCCCAGCCCCTCAGGAGGCAGAGACAGGATGCACTTGAGCCTAGAAGTTTGAGGATATAGTGCTCTGCGGTTGTACCTGTGAGTAGTCGCTACACTCCAGCCTGAGCAACAGTGAGACCCTGTCTCTAAACAAACAAAACAGAATAAACATTTGCTAGACAGAGAACGGTGCCTCTCTTCACACTCAAGAGTAGCTATTCTAAGCACAGTATGATACACACATGGTGTCCTAGTGGACAGGGGAAATAGAGACAGGCAGAGACTTTTGGCTAAGAGAAAACCCATCCTCATTTTTGGATGGAAATACTAAGTAAGGTAAATAACCTAATGAGTTATTCCATAGCTTTCTTCGTGAAGATGGTGTAGTACCTCACTTTTTTACACTGTGATGTGCAGATCACTAAGTATCTCTCCTTTAGAAGCAAACATAACCCCAATTTACTGCTAATAGATTTGAATTAGATTGTAAACCAATGACCAGTAACTCTCAGAGCTCTCCAGTACTTTTTGAAGTTTTCAAGGCCCAAAAAGAAGCCCTACAGCTAACTTGAAGAAAAATAGTACGTGAGGTCTTCAAATCACTACTTCAGTCTTTTGGCAAAGGATATATATTTTAAAAGTCTTTATGCCTTTACATTGATTTAATTTCATGTTATGTTTGTAGTTTTAAGGGCAAGAACAAACATTGTGTCTAATAAGTCACGTTCATGTCTTCAGGGAGGTTGCTGTTATATTGCTGTATAAACAACATATAATTACCTAGAGATGTTTGAACTTTTGAATTTTTTCTCTTCTTTTGGATTATTGGTATTGGAGAATAAGAACAACAACAGGAAATAAGACATTTTATTCAAATGATATTCTAATTACTGTATTGCTCTCTCATTAGCAATAATATTGGTGTCATTTATAGAGAAGTCTGTATTTACAGAACAAACAGTAGGGGGTAATTTAAGAATCCTTTAAATAGCAAATTTTTAATAGAATCTTTAATTCACTACACGGTGGGATATTGCCAAATTCTTTCAAATGTATTTTTTTCAGTAAGCCTGGCACACTTCAAATCTTGTATATATGTATATATGTAGCAAGATTTCTGTATAATTGTGGTTTTTAAAACGTTTTTATATTACTGTGTACTGCATCTCGTATCTTTTACATATATATATACACACATATATATATACACATATATATTTATATATACCTTCCTTTTGCTAATTACCATTCTGAAGCATGCCATATACTTGTTTGTTCATTTATTCCATGAGTAATTATTAAGCACCTATTATGTTTCAGATACTTCACAAGGTACTGGATATCCTTGAGCAATCAGGGGATGGACCTTTTTACCAGTAGCCTCTATCACATTTCCTTTCTGCTCATTTTTCTCTTAAGGATAACTGCACAAAGCAAAGCACACCATTTAAACTTGGTTTTGAAATAAAATCTGGAGCTGCTAATTTTAGCTATTAACACCTTAGAGCTGGTATCTTTGTGTCTTTAATTGGCTTATGCAGGAAACATATTCTTGTCACTGCTAATCGGCTCAGTTGCAGTTTATTTTCTGGTACAAAGTAGTTTCCTTTATGTATAGGTCCTGTGAATTTTAAAATTCACATCAGCGGAAATGTAGGCATTTTGTTTGGATTCAGAACAGAAGTGGACTGTCATTTTTACCCCTTAGGTTTTATTCAGGTTTTTTGAGTGAGATGCAAAATTAAACCTTAAAACACAATTTTCCTTTTGCCATACTCTCATTTAAACAATGCATTTTTTTTGCAAAAGTAATACATTACATAAATGAGAAAGTACAATAAAAAGCAAGAAGTCTCTGTTAATTTTCTCTAGAGATAACATTTTACCCGATTGCTTGCATATGTACATATTAGATATGTGTATCTATCTTTTTGAAAATGAAAGTGTTTATTTACATAGACATGTAGACTACTTTTCTTATTATATCCTAAAGTTCCTGTCTTTAGGTATAAACCTATGATATCATTTTGGTGACGTCTTGGACGTATCCAGTCTTTCCCTGTTTGCTGTCTTTCTTAAGGCTTCAGGGAATAACCTTCCAGTTGATTTGGTTATGTTATTGTTTTCCGTTTTCCTGCTGTTTTGGGTAGTAAAGTTAAAAGAAACAGGTGGCATTTAAGCCAGATCTTGAAGCATGGAGGGTAGATGGGATTTGTATACATAGAGAAAAGAAGAGGGCATTCCAGGGTGGGGGAAATAGCATGAGTACAGGTATCAGAGGAGAATTAAGTCTGTATGTCCAGAATCAGTACAGACACTGGCCGAAAGGATTTTATAGGGGACAATACTGAGCAATAAGGTCCCTTAAGAGCTTTAGGTCAATGTTTTTCACATCTTGGATATAAGTATGCTGCTTTGCATTCAATCAAATGAATTAGGAGAGCCTTTCTCTATATGCTAGCAAGGGAAGGAATGTTGAAAGGGATGTTTTAGGAAGACCTAGGTGCATATGTGCTCCTATGTGTTTTCCAAATGCTTTTCTATACCACAGGACTACAGAAATAAATACCATGATCCAAATAAAATAATAAGTCACTTGCATGCCAGTTCTCTTGTTAAAAAAAGTAATGCCCTTTTGAGTATATAATAATGAAACCATTGCAGAATTAACAATTTGCGAGCCAGTCCTAGGATTTTCTACTCTGTGCTGTTTTCTCTACATTCAGCAACTCCAGGTAATCCACACATTAATTAACTGCAGTGAAATCTGTAGCTGTGTCCCCTTTATCAAGTCCCAGGGTAACACAAATGGAAGATTCAAAATGTATAGAGTATGTGTGTGTGCACTTATATCTGAATTTATTCTAAAGCCATGTTTTAATCAAATTCATAGAAGCACAGAGGAACATGGTGGTTACCAGAGGCTAGGAACTGGTAGTAATGGGGAGACAGGAGGTAATGGTCAATGAAGAGGAATAAGTTTTTGTTTTTATTTTGCTTTTTTTGAAATCTGTTGCACAACTTGGTTAACAGAGTTAGTAATAATGTATTGTACATATCAAAATTGCTGAGAGAATAAAGTTCAAATGTTCTCACCACAAAAAAATAAGTATTTGTGGTGATGAAGATGTTAATTAGCTGGATTTGATCATTCCAGATTATATTCATAAATCATAATATCATTTTGTACCCCTATACATATTTATAATTATAATTTTTAATTTAAAATAAAATTAAAAAAGAAAAAAGACAATAACCAGAATAAATAAAAAGAGTCATGTTTTGCATGATCTTTGTGTTGTCTTCTTTCATTGGTCACAGAAGCCAAGAGTCTTTCTCTTAACTCTAGAGACCTTAGTCTCTATAGACCTTTTGTAAAGCAACCATGAGTACAGTTCATGAATTCACATATCCTGACAGAGCAGGAGTATGCGAGGCAACACGGCACAGTAATGAGCCAGACAGACGTATATCTCAGTTTTTAAAAATCCGTGGAAATTTTTACATCTTATTTAAATGAGCTCCTTTGAAAATTTTGCCTGGATTTAGACTGAGCTTGCTTGCCTGCTTGCTTGCTTTCTTTCTCTTTCTTCCCTCCTTCCTTCCTTCCTTCCTTCTTTTCTTCCCTCCTTCCTTCCTTCCTTCCTTCCTTCCTCTCTCTCTCTCTCTCCCCTCCCCTTTCTCTCTTTTCTTTTCTTTTCTTTTCTTTCTTGCTCTGTCACCCAGGTTGGAGTGCAATGCTATGGTCCCAGCTCACTGCAACCTCCAGGCGTCAAGCTATTCTCCTGCCTCAGCTTCTCAAATAGCTGGGACTACAGGCCTCCACCATGCCTGGCCAATTTTTGTATTTTTATTAGAGACGGGGTTTCACCATGTTGGTCAGGCTGGTCTTGAACTCCTGAACTCCGGCGATCCGCCCGCCTCTGCCTCCCAAAGTGCTGGGATTACAGGCGTGAACCACCGCACCCAGCCCTGAGATTATTTTATGGATATTGCTATTATGGCAACTTTTTATATGTAGTATTTTTGTACATTTTCAAAATTTTCCTAATTAATGTATATTACTTTTTAATGGAAAACCCAAAACCCATGAACCTATTACAAATTTCTTAGTGTTTTTTACTTTGGTTGTATAGATAAATATTTTTTGAAAATATGTTTTCACTTTTCTGTCCATTCGAATATGTTGTTAGTTTTAATAACCCCAAACAAAAATTGATGCTTGGTCACTTGGTTGCCTTCTCATTTGTTATTTAATAAAAAAGAAAATATTCATTGGAGCCAATCTTGACCCATCCATTTATTTGCAGGATGGCTTCACACCATTGGCAGTGGCTTTGCAACAAGGTCACGATCAAGTCGTTTCGCTCCTGCTAGAGAATGACACCAAAGGAAAAGTGCGTCTCCCAGCTCTTCATATTGCGGCCCGAAAAGATGACACGAAAGCCGCCGCCCTGCTGCTGCAGAATGACAACAATGCGGATGTGGAATCAAAGGTGAGGCACGAGGGACACGGGCCTGTCATGCAACTCTCCAGTGTTAGATATGCAACCTTTAAGAGCACTCGGTCTCCCTCTTGGCAAGCTTATGCCATGCCTTTAATTTCAATGAAGGGAAGAAAAATATGTGTCTGAGCTAGCCACTGAAGGCACAGCCTCCCTTCACATGAGAAGCTGGGGGATGAGGGGGATGTGGCCCTATGCGTGCTAAAAGGGAGGCCACCTTGAAAGAAGTCAATTTCTATGCAGTGATGATTTCCTTCCTTTGAATATAGTTTTGGAATATATTCAACACTTCAGCTCAAACATCAGGGTGAAAAATTACAAAATGCTAAAGACAGTGTACACAGACCTCTGGTTGATATCCAAGAT
Organism: Papio anubis; assembly: GCF_008728515.1. Taxonomy (NCBI): domain Eukaryota; kingdom Metazoa; phylum Chordata; class Mammalia; order Primates; family Cercopithecidae; genus Papio; species Papio anubis. The sequence goes on along the minus strand of NC_044986.1, from coordinate 56,437,435 downwards.
GACAGGCCAGGCACTGAGCGTAGATCAGCTGCGGAGAGCATGCCAGCAGCAAGAGAGCCGCAGCCAAAAATTCCCATCGTCTTGACATGTGGTACCTGAAAGTCTCTGTGACGGAAATGTGGCATTTGGACTAGGCCGTTGCATAGCCCATCATTCAGTCTAGCTTTCTTTCTGTGCCTATTGTGCTTTCATCAGAGCTTCCATCCTCATTACTTAGCTGTCATGAGCTTTCTGCAATCCATATCACCAATAGTGAACTAACCGTTCATTTTTTCCTCCTCTTTGCTTCCAAATGTGTTAACCTAGATGGTGGTGAATAGAACAACAGAGGTATATATATATATGCATATACGTGTAGTCTATATCTGCATCATCATTTTCCCATGACTTAGTGCTGCTGCCTCATGTCTCTCCCTTCTTCTTTGCATCGCCTTCTGTAGGCTAGATACCTGCTTTATCCCCAATCCCTCCTCTCCCCAAAGGAGCATGTGCCAGATAAGATAGCAGTAGTTTGATTACCAGGGCTTTCTGCAGCTGAACCTGGTGTTTGAAAGAGAAGAATGAGGAATCCTTGACTCTTAAGGTTATTGCAATAGAGCTGTGTGAGATGAAGAGTTGGATACTTTAGATGTTTATCAGCTATATCTAAAGCTGCAGACAACCCTGTCATTCTACTCATCCAGGACTCGTTTTTTAGGGTTGTGCATGACACTTACCCTCTGTGGTGTCAGCAAAAGGAAAGGTATTTCAGAATGGCGTCAATATGACCCACCCTTCTACAAGACTCAGTGAGATAGCTAGCATGGCTAAGAAGCTTGCTAACAAATTAGAAATGCATCTAGTTCCTATAAGGTTTCAATCTTTGGGGACTAAGTGAATTGCTGCATGTTTTAGCATTTTTTAAGGAAGTAAAATGACCTTAGTATAAACAATCCAAAAATGTGTTATTGAATAGGCATTGGCTAACAAAGAGTTTAATTTGTGGATTCTTCATGGAATACAGTTGCCCATTATATAAAACAAATTTTGTGGTAGTACCTCTTCCCCCCAAAATTGCTTTTGTCATTAAAATTGGCATTTACTGTTGGTTAATTTGAATCTATATCAAATATATAAACTAACTGAATTTTGAGTTTCAATGCACAATTCTATCATCAGTAATAAAACAGTGGCACTAATCAAGCTATCGCCTATAAAGATTTTCCTCATCTCTATCTTAATTTCTTGAAATGTTGGCTTTTATATAGTTCTGTTATTGGATTACTAAAATTGCTCAGTCTCCGCCCTTGGTTCCTCCCTGGCTATTCTTCTGCCTGTATGTTTAGGGTTTATTAGAAACCCTGTGAGCAATTGGCACTGATCGAAACCTAGTACAGAATGGAACATAGACCTCAGCATATTTTGCTTCCTCATTTTTATTTGGGTAGGGTTATGATATTTGCCTGTCAGGCAGGGGGCTGGCAGGAATCAATTGAACGTCTGCTATGTTTTCTTTACAGAGTGGCTTCACTCCGCTCCACATAGCTGCTCACTATGGAAATATCAATGTAGCCACATTGCTGTTAAACCGAGCGGCTGCTGTGGACTTCACCGCAAGGGTAAGAGCACAGCAATGTATAATGCCTTTAAAGCATTTGAAATGTTTTGATACTCTCTTTCCCTAACATGAGAAGGTTGGGACAGATTGCCTCCAAGAGTCCTTCCAGTCAGTGAAGGCTCTGATTTCTACTCATCCTAGTGTATGTTCTTGCTTTTATGTAGGTGTGCCTGTTTCCTAGCAGGAGAGGTAAACCAAGATCAGGAATGCTAGCTGGAATGGATAATAAATAAATATATAAATACATATATAAAAGATGTGATTCAAGGAATCATGGCTGGGGACAACAAATGGTTCCCTAAGTTAAAATTTCTGAAACTCTTAGAAATTGGTCAGATGGCACTCAGTGCTCTAGAGATCAGAGTCTTGACCTTACAATGGGAATGTTCTGGAATATCTGGGTGAGGCCTAAACTACAGAACCCAAATAATGAGACCATCTTTTGCCTTTATCTTCTGTCCCCTACAAACTTTTGTAATGAGTAACAAGGTTATGTAACCTGAATAAGCTCATATCCATTGAAGAAAGGGATTACAATGTCATGTGGCCCACTGCACAGCAGGTTGTACATCCAAATAGGGTAGCACTGCCCTCAATTTAAAAACTGGTGTTCAGCTACCATCAGAAACACTGTCAGAAGTACAAGTGAAGCTGGAGGCAGGATGAAGTAGTGGCTGAAAGCCTAGACTCTGACTGAGACTCCTTGGGTTCAAATTTTGGCTTTCACTTTTTTCCCTGCGTCTATCAGTTTCCTCATTTATAAGATGAAATAATATGAATTATGAAATTAAATAAACAGTTATAAAATATCATCCTCTCCCTCACTGAGTCACTGTGAAAATTGAAAAAGATGGCATATGTAAATCACTCAGCCAGTGCCTGACGTAGTATCATCACTAACAGCAGCGGTAGTAGTGTATTAGTCTGTTTTCACATTGCTATAAAGAAGTATCTGAGATTGGGTAATTTATAAAGAATAGAGATTCAGTTCGCTCCTGGTTCTGCGGGCTGTACAGGAAGCATGATACTGGCATCAGCTCAGTTCATGGGGAGGCTTCAGGAAACTTAAGAATGACGACAGGAGGCAAAGCAGGGGCAGTCCCATCACATGGCCAGAGCAGGAGCAAGAGAGCAAGAAGACTAGTGCTACACACTTTTAAATGACCAGGTCTCATGAGAACTTCTTCACTATCACGGGGCCAGCACCAAGCATACGGTGCTAAACCATTCATGAGAAGTCCTTCCCCATGATCCAGTCACCTCCCACCAGGCTGCACCTCCAACATGGGGCACTATGTTTCAACATGAGATTTGGGTGGGGACATACATCTACACTATATCAAGCAGCACTGTTATTTTGAACGTAGCATTTGAAGTCTTATTTTTTGCTGAAGCTTCACTTCTTAGAAGAGAAATGGAGCTAGACGAGATAGGGAGATAGTGTATAATGCCAGCACCAGCAGTACAGTGGTAGTTGCATCGGGAGTGAAAATAAGATCATTTCTGAAGCCGTTCCTGACTGTAAGATGCCAGGCTATGCATTTTATCTCACATATACTAATATAAGGAAAGTTATAATTTATCCTTATTTTACATTAGAAGAAACCTAGGCTTAGAGATAAGAAGTAGCTGCTTTAGGATCACAGTGCTAGCAGGTTGGAAGAGGCAGGATTTGAGCCCCAAAGCTCTTAACCACTATTCTCTCCCCTAGGTAACTTAAAGGGGTTTATTTTACTTTTCCTCTTGTAATTCATTAGTTCTATAAAAATTAATAAAGGCTGAGATTGTACTAATAGAAACGCTGTTTCCTACCCTGTTGTCATGGGCTTACTGAAAGCCTTCATCCGTTTAAATGACTGGAGAGCGTCAGTCAATGTTATTCACAATTTTTCTTACTGCATTAACTACATCCTTGATGTGGCAGATCCAAGTCCTAGGTTGACACTTTGAAGGACAAAGTTAAGCCCTTCTTTAAGTCAAGTATAAATAGGGTGTGTCAATGTTGAAGCTGAAGTTCATTTCAAGATGCATTCTTCTGGTTTTATTTCTGTAATTCACAGCATAATAAAAACCTCATTAAGTGACATCTTCTAAATAGGACATTTAGAAAATTTATGTCAGGGTAGTGTTTGAAGTTTGTCTTTGTGCCTTTGTTCAGAAAATTCCTGATGTTGCTGAAAACAAGAGGATTAGAGAAATGTTTAAGCAATTTAAGAGGACATATTACAGTATTTTCAGACTTTTTCAAGTGATTCTAAAGTGTTCATTTGCATTAAAACAATGACTGTGGTAATTACAAAAGATGCTTATTTATTGATTAAAAATCAGTGGAGACATCAGACCCATGTTGTTAACCTCCCTGAGTTACCATATATGATTTAAAATACTTACACTGTGCTTTTGTTTAAAATATGTTAAAATTCAGACTTTTCACTGATCTAGAAATGCATTTTCCCCAGCCTTTCCTAATTAATGAGGTCTAATAGCATTCTGAGCTGAAGGCTGTGGTGGAATTTGATTTTATTTAATAGGAGGCTTGGGCTGTTGCATATTCCCCAACGAGCTATGCTTCTCTCTGCAGTGGGTGATTAATGACTGGCTTTAGGGTACCTGAGAACTCTTTATAAAGAGCTTAAACTGAGGCAACTGCCAGCTGCCTCAAGCAATCCATTTTAGGTTCCAAATCTGTAGCAATTTTATTATATAATAATCTAGCATCTCCACTTTCATAGTTCAGGGGCTTCTCCCTTCCCAGCTTCCATGGGGTCTTTCTAGGTCATAGTTCTCTCAGGAAGGTAATAGAAATAGCAGGTGAAAGTAAGATGCCCCTGAATGCAGACAGGATCAAATTGTATCCAGTCAGAGCAATAAAGGGAGCATCATTAAGCCTCATTTGCTGAGAACTGGCTGCAAATTGTAACCATAAATCATATGCTTCAGAGCCAGGTTTGGAGAGAGGTATGGACGAGGTAGTTAGAAGTAGATTAAAGAACACCAGCACCCTTTGTCTTGGGGGGCTGCGATTTCTGTTTTCTGCCTGTGACAAAATACAGTAGGGAGTGGAAAATTTAAATCAGTGAAGAAAGAAGTACGGCAGATAAAGTCTTGCAGTTCTTTATAGCACCGTAGACTGAGGGAATGTCCCAGAGAGTGACCACCTGCTAGCAAAGAGAGCTGGGGAAGAGCACGTATGACAACCCTTCTGGAATCATTTCCTGCATGCAATAGATGTTCATTTCCAAAGCCGATAATAGGCAGAAACAAACACGATGTGACTGAAGGGAGTACACCATGGAAGGAATTGCTTTCTCTGTTCGTTTGTAGTGCCAACTAATTTATGCAGCAGTAAAGCAGGTCCCAGTCAGTGGTGAATGTATACCCCTGAGTAGCAGTTCTGGTAACTGATTTATAGCATACTTAACTGTTTTAATAACACCTTTCCTTCAATTTTTATTATGATGTCAATTTTGACTTTTGCATTGTAACTTTACTATGTTTATGTAAGATATGCTGTCTGACATCGTCAGTATTTCCTTTTGGATTATCCTTGGAGATCTATTCAGGCACATGGGTCTGCTGCAGGGAGTTAATGCAGTAGCTGCTGAATGCTGCAATGCAGCGTCAGCATTCTTCATTCTTTGAACTGAGTCTGCTGAGATGGCACTGACACTGTCTGAATTTATGCATGACCCTTGCTCTCTTTGCAAATCATTCTAGCTCTCTTGGGAAAGAGAATGTAACTAAAACATACCAGAGCTACTACTGATTGTCATTCCAGTAAGGAGCATTTGTGCACTAGAGTAACAAAAGGCCAAATTATATTATGTGGATGCCTGCAAAGTTCCCTTTATTGATTGAAGAAGATAGATTAATACTTTGCTGGCTGAATTTTTTCATCAAATATAATGGACCACCTAATCTAATCTTCACTCTTGTCATTGGCCTTTCTCTTGTAAATTATTATTCAACTTCCCATTTTGAGAAGATAATTGAATAAAGCATTCTTCTGTTAGTCTTGCCATTTAGCACTTTTTGTTTTGATCTGTGAAAGGATTAGGGATTTATGTGTTTGGATTCTGCATCTCACTTGTTTCCAAAAAGATTTCGGGTGGTTTACAGATTAAAATATACAGATGTGAAGGAGGGGACCAAAAAAGTAAATGTTACCAAGCAGCAGGAATGAGCCAGTAAATACAATGGAAAATAAATATAGGCCTTAAAAGCTTTGATATATATAGTGGAAAGAGAAGCATAGATAATAGAGTTTTCATTTTTGACAACTGAAATCTTATAGTTACCTATAGAGACAATTTTTGTGTGAAATAACTCAAACATTATTTTTATCATATGAATCCTTAAGAACAGAGAATTATATAGTTATAGCAATATCTTTAATTACTATACTTCAAAAGGCTCAATTCTACTTCCTACTGCCTTTGACTGCTCTATCTCCATCTGTGAAGGCACCTTGCCCAGAGAAGCTGAGAGACTGTGGCCCAGCTACTTAGCTTTATGATGTTCTAGTTGTGTAGGAAAGAACTTGACATGTATGGCACAGATCAATGACTGGTTAACATGTCCATTGGACTACCTTTTTCAAATATTGGGTATTTTATACAAGGTTTTGGTAGGTATTGGACCACATTCAGAATCCTACTAAATCATATAAAAGGTTACTTTATTTAAGATATTTTAATGTTTGGATAAAATGAGAGCAATGTTTTTAGATACTTGAACTACTAAGCCTGTTTGGTGGAAAAATAAAAGTATTAGACTTCTCTTCTGCACTTAGACACTGTTGGTAGGAATGTAAATTAGTTCAGCCACAAATTGGAAAGTAGTTTGGAGATTTCTCAAAGAACTTAAACCAAACTACCACTCAACCCAGCAATCCCATTACTGGATATGTATTCAGAAGAAAATAAATTGTCCTACCAAAAAGACACATATCCACATGCTCATTGAAGCACTATTTATGATAGCAAAGTCACAGAATCAACCTAGGTGCCCATCAACAGTGGCTAGATAAAGAAAATGTGGTACATATACACTATGGAGTACCACACAGCCGTGAAAAAGGAACAAAGTCATGTTTTTTGCAGCAACATGGGTGCAGCTGGAGGCCATTATCCTAAGCACATTAATGCAGGAACAGAAAACCAAGTACCACATGTTCTCATTTATTAGTGGGAGCTAAATGTGGGGTACTCATGGACATAAAGATGACAACCATAGAAACTGGGGACTACTGTTGTGGGGGAGTTGAAAAACTACCTATTGGGTACTATGCTCACAACCTAGGTGATGAGATCTTTTGTACACCAAACTTCAGTGTCATGCAATACACCTACGTAACAAACCTGCACATATACCTCCTGAATATAAAAGTTGAAATTTTTTTTTAAAAAAAGACTTATGTTCTGTCCAAACCTGAGACCAACATGGCTTAGCACATGCATGAGCAAAACAGTATCCATGGATGAGCATTATCTGGGAATTTCTTTTCTAAATTCAATCCAATTTTGCAATATTTATAGAGCATCTACTATGAGCTGGACCTGAAGGTTCAGACTTGAGTTACCTACTCTACCATTAGTACTTATTACTAATGTGAGAATGCTTAGTACTTTATTAGTCCCTACTCTACCAATTTGTTCAGGCACCAAGGTGCCAAACCATATAATACAATCTTTCTCCTGTAATACTTTCTCCTGTAAGTCCCCAAAGCATAACTACATCTAGGCTATAATGCTGAACAGGACTTTTCTAAAAACTCAGGAACTGATGAAAAGAGTTGAAAGCAGAAAGGCAAAGCTGAAGGATAGGTCCTCTGTAACAGTGTCCCCAAAGACCTCAGGCTGTGCCCCCTTCCTTGGAGTTCGTCTGGTGACCCCTCCTGAGCCACCAGAGACGATTGCGTTGCAGGGTCTATCTCATTTCCCCCAAGTGGGAACCCCTTTACCAGATCTCTCCCAGCCAGAGTCCAGGCCTCTCAACCGCCTCTGGGCCCCAGTGAGAAAGGAAACTCTGTTTTCTCTATACCTGGGCTATGTTACTTCAGTAGCCACTAACTTGGGGAACTAGCTTTGACTTAAATAAATTTTCTTTTTTATTTTCAAGAGCATTTCAAGTACTCAATAGCTAGTGGTTACTGTCTTATTCAATGGCACAGATATATCACATGTCCATCATCATAGAAAGTTATTTTGAACAAAGCTGTGATACCATCCATCTTAGGCCTTCCTTCCCTTCAATGTCATAATGACCTGAAAATGCAACATTTCCCTCAAGGAAGATGGTTAGTCCCTGACTCCATAGGTGAGCATCACAGCCTGTACTTCTACTCACATTAGGCCTCAAATATAATTTTATTTATCTGCTATTGTCCATTTTGCACACTCTGTTTGCTATCTAAGCCCCTGGAAGGTTGAGATGCCCTAGTCATCCTCTGTCTCTAGGTTTTCCTTTGGTCCCCAGGTGCTTACCGTGTGCCTGGCTCTGTGCTAGTGACTTTAACATGAACTTAATTCTCTTAGTCTTTCAGTGGATGATTTGATTTTGCTGCCTGATAGGCTTTTTTCTATCTGCCTTTCTTGACGTATTAATAGAGTCAACAAAATGTTCAGCTGCATTTCATTCAGCTAGAAGGCAATGAATATAAAAACATTAGCACTTCTGCCTGCTACAGAATAAGTGCTCAGTAAATGTCCATTCCCTTCTTCTCTTCTGCAGGAGAGATTTATAGTAATAATGATTTTTTAACTTGTAATTTATTATCCAGCGTCTTTATTAGGCATTTTACACTTATTGACATATAACAATCTTATGAGGGCTAAAGTAAAAATGTAATAAAATATAGCACTCTCCCACATCCTGTTTTTTCATGTCACATGCAGACTTTGAATTCCCCAAGAACAAGCCTGTGTCATCTTACATACTTTGGAATACCTGGAGTATAGCCCAGTACCTGGTGCTGGGAAGGATTCAGTATATATTTATTGAATTCAAAAATGAATGAATAAATCACTTCTAGGTCTTTCTGTCCACCACTCCTGATCACCCAGCACCTATGCAAACCTGCTTTCCTCTCCCTAGCCTATCAAAATTCCTTTTACTTCAACTTGAATCTCTCCTGGTCTAGGAGTTGCTTTCCAAACTAAACTCAGATACATTAAGGGAAATGGAAAAATTCACAGGATACTAATAGAATTTTAGACCAGTGCACCAAACCTAAGTGTTGAATGTCAGAGGCAGAGGGACAAGTTTATTTGAGCAGCAAGGAGACGTTGCATTCAGCACTGTAGATGACCTTGGAAGACAGGCCCAGGCTAATTGGGCTAAGCCTAGTACAAAAGTCTGTTGCCAAGTTTTCTTTAATTAAGAGTGTTTTAAGCAGAGCCTCAGGCTCTGGGCTGTGAAGGCCCAAAATGACCACCAGAAGATGCTAGAAAGGACATCAGCTACTGGAGCATGGAGAAGAGGGGAGCCTGGCTCCAGTAAGAGTATGGCAAACTCCTGATGGCTTTTCAAGGGTGTAGGGCTTTTGGAGACTCTACTTTGGTTTGTGTAGTGATGCATTTGCAAACATATCTTTAAAATACAATTGGCCCTCCATAGTCTTAGATTTCACATCCATGGTGTTAACCAACCATGGATGGAAGATATTTGGGGGGAAAAAAAAACAATAAAAAAAATACAACATAGAATAATAATACAAATTTTAAAACAGTATAATAACAATTTACATGACTTTTACATTGTATTGGTCATTATAAATCTAGAGATCATTTAAAGTGTACAGAGAGTGTGTGTAGGTTATGTGCAAATGCTGTTTTATATAAGGGACCTGAGCATCCATGGGTTTTGGCATCCTCAGGAGTCTTGTAACCAATCCCCATGGATACCATGGGATGATTGTGTATTTTCCTCTCGTTATACAAATCATGCTTTAAACAAAATACGATAAATCACAAGTGAGAAAATAAAAACCACTTACAGCAGTAATTTTTTTTAGCATTTGAATGTTCATCCCAACAGAGACCACACACGCATACATTTCTTTTTTATGGGTACATGTTTTTTAATAGGTTTATCTCCTAGTATAGGCTCAACAGCATTAAAGACAAAGACTTCTTTTCTTTCTTTTAAGGGTTATGTAAACCTCCTGAATGAAAATGGGGATTTGAGAGCCTTAGCAAAGGAATATGAGTTATGGGAAAGTAGCCATGTGTCTATTGCATTAAATATATTCTTGTTGCCATGGTGATATTAACATTTCAGGAGTAACAAAACCAGTAAGTTTTTGTGAGGTGGCAGAATGGAGGAGATGCGTGTTTACATAGATTTGCTCTTATAATTATGCCATGCAATCTCATTTCTGCCTTTTCCTGAATGCCATATCGAAGGAGAATCTCTTGCATACATTTTTTAAAGAAGTATTTTTATCTGATATCCATTTATATATTTGAACTTCATTGACATCTTCCTGTGTGGAGTGGGATCTATGTTCCTCACCTGAAGAGGTGCCATTTCTAAGTGACAGTGGAGTGAGGGGAGAAACATGTGCTGGACCCTGGACTCTGGTCTTGGCTGTATCATTGATCGCTGAGGTGGTCCAGGGCAAGTCCCTTTATCACCTGGTCTACAGTTATTTTAGCCAAATGAGAGAGACATCAGCCAACCCCAGGCCCTTGCCCTCTGCCCAAGCACCTTGTCTGACAGCAATGGAGGCAGTCTTCAGCTTCCCTCCCCCTTTCACAATAGAGTACGTATGGGACAGTGGTAAAGTAAACCACACTGTCAGACTGCTGAGTCCCACACTGGCCTTGTGGCTTATCCTGGTGCTCTTGGTAAGTTGTTTATGTTTCAGCATAATCATCCATATAATGTGTCCAGTGGATAGAACCTAATGCGCTCTCATTGTGATGACTGAATGAAACAATCCACAGGAATTGCTTAACACAGTGCCTGGCCCACAAGACATGGGCAGGAACTCAAGACATGATGGTGGTTGTCACTGCTTGCATCCAGGAGGGGATCCTGGCACTGCAAGGCACGTTCCCATGTAAAGCATGATGCAGGTCAGGTCAATGGCACCAAGGTAGCCCTCTAAAGTACACCTAGAAGGGATGTGGCTTCTCAGAATGAATTACATTGTTTGCGGTGGTGTTTGTCAGTATGAGAAAGTCAACCTTTAAAAAACCATTAATTAATGACATTGAGACGATAAGGAAGCCAATCAAATAAATCATAGAAATTGGAAGGTTTTTCACTTTTTCTCTTTGAATATGTGCCCTGACACCTGGAGTGCTGCTCTAGAGTTGTTGCTCTGAGAACATTTTTAAATGACCCTAAAAAATCCTATTTTGAAGTTGTGTGAAATAAAGTTCTATTAAGGTAGGAGTTGGCAAAGCTCACTTTATTCATTTGCACCTTAAAAGAGAATTTATTCATTAGCTACAGAATTGTTATTTCCCCCATTCAGTGAAAATAACAGCTAGGGGCTGCCATGCCCCAGACTGATCCTCTGCTAAATGTTCCAGCACTTTGTCTACTCTCCTTGTCATCAGACAGTGCATTTGGATCTGCTCAGATGAACCCTGGTCCCCTCCTTGAGCGCTGCAGTTCTTCCATGGCAATGAAAAACATATTGCTCTTCTTCCTCTGGTGGTTTGAAGAATATACAGAAAGGGCAAAGGGGTACCTAGAGTATAGGGGTTAGGGTTCATAGCACTGAAGGGTTGCACAGGTGTCAGCCCCTTTGGACACAGGCATGATCATTTACTGGCCCTCTTCCAAACTTAAGCAAGAAGTTCTAAGAAAACAAATTCAGATAGAAGATCAGCACGGACTGATAATCGGTAGGAAAAAGTTGCAAAGCCAGGCTGTGATGGAAATATAGAAATGGGGATTAGCTCCAAGAAAAGGAAGCTGAAGCGCAGATGCAGGTGTGAAATGAGACTAGAGATGAATTATGAGAGTCCAGCCCAGTGGGGAAGAGGCTCAGTGAATGCCAGCCTGGGCTGTGGGCACTGGCCTTGATCCTACAGGCAGAGGGAGTTACTTATTGCAGGTCTTTGAGTGGGTAGAATGATGGCAGTAGTGTTTAAGGTGAATTATGACACATATGAAGGGGAAATCAGGAAACTGAAATTACAGGCTGTGGCTGACTCCAGTCACAGAAAGGAAAGAACGGACAGGAGCAGCATGTTGCCCCCAGTATAATGCACTTCTCCTTTCTGATGACCTCTGTGGAGTCTGGCCAAAGCCACTGGTTTTCAATGGAGGAAAAAGGATCATCTGCCTTAAAAGATTTGGAAATTTGTAGAGGAATTTTTGGTTGTCACAGTGGTGGTTGGCATGTAATGAGAGAGGGCCAGGATGACTTAGCCTCCTTCAATGAATGGGGCAGTCTCACACAAATAATAGTGTCCCAACCAAAAGGCCAGTGATGCGCCCATCAGACATGCTGGATTGAACATCTCTTTACAGCCAAGAAATGGAGCGTGAGATGTCCCAGGATGGGAAGGAAGGGCCCAGAAATCCATGGTTGGTCTGGGATGCTCCTCGGAAAGTGTCTAGCATCCCCCAGCGAAGCACCCCAGAGAGCAGTTGGTCAGAAGACCCTGAGGCTCTGTTCAGCTCCCACTGAAATATGAGGTGGAAAAAACAACACAAAATTCTAACTAATTTAGTTAATAGCTTTCATGTATCACGGGGTGCCAGGTACAGTAGCAAGTATTTTATTTATTATTCATAATAATTTCATGAGGTGTGGATGTGATTTCCATTTTACACTAGGAAACAAGAAGTTCTATAACTTGTACAAAGCCACACAAAGTAGTGGAGCTAATGCTAAGATACAGTAAAGTAAGACAATAAAAACTGTGTAGTTAATAATATTGTAACATCAAAGGCAATGTGTATTTGGGCTTTGACGTAATCCAAGGTCATCACAAGAAAACCAGAATTGACAGCAGCGTCTTGTGTTCCTGTTGGTGATTTGGTCTCTGCCTGGGCCAGGCTTGTGAGATGAATTAAATACATTTTTGAATCCCTAAATAAATGTACCATACCTAAATGTGTTTTGTAAGATGTAAGACATAAAATAAATTCAAGGCTATATTAAGGGATTATCAACACTGTCCCAGCCTGGGAGACGGAGTGAGACTCTGTCTCAAAAAAGACCCAGTCACCTGTAACATCTAATCATGCAAAGGTGGAAGACAATTTGTAATTAAGGGAGGAGATCCAAGATCAGCTTTCATCCTAGTCTTTCTCCTCCTCTGGCAACTCCTGGGATTGTGTGTGTTGGCTGAGGGTGTGCGTGGGGAGAAGCAGGTGTGGGAATCTTTAAACATGGTGTGCCTTTCCCCTAAATCACTTGAGAACCAAAAGGAAGACCTGGCAGTGCCTTATCTGAATTGTTGATGAGCCATCTCTATTAATTCAAAGGGATCCCTCTGACAGGATTAACAATAAACAGCCTCATACTATCCTTAAAAGAAAATAAGGCTTTTGAGTTATTTAGAGCAGAACAGATCCCAACACTCAGAGCCTGACTTCACAACAAACAGCAAACATCCAAGCATTTGCTGCTGCTTCCTGGGAAGGCCAGCACTGTCAGGTGTCTGATCAAATGGGATTAGTTGGTGTCTCTGAGAGGAGTGAGGTTAAGGAAATGTCACTGGCGTCAGTATCTTCGGTGTCAGTCTGAGCAAATCCACTATGGACTTAATCTCCTTATCCAGAAAGCATACAGAGAAAAGTTGGTGTAGAATAAGCAAACAGTTAGCAAAACTGGAAAAGAGAAAAGGACTTTGTCTAAAAAGACTTATTTCATTTAATTAAAGTCTCATGAAGAAAGAGGAAAAAAACAAAAAAAACTTACTGACAATGGTGGTCATCTTTTTTTTCTTTTTCTTTCTTTCTTTCTTTTTTTTTTTTTTTTTTTTTTTTTTTTTTTTTTTTTTTTTTTTTTTTTTTTTTTTTTTTTTTTTTTTTTTTTTTGAGATAGGATTTCTCTCTGTCACCCAGGCTGGAGTGCAGTGGCACAATCTCAGCTCACTGCAAGCCCCGCCTCCCAGGGTCAAGCAATTCTCGTGCCTCAGCCTCCCAAGTTGCTGGGATGAGAGGCACACACCACTGTGCCTGGCTAATTTTTCTATTTTTAGTAGAGATACGGTTTCTCCATGTTGGCCAGGCTGGTCTTGAACTCTTGACTTCAAGTAATCCTCTGCCTCGGCCTCCCAAAGTGCTATAATTTCAGGCGTGAGCCACCATGCCGGGCCTAGTGGTCATCTTAATAATGATCACTATGGTATGAAGGAAGTTTCTGAGTTTATTTTATACTTGTGTCACTAATAATAGGTCATCTAAGTCAAATTTTTAAAAAGAAATGTCCTGCATATAGTGTCCTAGGAAGGTTAGAGTGTTTTCTTATCAGTCTATTCAAATACTAGAAATTTTCTTGAGTATATCCTTGAAATCTCAAATCCTTATCATTGGAAGTTATCATTGTTTGCATATGTTTTCTGAGATTCTTAAGGAATTTAAAAACTAGGCGTCCTCATGAAAAGAAATAAAGTACTGATGAGTACTACAATATGGATGAACCTTGAAAACATGCCAAGTGAAAGAAGCCAGTCACGCAAGATTACACATTATATAATCTCATTTTTATGAAAGGTCCTGAATGGGCAAATCCATAGAGACAGCGAGTAGGTTAGTAGTTAACAAGGGCTTGGGAGACAGAGAAATGGGAAGTGACCACCTAATGGTATGGGATTCTTTTTTGAAAATGATGAAAATGTGCTAGAATTAGATACCGCTGCTGATTGCGGATCCTTGTGAATAGACTAAAAAAAATCACTGAATTGTACACTTTAAAATGGTGAAAATTATGATATGTCAATCTTAATAATGCCATTGTAAAAATAAACCATTAGAGAAAACTTTCAGTGGAAGATAATAAAAACTTACAGAAAAAATATCTTTTCATACTCTTAAGAAAATTAATACATATGTAACAAACCTGCATGTTATGCACATGTACCCTACAACTTAAAGTATAATAATAATAAATAAATTAAAAAAAAAAAAAAAAGAAAATTAAAGGGAACAGAAATTCAGTTCTCTAATTTTCTACATTGTATCAAAACCTATATGACTGTTAAATAGAATTTATCAAACATTTATTGATTACCTGTTCTGTACTGGACAGTTAGCAGATGCAACCTCTTCCCTTAGAGGCTAAAAGAGTTTTCAAAAGATACATATTTATAGGGTGAACAAGGATGATAGTAACCTTTGTTTCCATGTATTTCCTGTGCTTTCTCTGTGAACTTATTCACTAATCATTGTTCCGTTTCTGTATATACTAGAAATAATGCTAAAGTATAAGAGAATAGAATTAGAAAACATAAAAATCTTAAAATGTATGGTTTTAAATGTAAATCACACACTGAAATCTTGATCTTCAATTCGTTACGCCACTTTGACTAACTTATTTTTTAATCGTAATAGTAACTTGTCACAAAAATTATGACAAGTGGTAAGAAGTAGCAGAAGATACTGGATTCCATCTCAACTTTAATTATTTTAGAATTTGTCTTCAATGGGAACATGTCAAGGAATGAAACTAAAAAGCTATATAAGTTAATCTTTCGTTATCTACAAGAGTTTGAGTGATATCATCCACTTAACTCTTCCCTTAATGATAACCTCTCCCAGACATTTTTAAAGAAAAGAAGAAATATGGAGGGTTGAGGGAGACACCAGTAATTCACATACATCCTTTACATATTTAAATGAAAAGTTTCCCATTTATCACAAGTAATATAGAAAATGGCCCTGATTTCACTTCGGGCAGTTGCAGACATGCTCCTGTTTGGGTGATTATTTCATGAAATAAATTTGGCTGGGTTTTTCAGAAACACTGAGAAAGAAGAAATAAGCAAGCAATTCCACCATTTCCCAGCAAAGGCAGTTGTTTTTCCAGGTCCCTGACATCAACAGTACCCATATATTTCTCTCATATTCTATCACATATATCATGTTATAAACCACATATGTCTATCATTTTAAATCAGCTCTAGCTTGGCCTGAGCTTCCCATTCCTCTCAGCTGCTCCTGACCCCAGCATAGCTCACAGACACAGCCTGTTCTGAGCTGATTCTCCTCTAAGACCTTTTGCATCCCTCATAAGATCCACCTGATTTAGTACCTTATAGTTCAAGGCTTACTTTAGATCGCCGTGTCTTTCTACCCAAATTATTTTATAATATCTTTGTGAGATGCAGTCATTTCATACATTTCTAAATGTCTGTGTAATAAGTAATAAAAATAACACCTAATAGTTATAGTGTTTACTAAATGCCAAGCACCATTCTTAAGACTCTACACTTATTAACTCATTTATCCTCATCACAGTCTATTGTCTTAGTCCATTTTTTGTTGCTATAACAGAATACCACAGACTGAGTAATTTATAAAGAAAAAACTTCTTGTAGTTCTGGAGGCTGGGAAGTCCAAGGCGGAGGGGCTGCATCTGGTGAGGGTCTTGTTAAGATGGTGGAGGACATCATATGGTGAGAACAAGAGTATGCATGTCCAGCTCAGGTCTTTCTCCTCTTCTTGTAAAGCCACCAGTCCCATTGTGGAGTCTGTACCCTGATGATCTTATCTAATCATTAATCCCTGCCAAGGACCCTACCTACAAATTCCATCAACATATGAATTTGGGGATTAAGTTTCTAACATATAAAATTAGGGGGGCATATTCAAACCATAGCAACTATGATATGAGTAAGTACTATTATTAGTCTAATTTTACAGATAAGAAATCTGTGATACAGAGAATTTAAGTAAACATACCTAAGGTTAATTAGCTAGTATGGGGCAGGCCTGGAATTTGAACCTAAGCAATCTAGCTCTTAACCACTGTCCTGCTCTGCCACAATGCAACCTTCCTCTCTTAGCACACTCTTAGGTGCTCCAGAAATGCTTTAATAGTAAGACATCAGTAAATGTTAGTATACTACGAAGTATGGTGACAGCATGACCTGGTCTAGCGAAAAAAATATGAACTTTGGATCAGACAACTGATGGCAGCTTTGTGACCTTTGGCAAGGTATTTTGATTTTTAGGGTCTTCAAAAAATCAAATTTTTCAGATTTTTAAAGATTTCCTCATCTGTAAAATAAAGAAAAACATTCGATAGTACTTCTTTGTAGGGTTTTTGTGTTATTAAGTGAAACAAAAGATGTGAAATACCTGTGAATTTCATTCTTTTAACACAAATTATCTCATGTCTCCTCTTGACACCCCTGTGATGGAGGCAGTGGAGGTATTGTGCCCACTGCACAGATGAGGAAATAAGTTCATTAAGGATAAGGCACATTCTCAGTATTGGCTCTCATGAAAGTGGGTGTGGAAGAGTGAGAGTGGGGCCTTGTCTTCTCATTCCCAATGAAATGTGCTTCCCATTAGACATATGCTAAGGATGGGACTGAAATAAAGTTATAACCAGGATAGAATTTCTCTCCCCACCCAATTCATTATTAAAATTTTTTGGTACATTTCTAAGCCAGTTTTATAGTTTAGGAAGTCCTGTAAAAAGTCATCTTTATTTTTGGAGTTAGATGATCTTTTAAGAGTTATTCTAAAATAGATGAGCTAATGTAACATACAGTACACATACATTACTGTAGAGCAGTATGATGAACTTGTAAAGGAATATATTGGATTTTTACAAATCCTAAGCGATCTTCGTTTGTTCTGGGTGATTTGCTTCTCTTTTTCCTAAAAGTAGAAGGCAAAACCTATTCTAAATTGGAATTTTATCCCCTAACTTCAGTGGTAGGGGGTTTCAAGGAGTATAGGTTACAGACTAAAAACCTTATCTGAAAATCGAGATGGAAGGAGATCCGCATAGAAGAAAGTGAATAAACTACAAAAGAAAAAAGGGCTAGAAATGGTATTATACGTAAGAACAAAAATCCACACATTAGAGGATATAGCAGTGATCCATGTTATTTTCTTAGGCACTTAATTAATTTATTGGCCTAGAAATTTGAGAGAAGTAAACTTGCTATGTACTGTAATTTTGCTCAGTCAAATTTCTGAATATTTACCCAGGTCTCATTAATGCTTTATATAAATGTATGTATAGCGAATTCCCTTAGTTGTTCATAAAATGTATCTGTGTATATACGTGATTCCCTTTTTGTCTTTGTCCACCATTTTTCAAAAAAGATTAAAGAGAAGTAAATACTAGAGAAAAAAAAACTGTCGGTTAATTATATGTATACTTAAGTTTTTTAGAGTGAATAAATATCACCTTGAATCATCTGATGGAAAAGTTAAGTTAAATAAGATGCTATTGTGCTAGTGATGAAAATAGCGGTTTATAAATAAGCCCGAAGAGTTTAGTGAAATGGAAGAGGTAGTACCTGGGAGTTGGGAAACCTGGGGTCTTGGCCAAGCACCAAGCTCTGTAACTCCATGTAAATCACTTAGTCTGCTCCCTGGTTTCTTCTACCTGTAATATAGGGGATTCGACTGAATGAACTCAGAGGTCTTTCAGAAACTTCCCAAATGCTAATGTATTCTATAACATTTTGAATGAACAAGAAAAAATTTATTTGGTACAAGCACAAACATTCTATTAAGAAACTGATATATACAAAATTACAACAGTATTTACTTTTTTGTTTGCACTAAATCAGGTCAAATTCAAAACTCCAGGTTGAATTTGTTTTTATCCAAATGTTAATTCATGCTTCTTCTCACAAAGTGCAAATAGATCTTTAACTCTAGCCATTAAAATTTAGTCATATTTTTAGGTGCAGGATATCCTCAGGTTTACCAGGTTCCTTCAAAGTTTACATATTAGAGAAGTTAATGGCTAAGTTAAACCTCTCTGGGGCATTCAGAGTATAGAATGTAAGAATGTAATCCCTGCCTTAGCCTCATGAGTAGCTGAGATTATAGGCGCCCACCACAACGCCCAGCTAACTTTTGTATTTTTTTTAGTAGAGACGGGGTTTCACCATGTTGGCCAGGCTGGTCTTGAACTCCTGATCTCAGGTGATCCACATGAGAGTTGAAACAGATGGTGGTAGTGGGCTGCAAATTAGGCAATATTAAAGTACAGCCATTTTTCCACTGTACAAATATACATGGTAGAAATTTTTTAGAAAAGCATGAAGAAGCAAAAAGTCATCTATAATCTCATTACTGAAAGAAATTGTTAACATTTGGATTAATATCTCACCAGGCGTGGTGGCTCATACCTGTAATCCCACCATGTTGAGAGGCCAAGGTGGACAATCACTTGAGGTCAGAAGTCCAAGACCAGCCTGGCCAACATGATGAAACCTCGTCTCTACTAAAAATACAAATATCATTTGGGCATGGTGGCAGGCACCTGTAATCCCAGCTACTTGGGAGGCTGAGGTGGCAGAATCAATTGAACCTGGGAGACGGAGGTTGCAGTGAGCCGAGATCACACCACTGCACTCCAGCCTGGGCAACAGAGCAAGACCCTGTCTCAAAAAAAAGATTGGCCGGGTTTGGTGGTTCACCCCTATAATCCTAGCACTTTGGGAGGCCAAGGTGGGTGGATCACCTGAGGTCGGGAGTTTGAGACCAGACTGACCAACATAGAGAAACCTTATCTCTACTAAAAATGCAAAATTAGCTGGGTGTGGTGGCACATGCCTGTAATTCCAGCTACTAGGGAGGCTGAGGCAGGAGAATTGCTTGAACCCGGGAGGCAGAGGTTGTGGTGAGCTGAGATCATGCCATTGCACTCCATCCTGGGCAGCAAGAGCGAAACTCCATCTCAAAAAACAAAAAAACAAAAAACAAAAAAAAACACATATATATATGTATATGTATTCTCACACACACATATATATATTTGGATCAGTGTATTTTAGAATGCATATATATGTATAATAATTGCTCTTATTTGTCATAGTTTGATATCTTTAATAATATATCCATGTTTTCCATGTCATTAAATTATCACAGTATACCTTCTAATATGGTATGAGCCTGACAACAGTATAGTTCCAATTCCTCCTTTTCATCTATGTGTGATTGTGGTCATACAAGTTACTTTTGCATATATTGGAAACCCCATGATTCATTGTTTTTGTCTTTACTTTGGACCATCCGTTGTCTCTTTTATTTGCCTTCATTTTTTGCCATTTCCAGAGCCCTTCATTTCTTGGTGCAGGTCTAAGTTTCTGTTTACTATCATATTCCTACTGTCTGAAGAACTTTGAACATTTTATGTATTCTAGGTCTGCTGAGGATGAATTCTCTTAGCTTTTGTTTATCTTAAAAAGTCTTTATTACTCCTTGAATTTTTTAAAGGTATTTTCATTTGGTGTATAATTCTTATTCGACAGTCAGTATTTAAAGATGTCACTTCTTTTTTTCTGGATGGCATAATTTCTCATGAGGAGTCCATTCTACTTGTTATCTTTGTTCTCTGTGTGAGGTGTGTCTTTTCTCCTCGGGCCACCATCAAGATTTTCCCTTTATATTTCATTTTTGGCAATTTGACTGTTGTGTCTAGTTGGAGAGTTTGTTTATTGTTTATCTTGCTTGGTGTCTCCTGAGCTTCCTGGGTTTGTATTTTTCTGCCTTTCATTATTCCAAGAAAATTCTTGACCATTCATTACCTCTTCAAATTTGTCTTCTGTCTCATTCTGTCTCTTCTTATACAGCTCTCATTAGCTGTTTTGTATCATCCCACAATTCTTGGAGGCTCTGTACTTTCTTTTTCACTCCTTTTTCTCCTTCATGTTTTTATTTTAAATAACTTAAATTGACATATCTTTGAGTTCAGTGGATCTTGCCTCAACTGTGTGAAGTCTACTGAGGAGCCCAAAAAAGGAATTCACTCTGATATTGCAATTTTTCCATTTGACTCTTTGCTAAAAATCCCATGTCTTTGCTGCAGTTCCCTATCTTTTCATGCATGTTGTTCCTACTAGATAGAACACTGGATATTGTGTGTAGAAGGGGAGAGATTGAGTTAAATAATATTTTGGCCTGGAACTGAGCATACTCATACTTTTTCTTCTGTGCTGCAAATGTGAGAGGTGGAGCCTGTTTAGGCAGGAGTTGAGCTGAGTTTACATTTTGTTTCAGGCTTCAGATTCCTCTAGTGGAATCTTGCCTTCTGCTTAGGGTGGAGGCTGGGGCATCAGAGAACTTTGCTTAGTGTTAGTGCTCCACCCTCTGCTTTCTCTGCACACCTGCAGCACAGAGGAGGTCCCCCCACACTCCTGCCTTACCTCAGCAGTTGACTACTCTTGCTTGTTACTCTGTGCTAGGTTGGTGCTAGGAGTCAGGGGTCTTTCATGTAGGCTCAGACTCAGTCTTTAGGGTGTGTGCCTGGGTTCAAGGCTGGGTCTTTCTCCACATTCCTGCCCTTTCCACCACAGCAGCCAAACTGTGTCCTAATGTATGGTTACAGATTTGAAGGCTCTTTATATAAACTGCCAAATTGCATTCTAGCAAGAATGTACAAATTTACATTTCACCAGCAGCAAACGAGGGTTCTCTTAGGCAGGACTTCTAGCTCTAACATCACTGAGTTTCTTTGATATGTTGGGATTGCATAATTCTGTTGCTTGCTTAGGCAGTGGAAATGCAACACATAGCCTTACTCATAGTAGGGCATATGCATTTTTATTGGTTAGCTGAGGAATCAAAATACGAGTAGTCCATTGTGTGGCCCTGAGGTACCACTTTCATTTTGATTTGTTTGTACTTCACAGGCACATCCACGATGTGACTCAGGAATAAAAGGTGTTTGCATTTTATTGGCAGCTGCATTTGACAGAGATGAGAAGCTAGGGTTTTTAAACAGAGGTCTTCGGAACCCTGCCTGAAAATACCACAGCCTGAGGGTCTGGAAGCCCGAATTCTAATCCCGATTCTGCCTCTAATTAGCTGTTTCTTAATCTGCACATTACCAGTTCTGTGCCTCTCTTTATCCCATGGGGTTAATGATATTTATCCTATTTCAGTGGATTGTTGTGAGGGTAAAATGAAATTATAACACTGTTTAAGTGCTGTAGAATATAAAGTATTTCTCTAGGAAGGGCCGGAGAGGTGGAGAAAATGTGAGAATTAGAAACTCAAGGCACCTTTTTGTCATCTCCACATCCACAGTATGAGAGAGTGCGTAAATATGGAATAGAGTGAAATTAGAAATAGATTTCTTCCTCTCACTAAACTTAGCCTGTTCGTGTAAAGTTTAAGTAAGTCTTTCTCAACCAGTGAGGTCACAGTTTTAAAAGGAAATGGCATGCCAGCCCTTACGCACACTGGGAAGTGATGAGGGCTTCATGTCACATCCCACTTGGGGCTCAGTGAGCTCTCCTATTGGTCGGTGTTTCCTTTATTCCCAATCTGACCCTCCACCTGCCGTCTCAGCCCTAGAACTCATCCACTGTGCCGCTTGGGTCACTAGAGCAACACACACTTGTACTCAGAAAACAGAGAAAAGCAAGCAGATCTCAAAGTCGTCATGAAATTTATTTCCTTCTGCCAGCTTTCACTCACAGCAGATAGTCCTCCACACCAAAAAAGACCACAGAGTACACAATGGCACAGCCTATAGTTTCAGTTCCTCTTTTGTAACCTGTTATACACAGTTGAAAGCTGTGCAGCTGCAAGCTGGTAGGCCTAGAGCAGGGGTCAGCAAACCACTGCCTACAGGCCAAATCCAGCCCACTGCCTGTTTTCGTAAGTAAAGTTTTAGGAACACAACCGCTCCCATTTCTTTACATATTGCATGTGCCTGTGGCTGCTTTTATGCCACAATGGCAGAGTTCAGTAGATACAAGAGACTGTATGGCCTGCAAAACAGAATATATTTGCCATCTGGCCCTTTGCAGAAAAAGTTTACCTACCCCCTGGGGAACAGCAATATTAGTCTGTTTCCTTTCCACCAGCATTACTAAGAGAAATTTGTTTTCCTCGGATCTCTTTCTTCTTTCATTTAAGATTTATATTTTAGCATCTAAGAATAGTGAGCAAAGAGAACGTGCAACCTTTCCATCTGTGGAAAGGTTGTAAACCTAACCCTAACCCTACAACCATTAAAAGCATTTAACTAGAAAAGTTTATGTAAAATACAGGGAGAAAAGGACATGTTAACTCCCCATGAGGACTCAATCAGTCAAATCCAGGCTGTGGAAGAGTCTACACAATAAATTACCCAGTTTCTTCCATAAATAAATAAACGCAGCGGGGAAAAAGGTGGGATAGAGGAGCTGTGGAGATTAAGAAAGACTTAAAGGACTTTCAACCTAGTGCAATATGTCGACCTTCCAACTTGAGCAGACTCATGGACATAGCTGGAGATAATGGGAGGATTTGAACATGGAGGCGGTCTTGAGTGCCATAAAGGAATTATCTTTACTTTCTTCATTATAATGGTATTGTAATTTTTTGAGATGTCCTTATCTGTTAGAGATAAATTGCAGTATTTATGGGTAAAATAACATGATGCCAAGATTTTTCTTTCTCCTCTTCCTAAACTCCTTCAGGATAAAAAAGGAAAAAAAAAAAAAAAAAAACGTAGGGAGCATAAAAGAAATAATATTGGCAAAAGGTTGGTGTTTACTGAACCAGGGCAAGGAACACTTGAAATTCATTATGGTTTTTTGCCCAAACTTTGTGTATGTTGGAATTTTTCATTATTGTGGTTTTTAAAATCATGCATTCAAAAGTTTAAGTGTTGAAGAGTTGAATCCTGGTTCTGCCAATTGTTTCTGCATGTGTAAAATGGGGATTGCAATTCAGATTATATACGATATTATGAGGATTGTGAGAATTAAATGAGATAGTAAAGAGTTTAGCACAGTCCCTGACATGTAGGAAGTGATCAATACTTGATAGTTACTATATTGTTTCTGTTATCAACTTATAAATCAATAATCCCTGTGAGCCTAGTTCATTTATGATGTAATTGATTCTTTGTGAACAACAGAACTTAAACTCATATTGCTGCTACACAAGAATAAGCCACGCATGGGGGTGCACACCTGTAGTTCCAGCTACTCTGGGAAGCTGAGGCAAGAGGATCATTTGAGCTCAGGAATTTGAGACCAGCCTAAGCAACATAGCGAGACTCTGTCACTTAAAAAGAAAAAAAATAAAATAAAACAAGAAATCAGGGAATTGTTTTCAATGTGTGCATATGTTTCCTTGACAGTCTGGAAACAATCATAGTGCCTGTAAGATGCTTGGAGAGAAGAATAACTATGGTAGCCTTCCACTGAAATCAAGGAGAACACAATTAGAATTTCAGATAACCCTAACAATCTGGCTATTCTTCAAATATTTGTCAGATAAGAATTACAGTTTTCATGAGACTGCTAGCAAATGCCTGTAAACACATTTAAGCACCACGGACATGGGAAGTCACGTGACTATGTATAGAAGTAACAGATTTTCCAGTTTGAGTTCCTATTGTCTCTCCTTGACAACCTGATGCTCCCAACGGAACCTGGGAAAGGCTCCAAGTCATATGACACTCCTTTAAATTCAGTCTGTACTGACTTAATTAGCCTGTTAGTCAACCACTCACTAGCCAGTATGTGTCACTCACATTTATAGAAAAATACATTGACTTAAAAATGCAGGCTTTTTGAGCAAAAAAACACAAATTCTCACCTCAACCATCAGTCACCTCAAGTGACCGAAATAAATTAACTTGGACCCTGCCTCACAGATTCCCTTACAATTCATCCTTTTTAAAGTTGCCTTCTGAAGAAAATTCCTGTCAGAAGTGTTAGGAAGCACACTGTTCATAAAGGATGTGTAGAAAAGAAGAGGGGAAAACGGGGATATGTTGGGGAAAGTTTAGAAGGGAACATTTTGTTGAAACCAAAAATATCAAATCTGTACTTTTTTTTCCTCTTCTTCTCAGAATGACATCACTCCTTTACATGTTGCATCAAAAAGAGGAAATGCAAATATGGTAAAACTACTGCTCGATCGAGGAGCTAAAATCGATGCCAAAACCAGGGTAAGTGTGCAACTTATGTACCTGCTTCTACTTATATTCAGGAAGTAGGAACACTTTTCCTAATACCTTCGCACTGATACAACATGAGCTTTATTTTTTGTTCTATTTGTTATAGTCTCTTGGAAAATGATTGCTACTTTTATTCTTTTTAAAATGGGATGGCCATCCATCTATATTTGTAAATACTTAATTCACAGTTAAATGGTACCTGGCTTTAAAAGGTCTAGAGTTTTTGTTGCATTTAATTTTCAAGATACTGTAAGCTAAGATATTTGGTCAGTTTGATACTAAAACTGCAAGTTATTCTATTTAAAAACAAATCTGTCTACCCTTGTGCACTGCTGGTAGAAATGTAAAATGATGTGACTGCTATGGAAAACAGTGTGGAGCTTCCTCAAAAAAAATTAAAAATAGAGCTACCATATGATCCAGCAATCTCACTTCTGGGTATATGTCCAAAATAATTGAAAGCAGGATCTCAAAATATTTGCATAACCACATTCATACAGCAATAGGCAAGAGGTAAAAGCAGCCCAAATGTTCACGGACAGATGAATGAATTTTAAAATGTGGTATATACATACAATGGAATATTATTCAGCCCTTAAAAAAGAAGGAAATCTTGTTGCATGATACAGCACTGATGAACCTTGAGGACATTATGCTGAGTGAAATATGCCAGTCACAAAAGGACAAATACTGTATGATTCCACTTATGGGAGACACCTAGAGTAGTGAAAATCATGGAAAAAAAGTAGTATGGTGGTTGGCAGGGACTAGGGGTAGAGGAAATAGTTATTTGATAGGTATAGAGTTTTAGTTTTGCAAGATGAAAAAGTTCTAGAGATCTGTTACACAACAATGTGAATGTGGTTAACACTGAAGCGTCCATTTATGGATTGTGAGGGTAAATTTTATGTTGTAGGTATTTTACCACAATTAATAAATTTTTAAAGGCTGGGCCCAGTGGCTTACAGCTATAATCCCAGCACTTGCAGAGGCCAAGGCAGGAGGATCACTTGAGTCCAGGAGTTTGGGACCAGCCTGGGCAGCACAGCAAAACCTTCATCTCTACCAATAAAAGAGAACAAAATTAACTGGTAGTGGTGGCATGCACCTATAGTCTTGGCAATACAACAGGCTGAGGCAGGAGGATCGCTTGAGCCCAGGAGTTCAAGGCTACAGTAGGCTTTCATCACACCTCAGCAACAAAATGAGACCCTGTCTCTAAAACAAAACAAAATGACATTTTTTTAAATTAAAAAATTATAAAAACCCACAAATATGTTGAATCTGGGTGTTTATGGCATGTTGCTTATTTGGTGTGATGCATTGTGGTTAGGGGAAAGAACCGAGACTTATAATCTGATTTGAATCCAAATTCTAAACTTAGCTAGCTGACTTAGCTAGGCTATTTAACTTTACTGATTGTACTTTCTCTATCTGAAAATAAAGAAAACTAATGGCCACCTTGTAGGGTTGTTGCGACGATCAAGATAATGTTTGCAAACTGTGCTGGCATAAAGTAGGCCAGAAATAAATTCTAGCCACTGCTAGTATATCTCAGAGCTCCAGTTAGTATTAAACTTCTAGACATAGGTTTTCTTATTCAGTATTTCTTGTGCAGGAAGCAATCTAATCAAAAGATGGTCTCAGCACAAACATCCATCTATCGAAGGGTTTTAAGTAGTTTTCTTGTAACTGCAACTCCTGCAATCCTGTGCTTCCCTCTTCTAAAAATTCTGATTCCATGTTCCTAAAACTGGCCTGGTAACCTCAGCTTAATTTCTGTAGTGCTTTGATTTACTACTTCATTTTTTATTCCTCGCATTTATTTACTCAACCAATAAATGATCGTTGAGTGTCTACTGTGGGCCAGACATAGCAGATGACAGAGCAAGACACAACTTCCCCTGCCCTTATGAAACAAAAGGTCTAGTTTGTATTCTGTACTTTGACCCTAAGACAGCCCAGTCATAGGCAGGAGACCCAGACTTCTTTTTTTTTTGATTACTATTGAACCTGGAAACCATCTATGTACCTTAAAAGAAACAAACTTTCTAAATAGGAAAAGGGAAGAAAGAGGGAAGCCTACCCCTAAATGACTGTCTTACTGGGGAGGTAAATTGAATATAGGTTTGATTGAACTGATTATTCATCATTCCAATAAGAAGCAATTATCAGTATGTAAAGAATGCTAGAAACATTGCTTTAAATGGCAGGGGTCTTCTGCTAAGCATAGGCTATTTAAAGAGTTGTAAAGAATAAAAAGTAGAGATGCATTGCGTCTGTTGCCTGATTATTACCTGGAGGAAAAGGAACATTTGTAAAGAGGAGGAATCTTGGCAAAGGGAAATGAGGGTTACCAAGACACGCAGAAAAGAGAAGTTTGAAGAGGTGCCCAGATATACAGATTTCAATTGGTATATGGATTGGAAATTACCTTATTTCTCTCTTTGTTGATATAGTCAATCTACAGAACAGCAAAATGATTTGTCGGTAATTTTTCATCATTTGTCAAACACTTACATGTTCTATTTGGTTCAATGGGAGGAGAAAAGGATACATAGGAAGTTCAGGCCCCATCTTTAGAGGGCATCGAGTGTCACAGGGAAAGGCCAGGAGAAAAACATACAAATTCCTCTGCATGCAACTATCAAAGATAGGAAATCATCTACATAGGCAAAGTTTGGTGTGCAACTTGGTTTCTGTGCCACTTTGCCTCCCTGTACTGAAGGGCTGTCTTATTTTCGACAAAAATATAGATTCCTTTGTACCTCCCATTCAGTTTTGACTCGGATTTACATTCCTCCTGAATTATGTGAAGGAAAGACACGGAGAATGAGAGGACAGAAAAGCCTGACATTCTTCTGCAGTTGTCCTGAATGGAATGGGTTGGGGGAAGGGTGTCATTTCGGCACAGACTGAATTTTTGGCAGACTAAATCGGAGAAATTATAGTATATACCCGAAATATGTAAACTGTTTGTGTTCTCTTCATCAAAGTGTCCCTTCCCTCCTGCTGAGATGACGAAGTAGTGATTGGGTGTGTGGGTGAAAGGGAAGGAGCTGGCTAAAATGCCAGAAAGCCATGGGGGCAAGCCTAAAAATAGAAAGGAGAATTTGTCACAAAAGAAACAAGTTCTAACTACCCAATCCAGTAGCCCCTGAGAAAATAGATACCGTTATCTACCCATCTGCCTGCCACTGCGTACTTCCTATTGTGGCAACCTTGCTTGCATTCAGTAAATCTGACCTGGTATACACACTTATCCCCCATGTTTTAGAGGCAGGAAAGCATCACTGGATTTCACCTCAGAGGCCAGCACTGTAAGGGACCTTGTTCCTATTGCTCTGTGCCCTGCCTAGGTGCTCACAGAATAGAGGATTCACTTTAAAAGAAGATCCTTAGAGCTCTTTCATTCAAGGATATAAACTGGAATTGTGTTCAGGGTAATTTAGGTAGGATCAGAGCAAGATATTACCAGCTGGAAAGGCAGATGAGTGAATTTAATTTCACCCTAGTGCCTGATCTCTAAGCTTAAGTGTGACTAGCAAGTAGTGAAATTGTGACCTGAGAAAAGTTCACCCTCCTGAGTCATAGTTTTCCAGCCAGTACAGACAGAAAGTTGTTCCTGACCATCTCACTCTCTCAGCTGGAAGGGCACTGGAAATGGTAACCTTAAGAATAATTAGTTACTGTAAAATTTAGGATGATTGCACATGAATCTTCTTGGAGGTGTTTAGCTAGGATCTGATGAATTACAGACCCTTCAGGTTTCTCTTTTTTTTTTTCCTAGACGGAGTCTCACTCTGTCGGTTGCCCAGGCTGGAGCACAGTGGCGCAATCTCGGCTCACTGCAACCTCCGCCTCCTGGGTTCAAGCGATTCTCTTGCCTCAGCCTCCCGAGTAGCTGGGACTACAGGCGCCCACCACCATGCCCGGCTAATTTTTGTATTTTTAGTAGAGAGGGGATTTCACCATGTTAACCAGGGTGGTCTTGATCTCCTGACCTCGTGATTTGCCCGCCTCGGCCTCCCAAAATGCTGGGATTACAGGCGTGAGCCACTGCGCCCGGCCCCCAGGTCCTTCAGGTTTCTGTTTAGCTCATTTCAGGAAAGTCTTTCCCATTTTCCCAGCCCCATAATGCTAATTAATATCAACTGGCTTGTTAACTC
This sequence comes from Papio anubis, assembly GCF_008728515.1. NCBI lineage: Eukaryota > Metazoa > Chordata > Mammalia > Primates > Cercopithecidae > Papio > Papio anubis. The sequence continues at coordinate 56,408,598 of NC_044986.1, read as the reverse complement.
ACGTTCCTGTTGATTGCCAAGAGTAAGTATATAGAGGATCTCTGTCATCGTGGTGGGACATGTGCTGGGATAGAAACACCTATCAAGGCATAGTTGTCAATCTGGTCTATATGCAGATTTCTAATTTTAAAATGATTTATGTAGTTCATTTTTCCGACAAGATCACAATGGCTTCGTTTCTTTGTAGACTAAAATGTTTTGCTAAGAATGGCCTCCTATTTCTTTCCACTGAATTCTTCCCCTCTTTAAACTAGCATGATTATTTGGTACATGTTGAAGGAAGATACTTTGCAATGGTTGGTCTCTTGTCATTTTTAGTTTGCTCTGCATCAATTCACAGACCAATCAGAGACTTAATATAGACCCGAAATCAGAACCATTTTGAGACTTGAGTTCTCTGTCTCTTCTTACTGACTCCTCTTCATCTAATAATAAAAGCAGTTATACTTGTATTTAGTGCTTCAGAGAAGATGCAGAATCCCCGGTAGTGTTGGTAATAACAATGCTCTGATTGCCAGAATGTTACTCTAACTGTGCCCCTCCCAACTTCTAGCCTTCCTAGCAGGTTGCCACTGCCTGCATCCTCAGAGAATCCTATTACCACAGCATTACTTGCAAAGCTACACCTTAACTCTAAGATGCGCATGGTCATCTTAGTGTCTGTCACACTTAGCATACTTAGCAAACTTCCGGGTGCATATTAAATGCCTAATAAGATATACTTCTTAACGTTACATTTGTCAAAACATCTTAATTTACTTGACTTTATACTGGTCCTATGGTAATGTAATTTTTCTGCTAAAGTTAATGGCATCCAGTTTATGTACAAGAATAAAGAAGTATTTATGCTCAGGTAGATGAAGTGTTCAAGGCACTTCCAATCTGTCAATTGTTAAATTTTTACTGCCTGGGAAGGTGTCAGGGGACACTTGGATGTACTATAATATCAGCCCATGCTTTCCCAGAAATGTAACTGGTTTTGTTTCTCAGGTTAAATACTAAGAAAAAAAATAATTATTGATACTGACTTTTGCTTTTGATTATATTTCCAGGAATGTGATTGTCCAAAGTTAAAAATAAATCCTTGAATAAAATATTAAATATTTCAAAGTCATAGAATACTCTCTCTGAAAAAGAAATTCTAAAACAATACTTCCTCCTTGAGTTCTAAAATAGATATGTTGACAAGAACATTAGAAATAGTGAAGAAGACCCTGGGATTCTATATTAGTTGAAACTAGCCTGAAAATGTTTCTTCATGTCATATAAAAATGTATCAATTTTTTCATTTTTGTCACAAAGATTACAAGTTAATTGAAAATATTTATTTAAATTTAAAAAAGGCCCAGTAATCATGAAATGTCACTAGCCTTCAAAACACGAGAGAATATCTTTGACGGAAAGAATGTTTTTACAGTTGCAAAGCATTCTGAGAACATGGAGGGAGCATCTTTTGTTCTATTTTTCTCCCTCTCCTAATGTTTATACACTACATTGTAAACCTCATTTCCCTTGCCAAATTAGAGATCTAAAAGTATTATGGCAAAAATCACAATTATTGTTGCACCAACCTAATAAATGTCATATGCCTCGTTCTGTTGAAGAGTCTATAAAATAGGCTCAGGACAGTTTTATTTTAGTTAATTGCTATGTAGTTCCAAGTGCTAATGGTCAGAATCTTGTCTGCTTTTTCTCCTACTTTGTCTTAATGTACGTTAGTAATGCTCACATCTAACTTTTTTTTTTAATAGCTCTTCATCAGTTAGGCACACAATTACTCTATAGCTGTCAACTATAACCATCTTTAATTACCCTCCTTCCTCAAAAGAAAGATAAAGATAAAATAAATTATTAGTGTTTTGTAAATTGTGAATATTAAATTGTTTCAAACATGTAACATCTTATAAGAAGCATATAAAAGCACCTTTTATGTTTGAAATCATTTATTTTATTTATTTATTTATTTATTTATTTATTTATTTATTTGAGACAGAGTCTTACTCTGTCACCCAGGCTGGAGTGTAGTGGCACAATCTTGGCTCACTGCAACCTCCGCCTCCTGGGTTCAAGTGATTTTCATGCCTCAGTCTCCTGAGTAGCTGGGATTACAGGCACACGCCACCTCGCCCAGCTTATTTTTGTATTTTTAGTAGAGATGGGGTTTCACCATATTGGCCCGGCTGGTCTTGAACTCTTGACCTCGTGATCCACCCTCCTCAGCCTCCCAAAGTTCTAGGATTACAGACACGAGCCACTGTGCCTGACCGAAATCATATTTTATAGTAGGTTATTCAATATCTACCAACTGGAAAGTCAAGAATTCTCTCATGTATTCATAGAATAAATATTCATAAGTTGTGCATGATAGAAACAAATACAAACTATCATGGCATAATATGCAGAGGTCACGTATCCTGTTTTTATTCAAATGTATGAGAGTTCTGGCATTAAGTTATGATGGAATAGCTTGCATTGGACTAAGCCTTCTGCTAAGAAAAATCATCAGCTCTGGACAAAACCAAGCTGCTGTAAGTTCCAAATTATTTATAACATATCATACAAAATACCCACTATGTAATTTTAAAATTACTAAACAAAGTCAACTGGAAAATGTAACCTACAGTCAAAAGAAAAGTTAGGTAGTAGAAACAAACCCACAGATGACTCCACTGTTGAAATTTGCTGAATTTAAAATAACTAAGGTAAATATGTTAAGCTATAGGGGAAACAAGTATAATGGGGGGAAAAGAACCAGAAGGAAATCCTAAGATTGAAAAACACAATATCAGAAATACTTTAAAAATCATTAGATAGGATAAATAGATTGAATACAGAGGAAGAAAAAAATTGGAGGACTTAAACACAAGTCATAAAAATCATCCACACTAAAGCACAGGAAGAAAAAAAGATTAAAAATCAAATACACAGCTACGTCAGTAACCTGTGGAATAATAACAAGTTGACTAAATCTGTACAATGTAGTCCAAGAGGCAAAGGAGAAAGAGAATGGGGCATAAAATAAGTTTATATTTACTTCCAAATTTGATCATAAACTGAAGGCCTCAAATCAAGGAAACTTAGCATACCCCAAAGAGGATAAATACAAAGAAAACCACACAGAGTCATATCACACAAAAAATCAAAAAGAAAAACATTTAAGTAGCCAGAGAAAAAGATATATCATGAATGGGAAAAACAATTATAAGAATGTTATCTGACTTCTCATCAGAAACACTGACAGTCAGAAAATGATGGGCCACCTTTAAAGTGCTGAATGAAAAATATCTAGCAATCTATTTATATAACTGATATAAATTCTAATAAAAAATATATTTATATCTACTAAAAATTATATTTATGTACTAAAAGCAAAACAAAGACTGTTTCATACAAGCAAAAGCTGACATAACTTGTTACCGTCAGGCCCATACTAACTAAAATACTGAAGAAATTTCTTCCGTCTAAGGGAAATGATACCAAAAAGAAAACTGGATGTACATAAAGGAAAGAAGAGCTAGAAGGAGTAAATATGTGGATACAATAAAATATTATTCTTCTTAAGTTCTTTAAAAGTCAATTGTTGAAGCAAAAATATCAATCTATTGTGAGGGCTATAATATATAATAGTAGGTAGAAATAAAATATATAGCACAAAAGATACAACTAATAGTATAAATAGAATTATAATATTGCAGAATTCTCATTATACATAAAGTGGTATAATATTAAGTCAGTATATAATATATGTAATATTAATATTACTTTATAATATATTTATATAATGAATACTATGTATTATATATACTATATAATATAGTATATTATGTTATAGTATACTATATTATGCTATGTTATACTGTATTATATATGCTGTATATAATATATATTGACTTTTGCTTTTGATTGTATATAGTATATATATTATATACTATGTATGTATTTTGATTATATACATAGTATATATACTATATTATATACTATGTATGTATTTTGATTATAAACATAGTATATATTATATAGTATGTTATATATTACATATTGTTATACTATATTATACTATAATTTATTATCCTATAATTTACTATATTATATATACTATATAATATAATATACTATATATACATAGTACATATATTACATATATAATACTATATATTACCACATATATATAATATATACTATATATTACAATAAATACTGTTTAGATATATACTATATCCTCTATATTATATATAATATGTACCATATATACTCCATATCATATATAATATTATATATAATATATACTATATATACTCTATATTATATATAATATTATATATAATATACAATTATTACATTATAGGAATTACAATTTGTAATATTATAATATTCACACTAGTAAGTTAAAGATACACATTTTAATTTATAAAACAACTCTCCCCCCCAAAAAATATTTAGCTAAAAAAATCAGAAGATAGCCAATGATATAGATGATATTTCAATGATTAGAATACTAAATAATTCTCAACCCAAAAGGAGACAAGCAAGGAGGGACAATAAACACAAAGAACAGAGTGGAAAACTACAATACTAATAACATAAGGGTGTGTTCTAGTCACAGAATGAAGGCTGTAGTTTTCCAAGTAGAGAGGACATAAGAGGATTTTACCTTATTTTCATTTAAACATATAGATGGTATAACAGTAGAACAAGGAAGCTAATTAATATATTTTTCCTCCTATATATAAATGGCAGACATGAACTCTTGATCTTAAATAGAACATTGACTGCTTATATTTTTTGAAGAGGTTGCTTGGCATAGTAGAAGAAACCCAGTCCTTCAAAGGGAGGCAATCATGAATGTAAATCCTAATTCTATCGGTTTACTCTATGTACTTGCCATGTGACCTTGAGTAGTAGGTACACAAATCCCCTGGAGCAGTTTTCTCGTCTATAAATGTAACTACTGATACTTTTCTCATAGAATTGCTGTAAAGATTAAATAAGATCACAATTATAATAAGCCTATAACATAGAGGACATTCAAAAAATTTTATTTCACCTCTTAGGCTATCTCGATAACTGCCTAACACACACACAAAAAAATGAGGACACAGTCCAAATTTTTGGTGAAAATGCCAATATGAAATAGCTTTGCTGGCCAGGTGTGGTGGCTCATGCCTGTAATCCTAGCACGTTGGGAGGCTGACGTGAGAGGATTGCTTGAGGCCAGGAGTTTGAGACCAGCCTGGCCAACTGGGTGAAACCCCATCTCTACAAAAAATGTAAAAATAACTGGAAGTGGTGGGGCATGCCTGTAATCCCAGCCATTTGGGAAGCTGATGCACGAGAGTTGCTTGAACCCAGGAGGCAGAGGTGACAGTGAGCTGAGATTGTGCCATTAGGCTCCAGCCTGGGTGACAGCGAGATTTTGTCTCAAACAGAAAAAAAAAAAAAAGGAAGAAAAGAGCTTAGTTATTAGACTGTAAGTGATGCCATTTAGTTTATCTTTCAGTGTCATCATAGCTCTCTTCTCCTGAAGGACTCTCTACATTTTTTTCATTGTTTTCAGTTTTTAATTCAAGGTTATATCTTGTTCTACAGCCATGATCTATCTGCAGAGTTCTCTCTGCTTGAATTCCTTTCCCTTCTCTGGAGTGAGGGGTTTGTATTTATTTATTTATTTTGCTTGTGAAAAAGAAAAGAAGGAAAGAGTATCCTAAAGGATACTACTCAAAATAAATATGTCTCTTCTTGAAAATATTTCCCAAACCACGCATTTGTGTCACTCCAGTGACACTGAGCAAATTTGACCTGCTAAAGACACATTCTGGTTTCATAGTCCTAGGTGCGATGCCTTAATATCCTGCTTCATGCTTTTCAGAAAAATCAGACCTGAAAGTCTTTTGACCTTCGTGTGTGCAAGGTTTTGCTCTTAGGCTAACATGAGAGCATTCCGTTCAGCCAGTAACGTGCAGTTCCCCTCCTCACTAATAAGATTACTGTCACTAAAACGAAATATGAGATCTCGACTAGCCAGTTTGTGTTGCTTTAGAATTCTGCCCAAGGGAAACTTGTTTGTTATGTGAGTGCTTTAAAAATCAAGGGAATTGGAAAATATTGCTAACCCCATGCAATCTCATTTCCCTTCCGTAATGTTACTATGGCAACTCAGCATCCCTCTCCTTCTCTCTAGTCCAACTGCATATGTTGCCTTTCTTGAGGCAACCCCCTCTCAATCCCTCAAAATTGCCTTTGTCTAGCATTTTTCAACTGGAGATCAACACTATTCTATGCAGTTGAAAAACTGCTTTTTGGTCTACAGCTCATTCTAAGTTACTTTGTTCATTAATTATACATTTCTAGGAGTTGGAAGCAAGTAAGAATCCTTATTCTGCATCGAAAAAAAGCGTGGCTCTAATTTTAGGGAAAGGAATATGCCAGTTCTGTGCTGCATTGCAAAGCACAGTATCAACCATAGTTCTTTTGTTACGCTTATTAGTATTCCGAGTAGAAAAAGGGAATCTTATTTAGAGCAAATTTTGAAAGCTAAGAGACTTAGTCACATCCTTAAATCCCAATTTACAAGTCACTTATTCTATTAAGAATTTTACTTTTCTGCAAAAATAAGGTATTTTAATAGTGCTACTGAAGTAGCCAAAATGAGTCTACTCTTAAAAAGGATAACAAGGAAAAGAATTTTAAACAACTTACTAGAAAATATTTTTTAACTCGCCTGAAAACACATTCATTCACTCACTCCATTCATTCATTTACGCAGTAATTTTTATTAGGCAACTTTCATGGACATAGTACTAAGTTACCTCCTCTGTGAGATTCATTTATCCCTTAAGCTGGTAGCTTTGTCCTCAGAGATAAACTAGTGTTAAATAAAAAAATTATTCATGATACTTGTAAGAAAACAGTAAAGCTGACTTTATCCAAAGGGGGCACTACAAACAAATTTTATAGTGGTAAAGAGATCTAGCTCAACTCTGAATACAGCAAGGAAGGGTGGGAATTTATAGCCAAGGAGTAAGGTGTGAGGTCAGTAAATAGAAAATTACAAGGAGGAAATGTCAAAGGTAGGGGCAATTCTGGCTAAACTGGCTTGACAAGATTATTGCCAAAGGCAAGTCAGATTAATAAGAGAGGCAGGGTGGGAAATAAGGAATTTGATCTAATAGTAAGGGTTGGGATTTTCATTAAACTGACCCAGTAGGAGGCTTGCTGAAACTGAACTAAGCAGACACTAACACATGGAAGGCCAAAAGTCAGGGTCTAGATGAGAAGAGAATTCAGAGAAGCTTGACGAGAGTTAAGTCAAGGAAGAGGATCTTTGTCACGAGAAATGTTCATGCATGCCCACAGGTAAAGAAAATACTAGGTAAAAAGTTACAGGTCCCCCAAAAGAGGTATAGAAAATAAGGAGTCTGGAAGGTAGAAAGATTCCATTTAATTTGTGAAAAGGTTTCAAAGAAATGCTCTGCTCTAAGATAGTAAGGATCCTGTAGGAAGTGGGAAGGGAACTCTCAGGTACATGAAGTGGCGTGGGCAAGACAGTAAAACAAGAAAAGCAGGGACTCTTACCAGAAGCTGCAGAGAGTTTGTTAATTGCAGTATAAGTTAAGGGAATCAGGAAAGGCCAAGTTGGACCAAGTATAGCAGGAACTGATTTTAGACGACTTAGAATGCTAACGAAGAATTTAGACTTGACTGAGGAGTAACTGTGAATGACAGTTACTGAAGATCATTTTGAACAGAATGGCATCCTAAATCAGAACCGCGTGTCAGGAAAGTGAGCGATAGGCCACACCAGCTTCAAAGTCAAAGAAATTAGTTCAAAATTTATTTTTTTAACCAAAAAGTAGGAGTGAAGTAGAACCAATGCCTGCTAATTTTCCTCCTCTTTTTTTTTTTTTTTTTTTTTTAACTGAATTAAGTGTGAATCATTAAATGGCAGGTACTTTTCAGTCCCACTGTGGATCAGCTGGTCTTGCCCGTCTTCATGACTGCAAGAACTGTGATGCTAATTAAAGATCTTACATTCACCCTAGGCACTCGTTTTCCACTGACCTGTCAATGTCCCAGCAGCTGGGCCAGCACTGCCTGTGCAGCGGGGCAGTCGCATCGTTGACATCTTGTGCAGCTTCCTGATGAGGCATCCCTCCGGCCGCAATTTTGGCTACTCGAAGAGCTACACGCCTTTGAAAAGAGCCAGATTGAATTTGTAGACCATCCAAAGGAGACTGACACTTGAAGTCAGTGTTAAAAATACTACAAGGAAAACTACAGTTGAAAGAGTTGTGCTTCAGGTAGCTCTTCGCAGTTCAGCTAGAGCTGATGAGTTGTACCTTGGGGAAACAGCTGACTTTGTCATGGAAGCAAGGTGATTAAAGGAACAACGGCTAAAGAAGATAACACTTCACAGCTCTTCCACTGGTGAAATGTCACCTTTCCCTGCTGAGTCTTTAGACGCCACATGTTGTTAGTAAACAAACAGAGATCAGAGGTAGCAGCTTCTGAATGTAGCTAAGGGAAGGCTAAGAGTGGCTGCAAGTGTGAGCACAGGGACTTTGCCTTAGTAACCCCTCTGAAGACATGCCTTGATTGTCTTGTAGAGCCAGCACTCATAGTTCAAGCCTCATTCTAAATTTGGTGCCGGCAGCCTTGGATGAGTAATTTCACTTCTTTGAACCTTGGAGTCTCTATTTATCAAATAAATATACTCTTGTAAGACTAATCATGAGGATATAATAATATGCTGTCTTGGATTTGCTTCAAAATAATACAAGAAAAGGGTTTGACTTTTGGTCAGGATATAGACGAGTCTTGACTGAGCATGGGGTGACAATTGTTGAAGCTGAGTTAGGGACCCAGAGATTCGTTATAATATTCTGTCTGTTTTAATCTGCAATCTGTTTGAAATTTTTTATAATTAAAACTTTTCTTGAAAAGACAAAAATCAGGCCAGGCACAAAGGCTCACACCTGTAATCCCAGCACTTTGGGAGGCTGAGGCGGGTGGATCACCTGAGGTCAGGAGTTCAAGATCAGCCTGGCCAACATGGTGAAACCCAGTCTCTACTAAAAATACAAAAATTAGCCAGGCGTGGTGACAGGTGCCTGTAAGCCCAGCTACTCAGGAGGCTGAAACAGAAGAATCGCTTGAACCCAGAAGGCGGAGGTTGCAGTGAGCTGAGATCGCGCTATTGTACTCCACCCTGGGCGATAAAGAGAGACTCCATCTCAAAAAAAAAAAAAAAAAAAAAAAGGCAAAATCAACAAAAAATGTGTATCTGTAAGAAGAAACAGTGAAACAGTATACTTCACAATATTAAGGAGTTGATGGTTGAGATAGATTTTGCTCTTAGCCAAACACTTTGCATTCAGTATGTAGCATTTTGCTCTGTGGAAAATAATTTTCAAGGATGAATGAGTGCATTTTTCTGTGTGACCATAGTTTGAAATTATTGATGAAAAGAGTCAGACCCTGGTAAGATATTTGAATACATTTATTCTGAGCTAAATATGAGTGACTAATGGCCCGTGATGTAACCCTTCGGAGATCCTGAGAACCTGTGCCCAAGGTGGTTCAGGTACAGTTTGGTTGTATACATTTTAGGGAGACATGAGACATCAATCAATATATGCAAGATGTACATTGCTTCCATCTGGAAAGGCAGGATAATGGAAGCGGAGGATCTTCCAAGTCATCAATGGATTCAAAGATTTTTCGATTGAAAGAGTTACTCTGATTGAAAGAGTTATTATCAATACAAAGGAATATCTAGGTTATGATAAGGGGTTGTGGGGACCAAGGTTTTGTCATGCAGATGAAGCCTCCCAGGCTTCAGAGAGAATAGATTGTAAATGTTTCCTATTGTTTCCAGACTTACAGAGTCTGTTCTAGCAGTAATTCCAAAAAGGAGGAGGGCAGAATGAGGCATGCCTGGCTTCCCCTACCCATCATGACCTGAACTAGTTTTGCAGGTTAATTTTGGAATGCTCTTGGCTGAGAGGAGGGGTCCATTCAGATGGTTGGGGGGCCTTAGAATTTTATTTTTGGTTTACAGACATGTCTATGCATATTTTGTCATTTTTTACTTATTAGAATCTGCAGAAGAGAAAATGAAACAATTTTGACCTTTTAATTCATAAAAAACAATCACTGTACTGCAGTCTGTATGAAATTTTTTTGTGTGTAGGTGGTGGAAGGTGGATGTGATTTTTGTGTATTATTTCTCCATCATATGTTTTCAGGTTTTACATTATGAAGTAGACATTTGGACATTATTTTTTGCATGTTTCCAGATTTTCTTTTATTTTATTAGCAAAATGCTGTTTTCACTTGAAAGGCTGCTTTAGTTTATAAAAGCAAATGTTTTAAATCAACATAAAAGGCAGAAGATATAAACATGTTCCAAAGAATGTTCAAATTAGGCCATGTACTATTTGCAATTAAAATTTTATTTTTAAATAACGTTAATACTATTGAGATTTGGCTAGTAGTTTAGAAATAGGATTGTACCTTGTTGCTTATAAGTTAGAATAATTAGGCTTACTTTCAAGATCTGCTCACACAGTCCAGAAAGTTATATGAACATAATGAATCAAATTTTGTTGTATTTTTAAGTATGACTAAGTACCAGTCTCAGGGATCTTCAAGTTGAGGAACTCATAAACCAAGAACACTTGTGAAAACTTCTCCAGCAGGATTGGGACCACTTAGTTTTAAGTGAATAACTGTCTACTTCCTCAGCTTCCTGCAGAGTCTCCCTTCCCACCTATCCTTTAACACATATTCCCTCTGCCCTAGTACTAAGAAAAGCCTAGCTCTCTCACACACACATTGCCCAAGGGTGCAAAAACTCCTGAGGTGGTGGGGGCAAACAGAAGAATTCAAAATATTGGTGTTCTGCTGAGAACTGCATGATTCTAGTGATCTGATTAACCCCTTGCTGCCCACAAAAATCAAAGACCTAATAAAGTTGTCCTGTGATGGATCATTGAGAAGAATTTTGGGTGAAAGATCATGAAGTATGGAGGATCGGATGGATGAATTGACAGAAGTAGGCTTCAGAAGATGGGTAATAAAAAACTACGCTGAGCTAAAGGAGCATATTCTAAACCAATGCAAAGAAGCTAAGAACCTTGATAGAAGGTTAGAGGAATTGCTAGCTAGAATAACCAGCTGCAAGAGGAACATAAACGACCTGATGGAGCTGAAAAACACAGCATGAGAACTTCACGAAGCATATACAAGTATCAATAGCCAAATTGACCAAGCAGAAGAAAGGGTATCAGAGTTTGAAGACCACCTTGATGAAGTAAGGCATGCAGACAAGACTAGAGAAATAAGAATAAAAAGGAATGAACAAAGCCTCCAAGAAATATGGGACTTCATAAAAAGACTGAACCTATTATTGGAGTACAAGAAGAAGACAGGGAGAATGGAAACAAGCGGGAAAACACACTTCAGGATATTATCCAGGAGAACTTACCCAACCTAGCAAAATAGGCCAACATGCAAATTCAGGAAATACAGAGAACACCATAAGATGCTCCGTGAGAAGACCAACTCCGAGACACATAATATTCAGATTCTCCAAGGTCTAAATGAAGTAAAAACTGTTAAGGGCAGCTAGAGAGAAAGGCCAGGTCACCTACAAAGGGAAGCCCATCAGACTAACAGCAGACCTCTCAGCAGAAACTCTACAAGCCAAGAAATTGGGGGCCAGTATTCAACATTCATAAGGAAAAGAATTTTCAACCCAGAATTTCATATCTAGCTAAACTAAGCTTCTTAAGCGAAGGAGAAATAAAATCCTTTACAGACAAGCAAATGCTGAGGGATTTCATTACCACCAGGCCTGCCTTACAATAGCTCCTAAAGGAAGTACTAAACATGGAAAGGAAAAACCAGTACCAGCCACTGCAAAAACACACCAGAATATAAAGACCGATGAAACTATGAAGAAACAGAATCAACTAATGTACAAAATAACCAAATAGCAGCATGATAACAGGATCAAATTCACATATAACAATACCAACCTTAAATGTAAATGGGCTAAAGGCCACAATTAAAACACACAGACTGGCAAATTGGATAAAGAGTCAAGACTCATCAGTGTGCTATATTCAGGAGGCCCATCTCACACGCAAAGACACACATAGGCTCAAAATAAAGGGATGGAGGAATATTTACCAAGCAAATGGAAAGCAAAAAAATAGCAGGGGTTGCAATCCTAGTCTCTGACAAAACAGACTTTAAATCAACAAAGGTCCAAAAAGACAAAGAAAGGTATTACATAATGGTAAAGGGAACAATTCAAAAGAAGAGCTAACTATTCTATATATATATGCACCCAATAAAAGATCACCCAGATTCATAAAACATTTTCTTTGAGACCTATAAAGAGACTTAGACTCCCACACAATAATAGTGGGAGAATTTAACACCCCACTGTCAGTATTAGACAGATCCATGAGACAGAAAATTAACAAGGATAGTTAGGATTTGAATTCAGCTCTGGATAAAGTGGACTTAGTAGACGTCTAGAGAACTTTCTACCCCAAATCAACAGAGTACACATTCTTCTCAGTGCCACATGGCACTTACTCAAAAATCGATCATATGATTGGAAGTAAAACACTCCTCGGCAAATGCAAAAGAACTGAAATGATAACAAACAGTCTCTCAGACCACAGTGCAATGAAATTAGAACTCAGGATTAAGAAACTCACTGAAAACTACACAATTACATGGAAATTGAACAGCCAGCTCCTAAATGATTCCTGGGTAAACATTATGAAATTAAGGCAGAAATCAAGAAGTTCTTTGAAGCCAATGAGAACAGAGAGACAGTGTACCCGAATCTCTAGGATGCAGCTAAAGCAGTGCTAAGAGGGAATTTTATAGCACTAAATGCCCACATCAGAAAGCTTGAAAGATCTCAAATCGACACCCTAATATCACAATTAAAAGAGCCAGAAAGGCAAGAACAAATGAATCCAAAAGCTAGCAGAAGACAAGAAATAACTAAGAGAAGAGTTAAAGGAGATAGAGACTTGAAAAGCACTCCAAAAAATCAATGAACCTAGGAACTGTTTTTTTTTTTTTGAAAAAATGAACAATATAGATAGACTGCTAGCTAAACTAATGAAGAAAAGAGAGAAGACTCAAATAGACAATAAAAAATGACAAAGGAGATATCACCACTGACCCCACAGAAATACAAACTACTATCAGTGAATAAGATAAACAGTTTTATGGGAATAAACTGGAAAATCTAGAAAAAATGGATAAATTCCTGGACACATATACCCTCTCAAGATTAACCAGGAAGATGTCGAATCCCTGAATAGACCAATAACGAGTTCTGAAATTGAGGCAGTAATTAATAGCCTACCAACCAAAAAAAGCCCAGGATCCAGATGGATTTACAGCTGAATTCTACCAGAAATACAAAGAGGAGCTGGTACCGTACCATTCCTTCTGAAACTCTTCCAAACAATTAAAAAGGAAGGACTCCTCCCTAACTTATTTTATGAAGCTACTATCATCCTGATACCAAAACCAAGAAGAGACACAACAAAAAAAGAAAACTTCAGGCCAGTATCTCTGATGAACATTGATGAGAAAATCCTCGATAAAATACTGGCAAACCAAATCCAGCACATCAAAAAACGTATCTGCCACGAGGAAATCAGCTTCATCTCTGGGATGCAAGGCTGTTTCAACTTACGCAAATCAATAAACATAATCCATCACATAAACAGAACCAAAGACAAAAACCACATGATTATCTCAATAGATGCAGAAAAGGCCTTTGATAAAATTCAACATCCCTTCATGTTAAAAACTCTCAACAAACTAGGGATTGATGGAACATATCTCAAAATAATAAGAGCTATTTATGACAAACCCACAACTAATACCATATTGAATAGGCAAAAGCTGGAAGCATTCCCTTTGAAAACTGTTACAAGACAAGGATGTCCTGTCTCACCACTCCTATTCAACATAATATTGGAAGTTCAGACCAGAGCAATCAGTCAAGAGAAAGAAATAAATCATACTCAAATAGGAAGAGAGGAAGTCAAATTATCACTGTTTGCAGATGACATGATTTTATATTTAGAAAACTCCACCATTTCAGCCCAAAAACTCCTTAAACTGGTAAGTGCCAAATCATGAATAAACTCCCATTCACAATCACTGCAAAGAGAATAAAATACATAGGTATACAGCTAACAAGGGATGTGAAGAAACTCTGCAAGGAGAACTACAAACCACTGCTCAGGGATATAAGAGAGGATGCAAACAAATGAAGAGGATGCAAACAAATGAAGAAACATTCCATCTTCATGGATAGGAGGAATTAATATCATGAAAATGGCCATACTGCCCAAAGTAATATATCGATTCAATGCTATTCCCATCAAACTACCATTGACATTCTTCACAGAATTAGAAAATCTATTTTAAATTTCATATGGAATCAAAGAAGACCCCATATAGCCAAGAAAATCCTAAGCAAAAAGAACAAAAAGAACACGCTACTTCACTTCAAACTACACTACAAGGCTACGGTAACCAAAACAGCCTGGTACTGGTACCAAAACAGACATATAGACCAATGGAGCAGAACAGAGACCTCAGAAATCTGCAACCATCTGATCTTCAACAAACCTGACAAAAACAAGCAATGGGGAAAGGATCTCCAGTTCAGTAAATGGTGCTGGGAAAACTGGCTAGCCATATGCAGAAAACTGAAATTGGACCCCTTCCTTACATCTAATACAAAAATTAGCTTAAGGTGGTTTAAAGACTTAAAACACAAAACCATAAAAACCCTAGAAGAAAACCTAAGCAGTAGCATTCAGCACATAGGCATGGGCAAAGATTCCATGACAAAAATGCCAAAAACAATTGCAACAAAAGCCAAAATTGACAAATGAGATCTAATTAAACAGAAGAGCTTCTGCACGGCAAAAGAAACTATCATTAGAGTGAACAGGCAACCTACAGGATGTGAGAAAATTTCTGCAATCTACCCATTTGTCAAAGGGCTAATATCTAGAATCTGCAAAGAACTTAAACAAATTTACAAGAAAAAACCTCATCAAAAAGTGGACAAAGGATATGAACAGACACTTCTCAAAAGAAGACATTTATGCGGCCAAGAAACATATGAAAAAAAGTTCAACATCACTGATCATCAGAGAAATGTAAATCAAAACCACAATGAGATATCATCTCACACCAGACAGAATGGTAGTTATTTAAATGTCAGGAAACAATAGATGCTGGGGAGGCTGTGGAGAAATAGGAACACTTTTACACTGTTGGTGGGAATGTAAATTAGTTCAATCATTGTGGAACACAGTATGGCAATTCCTCAAGGATCTGGAACCAGAAATACCATTTGACCCAGCAATCCCATTACTGGGTATATACCCAAAGGAATATAAACCATTCTACTATAAAGACATATGCACACGTATGTTTATTGCAGCACTATTTACAATAGCAAAGACGTGAAACCAACCAAAATGCCCATCAACAATAGATTGGAGAAAGAAAATGTGGTACATTTACATCGTGGAATACTATGCAGCCATAAAAAAGAATGAGATCATGTCCTTCTCAGGGACATGGATGAAGCTGGAAGCCATCATCCTCAGCAAACTAACACGGGAACAGAAAACCAAATACCTCATGTTCTCACTCACAAGTGGGAGTTGAGCAATGAGAACACATGGACATAGAGAAGGGAACAACACACACCAGGGCCTACTGGGGGCTGGGGGGTGAGGGGAGGAACTTAGAGGATGGGTCAATAGGTACAGCAAACCACCATGGCACACATGTACCTAAGTGACAAACCTACACGTTCTGCACATGTATCCCATTTATTTCTTTTGGAAGAAATTTTTTAAAAAAATTTTGAAAGACAAAAAAAGATCATTAAGTAATTTGTCACATGGAATTCAGAGAATTTGTAACTCTAGGCCGGGCGCAGTGGCTCAAGCCTGTAATCCCAGCACTTTGAGATGCCGAGACGGGCGGATCACGAGGTCAGGAGATCGAGACCATCCTGGCTAACACGGTGAAACCCCGTCTCTACTAAAAAATACAAAAAAAAAAAAAAAAAAAACTAACCGGGTGAGGTGGCGGGGGCCTGTAGTCCCAGCTACTCGGGAGATTGAGGCAGGAGAATGGCGTAAACCCGGCAGGTGGAACTTGCAGTGAGCTGAGATCCGGCCACTGCACTCCAGCCCGGGCGAAAGAGCAAGACTCCATCTCAAAAAAAAAAAAAAGAATTTGTAACTCTACTACAACAGTCTATGCGAACAAGTTTTCTCAGCACTAATATCTATAAAAGCAAAAATCAGGGCTAATATTGATGCTGAACCCTGTCTCGTTCTAGCAATAACGAATCTTCATTAGCAGATACATAAACTAGTCATGAAAAAAGCATATCCCATTAAAAGAGAAATTTTTAATACATTGTTTTTGTGGAATGGTCACAAAACTTTTTATATATTTTTGCTGTTTTGATTGGTTATATTCAAATAATTATAGTAATAATCCAATCAGATGATTCATTTTTTATACTTAGAGGCATGTGTTGTCAGGAAATATTTAAACCTTTCTTAAATTTAAACTGATATAATTTTATGGCAGAGAAATATGTGGTAATCAATAAAAAACCTTCAAGCATAAAATTACATTAAGATAAAATTATGTATGCGGAAATGGAATGGAAATAGAAACTCAAGAGGAAAAAGAACCAATGTAGAATTTCTATTACAGATTTCTATTTAAGAGTTTATTCATGTGTTTTTGTTAATGGTGAGCATCAAATTTCTTGTAGTACTTAGATTTTATTGACTATTTAAAACAGTAGTGGAAAAGCTACACATTTAAATGTTGATATTCAGACTTGTGGGAAATTACATACTTTGCAGCTACTTAAACTTATGAAAAAATGTAGTTTTCAACCTAAAATAAGAAAGTATTTTATGAAATAAACGAGCAAATGTTTGAAGCCCACTTGTCCACAGCATGTTGGGTGCCATACTGGATCTTGAAGAAGTACACTGCACTCATAGAATTTATTGTCAAATTTAATTGGTGATGTTTCCTTTGTTCAACAGGATGGTCTGACACCACTGCACTGTGGAGCAAGGAGTGGCCATGAGCAGGTGGTAGAAATGTTGCTTGATCGAGCTGCCCCCATTCTTTCAAAAACCAAGGTAATTTCTTTTCGGGTTTCTGGACATTGGACTGTATTTGTTTTGATGGTTATATGATCCAACCTTTTGAATCACATAGAAAATGAATCAGAGTAGTTATGTTCACCAAATCTTTACAGAACCTCAAAATAAGTTGGAGCTTATTAAAATTTTATGTAGAATGTGCTACACCACAAAGTCATTTGTGTGTGTGTGGTTTCTGTTTTGTTTCAGGAATGCTTACTGCTTGATTTTACTCTGTGAAATTTTCATAGCTCAGAAATAATTGCTTGTCAGGTTGAGAAAGACTAAAATTTCTACACTCTCTAAAGTATGGATGCTGGCTGTGTTTAGCCCCTCAGCTTATTTCTTGAGAGTTAACAGGCTATTAAGAAGGTCGAGGATATCGCTTAGCTGATGAACACTGGAAACTTTGGAAATATTGCACCTTGATTGGGCTTTTGGGAATGTTGATATATCTGAAAGGAACACATGATGATTGCCTGAAAAAAAATAATGATTGACTCTCTTTTAGACTTTTTTTTAATAGTAAAACCATTTGACATCATTTGAAGAAAAGAATATTTGCAAATAAATTTTGAGACATATAAAGCACCTCATTGTCACTACTATTTTTATTTATTAAACCAGTGATTTTTTTGGAAAAGATACTAAGCTTTACTAAGAGCTTTAATCTCTAAACATTATCAAAGCAACAAAAGCACATATTATTTCTATTTTCACTCTGGTCAGTGTTTCCTCAACAATATTAGGAAGACTAGACAGGGTTGAGATGGTCTGGACAATTCCATCACTCATTTAAAATGTAGGGTTTAGACTGGTGAGCTGTTGAGGGTGTTGTCTAATGGAATTAAACGTCCATGATGTTTTCATTGTATATGATGACATCTTGGCCTTTTGAGTGTTTCTTATCTTGACGATTCTATTTGTTCTTTTCGTTTTACATATCCTGTATCTATTTTCTTTCCTCCTCCACTGCTGTCTTCTAAGCCACATTATCATTTCTCACTGAACCACTGTAGTAGCTTCCTGTTGGTCCCCCATTTACCTTTTTGCTTCTTCACAAATCAGTTCCCACTTTGCAGTCAAAGTCGCCATACAAACTGTCATCCAAATCACGTCAGCCTCCTGCTTAAAAACCCTCCCACTAATCTCCGTTGTTCTCTTTCAAATTGATTTTCATTTTCTCAAAGCAATAAGGAAGAATGTTAAAAATCAGAGAGTTGCTCATCTTTTTTCTCCTATTCATCTCATTGCTTTGGATTTTTTCTGAGAAATCTTGATTTTTTTCTTCCAACCTTTTAATTTTCAAGAACATTTTCTTGTTATCTGATAGCTTCTTTTCTTAAAGTATCCTGTTCTTGTTTAATGGGTACAATATTTTCTGTTACTTTTCTGAGAACATTTGAGATAACTTTCTTGCAATTTAGTTTTTCTGTTTCCCGAATGTCTCTAATTTCTCAGATTTCCTTTTTTTCCTCTTTTTTTTTTTTGCTTTGGCTCTATCTTTTATATTGAAGGCTTCCCACAATGGCTGTACCTGACTGTGTCAGGCACAAACATGTGAGTGGCAGCAATAAAGAGTTTAGGCAATGCTGAACAGGTGGCAGTGATTAAGAGGGGCTCTTTAATGTCAGGATTATGTTCCCTTTACCGTAGGTGGTACAGTTTTTTGAGAGACAAATCCACCAACCTTTGCAGTGCACACCTGTGTGAATACCTTCTGAGCAGGGGAAAGAGGCTGCCAGTCTTGTGCTTTATGCATACTTTAATCATAATATTGATAACTAATATTTACATAGTGATTACTGCTTGTCAGGCTCTATGTTCTTTACATGTATTAACTCATTTAATCCTCATTAAGTGAGATACTGGTATTACTGTTATTCCCTTTTAATAGATGAGGAAACTGAAACCCAAAGAGATAAAGTAGCTTTCTCAAAATATCTCGGTTAGTGGCAGAACAAGGATTTGAACCCAAGCAGCCTAACTTTAACGCCTGCATTCTCCTTCCCTTTTCTGTGATCACCTATTCTCGGTCCAAATCCTCATCACTGCCCTCTGTTCTGCCTGGGCCCTTGAGTCTGAATCTCTCTAGTTCACCTTCTCCAGACACTAATTCTGGTGTCCTTCAGGCTAGAAGGAGGCAGTTATCTGACTTTGCTGAGTTGGGAAGGGCCTGGAGACCTGACAGCTCCATACACAGTCTTTGATCCGATTTTACTTGCAGCCCCAAGTCTCATCTTATCTTCTGAGGTACTACGCTTCCATAGCCTCCACCTTTTGAGGATTTGAAAAGCAAATCAGCTTGTCTTTTTATTCCCAGCAGTGTGCTGGAGCCTGATTGTATTGGCTCATGAGCTGGTTGTGTACATCTCTTCCCAATTCCTCATTCGGTAACATCAGATGGACGGCTTGAAATTGGTTGTTGTGGGGGGATTAACAGCATGGAAATTGGCTAGTGCTACACACTGGGGCTTTTCTTTTTCCAGGAGTTGGATGTTAAACATTTGTCAGCACAGCACTGATTCTACTGCTTCAGACACTTAGGTTTCAGCCTCTCTCTTCGACTGGATGAATGACCACACTCAAATCCTCTTTTCATATTCTGAAGTTTGGAGACAACCCTCATCTGTTTTTGATTTCTTCCCCATTGTATATGTGGGAATGGAAAAGGACATACACATGTGTGCCCTTCTGGATTTCACCCTTTAAATCTAGTATTGCTTTTTGGTGGAGTTTTGGGAGAGGAAGGATAAATATAGCTATCACATCTGCCGTGTTTGATCAGAAATCTCCCTCTGCACTGAGGATAGACTTCTTAAGATATTCTGACCACTTCTCTTCCTCATCTCCTCCCATTTTGCTCCTTCCTCACCATCTTCCAGCTAACCAGCCTTATTTTGCTTCCTAGACTACACCTTTGTTCTCATTTTCTGTTTGCTTGGTTTGAGTTCCCTCAGCTTGTTCCAGATCTCTGCGGTCCCCATACATTCTTCAATGCAAATGTCTTCCTCATAAACAGGCGTTTTCTCATGATTTACCCCTCCCATCTTCACCACCCCCTGCCAGTGCCATCTGGCCATATTTTATTTTCTTTAGAGCTTTTAACACCATCTTGAAATTATATGCTTGTTTACTTGCTTGCTGTCTGGTTCTCTTCAATAGAATGAAAGCAAGAACTTTTCCTTGTTCAGTGCAATACCCACAAGCACCTGTATTTGTGCCCAGAACACAGTAGGGCTTCAGTAAATATTTGTTGAATGACTATTAAGTGAATGAGTACATTCCTAGGCTTAAGGCCATCTGACCGGTTCTTCAAGAATTTCGTCTTACTGAGCTAAGAAAGCCCATTATATTGGATCAGTATTTTCAGGCACCATATGTAATACCACCTCTTTCCATAGGGCAGATGGTCTTTTCTTTACTGTTTTCTTGTCCTTCTCCAATTATCTTTAAGTTTCCCATCCACACAATCATTGTGTCTTTGCATTGCTAGAGAATTTTTTTTTTATTGACACTGCCTTCCATTTCTACTCTCCACTATTCTTTGTTCTCTCAGATTTTGTGGGGGTTTTTTGTTTGTTTGCTTGTTTACTTCATGTTTTCCTCTAAGACTGTATCAAAACATAAAGCAAAAGAATGTTTTGGCAGGAATAAAGCAGTCCATATGCTCGTGGGTAGCAGTATCTCAAATGGGAAATGTTCCTACCTTTTCCTGTACCTTCATTTCTATGGTTTAAAATATTTGAGGGAAATTTTTTAGGCAGAAATATCCTGATAGACTGACAGTGTACGAGGCCTTTAAATTGACCTAGAATTTGCCGAGTTCTTTCTGTATGTGCAAAGCTCTCTTCTGTGCGATGGAAAAAATAATAACCATGTACCTCTTGCCTTCAAGGAACCCAAATCGTTGAAATATATGCCAGAGAGTGAATAATGCCACGGGAATGGTTAACGAGGAGCTCATATTACTTTTTCTTATCCTGAATTCCTTCTTTATGTCATTCATTGATAAATTCGGAGCAAATAATTTGGCTCAGAGGATTCAGAAACCTCTGGTTCCTTGGTGCATATTTGATCTGTCATTGTCAAAATTCATTGACAACAATTTTTTTAGAAACTGAATTTGCTGTCAACTTACGTTTCCCAAAAACATGTTAAACTATGTTACAATAATTGATACAGCCTCTTTTGATAATTGAATTCTCTAGGAATTTCCCAGGTTCCCCCACTTTGCCATCATAGTTAAAAGAAAGGATTGACATCTTCATACCTTGTTTTGCCTTCATTAGGAAACGTATTGAATGCTGGTGTCACTCTAGGTTTTATTTACCTTTGACCACATATATTTGTTCTCTCTGCTCTTTAAATGAATTTTCAACTCATTCCTACTGCACATGATTAACTGAGTTATTGAACCCAGTTGATTTAAACTAACAAGGTGAGCATTAGTTATTGGCTTTGTCAATGCCCTGCCTTTCCTCATCATAGACACATGGGGGCACCAGATTGATAGAAAAGGGAAACGTTTCCCTTTCTTCTTGATGTGAGATGAAATGCATTACATTGGGACCTTTTTAAAAGTCAAATCAATGTAGTCTTCAATATTGGGTATCAGTAATCTCTAAGGACAAAATTAATACCAGTCTAATGAATACCAATCTGTTCTTACCTTTAATTTTCTTTTAGTCTTAAATATTAAGAATTCCTATTCGGCCAAGTTCCAGTGGCTCATACGTATAATCCCAGTGCTTTGGGAAGCTGAGGCAGGAGGATCACTTCAGGCTGGAGTTTGAAACCAGCTGAGCAACAGAGTGAAACCATATCTCTATTTAAAATAAAAAGAAAAGTAAAATTTCCATTCATCTGGGTTATGACCCATGCTACAATTCACACTTCTATTAAATTAGGAAAAGACATTTCCTTGACAACTTGTTATTGACTGACATAAGCAGTTGGGAGGACCAATTTTAAAAATAGCTGTAGTTCAAAATAGTTGTCAAAAGCTTTTACACATAGGTATTTTCATGTGAAGAACTGGAGTTTTTATCTGTTTATATTTGTACTTTATTTTGTGTTCTGCACATTTGTGTTTAAAAGGTAAAAAAATGAACTCTGATTTCCTTATGTGTTCCAGAATGGATTGTCTCCATTGCACATGGCCACACAAGGGGACCACTTAAACTGCGTCCAGCTTCTCCTCCAGCATAATGTGCCCGTGGACGATGTCACCAATGACTACCTGACTGCCCTACACGTGGCTGCCCACTGTGGCCATTACAAAGTCGCCAAGGTTCTCTTGGATAAGAAAGCTAACCCCAATGCCAAAGCCCTGGTGAGTGACTCAACCAGCGAGTCCAACCTCAGTTGTCTTGCTTACAACCTGCTGCCTCTGTATGTGAAGGGAATGCTTTGAGGAAGTTAAAATGGAAGGTGCTAGTTAAAGTGTACTTCTTGTCAATTTTTTCAAATATCCTTCAGGAAAGTCTACAAAATTTTCTATTTCCGACATGAGAAAGGCTGATGGAGCCAAACTGTTAATGTTTTTATGGTCACGTAAGTGACCTTTATGAACCCAAAGACTACACAATTATAAAAAGACTAAGGTGGCCA
Organism: Papio anubis; assembly: GCF_008728515.1. Classification (NCBI taxonomy): domain Eukaryota; kingdom Metazoa; phylum Chordata; class Mammalia; order Primates; family Cercopithecidae; genus Papio; species Papio anubis. The sequence goes on along the minus strand of NC_044986.1, from coordinate 56,385,733 downwards.
ACGTCATCTTATTGTGGATAAACTTATAATTCTGTGAATTAAAAGTTTATTCGGAGATCTGAAAACGAGGCAAAGTTATCAAAAATATCTATTTTAAACATTAGCAGTCTAGGAATTTGTGAGCTAAAATTTTATATTATCTTAACCTTGTAAGTTAATGAAATATTGCCTGTAATCTTCTGTTTCCTTTTGCCAATCAGAATTTTGGTCTGGTTTATAGGCTTCACTTTAAAGTAATTTGTTCTTTTAACCTTTAGCCATGCTATACTTTGGTTTTCTCAGCAAAATGGTGTTTGTTGTCTTTGCAAAAATAAATGGTCCCAACTTAGTAAGCTGTCTATTTCAGAATAAGTACCCATGTTTAGGAAAAAATAAGTCACCCAATTTTAGGGAAAGCATGTGAGTTTACTAGCAATTTTGAGGTAAAGTTTGTCATCATCCAATCGACCCTTTAAGGAAGGGTTTTTACCCCTTTCCAAAGAGTGTGGTCATCCTGTCTGGATAGATCTCTACCACCTCTTGTACTCTGTGGGCTCTAAAATTCAGAGTGGGCAGGAAAGAATGACGAAAGAGAAACTCTCCAGACCCCAGACACCTCGTTGCCACTATAATTTCTAAAACCTTTTACCAAAGCAGCATTTCAAGATCTGTCTGTTGACCCACCCAGTCTATCAAACGTGTCTGAATTCTGAGAAGGGAGAAAGGAAATTAACAGTCATGACTCATTTTTCCATACAAGAAAAAAAAAATAAGTCCCAAAACAGGGCGTGGGCTCCCACTCTCATTTTCCTGTGACTCTGAAGATTTCACAACATATGGAGGTTATAGCCAGTCATCCTGGGATGGACTGTGGCCAAATGGTCTGAGAAGTCTTAGTGAAAGCACCTGCAGTGACTTTGACCTAAGCTTTTACGGTGGACTCTGGTATTTATAGTTCTCCACTGGCTGCTGAAATACGTGCCACAGTCTCAACTGGCAGGCAGGACAACTTGGGACATAATTTATTAAAAAGCAGATTCTTTTATTAGATTAAATAGTAAACCAAATTATTCAGATAATGGGTTATTTACATTTCTGCATCCTTGGGGTAAACACCTACTTGAAGCGTAAAGCTACAGAAGAAATCAAAACATTTTAGAGCTGGCCTTGTAGTTGTCCTAAAACACAGCAAAGAGAACAGAATAAACCTTGGTGAAGTAGAGCCGTGAGGACAAATGTTGGGGCCAGGAGTTTTCAGTCTGTATTTGAAATGAGGTGGAGGAGGGACATATTATTATTGTTATTATTATTATTTGTTATTTTGAAACAGAATTTCCCTCTTGTTGCCCAGGCTGGAGTGCAATTGCACAATCTCAGCTCACTGCAACCTCTGCCTCCTGGGTTCAAATGATTCTCCTGCCTCAGCCTCCCAATTAGCTGGGATTACAGGTGCTTGCCACTATGCCTGGCTAATTTTTGTATTTTTAGTAGAGATGGGATTTTACCATGTTGGTCAGGCTGGTCTCGAACTCCTGACCTCAGGTGATCCACCCACCGCAGCCTCCCAAAGTGCTGGGATTACACTTGTAAGTCACCACACCCAGCCGGGAACATATTATTTGGAAGAGCGAATTCCGAAATAAAACAACGAAATGAATGATCATTTTTACCTCAGCTAACAAGGAGACTGTAATAAAAATTCACTTTTTGTTCACAATTACCAGGGCACCTTGGATTCCTAGGGCAGCTAGACTACTTTCAGAATAGAATCTACGTGCTGCTTAACCCTGGTACTTTCTGTTCATTTCAATTTACCGCACATCATTTTAGCAAGACTATTTTACTGTACATAGTGAAACTGGGTTTTGATGGAATGTAGTCAAGCAGGTATATGTATTTGTCCCTTGCAGAATGGCTTTACCCCTCTTCATATTGCCTGCAAGAAGAATCGAATTAAAGTAATGGAACTCCTTCTGAAACACGGTGCATCCATCCAAGCCGTAACCGAGGTGAGAAGAGTTAAGATTTCTGGGAGTCCTGAGATACCGACAGTATAGCCTTAGAAGCCAGAGCCCCAGGGCCATCTCCAGGGACCAGCTAGTTTGTTGGTATATCATGGCCATAGACTGCATTCTGAACTATTCAGCAAAAGGGCTGCCAGTCCTTAGGAGAAGCAGACAAGCCTGTTGGTGGGTGAGTTGGATGCAAATGTATCACTATGTCAAGAAATGTAACCTAAAACATATGCTTAAGGGGAACGGCCCCATCACAGAAAGCATAATTTGTATCAAATCCTAAACTGTAGTACTTCTCTAATGGGTGCAGTTTTGTCCCCCAAGGGGCATTTAGTCATGTCTGGAGGTGCTTTTAGTTGTCACAACTGGATAGTACTACTGGTATCTAGTGGGTCAAGGCCAAGGATGCTACTAAACAGTTTACAGTATACAGGACAGTCTCCCGCAACAAAAAATCATCTGATTCAAAATGTCAAAACCCTGCGCAAGACGACCTTGGTGCTTTTGTCAAGTAAGGATTACTCTGTCTCAAAACTCAAAATTAATGAAACTGCTGCTGAGGTTAGTAAAGGATTAGATCTAAGTTTCTCTCATAGTAACCAACTCAGAACTCAGATAAATGATCCATCAGAATCAGGGCTGCACCTTCTACAAAGCAAACCAAGCCTGACACCTACCCTTTCAGACTTGTCCCAGACCCCCAACCTCCACCTCACTACCTCCTAGCACCCTGATCTCTGTTAATTCTAATTCTAACCCTTGGCACTTCCATAGACTAGACACTCTCTTGTTTGCCTCTGTATATCTATACCTCTGTGTGTCCCACCCCCTTGGCCAGGCAAATCCTGCACATCCTTTAGAACCAGATCTGGGCCACCTTCTTCAGGAAACCTCCCCTCACTCCCCAGCCTGGACTACATGTCCTTCTAGGAACCATTACCTCATCCTGTGCCCTTATCCAACTCTCTGACTTATGACTCAGTGGTGCCCCCAAGACCCCCAGAGGCTGAAGGCTCCTTGGAGGTAGGGCTGTGTCTGACGGGTCTTCATATACCCACAGTGTCTGGCCCATACATAGCAGATCATTCAGTAAAGTTTTGTTGAATACCTGATGTTTAACTATAGGATTTGAAGCAAACATAAAAATTAAAGTCTAGTCTAGTGATTGTTGCTTGGCTTCAGTTTCTTGCCTGCAAATGGAATATTTGCCTAGATTTACACTTAGAATTTTTAAAATATGAAATGGTTGAGAATATGAATACTGATTTGCCATATTGTCAGGCTTATGGCTTCATATTAGGCAACCTGTTATTTTTAAGTATAAAATAGAAAGTTTACTTTCAGTGCATAGGAACCCTCTTAGAGATCAGAACAGGCTCTAAAATAAAAGTAAATTCTTGGCTGATGTTTGAGTAAATGTCCAGAGGTGTCAACCAGTAATCCAGCTCTCTGTTCCCTAAGAGCTTTAAAGGGCAGTTTAGACCAAGATTTTGCCTTGCACGAGCTCTAACTATTCCCCCTGCCGATGGAAAAAGGTGCCAAGACTATAACAAAATTCTCATTTTCCTAATTGTCCTCCATTCTTCTCACTTTTTGAAGTCTGGGCAGCCAGAATTATTCCTTTTCTGTCTTTTACCTCACTTTGATTGTATAGAATTCCTTTCATATATTTTTGGCATTTCTCAAATTTCTGCTGAGATTAATTATCCCCTTCTGTCCCTTTTTAAAAAACAGGTTAGCTTTTTCTAAATATACTAAAAAAAAAGTTTTATCAAGTTATGATGTTCATGTTGTAAGCTAAATTAAACTCTGAAAAATTTAAAATGGAATCATTTCATATAAAAAGCATAAGTAAATTATACTCTTTAAAAAATTAATGGCTTGAGATTTTTATCTTTCTTATTCACTCTATTTAAATCTCACAATCATGGGCATATTCAATATAAAATATCCTGGAATCAATAAATTCTGCTTTATGCTGAATAGTATTCTGGGGTCTACGTACATGTGTGTGTACGTATGTGTGCATAGGATCTGAAGCAATTCAAGTCTAGTCTAGTGAACATTGTAATATTTGCTTTATTTTTATTGCCTTAATTTGTAACACCCATAAAGTTAAAAAATTAAATGTTTGAAACTATTAATGCTGATTTGTTCATTTATTAAAGAAACAGCTTCGTTTTAGGTACCCTGCTCTTTTATATGTGACATAAATGGGAATCCTCTTTAAAGCCCAGAATAGGATCTGAAATAAAAGTTGACGTTTTACTAATATATATGAAATCACCGCTGTCCTCCCTCTACACACACGCATATGGATAAGGAAGGTTTATTAGTAAAGGGGAAAAACAACCTTCAAGTTATTTATCAGCTTTTTCAAAGATCTACATTAAAAGTATGAAATAAATTCTTTTTCTTTTTTAATAGGTATGACATAAGTCTTTCATAGTAACAGAGTTTGCTTTAAGAAAATGATGATTATGTGTTGATATATTTACCATTATAGAATCTGTAACATAATGGTGAATGTCCTGATTCTTCTAATCTGATCATTAAACTGGTTTAGATGGATGGATGGATGGCAGGCAGGCAGGCAGGCTCACTAACAAACCTTTTTTATGCTAAGCCAACAAACCACCATTTTCTTCTTTTCCCCTTAGTCGGGCCTTACCCCAATCCATGTTGCTGCCTTCATGGGGCATGTAAATATTGTATCACAACTAATGCATCATGGAGCCTCACCAAACACCACCAATGTGGTAAGTATTCTTTGAATGAAGGAGGTCCATTGTGAGTATTTAATAAACTGGCAAAGGTGATTTTTATCTACTTTTTTGTTTTTTATTTTTTTAAGAGTTGGAGTATCACTCTGTCTCCCAGACTGGAATGCAGTGGTGCAATCATAGCTCACTGCAGCCTAGAATCCTGGACTCAGGTGCTCCTCCCACCGCAGCCTCCCAACTCACTGAGACTACAGGAATGTGCCATCATGCCTGGCTAATTTTTAAATGTTTTGTAGAGGTGGGGGCCTCACTATGTTGCCCAGGCTGGTCTTGAACTCCTGGCTTCAAGCAATCCTCCTGAGTTGGCCTCCTAAATTGTTGGGCTTATAGGCATGAGCCACCATGCCCTACCTTATTGTTATTATAATTAATTAATATGTAATTAATATGACTACTTAAAAGAAGAAAATTCAAGAATACGTTTGTTTCCTTTACTTCAAAGGCAAGATCTGCTCAGTCTCTAGTTGGCCACAAATTGTTAGGACTAATGAACTATGTTCATTAAACTTACAGGTGCGTTACTACTGGATATTATATTGTAAAAAATAAAGTGTGGCCAGGCACGGTGGCTCACGCTTGTAATCCCAGCGCTTTGGGAGGCCGAGGCAGGTGGGTCACATGAGGTCAGAAGTTTGAGACCAGCCCGATCAACAAACCCCTGTCTCTACTAAAAAATACAAAATTAGCTAGGTGTGGTGGCACATGCCTGTAATCCTAGCAACCCGGGAGGCTGAGACAGGAGAATTGCTTGAACCCGGGAGGCAGAGGTTGTGGTGAGCCGAGACTGCGCCATTGCACTCCAGCCTGGGCGATAAGAGTGTAACTCCGTCTCAAAAAAAATAAAAATAAATAAAAAATAAAGTGTGGGGAATATTTTTCTACAACAAAAACATTAAAAAGTGCCACATGTTGGAGAGGTCATTTAGACACTATGGTTATTTATACAAAGAAGTGATTTCAGCAGGGTGTGGTGGCTCATGCCTGTAATCCCAGCACTTTGGGAGGCTGAGATGGGTGGATCACTTAAGATCAGGAGTTCAAGACCAGCCTGGCCAGCACGGTGAAACCAATCTCTACTAAAAATAAAAAAAAAGAATTAGCTGGTTGTGGTGGTGCATGCATGTAATTCCAGCTACTCAGGAGACTGAGGCATGAGAATAACTTGAACTTGGGAGGCAGAGGTTGCAGTAAGCCAAGATCATGCCATTACACTCTAGCCTGGGCAACAGAGTGAGACTCCATCTCAAAAAAAAAAAAAAAAGAAGTGATTTCAACTAACTTCAAAGTAGTCTCTTTTTAATGTGCTTCACCATGTTATAGCAAACCCATGGAATTCTGTGTCCATAGATTACTCAATGGTATTATTTTCCCACACCAAACATTGCTCTGTAGGAACCACGAGGCTCACTTCAGAGTAGCTATCAGAGTGGTAACTTACCACCCGTGATCTGCATGTGGCATTGTTTTACAGGGTTTCAAATTTGACATCATAGTATTAACACAACAGACCATAAACATAATAACACTCGTTGGACTCATGAGCATTAAAGAAGTAACAATAAAACAAGCACCATCCTGGCACAGAAGGGGCAAGCTATGAGGTCCTGCACCCTTACCCTGAGAGTGGGGCTCCCCAGTAAGACTGCATCTTCCAGCAGCCCCAAGCAGCACAACCAAAACATAGAAATAGACCAGCTTCTCAGATGAAATGCAGTCTTTCCTGGTACTAATTGCAGAGAATGTTTTCATTCATAGAGGGAACACTGAGTAATACACTAAACGACATCCTCAACACCTTTCCAATAAACACAATCCACCAGTTTCCTGTGGAATCTGTCCTCACGTGTCCTTCCATGGAAGTAGGTGGCCTATAAAGCAAAGCTCAATTTATAAAGGCAGTTTAAAAGTGAGCATCACCTATGTGAGAGAATATATTTCATTTTTATTTTTGTCCATTTCAGTGTATCTGTTTCTAATATCATTTTCATTTTTAATCAAGTAAAGAAGTAATCTGAATTAGAATCTACTTGGTGAAAAAATAGGAGGAGGGTGGTCCAGGGCAAAGAAAATGATCCACTGGGAAAAATGTCCAAAGACTAAGATATTGATCTGTTCAGATCAAACAGGAAATGCAAACCAACTGTTGACAAGCCAAATCCGGCCCTTGACTATGTTTATGTTGCCCATGTAGTGTTTTGTTTTTAATTCTGAATTTATGGTCAATATTTAAGAATAGGAAAATTTATATAAAATCCAGACTGCCACTTCTTTTGAAAACTTGCATGGTGTGGCATGGTAAGGCTGGCATCCTGCATAGTGACAGCAGCGAGCTGAAGATGTTGGGGGTGTGTGTAGGGGGGATGGCTGCCTGCTTCGGTGCAGGTGTGGGCTCTCTCAAGCACTCCACATCTGCCCAGCTGCACTCACTCACCCGCCTGCTTGGCTCCTATGAGCACTTGCCTTTCCAGCCCCAAGGGAGGCCACATTGTAGGTTACTGAGCAGCGCCCCTGGCACAGTGGGTGACAAGACTCCCTAGGCTTATGTCAAAGTCTTTGCCTCATGGACCAGGTTCCTGTGAAATTCTTATGCATTTGACTTCCTATCTTTTCAATAAGGAAGTGCTTAGGACTATTTTTTATTTTTGAAAAAAGTCCATCATAAGCTTTATGCCAAATAAAATACGCCACTCTTCTTCAGAGCTGCAGCTAATTTACTTTGGCTCATGTTCCCTAGAGAGGAGAAACAGCGCTGCACATGGCAGCTCGCTCCGGCCAAGCTGAAGTTGTGCGGTATCTGGTACAAGACGGAGCTCAGGTAGAAGCTAAAGCTAAGGTATGCGCAATACTTGAAAAGTGTTTGAAATTGAGGAAAAACCCTTTGATTTTCATAAAACTTTTAAGTATATTTATGCCGTCTTTCAAGAATACTTTAAAAATAGTGAACAACCTCCAATAAGGAAAGTCCCTACCCAAGTAACACTGTGAAAAATCCCTTCCCTCCACCTTTGTTCCTTCGATTATTTAACAAAATGAAATAGGATGAGATGAGAACTTGTGCCTGAAACTGTCAGTACATGGCTAGTCCCTAACAGGTTGGGGACTGAATCTAGACTTGGTCCAAAGTTCTTCACACTCCGTGGAGAAGGGCTTCTGCACAAAGCTTCTAGAACAATCACAATCTGGAAGAATAACTGAGCTTTTTTAGTTGACTTGTAAGTCAGCTGTCAACAGCCACAAAAGGAAAATGAGGGATTTTTTTTTTTTTTCTACACAAGCTGTTTGGCCACTTCAGAATTGGCCTCGTATTTCACCTGCAGGAGAAACCCACTTATCTGCTGCTATAGGGATGGATAGTTTGGTCTGGTTATCAGAATGGCAGTTCAGGTCCAGAATCATAAACCATTTAATTTCAACCTACAATATGTAAATATACATTTGCACAGTCTGCAGTCTCTAGTTCCAAGTTAAGGGGTGGCAGTAGTAGCAGTATATGAGATTTTTCCTTGGCATCTATTTTTTTTCTGCTTTCAATATTCCTCTTCTCTCTTGCGGCATCTCCCTAACTCCTCTCATGCTTCCTACTGGTTAGATAGCCCCTCTTACTTTGACATTGACCCTCGTCCTCCTTATTCTTCCAAAATGGTGTCCTCTATTCTAGCCTATTTTCTCTACCTTTCCTACTTAAACCGTTTACCTCAACCTTATCACAATTCAGTAGCGAATTTCTATTTCGAGGACTACCACAGGGATCTTTGAGCAAATTAAGATGATTTGAGCCTCCCACTTGGGGATAAGATCCTAGGGGATCAGGACTTGGTGAGTACCTCCTGCCTTTGGGTGAATTGTAGTGAGGTGGTTCTCCAGTCTAGACAGATGCAGCCCATACCAGGATACACAGCTTGACAAGCAGAGGGCATCAGCCCCTGCTGACCCTTCGGCTGGGAGCCTTTGCACAGGTATACTGCGCAACCCTACACTGCCTTCCTCACACTCTGCGTTTGTCTATGGGAAGACAGAACCAACAAAATAATTCATTCCATGTGAGTGGATAATAACTGGTGTGGAGGTATAATATCCCTCCCAGGTATATGAGTTTTACTAGGATACATTGTCTTATCTCCCGAAGAAGGAGCAATTAAGGTTCAAATTTGATTCTCTGTGGCAGGTGTTGTTGGGGGGTCATTTATAGACAGAACTGCCTTTCACGGTTTTCTTATTAATGGTTCACTCTCCAGAGGTACTTAATGAGCTTAGACCTACCATCTCCTCATTTCTGAACATTGAAGAAAAAGACAAATAAGATTTTTTTTAGCATTGACTCAAAAAGTTGATTGTACCTCTTACATCAAGCATCTAATGTTCCGTGAATTTTTCATAAAGGCACCATTGTTTCCTCAGCTCATCAGCCTTACATTTCTACCTTGCTGTTTAGGATGACCAAACCCCACTCCACATTTCAGCCCGACTGGGGAAAGCAGACATAGTACAACAGTTATTGCAGCAAGGAGCATCTCCAAATGCAGCCACAACTTCTGGGTACACCCCCCTTCACCTTTCCGCCCGAGAGGGGCATGAGGATGTGGCCGCATTCCTTTTGGATCATGGAGCATCTTTATCTATAACAACAAAGGTATGAAAGCGTATCTCAGAATCCTGCTCTGTTCCCCCAAATACATCTTCCTTACAGTTCCCAGCACAGTCACAGGTCCAGAAGCCGCACAACAGCATCTATTCTTGCGATCCCACGGTAGTCATTAATATGGCCAGCAAAGCTCTGTGGTGGGAGAGGGTAACTGATAGTATTTTGTGGGGGTTTTTTTGCCTTAAGTTTCTTAGTACATTATCTTCCAATGAAACCTTAATGATATCCAGAGTCAGACTTCTTGTAAATTATTTGATGGCCTTAAATTTTAGTTTAAAAACAGAGCTACAGATTAGCAAAATGCTCAGGCCGAGCACACAAACCACACTATCACAGCTTGGTTGGTAGATGCTTTTATAACACTTGGAAAACTGGCAGTAAATTTTTCTTGGGGTTGTGTTTGTTTGTTTTTGTTCTTTCTGTTGTCATTATTGTCTGTTGTCATGATTTATGGTTTGATTTATTTTTATCTCAACTCTGATGCCTTAGAGTAATACCCTAACATAAACAGTTGCTCTGCATGTGCAGAATGCAAAATTTGGAGCTCATTTTTCTTATGCTACTACATAAGCCTAGCAAATGTGATAGCAAGATGAATTGGCTTGTGGCGCACCTTCCAAAGCTAGTAACTGGTACTGCACTCTTTTATTTGGATGCAGATAAGAAAGATTAATGTGTAATCAATATAGAAGATAATTACAAATAGAGAACTATCAGGATAAATGATGACTACCTCAAATTTCATTTCTTGTGATTCTTTGGGCTCTTCAGTAGAGTTGAGATGCAAGTTCAGGAAGCTCATTTGATGTGAAACAGAGCAATGGGTGATGGAGTCTTGAGTATTCAGGCATTTCACCATACCAGCTGCACATTCCTTTTAGTTTGCTGTAGTCTCATGAGGTCAAATGTGCTGATGACCCCCTAATCCCTGATTCATGATTGGGACCCCCACAACAGTGTGCTGATTGGCTGGTTGATACACAGATTCTTGTAGGAGTTCGAAGCCTGAGGGAGCAGCCACTCAGCTATTAACATCCAATTGTTGCATGTTTGTCCATGTGTGATTATTCAGTTCACCTACAGAATAGGCGTCTCATCATTCTAAAACCATGTCATTAAGTTCACCTCTGGTGTTAAAGGTAAGAGAATTTCTGACTCCTCCTGAAGACCAGAGGACACATAAGGACTGTGTATACATGGAGAAACAGGGAAAGAAGAAGAGAAAGTGTCCAGTCTGGTGATGTGAGATTGTGAGAGGTTCAGACTTCCCCTGGATTTTCCCAAACCGTGCAAACTGAGTCTGGGACCCTGTAACTTATTCTTCCCACAATATGAAACTCTAAAAGCAGTCCTAGAATAAGCCCCAGATCCAGCTTTCCAACTTCATCCTGGTGAGATACCTGATGACTCCCAGAACCAATAGCATGTTGTGGTTCAGTCAGCAGAAGGGAGAAAGATTAGGTATCCTGGTATGTTGTGCTCACACCCTGTCGATAAGAAGGCTCTTGAACTCTTATCTATGAGTCTTGGACTTTAAATGCAGACTTCACTGCTCATCATCACTAGAATAATTAATCAGTTCTGGAAGGCAGTACCCTTATGTCATATCTTTTTGTTTGTTGTTTGGTTTGGGTTTTGCATGTATTTTCCTTATGTCATTTCTATTGTTCATTATGTTTATGTTTCTTTTTTTTCAGAAAGGATTTACCCCTCTCCACGTGGCAGCAAAGTATGGAAAGCTTGAAGTTGCCAATCTCCTGCTACAGAAAAGTGCATCTCCAGATGCTGCTGGGAAGGTAAGAGGTCACCAGCAACCCTGAAGCAGGCCACTTCCCCGATAACAAAACACACACTTGCTAATATTCACTAATGGCCACCGAGTTGTAACTAAATATTTAAGTCCCACTAGGATGAAGAGCACTTGGGAAATAAAAGGTAAATGCTGAGGTCCAAGTACTGTGGAAACCGGAATGTAAATATGCCCTATGTTGTATCCAATCTAATCTCATTTCCTCAATCTAGGCCTCTGGTATTAAGACACCTTTGACACTGGTTGTTGTTTCTGCACGTGTTTTCAGAGCGGGCTAACCCCACTGCATGTAGCTGCACATTACGATAATCAGAAAGTGGCCCTTCTGCTTTTGGACCAAGGAGCCTCACCTCACGCAGCCGCAAAGGTACCTATAATCCACAGCCTAAGGAGACTGATGGGTAAGGTCTATCAGTCTCTATCTGCACATCTACTCCTGCTTCACCAGGAGCACCCTCCTAGTTTAGGCACCACTAAAAAAATCACAGAAAGAGAAGCACCTTAGGACATCTGTGCCTTCAGTGATTTAGTCTGCTAATATGGTAGATGCTCAGGAAATATCTACTTGTCAGTTGATTGTCTTTGACAATCCAGGACCTCTTGGAGGAAGGAGAGCTGGAACACTCTTTAGCCAGATGAAAAACATAAGCACAGCCTGAGGGAGTAAGAAAGTTCTGATTTGTCAGAATTATGAAATATGTGTTACATTTTTCTGGCCATCTAATTGCCTTCAAGTTGTTTATTTGAATTTAGTAAAATAGGTTGAGAGGTTTTACATGTGTGTTTTTATTATTGCTAAGGAGGATCTTTATTGTTAGGGCATTTTTGATCAGTAGACAACTTAGATTTCTGAGAAAAGAGAGAAACTGAGTGGGTATATAGCTATGTTATTATTTTAGTAATCTAATTTGAGGGACAAATCATAAAGAAGAGCTTCCTTAAAGACAGGTTCATAGAGTGCTATTGCTTTAATACGCTTCCTATTGTTGAGCAGGTGGCTATGATCAGAGAACACTGAAATGATGCAAACCACCATTTCAGTGTTCAGTTATTTCGCTAAACACTATTGGTTGAAGGACCCTTGAGTATCCCTTATGCTCCTTATGCTTTTTTTTTTTTTTTTTTTTTTTTTTGGAGACCTGTGCGGTAGCGCCATCTCAGCTCACTGCAAGCTCTGCCTCCCAGGTTCACGCCATTCTCCTGCCTCAGCCTCCCGAGTAACTGGGACTACAGGTGCCCACCACCATGCAGGGCTAATTTTTTGTATTTTTAGTAGAGCCTGGGTTTCACCGTAACCAGGATGGTCTCGATCTCCTGACCTTGTGATCCACCTGTCTCAGCCTCCCAAAGTGCTGGGATTACAGGCGTGAGCCATTGCGCCCGGCCTCCCTTATGCTTTTTACATCTTTGACTTACTATTCCATGTAGGGGCAGCTGCAGTGCTCTCCTTTAAACCTAATGTTTAGATCACATCATTGTATACACAGATGAATGAACTGGGGTTGTTCTAGATTACTTTAGATACACTAAGAGACCAACTTTTGGGTACTGTCTCCGTTTAGAGAGTATGTTATCTTTGATAGATATTTATTCCTGGAAACTTTCAATCATTTTCTGCCCCATCCTCTCCAGAATTATACCTCAAAATCTAAAATGAAATATCAAATTCAAAATCAAACTCCCAACTTTGCTTTTAATCTAAATGTAGCTTTCCCCTCCATAATTTCTGACCCTGACAAACATTGTTTCTATTACAAAACCATGACTTGACTTGATAAAACTTTATCTTGAAAAAAAGATATAGCAGCATTATTCATGATAGCCAAAAGGTGAGAACAACCCAAATATTCATTGATGGATGAATGCATATACTCACTGCACATATACACACAGGGAATATTATTTAGCCTTTAAAAGGAAGGAAATTCTGACATACGCTACTATAATACATGGAGGAATCTTGAAGACGTTGTACTAAGTAAGCCAGTCACAATAGGACAGATGTACAATTCTATTTATGTGAAGTACATAGAGTAGTAAATTTATAGAGACAGACAGAGAATGGTGGATGTCAAGGGTAGAAGGAGAAGGGAATGGGGAGTTAATGTTTAATGGATACAGAGTCTGAATTAGGAAGACTAAAAAGTTCTGGAAATGTATAATAGTGATAGTTGGAGAACAATGTGAATACACAGAACTTAATACTACTGACCTGTACACTGAAAAATGCTTTAAATGGGAAATTTTGTTATGATATTTTAGCATAATTTTAAGGAGAAAGATTTGTAAGGAATTTAATGGTTGTACATTTTATTTCATTTCATTTTTACCCAGGTATGTGTGGGCTACTTTCCTTTTTCTTTTTCATTTCTTCTCTTTTCTTCTTTTTTCTTTTTTTTTTTTTTTTTTTTTGAGATGGAGTCTCACTGTCCCCCAGGCTGGAGTACAGTGGCACGATCTTGGCTCCCTGCAACCTCCACCTCCTGGGTTCAAGCAATTCTCCTGTCTCAGCCTCCTAAGTAGCTGGGATTATAGGCATGTGCCACCATGCCCAGCTAATTTTTGTATTTTTAGTAGAGATGGGGTTTCACCATGTTGACCAGGCTGGTCTCGAACTCCCAACCTCAAGTGATCCTCCCACCTTGGCCTCCCAAAGTGCTGAGATTACAGGGGTGAGCTACCTTGACCTATGTATAAGTAACCCCAAGTCCTTCATCCTTCATAGATAACAAGTAAATAATTAGTAAGTGAACTATTTTTTCCTTGAATGAGAATAGTAACTTTGGCACAAAAAGCAGTGTAAAACTGACCAAAGTTATAAAGCAATTAGTACAGCAGGTGACTCCAATATCTCTTTCTGTTCACAAATAATATTTTTTTTTTTTTTTTGGTCACCCAGGCTGGAGTGCAGTGGCACGATCTCAGCTCACTGCAACCTCTGCCTCCCAGGTTGAAGTGATTTTCCTGCCTCAGCCTCCCAAGTAGATGGGACTACAGGCATGTACCACCACACCCAGCTAATTTTTGTATTTTTAGTAGAGATGGTGTTTCACCATGTTAGCCAGCTGGTCTCAAACTCCTGACCTCAGGTGATCCGCCCGCCTCATTCTCCCAAAGTGCTGGGATTACAGGCGTGAGCTACTGTGCTAGGCCCACAAATAACACTTAAACAGGGCAATAGTTGGTATATTCCTAGTTCATTTTGCCTTTATGTTTGTCAAACAAGACTTAGTATTCATAGTTCCCTATCTGCAAAACATCCTTTACAAAGATTTGAAAAGAAAAGCAGTCCTTTAAATAATTCTTTATAACATTCCATTAGCCTTAGGCATATTTTTATAGTCAATTAAACACAGGTGTTTCTAATGGGACATTGATTCTCATTTCCATGCACAATTGCTTCCATAAGAGCCTGGGTAATGCCATATCTGGCACATGTCCAACAATCCCTCTCTTCGGGGCAGTGGTACTGGTCAGGAACTTTTTCTAGACTTTAATCTTAAGCAAAGCCAGTCATATAATTTTAGGTATTGGCTTTATCTGCTAGGGAAAATAAAACCCTAGCTACAATGCTTTAAATTGATGAGCCTCCATTTTCTCATGGCACAAACAGTCAGGAGGTAGACAGGGCAGTTGTTGATGTTGATATAGGGTGTTGAGGCAAGTTCCCTGTGACTTAAAAAACTCAGTTTGGGGGTACAAGTGCAGTTGTGTTACATGGATATATCGCCTAGTGCTGAAGACAGGGCTTTTAGTGTAACCATCACCCAAAATGTGTACATTGTACCCATTAGAGAATTCTTTGTCCCTCACCCCACTCTTACCCTCCTACCTTTTCAAGTCTCCAATGTCTATTATTCCGCTATGTCCATGTACACACATTTAGCTCTCGCTTTTAGGCAAGAACATGCAGTATTTGACTTTCTGAGTTATTTTACTTAAAATAATGGCCTCCAGTTTCATCTGTGTTGCTGCAAAAGATATAATTTTATTCTTTTTTATAGCTGAGTAGTATTCCGTGGTGTGTGTGTGTATTTATGTGTGTATATATGTATACACACATAAATTATATACATTATAATTGTATATAATATATAATTGATTTCCAGCTTTATATTTGTCAAACAAGACTTCATAGCTGAGTAATAGTCCACTCAGCTATAAACATATAGTATATACATATATATGTATACATACACACAGGGTATGCGATACGTGCATATCATGGAATACTACTATATGTATGTATATATATCTGTATACACACACACGTACCATGGGATACTACTCAGCTATAAAAACGAATAAAATAGGCCGGGTGCAGTAGCTCACACCTGTAATCCCACCACTTTGGGAGACTGAGGCGGGAGGACCCACGAGGTCAGGAGATGGAGACCATTCTGGCCAACATGGTGAAACCCCTTCTCTACTAAAAATACAAAAATTAACTGGGCATGGTGGCTGGCTTCTCAGGAGGCTGAGGCAGGAGAATCACTGGAACCCAGGAGGTGGAGGTTGCGGTGAGCCAAGATCACACCACTGCACTCCAGCCTGGGTGTCAGAGCGAGACTCAGTTTCAAAAAAATAATAATAATAAATAAAATGTATATATCCCACATATTCACATATTCTTTATCTAATCATCCATTGGTGGACACTAAGGTTGATTACAGGACTTTGCTATTGTGAATAGTGCTGCAATAAGTATATGAGTGTAAGTATCTTTTTTGATATGATGATTTATTTTCCTTTGGGAAATATCTAACCAGTGGTAGGATTGCTGGATCAAAGGTAGTTCTATTTTTTGTTCTTTGAGATATCTCCTTACAATTCTCCTTAGAGGTTATATTAATTTACATTCCTACCAGCAGTGTATAAGCATTTCCTTTTCTCTGCATCCTTGCCAGCATCTATTATTTTTGACTTCTTATAACAGCTATTCTGATTGGTGTGAGATGGTATCCAGTTGTGGTTTTGATTTGCATTTCTCTGATGATTAGTGATGATGATCATTTTTTATATGCTTCTTGGCCATTTGTGGGTCTTCTTTCACAAAATGTCTGTTTGTGTCATTTGCCTTCTTTTTAATGGGGTTATTTTTTTTTTCTTGTTGAGCTGTTTCAGTTCTTCATAAATCCTGGATATTAGTTCTTTGTCAGATGCATAGTTTGTGAATATTTTCTCCCACTCTATATGGTATCTGTTCACTCTATTGATTATCTCTTTTGCTATGCAGAAGCTTTTTAGTTTACTTAAGTCCCATTTGTCTATTTTTTGACTTGCTGCATTTGATTTTCAGGTCTTAGTTGTGAATTTTTTCCCTAGCTCAATGTCCAAAAGGGTTTTTCTTACGGTTTCTTCTAGAGTTTTTATACTTTCAGGTATTACATTTAAGTCTTTAATCTATCTTGAGTTAATTTTTGTATATGGTGAGAGTTATGGGTCCAGTTTCATTTTCCTTCATGTGGCTATCAAATTTTCCTAGGCATCATTTATTGAATAGGATGTCCTTTTCTCTGTGTTTATTTTTGTTAACTTTGTCAAAGATCAGTTGACTGGAGGAATGTGGCTTTATTTATGTGTTTTCTGTTCTGTTCCATTTTTCTATGCATATATTTTTATAACAGTGCCATGCTGTTTTGGTTATTATAGCCTTGTAGTATAATTTGAAGTTAGGTAATATGATGCCTCTAGCTTTGTTCTTTTTGCTTAGGATTGCTTTGACTATTTGGGCTCCTTTTTGATTCCCTATGAATTTTAGGGTTGCTTTTTCTAATTCTGTGAAAAATGACATGGATATTTTAACACGGATTGCAATGAATCTTTGGCTTTTCCCTTCAAAGAGAGTTGATTGGTTGCCAAATTTACTTTCAAGCCACAGGCAGCAAGAAAGTCAGCACAACAGGGCTTTCCCAGAAGTTCCACCAAACCACATCTCCTTACACCCCACTGGCCACTTCTATGTGCAAAAAAAGTTGAGAAATAGTGCTGAGCACACTGCCAGAGAAGTTTGTGTGTTTGTTTTGTTTTGCTTTTATTTTTTGTGTTTTGATTTGGGGGTTTGTTTGGTTTTGCTGAAAAAGAAAGGAGAACAAATACAGAGCAGGCAATCGGTCTTCTTTACTCTAGGGAAGTTCAGGCATTCCTGAATTCTGACAGTGGTGAGAGATAAGGGACAGAGCCTCAATAGGGCATGATTACTATATGGATGTGACAGCAGCAACCTCAATGTTAACTCTTCATCAAATCACATCCTTTGTCCTTTTTGTTAGAGTATGTGATGCCTTCTTCTTACCCTTTCTTCTCCTTTCTTCTCTTTTAAAATTACCAATGTATTGTCTTACTCATACATGTCCTAGAAATGTGATGAGGTTTCAGGAAATTGGGGTACTGAAAAGTAGATGGGCTGCTCTAATCTATTTTAGTCCAATCTATTTCCTGTGGCAGGACCTTATGCTGGCAAGAGGATTGGCTTGAGTTCAGGTATAACCTGGATACTAATTGTAGAAGAGATAGTAAGTTTTAAGTATTATTTATCAGGTTTCTCTTCCATAAAATATGCAACATATCTATTGATGTGGATCAGTATATTTGTGAAAGTTCTTGAAACAAATTCAATTATGATTTAAATGCTATATATTACTTTTGATAATTTTAAGTTGCATTTGCTTTTACTTTAATTTTGAAATACAAAAGCACATGTGGCAAGCGCTTTATCCTCTACATCAAGAGGGAAAAAAACATATAGGTCAAAATTATTCTACAGTTGAATCACTTGCTATTTAATTTTTCTTTTGATAGATGCATCTGCCTTTCTTAGTGTGGCAAGTGAGGATCATTTTATTTTTCACAAAGTAGAAACAACTTAGAAAATTTTGAAAATTCCATTAGAAGCCTCAAGATAAATGTGCTTATTATTTGAAGATATTTCTTAAGTCTTTCTGAGATTAACTTTTCATAGTAAAATAATACGTGAGTCATTTTTCCCTTGCTTTGTACTTTCCTTTGTGTCTCAGGTAAGGAGCTCAAGATAAATCCTTGAGCAATAATAGTAATGTGTCTGGAATTGGCATATATTACAGAGCTGGGTCTGTCCGTCTCTGTCTGTCTGTCTCTCTCTCTCTCTCTCTGTATCTGTCTCTCCCTGTCTCTGTCTGTCTGTCTCTCTCAGAGTTTTAAAGACAGACTCTCCCTATGTTGCCCTGGGTGGTCTTGAGCTCCTGAGCTCAAGTGATCCTCCTGCCTCAGCCTCTAAAGTAGCTGAGACTACAGGTATGCACCACCATGCCTGACTGCTACAGTTCTCTTGATTAAAAAAAATTTTTAGGACATAGGATACTTTTTGGTGGCATTAGAAGTAAACAAGATTTTCATGTGTGAGAGGGTCTTGAGCTACTTTACCTTAGTTAGGGGTTGAGAAGTGACTAACCTGAAGATTATGTCAACAGCAAAAGCAAAAAGAGAGAAGATACATGATAAGAAGCTAAATTCTGAGTTTATCTTGTCTTTACCACTTGAAGTAGTTAGGTTAGTGTTAGACACATTGACTAATTATATTTCCTATGTTAGTGCTGCTTTGTGAATTTTCTCTTTTATGCTGGAGTGTTGGGGAGATGAAACAACTCCCCTCCTCCTGTCCCTCATTGCAGCGTTGGGCTCAGACCAAAACTCTGCAGTTGGCTCTGAGGGCATCGGTCTCTGAAGGGTGTGTCCCAGCAGAGGGCCAAATGCTTCTCAGGGCAGCTGGGGTTTTCAGATGGCAATAGGTCAAAATTAAAAATAGGGATATAAAATCTTCTTTTACCCTGGCTCATCCAGTTTGGCAGAGGCTAGTTTCAGAAGAGTCTAGAAGTGACATTTCCACTTTCATGGGTTGATATAAGGGTTTGTGAAGTGAGGAATGCTGTTGGACTTGGACATGCCAGTGACTGAAATGTGAGGGTCATTGCAGCAGGATGGCTGAGTACTGAGTGCAGCAGACCCTCAAAACCCTCTGTGTTGTTTCTGATCCTTCTACATGGCTCAAAAGGATTGTGACTGATCCATTGTCCAGATTTGGATCGTACTTCCAAATACAAATTCTTAGATTCTATTTTCTTTTTCTAAACCTTCCTGTCTATGGAAAAAAAAAATCATTCTAATTTGTCATTAGCATATTCGATATACTCAGGTTTATGTCCATGTCAAAATGTAATCTTGCACTTCTTGTAAGTGACTGTGAACTAGGGCAACATCCCCCAAAACTCTTTCTTGGGGCAGGAGACCCTGATGGCTCCTGAGGCACAGCTGACCAACAGTTTATTAAGGGAATCTTGATTGTCTCTCTGTGGTTATCAGGGGTTAGCCAAGAGAAGGATGCCAGAATGTGCTGAAAGCTCTGGTACTCTTGATTCAAAATCTGAGGATTCCTTTCTTCCTGTAATTAATACATGACAGTTATTGTGAGGCACTAGAGAGACACAAAGAGAAATATAACACAATATGTGCCCTTAACAAATGTATATTTAGTAGGAGGAGATAGATAAGTAAACAAAAGAGTACCACTAAATATCCCCAGGACTTTGATAAGAGTCAGTCAGGGTTGGGGGTAGGGGTTGAGGCTTGAGACCTCACGGAGGGTGTGACCGTTGAGCTGAATTTTCAGCTGACAGATGCTGGCTCCTGGGCATGTTAGGGAAGAGCATTCTTGTAGGGTAAGGCAAGACAGAGAAACATGAGACTATATTCTGTTTGGGGGATGTGCAGGATGACAGACCAGCATAAAGACAAGTTTTGTAAAGGAGGAAATCAAAGGGCCAAATGAGAAGAGATTATAGTGTCTTAACTTCCATGAACATTAAAAATTTCAACTTGTAAGCAATAGATGGCCATTAAAGGTATTTTTTTAAAGAAAAGAATGAATGGCTCTGAACATGCCCTAGTGATAACTGATTGTTTGTTGCTTCTTCCTCCTGTCCTCAATTTAAATAAAGCAAGTAATTATTGAGCATGTTGTAACATAACTTCCTGTAAAAAGGAAATCTATATTCCTTTTGGAAAACCAATAATACTCTCTTTTTGCTTAAAATGTCCATGTTAAGCCGGGCGCAGTGGCTCACGCCTGTAATCCCAGCACTTTGGGAGGCCGAGGCGGGAGGATTGGGAGGTTAGAAGATCAAGACCATCCTAGCTAACACGGTGAAACCCCGTCTCTACTAAAAATACAAAAACTAGCCGGGTGCGGTGGCGGGCGCCTGTAGTCCCAGCTACTCGGGAGGCTGAGGCAGGAGAATGGCATGAACCCGGGAGGCGGAGCTTGCAGTGAGCCGAGATGGCGCCACTGCACTCCAGCCTGGGCGAAGAGTGAGACTCCGTCTCAAAAAATAAAATAAAATAAATAAATAATTAAATAAAATGTCCATATTAAGTTATGTTTTCCCTACTTAGGAATGCAGGAGACATGAGGGCACTATATTCATAGTATCACTTGGTTTACCAGTATTTGCTTACTTAATCATGATTTCTTAAGCAATCATAGAAAACCACTAGAAAGAGACATCTACTATTTGAAAATGCACTGTACACATTTTTATCTTGTTCCTGGGCATGTGACCAAGTGATTTGTGTTGACAGAATGGTTATACGCCACTGCACATCGCTGCCAAAAAGAACCAGATGGACATAGCAACAACTCTGCTGGAATATGGTGCTGATGCCAACGCAGTTACCCGGCAAGGAATTGCTTCCGTCCATCTCGCAGCTCAGGAAGGGCATGTGGACATGGTGTCGCTGCTCCTTAGTAGAAATGCGAATGTGAACCTGAGCAATAAGGTAACCCACTTCTTTCTTGACAAAGCACGCAGCACACCAAAACCTCACCCCTCAGAAAGGTCACTAAGAATTCACAGAAGATCTGGGTCAAATAGGATGTGTAAAGTATAATATTGCACCAAGTTGTTTACCGAAGTGTTACTTAACAGAGCAAACATTTGGAAACAATCTGTTTAAACAATAAGAAAAACAGTCAATAGGGCCAGTTGCTCTGGCTCAGGCATTTAATCCCAGCACTTTGGGAAGGCAAGGCAGGTGGACTGCTCGAGCCCAGAAGATCGAGGCTGCAGTGAGCCGTGATTGCTTCTTTATACTCCAGCCTGGGTGACAGAGTGAGACCCTGTGTCTTTAAAAAAAAAAAAGAGAGAGAGAGAGAGAGAGAAAGATAATGGTAAACAAATAATTCAGATAATTCAGTCAGACAATGAGTGTATTTGCAGGTGACTCTATATACATATAGCCATAAAAATGAAGTCCAGGAAGTTTTTGTAGTAACATAAAGTTTTGTTATAATGTTAATTCAAAGAGCACCATTGTTACTTCACCATAACATAGCAAATAAGTAGTTGCAAACTGTAGCTCATTGCTTTATTCCACGAACATTTTTGGGGTCCTGCTCCTTGCTCATCCGTTTTTAAGTTCTAGGTTACAAAGAGAAATGGGAAATATTGCTGCCTTCGTGAGTTCATTTTAATAACAAATTTAGCGTAGCTATTTTATGGAGTAGATAGGGGAAGTTGCTGGCAATTTTGAAGGAACTTGTGAAGACTATTCCCTAAACTCTTCTAACACCCATGCTGTCATCTTTGATATCCTCATTATTCATAAAGAAAAGACTAGAGTTTTATCAAGCAAAGTGAAAGTTCAGCCCACAATTAACCAGAAACATGTTAATGAAGTTACTGCCTCTCCCTGTATATATCAAAGAATTTAGCTTTGCTGAATTGCTCGTTAAGATTTGCCCAAAACACAAGACAGGTGTTTCTAAATCTTCAGATAATAGGAAACCATGCAAAAGGGCCCTCAGATTCATGATAAGCTCCACTCTCTGGCATTTAGCTTCTCTTCTGCCTGCTGGGTGTGGGCATAGCTATGATATTTCTCAGCCCTAGCTCAGATATTGGAGTAGGGTTTCAAAATAGCAATAGTCTTATGTTGACAAATAACAAGTAATTTAAATACTTTTAACACATGTGTGTGTGTTTTGAAATCACAGAGAGTTTGAATCCTAAGTCAGATTCTTCCTGTGTCATTCAGGCAAGTTCTATCACCTCTCTGAGGCTCAGTTTTGTCCTTTAGTACGTGGAGATAATAATACTGACTTCAGGAGATGCTGTGAGGATTCACTGAGATAACATTCAACACTTTTTTGACTAAGAAAACATCTTTTTTTAATTTTAGAATTTTTACAATTTTGGAAAAAGCTCACTCCATATCAATCTGAATTCTCAAGTTTATCATTTAACAAATTCTGTAGACCAAAAGACATATACAGGAGACCAGGGATATGTTTTTTTAGTTTTAGTATTGTGAAAATCTTTTTTGGTCATTACAGAGCAAATTTTTTTTTAATTTTTTTAATTTTATTTTTTTCTTGTTAAACATTCCTTTTATGAGTGCATGTCTCAGCATTAATGAGACTAACAAAGCAATTTCATAATAGTCATTATAGTTAATATTTGTTTGATCTTTTGAATTTTCTATAGTTTTATATACCAATTTAGAGACAAGAATTGTAATGGCTTGCCTCAAAACTCAACTTGTCTTTATGACAAAGAGGACCTTTTGTTTCTCAAATTGAAGCACATGCTGGTATCAGAGTGTATTTTCTCTTCTGAGCCCATAATATTGTATTTCACCAGTTCTTCCAGAAACAATGTAGTACTTTCACAATTGGTTTACATTGAATATTTCCAGTAGGTTTGATACCAAACTGCAGTGTGACCGACTTTGTTTCTTCAAAATCCTGCAGCTAACTGGTACAATATATACCCAGCCTTGAATTCACCTTAGACTCATAGAATGATTTTAGGCTAAAAATATTCAGGGCAAAAATTTTCTCTGTGCTTGCTTTAGTAGAGTGGAAATTAACGAAAGGAATTCTGAAGACTCAAAGACATAGTAAACCAGGGAAACCTGGAAATTTCTGGCCACCTTCCTAAATAAATGATACACAAACAGATATTCCTAGAGGAATTCTAAAAGATCAGCTGGCTTTCCATTAGCATGTTGAACTTGAGGAACTTCTGAGAACTTCTAATACTTTTAACTTCTAACTTCTCATTAGAAACGATCTAATGAGAAGGCATTTGTAAATCCTTGCATCCTTTCTCAGTTGTCATTTTCAGTATAAAGCACTAAACATGCCCTCATATGAAAACAGAAAAGCAGCAAAACTTTTTATTATTCAATAAGGAACTGTCTCTCAGTTTTTGTCAGTTTTTCCTGAGTTGTCAGTGTTTTAAGCATCAATTACTCACTGTTCCCTCCTCCCTTCTCCTGCCTACCTTTCCCTCTTCTCATATAACACTACATTTTATTTCCTTGCTAAAAAATAACTATTGAAAGAAAGATTTAGCTTTCATAATTTATGTTGAACTAAACACTTTATTGTTTTTACTTCCTTTTTTTTTACTAGTAACCAGGACTTTCCCAGTACTCTTAAGGAAAAATGATCATGAACCCCAAGTTATTGTTGAGGTGCTACTGTTCAATTTGATTCAATTTTGCTTTTGATGTCCCTATTTTTCCATATAGGTTTTGCAGACCCCAATGCTATATTTTTCATACAACTGGAAGAATATTAAACAGAGCTGTTGCTATTTTAATTTGATGTTTTCTCTGTTTCAAATAAATTCTCTTTTTTTTTTTTTTGAGACAGAATTTCATTCTTTTTGCCCAGGCTGGAGTGCAATGATGCAATCTCAGCTCACCACAACCTCCGCCTCCAGGGTGCAAGCAGTTCTCCTGCCTCAGCCTCCCGAGTAGCTGGGATTACAGGCATGCACCACCACACCGAGCTAATTTTGTATTTTTAGTAGAGACGGGTTTTCTCCATATCGGTCAGGCTGGTCTCGAACTCCCGACCTCAGGGGATCCGTCCACCTTGGTCTCCCAAAGTGCTGGGATTACAGGCACGAGTCACCGCGCCCAGCCCTAAGTGCTATTTTTAAAATGAGCAATGATCAAAATGCCATAAAAGATTAACAGGTAACTTCTGAACTCTAACAGGGCTGTGGTTGTTTTTTAAAATCTTTTAATAAAGCCACGAATATAAAAATAAAATGTTTTTTATATAATTTATCCTGTTCTACCTAAGAAAAATGTTTGACTTTTTTTCTCTGATTTAATCAATGAATGGGTAGATTAAATGCTAGATGCTGGACACTGGTTATATAAAAATTAAAGATACAATACTTGCCTCAATAAGCTCACAGTGGTTTGAGGAAGACAAGCAAGAAAACAGAGTTTAAATGCAGGATTATGATAGTTTTAATTGAGGTGAGCACATAGTAGGTTTGCAAATAAATGTACTAACTTGGCCCTTTATTGAAATGAGAAGAGAGAAAGGCCAGGGAAGCCTGAAGTGACTCCATCAGTGAGTGGGTAAGCCAGGTGAGCAGCAGGCACCTAGACGTGGGAGCGTGAGAGGACAACATGTGCCCACAACGCATTTCTCAGTCTTTGCTGAGAGCTACTCAGTAAAGCACCGTCAGTGTCGAAAGTCTCAAACTTAGAATAGGTGACCATGACACTCACAAAATGTTATGGCTGACAATATTATTTCCTCTGAAGTAGAACATGGAACACGGTTCTATGATGAGGTCAGTGTTTGGGTGGTGCCAATTTTGGCCCTGGCTTATTTTTCTTGAATTGCAAGTGAATGCATCAGTCCTGCTTTTCACATTTCCCCCTTGATTCAGTTCGAGTGAGCTTCCTCCAAAATTCTGTAAACATTATTAAAAAGTCCCAGCTTGACTCTCTCTGCATTCCATAATTGCTCTGATGGAATAACAACCCCTGAATAAATAATGTTGCACATCTAGAAGGCTCTGTGCTCTTCCTAAAACTGCCTTTGATTACCTCCTTTCCTCTGACAAATAGGACAGGCTGATATTTTCATTGCACAGATGCTAGAGGGGGAGAAAAGACTTCCAGGATTAAGATATTAACTTCTGTGCTCATAATGGATGAAAGCAAAAAATCTGAAAGCACTTACACCAACTCACTTTCTCTTAAATACTGAAAAAAAAATGGTTTACAATGTAAAGAGGTTTTTTACAACCACAGTATAGTCTTAGTAATTTTTTTTCTTGGTCATGAGAGCAACCACGTGTTCTGCAAATTCTCTAACAGGGTTAGTTTCAAATACTGTATCAGTCTTGTTAAACCCATACATCATCTAAATGACCTGGAAATTCTCATGATCTTGCATTCACATTACGTGCCACAGGCGATCTTTCCTACCCAGAGTGACATACAGAAAATATTCATTAGACCTTGGGAATTAATATGGAGAAAATATTATCAGCATATGTCAATGTTCACTTAGTAAACAGATATCATTTAAATAATTTTTGGTAAAGCTAGTGCCATTGGCAATATATTAAAACTCTTGCATAATTTTGTAAAAAATAAAGTCTAATTTTTGGAGATGAACACTGAAGTGTATGGGGGTAAATGTTATAATGTCTAGATTTGTTTTAATACTGCCACAAATAAATGAGTGAAAAGGAAAAGAAGGATAGATGAAACAAATATAGGAAAACTTTGATAATTGCTAAGTCTGTGATGAGTATACAAGGCTCACTCCATTTCTTACACTTTTGAGTATGCCTACAATTTTTCCTGCCTACAGATACTAATGTTGCCACAGTGCTAAGACAGTATACTATATATATATATATATAGAGAGAGAGAGAGAGAGAGAGAGAGGTTTTATTCACTCCTGTCACCAAGGCTGGAGTGCAGTGGCGCTCTCTCACTCACTGCAACCTCCTCCTACTGAGCTCAAGCAATTCTCCTGCCTCCCAAGTAGCTGAGACTACAGGTGTATGCCACTGCACCTGGCTAATTTTTGTAGAGATGGGGCCTCGCCATGTCGGCCAGGCTGGTCTCAAACTCATGGGCTCATGTGATCCACCTGCCTCAGCCTCCCAAGCATATAAATTTATTCCATAGGCTTTTTCTTACATAGAAATTCTTGGCTTACCATCTTAGAATTTACAAATGGTTTCTCAAACATGGTGGCTATGTGTGTGACATTACTTCCTGTAAGATGACTGTGCCCTTTGAATCTTTTGCAGAGTGGCCTGACCCCACTCCATTTGGCTGCTCAAGAAGATCGAGTGAATGTGGCAGAAGTCCTCGTAAATCAAGGGGCTCATGTGGACGCTCAGACAAAGGTATACACCCCTCCCTTTCCACACGGGAAAGAATGTGTCCATTTGGTGACCGCAGTAAGGAAGAAACTATACTCATATTAGGAGAACAAACCCTTTAATCATCTCTTTTCTATGTAATATTTTAAATATATATTTATGCAAGGGACACTAAAGTCTCTGATTGCCATATTCCAGGGACTTTTGTCTTTAACGGCCTGGGTACTTGATCCTAACTGTATAATAATTTCCCCCTATATTAACACTATTGAGCCTCCTTACAACAGATGCTCCTTTAGGGGCAGAATGTGAAAGCTTGTACCTCTCTTAGTTTGTGTGATGGATTTTTTAAATGCAGACAAATAGACAAATAGAAAAACTTGTAATTTAGGACCCCTATGTTCGTTCAGCACGATTTATGAAACAGGATAAATTAAGGCTTATTTAAATATTACTCACTTGCTAAATTCCTAATGGTCTGTGCAGTCTTGCCTGCATTCTCCCTCTCAGACAAAAAAACTCTCATTTCAAAATGAAAAAAAAAAAATTACTGATTAGTCTTATATAATGCCACAATTCAAACACAGAAAAATAAAAGACTTTTCATGTCATCGTCAAAGATATAGCTTCACATTAATCACATTTCTCTGAAATTTTTCTTTATATGCTTAATATCAGATTTGTGTCATCTACTGTAACATATGTTTTCTTTTTTTTTTTTTTATTTGAGACAGAGTCTCACTCTGTCACCAGGCAAGAGTGCAGTGGCTTGATCTCGGCTCACTGCAACCTCCGCCTCCCATGTTCAAGCAATTCTCCTGCCTCAGCCTCCCGAGTAGCGGGGACTACAGGCGTGCGCCACCACGCCCAGCTAATTTTTGTATTTTTAGTAGAGATGGGGTTTCACCATGTTAGCCAGAATGATATTGATCTCTTCACCTTATGATCCGCATGCCTCAGCCTCCCAAAGTGCTGGGATTACAGGCGTGAGCTACCACGCCCGGCCACATATGTTTTATTTCTATATGCCATATTTGACATGAAAAAGAATGACTAATAAATATTGTGAATAAAATTTTTATATGTAATATAAGTAGGTTCTGATGTATATGGACATATTGAAGTAACTAGTAATATAGAAATACTATCCCAAATTAGCTAGATAAAAGGGTATTGACACCAAAATGAGATTGAATTTAGCTTATTTTCTTATGTTGCTTGAATACTTTCATTGGGAAATAATTATTGACTTTGGAAGTTTACAACTTCATGGTAAATGTCTTCATTCCATATTGCTTATTCACACACACACACACACACACACACACACACACACACACACAGACTTAAACACTTTATTAGGTTCTCTCTCCTTTTTGTAGATATGAAACTCTAGAAGGCAAGGTCTAGGTCAAGTTTCTTAACATTTTTCTGCCCCAGCACATCCAAGCCATGCCCTAAAATTCAGCCAGGGAGTATGGTGAAGATTCTCAAAGCCAGGTGGGGGAGGAGAGAAACAAGTACTGCTCTGCCTCTGTCTGTTTTCCATTTGCACACATGGCCCCTTGATGTGTACGAGTCTCAGGACTCCACCACAGCTTCCTCCTAACCCAGCCCAACTCAGGTCCCAGTTGGTAGTCTTTTTTTTTTTTTTTCCCTCCAAAAGGTAATCTCACTCTGTCACTCAAGCTGGAATGTAATGGCTTGCTGCAACCTCCACGTCCCGGATTCAAGCGATACCACCTCAGCCTCCTGAGTAGCTGGGACTACAGGCGCATACCACCACACCCAGATAATTTTTGTATTTTTAGTAGAGGCAGGGTATCGCCATGTTGGCCAGGCTGATCTCAAGCTCCTGACCTCAGGTGATCCACCTGCCTTGGCCTCCCAAAATGCTGGGATTACAGGCATGAGCCACTGTGCCCGGCCACATAGTCATTTTTATACTCCGTATAATACCTTGCGGCATGTAACTTTTCCTGCCCTTTATGAACGGAGCAGAGCATCTCACTTCAGAAAGCATCTCTCTGTCCTTTACAACCTCTTTTCCGTTCCATTCTCTTCTCTGCAAAGGTCATAGCCACCAAAAGGAAGTGAAGCCATGATTGTCCCATAGCTAGAGCACAGCAGAAGTGCAGATAGCTGGGTTGCTTGCATTTGCTGCTTAGTTTTGTGCTTAAGGAGTTTGTTGTATCCCAGGAATGTTCACATTCTCACTGGTAAAGAAGACAGCCCCAAGCAGCCCACAGGTGGGATGTATACCATTCAACTCATTAGCTTACATGAAAAAATAATAATAATAAAATATCAAGACCTCTTCTCGCTGGCGAGGAAAAGACTAGAAAATCCTGGTAACAGCCTTTGCAGTCCTCTCCCCCTGCACCCCTCCAGTTTGCTGACCCTTTATACCCCACCCTCCTTTTGCATTTGAAGTTTCACCAAATGATTTTAAGCTAAATTGTGCCACAGGGTATAATAATCAATGTTGTTTGATAGAGATGAAGCCACTGCTTTTGCTTTGTAGAAGGATAATGTCCGGAAGCATTTTATTTAGACCACCCCTGAAAGGCATTGATTCTTAGAGGACACTAATTAGGGATCAGGAGTTACATTGGATTTCTTTAAATGTGTGTAAAAGCGTAAAAAGCTTTGAGAACTTATGTGATGCTTACTCATTTCACATTTATTTATAGATTTCCTACTGGTCACCAAATTCTTACCTGGGAGATACATTCCTTGCCCTCATAGAATTCATAGTTTAGAGAGCAAAACACGTAGTATTATAACAACAAAGTCATCATCATAATAAAATAAAACAATGTATTACCCATTTTCTCTGTGCCGGGTACTATTCTCAGTGCTTTATATTTATTATTTTGTTTAATTCTTACAACTACCCTATGAGGCTGGTGAAATTAACATCCTCATTTTACAGATGAGGAAACTGAGACACAGAAAAAGTAATTACTTGCATAAGGTCCCAAAGCTAATTATTACAAAGCCTGATTTTGACCATAGGCCTATATCTAGAAATATATATATAATTTTAGAGTATTAGGTAATAACTAAGTTTTTTGACAAAGGTAAGGTAGGATAGAGGAAGCTATAGCTTGTTCAGTATCATGGGAACATGAGAAGAAAAACGGGAATTATGTCTTAAGATATTGCTAGAAAATTAAGAAGATCTCAGAGGGCCTTAATGTACCAGGCTAAGCTGTTCAGCTTTTTATCCTGTGTGCGCTGAGAAGCCACTGAAGGTTTTAAACACAAACGTGATAAGATCAGCAGTCTGGTTTACAAAGATCCTGGGAAACAATGCAAAGAATAAGTTGATTTTAAACCTTGGAGCAGGGGCAGTTAGGCTATTGTGAAATCCAAATGAAGAATGAAGAAGGCCTGAACTAAGTGGCAGATGAGACACTGAGGAACAGGAGAGAAATTAGAGAAATAATTAAAAGACATGCAAACAGGTAAGATTTGAAGACCTTTGGGAGGCCGAGGCAGGCATATCACAAGGTCAGGAGATCGAGACCATCCTGGCTAACACAGTGAAACCCCGTCTCTACTAAAACAATACAAAGAAGTTAGCTGGGTGTGGTGGCGGGTGCCTGTAGTCCCAGCTACTCGGGAGGCTGAGGCAGGAGAATGGTGTGAACCCGGGAGACGGAGCTTGCGGTGAGCCAAGATGGTGCCACTGCACTCCAGCCTGGGCAACAGAGCAAGACTCCATCTCAAAAAAAAAAAAAAAAGATTTGAAGACCATGTGTGTATGGGGACTGAGGAGAAGCAAAAATTCAGGATGAAACTAAGGATCTGACCCGTGCAACTGGGTGATCACAAGTACCATTCAATGAGACAGAGAATAAAGGAGACAAAGCCAGTTGGGGAAAGAGGACTATGAGTTTCGTATTGAGTGTGTTGAATTATAGATTACCTAGGGGCCATTCGAGCAGGAAAACCCAATAAACGACTCACATATTGATCTGGACACAGAAAGGATGGCTGGACTAAAGATGCAGGTTTCTGAATCATCGCAATAAAGGTATTAGCTAACACTGTGAAAGTAGGTGTAATCCTCAAGGAAAAATGTGGCACAAACCAAAGACAAAACCCTTGGGATCCACTCCATTTTACAGTGGATGGAGGAGGCAAAGGAGGGCCTGTCCAAAGGTAGAGGAGAAATGACGAAAGAATATGATAGGGCTGTCAAATTATGAAAAACTGTCAAAGTGTTTCAGATAAGAGAAGCTCAAAGTCCATGCATGCCATGCATGGCTGGGCACTTGGGATATTATAAAGCAGTTTTACTAGAGTAGTGGAGATGATGAAATGTAGGGAGAATGGGCGGAATAGTGTATGAAGATTTTTTTTTCAAGAAGTTTAGTTTTGAAAGGATAGAAACCTAGAGAAAAGGACAAATATTTGAAAGGAGTATTTTTTGTTTCTAAGATGGAAACATAAAAATATGTCTATAAGCTGAGATGAGCATGCCAGAGGAAAGAAAAATGGTTAGCAAAATTATTTATTGTTTTTTGGTGGGGGATGGAGTTTCGCTCTTGTCGCCCAGGCTGGAGTGCAATTGTGTGATCTTGGCTCACTGCAACCTCCGCCTTCCGGGTCCAAGTGATTCTCCTGCCTCAGCCTCCCAAGTAGCTGGGATTACAGGCACCCACCGCCTGGCTAATTTTTTGTATTTTTAGTAGAGACAAGGTTTCGCCATATTGGGCAGGCTGATCTCAAACTCCTGACCTCAGGTGATCCGCCGGCCTCGGCCTCCCAAAGTGCTGGGATTACAGATGTGAGCCACTATGCCTGGCCTGGTTAGCAAAATTATAAGGGGTATCAGAAGTGGGATAGGCTGAGCCAGAGGTAGAAATGACAGTTTCTTTTCATTTTTCTTTTCTCTTTTCTTTTTTTTTGACAGAGTCTCACTCTATTGCCCAGGCTGGAGTACATGGGCATGGTCATGGCTCACTGCAGCATCAACTTCCCAGGGTCTAGTGATCCTCCCACCTCAGCCTCCTGAGTAGCTGGGACTACAGACACATGCCACCACGTCTGGCTAATCTTTTTTTTTTTTTTTTTTTTTTTGTATTTTTAGTAGAGACTGGGTTTTTGCAATGTTGACCAGGGTGGTCTTGAACTCCTGGCCTCAGGTGATCTGCCCGCCTCAGCCTCCCAAAATGCTGGGATTACAGGCATGAACCACTACACCCGGCCTGATCTTTTCCTGTTTTCAATCATTAATTTACCAAAGATTTAAAATATTTATTGAGCAGTGATGATGTGCCAGGCACTGTTTTCAGCATGAGGTAATAATAGCTAACCCTATGTGTCAGACACTGGTGAAATCATTGTTAACATAGTTAGTCCTTATGACAACACAATGAGCTTGGTACTATTACTGAAGTCCATTTTATAATGCATAAGCCAATGCACAGAGAGGTTCAGTAACTTGTCCAAATTCACACAG
This sequence comes from Papio anubis, assembly GCF_008728515.1. Lineage (NCBI taxonomy): Eukaryota > Metazoa > Chordata > Mammalia > Primates > Cercopithecidae > Papio > Papio anubis. The sequence continues at coordinate 56,353,840 of NC_044986.1, read as the reverse complement.
ATAGTAAGTAGCAGAGCTGGGTCCCAAACCCAGACAGTCTGCCTCTGAGGTCCAGGCTCCTGGCTGCTGAGACCCTCCTTCCCCGTTCTCATCAGTCAGAAGTGCAGCCTGATCAGTGAATGGACGTAAACATCTACTACTTAGTAATCAAGAGAGGAAAAAAGGAAGGAAAGTAGTTAAAGACTCGAATGTATTTTGCAGGGTTTTGCTGAGCTCTATCCAGTGTTGCCCAAAGGAAGGAAGGGAAAACCTAATCAGCTTGTAATGATGTTATCAGTGAGGCAGCCATGGCAAAGAGGCAGAGGCTGCTCCGTTTGCTGGGCTATGGCTCTTTATATGTTTGCTTGTTTATTTAGCTACTCAAGAAAAAAATAGTCTTTGAAAAATTTGTTACTGCTGATTGGAAAGAATTGCTCATGTCCCACCTCTCTGAGCGTATTTATGTGAGGTGCTATTTTGTATGGGAATGCCGGTAACCCCAATGAATGGAGGAGCCCACATCTGATTTATCTGAATGCAAGTTCAATCTTCTTGGCCATGCCCACGTATTTTTGAAAAAACACTTTAGTGTTTGTGGAACAGCAAGAAGACCAGTGCCCTGGAGCATAGCGACCAAGGGAGAGAATGGTGGGAGGATTAAAAGATGTATGGATGGAGGATGAGGAGGATAGGGGAGACTAGAATTAGAGAACTCCTAACACTGTTTTATAATGATTTAGGGTTTTAGTAAGAATGAGATGGGAAGCTATGAGTATGAATAGAACCTGTTCATTAAAATATTTAGGCCAGGCATGGTGGCTCACACTTGTAATCCCAGCACTTTGGGAGGCCAAGGCAGGAAGATCACTTGAGCCCAGGAGTTTGAGACCAGCCTAGACAACATAGTGAGACCTTGCCCTACAAAAAATAGAAAAAATTAGCCAGTCGTGGTGGTGTATGCCTGTAGTCACAGCTACTTGGGAGACTGAGGCAGGAGGATAGATTGAGCCCAGGAGGGGAGGCTACAGTGAGCCATGATCCCATCACTGCACTCCAGCCTGGTGACAGAGCAAGACCCTGTCTCAAATAAATAAATAAATAATCAACCCTGTCTTAAATATATATATCTAATCAACACATCCATCTCAACAACTATTAGAAATGGTTGTATTATAACTTAGGCAAACTGACTAAAATCTCAAAGAATTTTTTAATATTTAGATTTTTAGAAAATATTGGGTCCACACGGTTTTGACTTGTAAGGGAAGTTCTTTGAACTTGGAAATAATGTTACTTCACTCAATTAAACCAATTGTACTGAGCATTATTGGACACATTATTTTCAAGCTTCCCTTATTAAGCAGTATTCTGATCATGAGTGCAGTATCTGAGTTCCTCTGTACTGAAAAGGAGAACCCTGCAAAGCAGGCAAATGGATTCTGGTCACCGAAAAGGAATGTCCTCCATCATGTATTAAGTGGCATTAGAGGCTGTAAGTCAGTTTCCTCTATGTGGTTATGATGAGCTTTTCAGGGATAGTCTGGTCAGTGTGGGTACACTGGCAGTTTGTTTTGTGAGACAAAAAAGTACACATGTAAGAAAAAAAAAAGTCTACCAAGCGTCACCTCTCTAGGGCAGCACATCCCTGGTAAGGTATCTTCACCTCCTACAGTCAACAGTGGTTTGGGCATCTCTTTTTCAAATTCAAATGTATTCATTTGCTGGGGCCACCATAAAGACACTAGTGACATCATATAAGATACAGACCCCTGAAAATATGGATCACCCACGCCTATTCCTGTTTAGAAGTACTGTAATAAAAGGTCAATGTTCTCCCTTTCAGAGATCTGGTACTGCCCGTGTCATTATGAACGGGGGCTCTGAAATTGCAGGGTAGTATGTTATAATAAACACAGCCATCTAGAGAAGGATCTGGAATATCCTTATTTAAAAAAAAAATAATTACCTAGATTGTATACAGACACATACATGCACAGAGAGAGAGAGAGAGAGAGAACTTATGGACCCTCAGGGTTCAGTGGATACTAATTTGAGAAACAATCCATTTCTTTGTCTAAATCAGTGGTTTTCAAACTCTGGGACTCTAGGTAGGAAGGCGAAAAACTAACTTGATATACCTTATTCGAGTTCATGTTTCTCAGACCACCCGAGCTCACACCAGCCTCCCTCTTCCTTTTAGTGTTTCTGTGCTTCTTCCTACCTCTATCAGGCATTCTGATAATCACCTCCTGCCGTGTGTTATTATTTAGCCACTTCATTTTTCCCTAGATTTAAAGCTTTCAGAAAGTATTCAGTAAACAAGTCAAGTCTCAATAAAGTGCTCTTCTGTCCCTGAACAAGAAACTGCTGAATCAGTCTGTCTATGCTGTCAATTGGTCCATCTTTCCTTTCTATCTTGAAGAGTTCTAAGAACAAGATGAGCTGATAAAAAATAAAGCAAGAACTCTGAGGAGCTAACAATTTTATGGGCAATGGTATTTTAATTTATACCTAAGTCTTATGCTGAGAATTATCAAGGGCAATTCTTTTATATAGAGAAGAAAAAAAAACTACTTTTTCCAGCTCAAAAAGGAAGGTTAAATAATGATTTTACGTCTGTTTAGGATAGCTGTTAGTAAAAGTACAATTATGATGCTTTTTTTAAAAAAAAAAAAATAATTACAGATGGGATACACACCACTGCATGTGGGCTGCCACTACGGAAATATCAAGATTGTTAATTTCCTGCTCCAGCATTCTGCAAAAGTTAATGCCAAAACAAAGGTAAGCTCCTTCCTTTTTTGTTTCTGCCAGAATCATTTATTTTTGTTTCAAAGGAATTAAGAATCATCTCTTCCATCTTCCTTCTACAGAATGGATATACACCATTACATCAAGCAGCACAGCAGGGACATACGCATATAATAAATGTCTTACTTCAGAACAATGCCTCCCCCAATGAACTCACTGTGGTAAGCACTCAGGGCCAGCTCAGGAGAAGAGGGAGGAGATAGATGGGCCTGGACTCTGGTGTCTTCTTACATTTTTCATTGTACTTTCATGAAGAGGCATAAACGGAGCATTCAGTAGAATGAGGAAAGAAGGACAATAACCATATTGTTCTGGACTGTTCAGAGACAGATGATTAGTGTTTTATATGTGAAAACTACCTGCTGTATTGTCACCTAGCAGGAAGTACACATGTAAGAAAAAAAAAAATTGCGTTGGTTTCATTGACTGCTTACTTAGAACGTTAAAAAGCCTCTTGGATTGCATGTGTAGCTGCCCAGACTTTACTGTGTGAGTACAAACAGGTTAGGTGGGTTTTGTGCAAGGTATGTCTCTAATGAAACACTTTTTTTGTGTATGACAGTGGGATGGGTCTGATGAGACACTCACCTTACATTTCGTATCAGCAAAAAAATGTGGAATGAGGCTTGCTAATTCCTCATTCACATTTTCCTTTTGCCAGAATGGGAATACTGCCCTTGGCATTGCCCGGCGCCTCGGCTACATCTCAGTAGTGGACACACTGAAGATAGTGACCGAAGAGACCATGACCACAACTGTAAGTAAGGAATGCAGAGCCTTGTTACCCTAGGAACCAGCTTTCAGCCAGTTTTCTTGGGCTTTTCTGAGATGAATGTTTTTTCCCATTCATAAACTAAGCACCATGTTTTAAAATACAGTCACCTCATCGTTGGTAGTCAGGATAGGAAAACTCTTATTGCTAATATGAATAAAAATTTAAAACACTAAGAATACCTATTTAAAAGATGCATTTGTAGCTATAGAGTTTTTACTCCCATATACAGCTAAATGTATTTATTTATTTGTTTGCTTTGATGTAACAAGTTTTTAATGAAATGATGGTGAAGGCAGAAATTTTTTAACATCCTTCCTTGGCAATGTAAAGAAATTGAAAACTCTAAGTTGCTTCCTTAAAAATGTTTTAATGCACAAATGGTACGTGGATCCATTATCATTCCTGTGAAAAATGTTTACATTGTTTTAAAAAAATCCAGATGAATCAGAACTGGTTTTGCCTGCTACTGTCACTTGTCTTGTGTCCACCTGGAGTTTTCATAAGAAACACAATAGACTGTTTTGTTAACATTTAAAGTGGATCTTTACCAGGAGGCCCTATTGCATCAACTACATTTTTACAAGCTGCAGTCTCTAGGATAAGTCATTTCTTTCCAACCCCATCTGGTACCTATGAACAGCATCAAGATTTGGTAACTTTGGAATTAAGGGCAAATATTACATGATATCAGAGGCTTATTTGAGTTATTCCTAACTCCATAACTCAACACATAGGCCTGAGGTTGACTCTTAGCAAAGTAAATTTAGGACTCTGGAACATTTTGAATTATCAGCTCTGTCCCCTTTTCTCTTCGACCACTTTCCAACATGAAGGAGAAAATGGTTAGCATCTGCAAATTAGTTTGTATACCCAGTGCTTTTTGTGAAAAATGGGTTTCACGAAAAGGGTTGAGGGTCTCTGTAGCTACCTGCAGTTTGAGTTTCCTGACAGTTTTACTCACAAACCTGCTGATTACGGGAGAAAAAAATTGTAATTTGTGAAAGAGAAAACAATTGTTTTAATGAAATAGAACAATGATTATCAACCAGCACACATTCTGAACTTCAAGATATACTTTGTCTAAGAGATAAATTTCCACATGTTGCTTTCTCCAAAAATCTTGCGGATTTTATTATATTAAAATATATCATTAAGTTCTCAAAAAAACTGTTCAAACCAATAATGTTTATTACCTTCAATTTTATATCCCATGTAGCTCTATCTAGGATAGGAAAGGAGAAGAAGAGGACAAACTATTTAACGACAGCCAAGTGTCACAATGCTATAAAGATTTGAAGCCATTACAGTAAATAGATAATATTAATACTTCTATTTCAATGTTAAAAGACTTGAGACATGTAAAAGTTCAAAATAAATATCTTATTTGGTTGAATGTAAATGACTTTCTCACCTATTAGGAAATTTCAAAATGTCTCTTCAAAATCAAAAAAGCTTTAAGAGAAAGTAGAGTTAAGAACAAAATAAAGTTATAGCTTCAAAAAATCGACTGAAAGAGAAAGGTCTCAGAGCTCCATCAGGTTCCCATGAGAAGAGAATGTATACAGGAGTAGTGCTTTTCACTCTCAACATCATCAGCCATCCTTGCTGGTGACTTTCTGCAAAGAAGAGAAGACACTATGCATGCTAATTGGAAAGGTCCACTTTGCCTAGTGAAGAAAATGAGGCTTCCACCAAAAGAAGTGTTCACATCAATTAAAAAACAGTCCATAGAAGTCTCTAAAATTTTGTCCAGCATTGTGGTATTTGGTACATTATCTCAAGCTGAGACACCACCTTGTCAGCCTTGCTTTAGTGGTTACGTGTAAACTAGCTCAGACAGGACTGATGTAATTCAGGGTGGAGTCTATGACTTTAAGCTGATAACTATAGCTCAGCCTCCACCATGGGCATGATATTTGTATAGCCAGTTACTGGGACTCCAGCAGCCATTGACTCTGTAAGCAGACTTCAGTTTTTCAAAACAAAGAGAATGTCTTTTCCATATTAGTAAAATACATGATGTGGCAATGCTGAGAAAGATGGTTTAGTTAATTAGATTACAATCAACACAGCATACCAAACTGAATGGATAGAAGCTGATATTCAAAAGATGTGAATTGTATCTATCGAAACTGCATTGTTTAAAATACCCAATTACTTCATATGTAAGGAGCAGAATACCTCTAGCACGCAGATATTGGTTGCTAATACCATTCTCTACTAAAAGCAAACAGTGCTTTTTGGAGAAATGGCTGAATCTAAGGCCAGCAAAGGAAATATATAAGATGAGCCTGGAACATCTTAGAGTGTCAAAAAGTAAGGAAATGCTCCTCCCTCCCCCAACAAAAGTAAATAAACTAATACAGAGACACAGTGGTGGGGGGTATGTCGAAGGGACATAGGAATTAACTAAAAGAGTTCCCAGTGGCCATAGCTGGAACAATTTGAGCCAAAATAAATAAATATAATAGTATTGAAGTATGGTACAAACTGTAAAATAACTATCCATTAATTCATACTATTATACATAAGTAATTCAATAAATGGAAAAGAAGACACAAATGTCTCAGGCAAAAGAATTCCAAATAATATATGAAAATATACTTCACTCTCAAAGTGGAACATAGTTCCCCACTGCTTACATGTGGGCTGAACATAGTGATTTTCTTGCAAAGCAAACAGTATGGAAGCAGGGGGAAACAGATAACTTTACAATGGAGAAACCTGACAAATCCTGCCTCAGCTATATGATCAAGGTCAACATCAACAATGATAAGTCATGTTGATGGTATGTACCCTTGATACAATGTGATGAAATGGCACTTTTCCTTTATGATCTTCCTCCCTAAAACATACAGCCCCAGTCTATTCATTAAAAAGAAAAAAGAAAAGAAAAAAGAAAACCCATGAGACAAGCCCCAGTTGATGGACATATCTGACCAGTACACTGCAAAACTGTCAAGATCATCAAAAACAAGGAAAGTCAAATACAAATCAAGACCACAATGAAATACCATCTCATACCAATCAGAATGGCAATTATTAAAAAGGCAAAAAACAACAGATGCTGACGAAGCTGGAGACATAGGAATGCTTTTACACTGTTGGTGGGCATGTAAATTAGTTCAACCATTATGTAAGACAGTGTGGCAATTCCTCAAAGACCTAGACCCAGAAATATCAGTTGACTCAGCAGTCCCATTAAGGAGTATATACCCAAAGGAATGTAAGTTATTTTATTACAAAGATACACGCATGTGTATGTTCATTACAGCACTATTCACAATAGCAAAGATGTGGAATCAACCCAAATGCCCATCAATGATAGACTGGATAAAGAAAATGTGGTACATATACACCATGGAATACTGTGTAGCCATAAAAAAGGAATGATATCATGTCCTTTGCAGGGACATGGATGGATCTGGAAGCTGTTATCCTCAGCAAACAGAGGAACAGAAAACCATACACCACATGTTCTCACTTATAAGTGGGAGCTGAACAATAAGACCACGTGGACACAGGGAGGAGAAGGACACACACTAGGGCCTGGGGGCGGGGAGGGGGAGAGCATCAGGATAAATAGCTCATGCATGTGGGGCTTAATACCTAGGTGATGGGTTGATAGGTGCAGCAAACCACCATGGCACACATTTGTTTACCTATGTAACAAACCTGCACGTCCTGCACATTTAACATGGAACTTTACATTAATTTTTTTAAAAAAGCAAGGGGAGTCTGAGAAATTGCCATAGTCCAGAAGAAACTAAGGAGACACAACTAAATGTAATACAGTATCCTCGATGGGATCCTGGAACAAAAAAGGACATTAAGCAGAAACTAAATAAAAATGAATAAAATATAAACTTTAAGAAAAATATATCAATGTCAATTCATTAATTGTGATATTTTCCATGCTAATAAAAGATTTTTTTTTTTTTTTGAGACGGAGTCTTACTCTGCCCCAGGCTGGAGTGCAGGGCCGGATCTCAGCTCACTGCAAGCTCCGGCTTCCGGTTTACTTATTCTTCTGCTCTCTAGCCTCCCGAGTAGCTGGGACTACAGGCACCCACCCACCTCGCCCGCTATTTTTTGTATTTTTTAGTAGAGACGGGGTTTCACTGTAAAGCACGCAGGATGGTCTCGATTTTCTCTTGACCTCGCGGATCCGCCTGCCCTCGGCCTCCCAAAGTGCTGGGATTACAGGCTTGAGCCACCACGCCTGCAATAAAAGATTTTAATAATAAGCCAGGCACAGTGGCTCATGCCTGTATTCCCAGCACTTTGAGAGGCTGAGGCAGGTGGACCACCTGAGGTTGGGAGTTCGAGACCAGCCTGGCCAACGTGGTGAAAACCCGTCTCTACTTTAAAATTAAACGACAGCCAGGGCCTGGCTTATGCACATCTGTAATCCCAGCTACTCGGTAGGTTGAGGCAGGAGAACGCTGAACCAGAGGCTAGCGAGCCGAGATTATGCCATTGCACTCCCCAGCCTGGGCAAGGAGCTGAGACTTGGTCTCAAATGGCAAAACCACAGCATCTAACAAGAGGGGAAACCCGGTGCAGAACCGTCACGAATTTAACCACCGGCAAAATCAAACCTCTCAAAAGCTATTTTAAAACGTCCATGCTGTAGTGATACCGCACCACGCTTCAAATGACCATAGTGGTGAAACCACGCAATAACCTCATTGAAACCAAAGACCTATACCTTTAGTTTTAACAACCTGGCTTTTTTTCAGCTGTCTTATTTAAACGTGTATCTTCCCTTGTACCATTAGTGTCTCATATGCTGAGAATTAGGAAAAAAAAAAAAACAACTCACTTTTAAACTAAAGTCATTAAGAATTTCTTACCAGTGATGCTAACAATGTCTTTTGGATGGATATGGTCTAAGAATTTCTTATCAGTGATGCTGACAGTATGTTTTGGATGGATATAATCTAAGCTATTAAACAGCAAGTAAAAGAGGCAGTAGGCATTTGCTGCATAATATACTGTTCTTTAAATTTTGGGGAAGGCTAAAATGATCTGCTAATGCATCACCTTTAAAGTATTTTTTCATACACATTGTTGTAAATATTATTTTAATATTTTCGTTTATCCTAGGAATTTAAAATTACATATAAGAGGAGAACACAAAATAGATGGAAAGCTTGGCACAAGTAATAGACACATATTTCTTGCAGTTCATTTGGCTTTTCCTCAGCCAAGACCTTTCATGGAATGGGGTGGCAGATTCATCAGACCATGAAAAAGTATAGCAGTGGAGTAGGAGGGGCAGAATCTTCTCTTTTCCTTTGAAAAGCTTTATTAGAGACCTAAATCTTTTAAGCTGTGGTACTTTGCCACTAGAATTCTTTCACTGTGTACTCCTGTGTTCTGTATATGGTGACAACCTTTGTGCCACTAAGGGACAACAATTTTGATGTCATTTTACATGTGGGAGATTCAGGATATTCAACACATGCATTCCACAAGAAACTGATTAATTCAGAGATAAATGAAAAGGCCCACTAAAGTGTACAGTCTGCTCACACTGAAATGACTGCTTTTTTGTTACTAGACCGTCACAGAGAAGCACAAAATGAATGTTCCAGAAACGATGAATGAAGTTCTTGATATGTCTGATGATGAAGGTATGAAATGTTCTTTGAGTTCACAATAATTATAAGTGACTGTGTATTTCGTTTGTTTCCTGAAGAAAGTCCATTGCAAAATGTCTTTCAGGAATATTGAAATGTTTTGTTGTAATATCAAGAGTATGTATTTTTTCATCCACTTATATTGTTCACTTAAATCATGCAGTTCGTAAAGCCAATGCCCCTGAAATGCTCAGTGATGGCGAATATATCTCAGATGTTGAAGAAGGTATTTGTAAATTTTTACTGTGATGAAACTTAACTACTACCAACTTTATCTTTCATTTCTTATCTTTGAAATATAATATTTCCTTGAGTTACTAATTTTTCATATTATCTTGAGACTATTAATTTGTGTATTATTTAAATAATGTATATCTGGTACTATTAACTCTCCTTTTTAAGTCTCTGAATCCTCTTTTCCTTGAACCCGTTTCCTAACTTTAAAATATAAAAGTATCACTAATTATCTGGATTACTTGCCTTCTATTTGTTTCTATCAAACAGAATACTGATGCTTTTATGTTTGCATCTGAAATCTAGAAAGAGAAAAATGATTAATATTTATGATTACATTATGTTTTAAAACAAGAGAAGGTTCCTTATACGAAATCCTTTTAAATGCCCTAAGATTTGCCCATTCTGCTAAACTTTGTAGAAAAAAGCAGCTTTTGATCTTGAACTGATAATGAAAACAACCTGAAAAAAAACTTTTGAAATAGAAATTTTCGATAATGATTTAATGAAAGAGATCAAAATATTATTGTAGCTGTACTTTATGTGTTTCAGAAATTAGTTTCTGTCTTGCTTAAAAACTAATACTTTGACCAGGTTATAATGTACAGGTATATCAATGAATGGCATCTTTAAGAGGTCCATTGGAAAACAAGCATTTTTATAGTGAGTAAATATTGTACAGATAACACATTTTGGAGTTTCACTGAAATAACAAAATATTTACCATGGGAAAATTGTCTTTAACTGTTTTTCTTACATCATTTGAATCTCCCAAATGATGGGAGATCATCAAATACATTCTACCCTATTGTGACCTCCATTTGCCACCTCTCATGTAGTAACTTTCGTTTGAGTTAGTCTTAGTGTTGCTAGTCTTTTTTTGCCTTTAAGTAATCTTCCCTATTTTAATTCATATGATTTCTTTCTTTGAGTTGCACAAATTTCAGTGGGAACCTACATAGTGGGAAAGCCTACCTGGTCCGAAGCCACTTTAATCTTTTTGTTATTCAATCAATGACTTTCCACTATAATGCATTGTGGCCAGGGACTACACACCCCAATGAGCTAATGTCCTGGTGGTCATTTAGGGTCCTTGGAGGATCTGGCTCAGTGTTTGTAAATGTTGTTTTGATTAATGCTAAAGACTTTTACTCGCTTTTCTTTCTTTTACTCTGAAACATCAGCTATACATTTACCTCCCTTCTATCCCCAGATGGATAATATTTATTATCGTCTTTAGGACTTTCAGAGTAATATGCCTACTGTCATTATATTTCTTTGCCTTCTCATACATTTCAGAGTAACAACTTCTGTGCAGAAGATAAAAGAAAAAATAATATTCTTACATAGATGTTTACACACACAAAACATGATGTCAAAAGTATGTTTGTCAAATGAAATTATTAGGAATCATAGTATGACAATCACAGACCTAAAAATGTACTGGTCATTAACAAAATGTCCAAAAGTATCCCCATTGATGAGAGGCCAAGTTTGAATGGACTATCTAACAGCCTTATACATATGAATAACTAACCAAATAATTTCAAAAAGGGAGATTTTGAATCTCTAAATTTGAACTTAATTGACCTTGTTACTTAACTAGAAATGTGTTTATCTCAGCTTGAGAATTTGAAATTGGCAATTTTAAATTCTCATTTTATCCATCTTTTCTTTAAAATCTTTGGCCCTTACTTTAGTATGTCCAGGGCTGTCGGAATCAAATGGCTTTTGATTTTGTGGTATTGCTGAATTTAATTGTTGAAAAGGATTCCTTAAAGGTCACTCAGTCTGAACAAACATCTGCTAGAATCTCATCTGCTTAGGATCTCCTGTGCCCAAGCCCTTCAAATAATGAGAATTCTTTAATTCCTAAACTGCCTAGTACATTTGGACAATTCTGTCTTTAACAATTCTTCACGTTATTGAACTTCCTGTAGCTTCTACTCATTGAGTCAAGCTTTGGTATATTTGACCAAGTTGATGGGAAGACTATATTCTACATAGTATTTGGAACAAAATCTGCCTTTTCTGTGTGACAATCTTTCAGATATTTAAAAATACTTTTTCTATTTCTTCTTGGTTTTATTATTTTTTTTTTCAGGTATATCATTGCTACCTCCTTCTGTTGTTCCCCTCACCAACCTGGTCGCCCTCTCCTGTGCATGTTTCAACATGTCTGTGCCATCTCAAGTTGAGGTGACCAGAACTGAACACAATATTTGAGTATAGTCTCATCAAAGCAGAGTATAGCAGGGCTATTGCATTCTCATGAAAGATGTTAAAAGTTCATTTTTTAAGATTAAGATACTTTTGAGATTATAATACACTTCTAATTTGAGTCATATTAGTATTACTGTCTGCTAAGGCCCCTAAATTTTGCTTACAAGAGCTTTAGTAAGCCACATTTGCCCTATTATGTATTTATGTTTTCCTCTGCTGTATAAATTAGCATTCCTAACTACTGCAAATTCCAAAACAATTCATTTAGAAATTTTGATTCTAAAAGGACCCCTACAACTTTAATGATAATTTTAACTTCTGACTCATTTGCCTGATGGTCTTGCCAGAGCTTTGATTGTCATTTTAGTTAGATTTAGTGTCACCCATTTGAGTAAGCTCCTATGCAGCTGTGGCAAATGTTCATTTCCATGAAGCCATAGGCATGTTGTGAGTATAACTATCTACAAGAACCAGTGAGACATCATCACATTGGTATCCCAGGGTACTAAAGAATAATAGCAGCTTTTAAAAGCAAATAAAAATAAGCAATATAGGCTGCCAGTTTGTCTCAAGAAAGAAAATAAAAATGAGTTTGTAATAAGGGAAAATAAAATTTTAATCTGATTCTAAAACTAATCTGCTGTAAGTAGATATTTAAAATTCAAAATGAATAAGATAAAAAATAAAAAAGCAAAAGTAAAATAAATATTAAGGAAGAAATGCCAAGAGTAGTCTATCTCTTCTTTTTCATTCTCTTTTCCTTTTTCTGCTTTGCTTTCTCCTTACCATCTTCCTCTTTCTTTTGTACACTATGAGAAACTAGTGTAAGTGAAAGAATGTTTGGATTCATTTCTCAAAAAAAAAAAAAATTAAGGAATACAAGACTAGACAATGTTATCATTTAATGAGGTGGGAGAACAGTGGGGCCAAGATGCAAAGTTGAACACAGATCGAAGCATCAGCAAAGCAGAGCAGTAGAAGAGGTCAAGCAACTTTGTCCAAGGCAGGTTTTTAAGCTCACATTAGGCAGGTGGGGGCTAAGCAGAGCTCCTCAGAGGGTCAGGTGCATTTGTAGATACCTTACTGCTCTACTGTCTCCTGTTCCAGAAAATACCTATTCATATAGCATTCATATAACTTTAATATACATACAAAATTAGTACCTTGATTTTAGTGCTAGTTTGATTCTTATGTTTTGCAATTCTGTTTGTAATTGAAAATATGAAAGAGTGTGTGTATAGAAGAAAGAAGAGAGAAGGAAGGAAGGAAAGAAGGAAGAAGAAAGAGAAAGGAGAGAAAGAAAAAGAGGGAAAATTGAGATTAAGTTTCAAGTGATTGAGTTTGGTGTCTCCTCCCAAGGGATTTCACATTGGCTTTGGTTCAACTCTGATCTTAAATTGCAACTGCCTATAAAATGTATTTTATGAATCGGGGTGGGGGGTATAAAATGTTGTTTCAGCTTGAGAATTCTAGTGGATTGGAGTGTAGTTACAGATCGAAAAAACTATAGATGGGACATAATGAGAAGCGGAATTAAGCCACGCAAAGTAAAAATCTAAAAGGCAGCTCTATGAAATATGACTCTACTAAACAGGTTTACGAGACAGCAGCTGGTGAGACAAACTCCTGCTAGGAAGAATTTTCTAATTCTAAGCTACTTCTGAATTTGATAGAGCTGAAAAATATCTTTCTGAATCAAATGCAGACACTAAATATTAAAAGAAAAAATAAGAGGCTAAGTATACATGTAAAAATATCAAGTAGGTGTAAGTTTGAGCTCTAATAAAGCAATAAAATTTTAGCAGATAATAGAGTGACATGAGGGGTAAGAAAAGTCATGTAGCTTTGCACCAAATTTGGTGGCCAGTGGAAGCCACAGCAAATTAAAATCCACCAATTTCAAAGAACTGAAGGGGCAAGTTGGAGTCTTGTATGTCTATTCCTGCCATTACATTGATGAGGAAGGAAAGCCCAAATACACACTGAATGGTCTTTCCAATGAGGTTTGTGGCAGAGCTGGACAAGAAGACTGATCTGACACTCTGTAGTTTTAGATCATCTCATTCCCCTGCCCTCAAAGTCCAGTCAAGTAAAACACTGGCAGTAGAGAAGGAACACATAGATCTGTAACTGGTTGTGATCAGTTGCTTGCAGACAACACTGCATAGATCATCTCTTTCATTGCTATTCCAACTTGAAATGTTTCTTATATATAGAACCCAAGAATGCATATTTTTAGCTTCAAAAAAGGGTGTGTGTTAAGGAAAAGGAACAAATCATGTTCTTGGAAACTATCAGAAGGTAATAAGAATATTTTAATTTATAATTATGGGTACATAATAATTGTACATATTTATGGGATATATGTGATATTTTGATACAATTATACAATGTGTAATGATCAAATCAAAGTAATTGGGTTATCTGTCACCTCAAGCATTGATCATTTCTTTGTTTTTGCAACATTCCGGTTCCACTCTTTTAATTCTTTTGAAATATATTGTTAACTATAAATTATTGTTAACTATAGTTGCCCTATTGTGCTACCAGACACTAGATCTTATTCCTTCTAGCTAACTGTATTTTTGTGCCAATTAACCATCCCCTCTTTATCCCCACTCTTTACAGCCTCCTGAAATCATCATTCTACTCTGTATCTCCATGAGTTCAATTTTTTTTTCAGTTCCCACATATGAGTGAGAATATGCTAAATTTATCTTTCCGTGCCTGGCTTACCTCACTTAAGATAATGTCTCCCACTCCATCCATGTTTTTGAAAAAAATAAAACAGAACAGGATTTCATTCTTTTCTGTGACTGAATAATATTTCATTGTGTGTATGTACCATATTTTCTTTATCCATTCATCAGCTGATGGACACATAGGTTGATTCCATATCTTGGCTACTGTGAATAGTGCTGCAATAAACAAGGGAGTGCAAATACCACTTCGCAAAACTGATTTTCTTTATTTTATTTGGATGTATACCCAGCAGTGGGATTTCTGGATCATATAATATTCTGTTTTTTGAGGAACCTCCATACTTTTCTCTATAGTAACTGTACTAATTTACATTTCTACCAATAGTGTATGAGGGTTTCCCTTTCCCCATTTGCTGTTGGGACATAGAAATGATACCAATTTTTATATGTTGATTTTGTATCTTGAATTTTAGTAAATTTGTTTTATCAGTTCTGATAGGTTTTTGGAGGAGTCTTTATGTTTTTCTAAATAGAAGATTTTGTCATCTGCAAATAAGGATAATTTAACTACTTCTTTTCTAATTTGGATGCTCTTTATTTCTTTCTCATGTCTAATTGCTCTGGCTAGGGCTTCTAGTACTATGTTGAATGAAAGTGATGAAAGTGGGTGTCCTGGTCTTGCACCAGATCTTAGAAGAAAGGCTTTCAGTTTTTCCCCGTTGAGTATGATACTAGCTATGGGCCTGTTGTTTACGGCTTTTATTGTATTGAGGTATGTTCCTTCTATACTAGTTTTTTGACCATGAAAGGATGTTGAATTTTATTGAATGCTTTTTCACCATGAATTAAATGATCATATGGATTTGTCCTTTTTTCTGTGGATATGATGTATCACATTGATTCATTTGCATATATTGAACCATCCTTGCATCCCTGGGTGATGAATCCCATTTGATCATGATGAATGATCTTTCTAATATGTTGTTATATATGGTTTGCAAGTATTTGAAGATTTTTTGCATTTATGTTCATCAGAAATATTGGCCTGTCATTTGCTTTTGTGTGTGTGTCTTTGTCTGGGTTTGGTGTCAGGGTAACACTGGCCTCATAGTATGAGTTTGGAAGTGTTCCCTCAATTTTTTTTGGAATAATATAAGTAGGATTAATATTAGTTCTTTTTTAAAATGCTTGGTAGATTTCAGCAGTAAAGGTATCAGGTCCTGGGCTTTTCTTTAATGGGAGACTTTTTATTACTACTTATGTCTTGTTATTCATTAATAGTCTATTAAAGTTTTCTGTTTCTTCATGATTATATCTTTGTAGGCTTTATGTGTCTAGTAATTTATCCATTTCTGACAGGTTTCCCAATTTATTGGCATATAGTAGTTACTCATAACAGCCTCTAATGAGTCTTTGAATTTTTGCACTATCAATTGTAATGTCTCCGTTTTCATCCCTGATCTTATTTATTTGAGTCTTCTCTTTTTTTAGTTAGTCTGGTTAAAAGCTTGTTGATTATCTTTCCAAAAACCGACTTTTTGTCTTGTTGATCTTTTGTAGTACATTTTTAGTCTCAATTTAATTTATTTCTACTCTGATGTTTACTATTTTTTTCTTCTATAAATTTTGAGTTTGGTTTACTTTTGCTTTTCTAATTCTATAAGCTGCCTCATTCAGTTGTTTATTTAAAGTTTCCCTGCTTTTTTGATGTAGGCATTTATTGCTATTAACTCCTCTTTTAGTACTACGTTTGCTGTCTCTCATAGGTTTTAGTGTGTTGTGTTCCCATTTTCTTTTGTTTCAAGAAATTTTTAAAATTTTCTTTTTAATTTCTTCATTGACATAATGGTCATTCAGGAGCATATTGTTTAATTTCCATGTGTTTGCATAATTTCCAAGGTTTCTCTTGCTATTGATATCTATTTTTATTCCATTGTGGTCAGAAAAGAGACTTGACATGATTGCAATTTTTTTTTAATTTTTTGAGACTTGTTTTGTGGTCTAACATGCGTTCTTCCCTTGAGAATGTTCCATGTGCTAAGGAAATAATGTGTATTTTACAGGTGTTCGATAGAATGTTCTGTACATGTCTATTAGGGTCATTTGGTCTGTAGTAGATTAAGTCTAGTGTTTCTTTGTTGATTTTCTTTCCAGATGATCTGTCCAATGCTGAAAATAGGGTGTTAATGTCCTCACCTATTGTATTGGAGTCTATCTCTCTTTTTACCTCTAATAATATTTGCTTTATATATATATATGGGTGCTCTAGCATTTGGTGTGTATATATTTATAATTTCTGTATCCTCTTGCTGAATTAACTCCTTTATCATTATATAATGACTTTCTTTGTCTCTTTTTACAGTTTTTCTCTTGAAATCTATTTTATCTAAGTATAGCCACTCCTGTTCTTTTTTTTGTCTTCTATTTGCATGGGATATCTTTTTCCATCCCTTTATTTCAGTCTGTATGTGTCTTTATAGGTAAAGTGAGTTTCTTGTAGACAGCATATCGTTCAGTCTTGTTTTTAAATCCATTTGGCCACTCCATCTTTTGATTAGAAAATTTAGTCCATTTACATTCAATGTTATTATTACTAGGTAAGAACTTACTATGCTATTTTGTTATTTGTTTTCTGATTGTTTTATTTGTCCTCTCTTCCTTTCTTCTTGCCTTTCTTTGTATAAAAGTGATTTTTCTTGGCTGGGCGCGGTGACTCACGCCTGTAATCCCAGTGATTTGGGAGGCCAAGGTGGGCGGATCATGAGGTCAGGAGATTGAGACCATCCTAGCTAACATGGTGAAACCCCGTCTCTACTAAAAATACAAAAAATTAGCCAGGTATGGTGGCGGGTACCTGTAGTCCCAGCTACTCAGGAGGCTGAGGCAGGAGAATGGCGTGAACACGGGAGACAGAGCTTGCAGTGAGCCAAGATCATACCACTGTACTCCAGCCTGGGCAACAGAGCAAAATTCCGTCTAAATAAATTAAAAAAAAAAAAGTGATTTTTCTTACTGGCTGGGTACGGTGGCTCATGACTGTAATCCCAGCACTTTGGGAAGCTGAAGCAGGTGGATCACTTGAGGCCAGGAGTTCAAGACCAGCCTGGCCAACATGGTGAAACCCCATCTCTACTGAAAATACAAAAATTAGCTGGGCATGGTGGCATATGTCTGTAGTCCCAGCTACCCAGGAGGCTGAGGTGGGAGAATTGTGGGTGCCTGTAGTCCCAGCTACTCGGGAGGCTGAGGCAGGAGAATGGTGTGAACCTGGGAGACGGAGCTTGCAGTGAGCTGAGATAGCACCATTGTGCTCTAGCCTGGGTGAAAAATGAGATTCTGTCTCAAAAAAAAAAAAAAAAAAAAAGTGCTTTCTCTGGTAGTATGTTTAATTTCTTGCTTTTAACATTTTGTATATCTATTATAGGTTTTTTGTGCTTACCATAAGACTTGCAAATAACACTTTATAATCATTTATTTTAAACTGATGACAACTTCATTCTGATTACAAAGAAAACAGGCAAAAAGAAAAGGAAATACTCTACACTTTAGCTTCATCCTCCCCACTTTTTGACTTTTGTTGCCTCTATTTATATCTTTTTATACTATTCATCTCAAAAAGTTGCTGTACTTATTATTTTTGATAGGTTTCTCTTTTTGTCTTCCTACAAAGGTGTAAGTGGTTTGTACATCACAATTACAGTGTTAGGGTAGTCTGTATTTGTCTGTGTACTTACATTTACCAGTGAGTTGTATGCATTTAAATGATTTCTTGTTGCTCATTAATATCCTTCTCTTGCATACTGAAGAACTCCCTTTAGCATTTCTTATAAGATATGTCTGATTTTTCATGAAATCTCTCAGCTTTAGTTTGTCTGGGAAAGTCTTTATCTTTACTTCTTTTCTTTCAGTGCCTTTAGGATCCTTTTTTTATCTTTGATCTTTGAGAGTTTGATGACTATATACCTTAAGGTAGTCTTATTTGGGTTGAATCTGCTTGTTCTTCGATTTTCTTATACCTGGATATTCATATCTTTCTCTAGGTTTGTAAAGTTCCCTGTTGTTATTTCTTCAAGTAAATGATCTACCCCAATCTCCCTTCCTCCTTCCCTGCCACCGCCTTTCTCTCTCTCTCTCTCTCCCTCTCTCTCTGTCTCACCATTCTCTTTAAGGCCAATAACTTAGATTTGTCCTTTTGAGGCTATTTTCTAGATCTTGTAGGTATATGCATCATTCCTTTTTATTTTTTTGCTTTTTCTTCTGTGACTGAATTTTCCTAGAGCCTGTTTTCATGCTCATTAATTCTTTGTTCAGCTTGATCCATTCTGCTATTGAGAGACTGATGCATTTTTAGTTTGTCAATTAAGTTTTTCAATTCCTGAATTTCTGCTTGACTTTTAAAAATTATTTTTATCTCTGTTAAATTTATCTGATAAAATTCTGCTGTTTGTTATCTTGAAGTGCATTGAGCTAGCTTGGGCAACATAGGGAGACTGTCTCCACAAAAAATAAAAATAAATTAGCTGGCCATGGTGGCACACACACCTGTGATCCCAACTACTTGCAGTGTTTAAGTGGTATGACCATTCAGGCCCAGGAGATCAAGACTGCAGTGAGCTGTGATTGCACCACTACACTCCAGCGTGGGCAACAGAGTGAGAACCCTTCTGGAAAAAAAAAAAAAAGGCTGGGCGCAGTGGCTCATGCCTGTCTGTAATCCCAGCACTTTGGGACGCCAAGGCAGGCAGATCACCTGCGGTCAGGAGTTCGAGACCAGCCTGACCAACATGGGGAAACTCCGTCTCTACTAAAAATACAAAATTAGCCAGGCATGGTGGCACATGCCTGTAATCCTAGCTACTCAGGAGGCTGAGGCAGGAGAATGGCTTGAACCTGGGAGATGGAGGTTGCGGTGAGCCAAGATCGTGCCATTGCACTCCAGCCTGGGCAATAAGAGTGAAACTCCATCTCAAAAAAAAAAAAAAAAAAAAATTCATTGAGCTTCCTCAAGACAGCTGTTTTGAATTCCCTATCTGAGAGGTCACGTATCTCCATCACTCCAGGACTGGTCACTGATGCCTTATGTAGTCCATTTGGTGAGGTAATGTTTTCTTGGACATCCTTGATGCTTGTAGACATTTGTTGATACCTGGGCATCGAAGAGTTAGGTATTTATTCCAGTCTTCACAGTATAGGCTTGTTTTTAGCCATCCTTTTTGAGAGGACTTTCTAAGAATTCAAAAGGGGTTGAGTGTTGTGACTTAAGCCTATGGCCACTGCAGCCATTTTAGCACTAGGGAGTGCCCTAAGCCCTGGAATGCTGCAACTCTTACAGACTCCTTGATACATAGCTTTGGTAGATTTGGGGAAAATGAGGGAGAATTCCCTGGGTTACCAGGTGAAAAGTCTCTCACTCTTCCCTCTCTTTATGGCAAAGGAAGTCTCTCTCTGCACCAGACTGCCTGGAGTTGGGGGAGGGATAAGGCGGTCCACTCTAATGACCATGACAGCTGGCACCGCACAGGGTCACATGTAAAGCATTGTAGCCCAGCACAGTACTGGGGCTCACCCCACACCTGTAGTCACTACTGCCTGGCTGTCGCTGATGTTTATTCCAGGCCAAAGCCACTTTATTCAGCAGAATGGGGTTTGTCCCATCAGGATAGTGGATTTACTGCTGGTTCAGGTTGGGTCTAGAAACACTGTCCAGAAACAAAGGCACAGAGTCAGGAGGTTCAGTAGTCTCCTTGGTGCTTTATTTTAGTGTGACTGAGCTGGTACCCAAGTTACATGACAAAGCTCTCTGTATTCTTCCCTCTGTTTTCTCCAAGTGTAAAGAGTCCCTCAGCTGTATGGCCTGGAATTGGGGGATGAGTGACACAGGCACACCCTTGGCCACAACAGCTGGTGTCACATCTGAAGTCTACCACCTCTGTATTAGTCAGGGTTCTCTAGAGGGACAGAACTAATAGGATAGATATGATATATAAAGGGGAGTCTATTAGGAGAACTGATTCACACAATCACAGGATAAAGTCCCACAGTTAGGCCGTCTGCAAGCTGAGGACCCAGAAGGCAGTCCGAATCCCAAAACCTCAAAAGTAGGAAAGCCGATAGTGCAGCCTTCAGTCTGTGGCCAAAGGCCTGAGAGCCCCTGGCAAATCACTGGTGTAGGTCCAAGAGTCCAAAAGCTGAAGAACTTGGGGTCAGATGTTCGAGGGCAGGAAGCATCCTGCACGGGAGAAATATGGAGGCCAGAAGACTCAGCCAGTCTAGTCCTTCCATGTTCTTCTACCTGCTTTTATCCTGGTCTTGCTGGCAGCTGATTAGATGGTGCCCATCCAGATTGAGGGTGGGTCTGCCTTTTCCAGTCCATTGACTCAAATGTTAATCTCCTTTGGCAACACCCTCACAGACACACCCAGGAACAATACTTTGCATCCTTCAATCCAATCAAATTGACATTCAGTATTAACTATCACAACCTCCAAGACCAGTGTAGCACCAGGGCTTACCCAAGGACTGCAGTCCTTGTGTCCTGACTGCTACCTAAATTTATTCTGATCCCCAAGCCACTTTAGTCAGCCAATGGTGAAGCTGGCTGGGACTCAGTTTCCTCTTTCTGGGGTGGAGGATTCCCCTCTGGCCCAGCACTGTCCTAAATGCTCCTTCCGTGGGAACTGGCAGAATTCTGTCCTGTGCTGTGTTCCACTGTGACAGGGCAGCGCTGAGCTCCAATGCAGTGTTGCACACTCATTTTGTGCTCTTTCCCAAGCCCACAGATTCTTTCTTTCTGCTGTGCTGCCTGGGGCTGGAAGAGGGGTGGTGTAGATAATGCAAGACTGTCTTTCCTAGTTTTTCAATGTCTCTATCCTTGATATTACATTAAAATCAGGTACTGTGATTGCTCACTTAATTTTGTTGTTGTTATAAAAGTGCTTTCTTGCATTGATAGTTGTTCAGTTTGGGGTTCCTGTGAGGGGACAATCGCTGGAGTGTTCTATTCAGCCATCTTTCTCTACCTCTCCTCCCCTTTAAATAAAAATAAATATTTAGAGAATCTTCCTCTGTTTATTTTGGCAAAAGAACTATATATACCAAAATGAAAATTCAAGTAAAATAAATATAAACATAATTTCAAATAGATTTTAAGAACTAAAAACCAGTAGTTTTAGTAAACGTATCATTGTATTCTCATTAGGAAAGAATAAGCAGATTTTGACTTGACACAATCCAAAACTCAAAAAAGTAGGGTGAATTACTTTGGGAAATGTGAAGGTGGATCTGAAGAGGGCCACCAGGAAAAAATTCGTTAGGACCTCCTCTTGCCAAATGTCTAGGACTCTCCTGCTACCCTAATATCCTAATCATCCTAAATAAATAGGACTGTTATGTTATTAGCTTAATAGAGCTGGAAAGAGACTATGGAAATCAGGTTGCCCTCAGGTGATTCAACGGTTTGGTTTCGTTAAGTCACTGTTCTTAGCAGCTTCAGAAATTCTTCACCTGAAATTTTATTGTTTTACAAGAACCTCTTATATCATTTAGCGTTTTGCCTGAAGATTTCTCTGCTTACAATTGGCCTTTCAGATAGACGTTACATAATTGCATGCATCTCTCAGGGATAAAGCCAAAATGGCAACTTGAAAATACCAGAAGCAAAGACTAAATCTTATTCTCTGTTTTATCCCAAGAACCTAGTATACTGCTTGGCACACGGAGATCTTCAATACATGTTTGATTGGTTGCATCAACTTGAAGGCATACTCAAGGGATAGTTTTGCAGGTTTCTGAGATGAAGCAAGATGAAGACTGCCAACAATGCTACCTTTTCCTTCCATTCAACTCCTTTTTACTGACACAGTCCTAGGCTGTGTCTTAAGTTGATAAACAGCTTTGTAATGACTCTCCCAAAGCATATCTGCATCTCAAGGAATAGTTGATGAATTTAAAAGAATTACCAGCTAAAGAAGATCTGTAGACGGGGACAAGGGCCTTTATTCTAAAGCAAAGTCTGTCCATCATTGGTATCCTGTCTTTGTAATTGGAATTATATAGTGATTATCACCCACACTGTCCACTTATGCAGCTATGTAGATTTTCATTTAGGTTCTGATACCTTAAGTCACCTTAAGATACCTAAACATACCCCTTGAAAATAGTGTCTCTTCTCACCCTTCTCCATCTCAATAAATGGCTCCATTGCCCAAGGCAAAATCTGAGTTTTATGCATTCTGTCTTCCCATAAAACTTCTATACAGTCCATCAGCAAGTCATATCAATCCTACTTTCAGAATACATCTCAAATCTGTCTTCTCTTCTCCATCTCCATTTTCACCACCCCCATCCAGGCCACCAGCATCTCTCACGTGGAATACTGCAGGAGCCTCCTTACAGATCTCCACTTCTCCTCTTACCCAGTAGACTCAGCTTTCTGCACAGCATCCACATGAGCCTTTAAACATATACACTGGATCATGTTATTCCACTCCTTAGCTTAAAACCGTCCAAAGCTTATAGTTAGTCTTTTGAGATTTATTCATACTGTTGCATATAATTGAAGTTCATTCATTTTCATTTCTATATAATATTCCATTGTCTGCCTGTACCACATTGAGTTATCCACTCTACTGTTGATGAGAATGTGGGTTGTTTTGAGTTTGAACTGTTGCTACAAACCTTCTTATATAAGTTTCCTGATACACATATGCATACATTTCTGTAGGATGTAAACCTGGAAGAAGTATTGCTGAGTTGTATATTATGCAAAGACAACAGAATTCATCAGAACCAGATGACAATAAACTATGCTAGTAAAATTAGTGAGATTTTTAAGCAAGGAAAAGAATACATAGAAAGCAATGACCTTGAGGAGGTAAGAGGGGCCTGGCCTGTGCTTGTGGTAAGGGATGTGTGAGTCTTCTGAGGTGCTAATGATGTTCTATTTCTTGACCTGGGTGGTGCTTATTTTATAACAGTTTGCTAAAATGTATATTTATATTTTATATTCTTATCTGTATGGTTGCTGTATTTTGTAACAAAAGTAACCAAGCCAAACAAATAATATAAATACACCCCTAAAGTAGTACAAATACAAAGCTAAAACCCACCCAAGGCTTTATATTGCATCTAGAGTAATTTCAGTAGCTTGCCATGGTTAGTAAGTCCTGTATGATACGGTCCCTGGCTACCCCCTTTCCATTTTCCTTTCACTTATGCTTTTTTATGTCATCCTAATACTCATCTCATTTTATTAGTCATTAATTTCAAGAGTCAGCAGACTTTTTCTATAGAGAGCCAGTGGTAAATAGTTTTGAATATTTAGTCTGTATTGGTCTCTGTCACAGCTACTCAACCCTGCCTTTGTAGTACAAAATACCTAAACCAACCAGCCTGATTGTGTGAAACTAATAAAGGTTATTTACAGAAATAGGCTAGAGGCTGGGTTTGGCCCATGGATTGTAGTTTGCCAACTCATTGTTAATTTTTTATATTTTCTTTCAAACTAGACTAGTCAGTGCCATAGGATCAGAGTTGTCCTGGTCCCTGTCATAGGTCTTAGGGTGTATACATCTGTACCTTCATTTATGAATGTATCCACTGGCTTAATTCCACACATTTACCTGTGTCTCTGTCCCCTCTCAGGATTCCATATAAATTAATACTCTCACCATCAGAAACAAGTTTGACCAACAAGTTTTCTTGTTTCATGAAGAGGTGTTTCATATTTAGAAAACTTGTTGGTCAAAGTGTCAAAGTATTTAGAAAACTTGTTAGTCAATAATGGTACTTACCATTATTGAGTCTTTCTATGTGCTAGGCATTAAGCTAGACACATTTCATGCATTATGTAATTTAACCCTCACAATGATTAAACTGGAGCCATTGTCACTTTCATTTCATAGATGTGGAAAATAAGTTTCAGTAAGATTAAGGAACTTGATTAAAGTCACACAACATAAGTGCTGGGGCTAGTATTCAAATCCTTGTACTTCTAATATAGATGTTGTCTGGTAATTTAGATAAGAGCCCCATAATGGTTGGGTTATTGTACGTTTGAATACTATGCTAGTCTGTTTTGCATTCATATGAAGGAATATCTGAGGCTGGATAATTTATAAAGAAAAGAGGTTTATTTTGGCTCACAGTTCTGTAGACTATACAAGAAGCATGGTGGCTAAAACAGATTATAATTTTGAACACCTTTTTTTTCTTCTACATTGTATCTGTCCTTGCCCATCCATCTGCTTCTGGTAAGACCTCAGGATGCTTTTACTCATGACAGAAGGTAAAGGAGAAATGGCAAGAGAGAAAGCAAGAGAGAGGAAAGGAGGGAACTTCAATTATATACAGCAGTATGAATGAATCTTAAAAGCCTAGGCCAGGCTCTTTTTAACACCACATCTCACAGTAACTAATAGAGCAAGCATTCACTCTTTATCGAGGGGATGGCACAAGTCATTCATGGGAGATCTGCCTCCATGACCCAAACACCTCCCACTAGGCCCCACCTCCAACACTGCGGATCACATTTCAACATGAGATTTGGAGGGGACAGACCTTCAAAGTATATATAATGACATACAAAAAAAGCATTTAGCCTAGAACTTGGCATGTGGTAAGAACTCAGGAAATGTTACTTATTTGGTGCTTTACCTTTGTTACTTCTCTCAAAGTATTCAACAGCATTATTAATACTATTTTTACTCCTAATTTCTATTATGTCCTAATTTAATACCCTAATTTAAAGTACTATCAGGTCTAATTACATTAAGGAGTCAGTCTCAAAGAGTTTAAGATATTTGCTCAGGTTCACACAGTTACGGAAACTGGAATTTGCGTTTATAATTTTTTGACTTAGACTTTCTATTCGAGATTCTGTGTTAGCCTGTTTTGCACTGCCAGAAAGAAATACCTAAGACTGGGGGAGATATATATATGAGATTTATTTGGCTCACAGTTCTACAGGTTGTATACACATAGCACTAGCATCTGCTTGGCTTCTGGTGAGGCCTCAGGAAGCTTCTATTCATGGCAGAAGGAAAAGGGGGAGCAGGAATGCCATATGGCAAGAGAGGGAGCAAGAGAGAGAGAAGGAGGTGGCAGGCTCTTTAACCAACTACCTGTTGTGTGGACAAATAGAGTGAGTACTCACTCATTACAACAAGGAGGGCATCCAGCCATTCATGAGGGATCTGCCCCTATGACCCAAATACCTTCCACAAGGCCCTACCTTCAACAGTGGGGCTCAAATTTCACCATGTGATTCTGAGGACATAGACATCCAAACCATATCAGGTGCCGTGAGAGAATAACAGATCAAGTGACAAGAAAATTAAAAAGACAGGGAGATTATTAAAGACCTCAAAAACAAACTTGAAAGGCATTTTAAAGAATAGATAGGATTTGGACACACAGAAATTTTGCAGGGCTAGAAGGATGGGGATCGGGAAGAGGTGTTTCATATTTAGAAAACTTGTTGGTCAAAGTATCAGAGACACGAAAGCACAGGCCCCCACATAAGAGCTCAGCACACAGGAGTGGGGACAAGGGTGCAGATGCCGGGCACCAGATGAGGTCCCAGGGCAGCACACAAGGAGGAAGAGAAGCAGTTCTAGAAAATTCTGGGCACACATAAGAGGAAGAAGAATGGTAACTGACATGAACAGAAAGTGGTGAAGGATGAAGGGGAAAAACCCTGAGGAGTGGGTGCTAAAGGAAGCCTGAGAGGAACTTTCCTAGAAAGCTCCAATCAAAAGAGCACAAGTGGTATAGGAGGCCGGGCATGGTGGCTCACGCCTGTCATCCCAGTACTTTGGGAGGCTGAGGCGGGTGGATCACCTGAGATCAGGAGTTTGAGACCAGCCTGGCCAACATGGCGAAACCCTGTCTCTACTAAAAATACAAAAAGTAGCCAGGCGTGGTGGTGGCTGCCTGTAATCCCAGCTACTCAGGAGGCTGAGGCAGGAGAATCACTTGAACCCAGGAGGCGGAGGTTGCAGTGAGCCAAGATCGTACCACTGCACTCCAGCCTGGGCGGACAGAGAGAGACTTGGTCTCAAACAACAACAAAACTAAATAAGGGGTATGGGAATCCTTGGTGACCTCAGCAGCTGCCATGCCATATGGGATATCCTGGATATACACACAGAAGACAGGAGTTCTAGTGTAGGTAGAGAAGGTCATAGCGAGTATATTTTTTTCCTCCAAGAAGCTATGATACAATGAGCAGCTAGAGCAGCCTGTGAGATATTTAATAGACTCCAAGAAATTGTGTGCTTGTTTAAACAATAGGCTGTTGTGGGTTTTTTATTTGCCCCAAAACAAATTGTAATTTTGAATACTTTTCCCCCTGAATCATGTATGTCCCTTCCATCTACCTGAAAAGTCTAACCTGCTTCCTATGGAAGGCTGTCCTAATGTGACCACCCTGTAACCCCCTCATTAGCTCAGCGAACACAACAGTGAGAATGAATGAGCAAGGGGAAGACAGGGTGGTGCACAGGGAGCTGGGAGCAAGAGGAGTGGGAGGAGCCCAGGAAAGATGTCCAAATGGGGAGGGGCGAGTCAGAACCCCAATGAGAATGAGAACTGAAGACAGGCCCCAAGTGTCTTTGCCTCGTGTGTACACATCTTTGGGGTATAGGTTGGAAATACAAAGCAAACCAATAAATGGGTGTTTATTGCCAGGCACAATGATAGGCAATTTGTGTGTAAGGGAAAGAAAAGGCCAAAATCGCTGTTTATACACGAGCCTGGTACTTGTTTATACCTGGGAACAGTGGTGAACGTGTTCCTGTGTTGTACTCATGGTCCTTGTGCGCCTAGGCAGTGAAGAAGCAAGAATAATGAGGTCTGGATTTGGGGTTGAGGTTAGACAAATAGCTAAGGAAGAATGAATAGGACAAACCAGCTGTCATGACACTGCCACCTTGAATTTAGCTACCTAGTTTCTCTGCAAGTGAGAACCAACATTTTTGTGCCTGATTTTCCAGGGTTAGTTTGTGGCTAGCAATTAGTTCATTGTCTAGTCTTCTTCACAAGTGGCTTAGATTTTAGATAACGAGAACCGTGTAAGTAATCCTGTACTTCTTTCTACCTGCATTCTGTCTTTAGACTTCAGTGCTCCTTTGACCAAGTCAGTGCGGTGTTTAGTCTTACTTAGAGGACTAAAGGAATTTCTGTATCCGAGTTAAGGAGTACTAATAAGAAAGAATATGAAGACATTTTAGAGTCTGTCCCAACATTGTCTTTTTCTGCCTCTTCATAGGAAAAATCTGAATTATCTTTATCTTTGTGTCTAGCTGTGCTTCTGTTTAAAACCTGTATAGCACTTTACTGCTCCTTAATCCGGGATAGATATAGTTTCTAAAGTAAGCATGCATGACTCAGTGTTGGAACTTTTCCAGGCAGAGCAATGAAAAATGTCCTCCGTGATCTTGGTTGGGTTAATAAACAAACCCATCTCAGAAAGGAAAGAGAATTCAGGTTTTCCCTGTGAACAGGTAGAAAAAGAATCAAACTGAGTTTGTACTCAAAAAAACAGCTTAAGCAGAAAGAGTCATTTGTTCTGTGGAATGAATAATGGCAGTTTGCTGTTCTTTCAGAGCTGTGCAAACTTTCTCATTCAAACCTGATTCTTTTTTGGCCACCTACAATGCCAGGCTCTCATGAGCACCTAGGACTAGGGACAGGAAGGCAGAATGCTGCTGATGGCCCTCGCACAGGAGGTACATGCACCTCTTAAAACGAGAACACGCTTCTTCGGCCTTCTTCGGTTACCTAGTTAAATGCTTATTTAACTGTTTTCTCAACTTAATCCATAATTACCACCCATTTTCAGAAGGAAAGCAAGAAAGTTGTATTAATCCATTCTCACACTGCTATAAAGAAATACCTGAAACTGGGTAATTTGTAAGGAAAAGAGGTTTAATTGGCTCACGGTTCTGCAGACTGTACAGGAAGCATAGCAGGTTCTGCTTCTGAGGAGGCCCCAGGAAACTTAAAATGATAGCGGAAGGCAAAGGGGGAGCCAATACTTTATAAGGCCAGTGCAGCAGGAAGAGAGAGGAAGGGGAGGTGCCCCTCACCTTAAAACAACCACATCTCATGATAACTCACTCACTCACTCTCATGAGAACAGCACCAAGGGGATGGATGGTGCTAACCCATTCATGAGAATCCACCCATGTGATCCAATCACCTCCCACCAGGCCCCATCTCCAACACTGGGGATAACAATTCAACATGAGATTTGGTGGGGACACAGAGCCAAACCATGTCAAAAGTATATCCTAGCACTTATTTTATGTTTTGAAAGAATGAAAACCATGGCCAGCATATGATGGCAAACAAAGGGTTACAGTGAAGACCCTCTCCTTCTTCCTACTGAGAAGAGAGGTGGAGAGTGAAGGGGGCAGTAAGTAAGTGCTCACTCTATTCTATACCTTGAGCATGGGACTGTCAGCTTTTCTCTGAGCCTCCAGTCCTGCCAGAAGGTACAGAGATGAGCTGGGCTTGCAGCATCTCCACTGCAGGGCTTGCAGGTCCTCCAGCCCAACACAGAAGATCCTGGGCTACACGCAGGAATCTCCTGAAGTAGACAGCACAATTCCATCCTCCAAACACCACCTCCTGCTTTTTGTCGCTTCTCAGAATATTCACAGGAAACCTTACTTAACACAAGCTCTTGCTCCAAACTGAAAAATGAAAGGAGAAATACATGCAGATCTGGCATCTAACTAACGTTCCCATCAACTATTCTGTAACTCTGGGCTAGAATTAGACTTTTAGAATCTAAGTTTGAGGGATCAGGATCCTAATCCTACCATAATTTCTTTTTCTTACTCCTGCTTCCTTGTTCTTTTGAGAATGAAAATATCAGATCAAGGGAAAAGTAATGTGAGCAAATACAGTCATTGGGATTCTCTAGGCTGAGAATTTATTGTCTAAATGTTGAATGAGATATATGAGATATGAATCTTTGCTGGGCGCAGTGGCTTACATCTATAATCCCAGCACTTTGGGAGGCTGAATCATCTGAGGTCAGGAGTTCAACACCAGCCTGGTCAATATGGTGAAACCCTGCCTCTACTAAAAATACAAAAATTAGCTGGGCGTGGTGGCAGGTGCCTGTAATCCCTCCCAGCTACTCAGGAGGCTGAGGCAGGAGAATTGCTTGAACCCAGGAGGCAGAGGTTGTAATGAGGCGAGATTGTGCTACTGTTCTTGCCTGGGCGACAGAGTGAGACTGTGTCTCAAAAAAAAAAAAAAAAGGGGAGCAACAGACACCAGGGCCTGCTTGGAGGTGGAGGGTAGGAGAAAAGCGAGGATCCAAAAACTACCAATTGGGTACTATGCTCACTACCTGGATGAGAAATAATCTGTACACCAAACCCCATGTGACATGCAGATTTCCCATGTAACAAACCTGCATACGTACCCCTGAAACTACTAGAAGTACCACATTAATAGTGTGCATCTCCTTCTTCCTGCCTTGTTACTTCACTTTGTTAACTGTATCCATCTCTTGAATAGGTAATGGCATGTACATGGTACAGAATTCCCAAGGTACAAGAGTTTACGTTGAAAAGTAAGTCTCCCTCCTGCTTAACTGCAGTGGATACAGTTCCCATCTGGTACAGGCATATCACATGCTTTGTATCTACATGGCAGACTTATGTAAGTCTGGATACTGTTTCTGGTGGATGGAACATAGATCTTATATGACTTATCTGCAGTCCCTATATTTTGTTTTGTTTTATTTTGTTAATTGTATTCATTTTTTGAATAGGTAATAGATGCACATGGTACAAAATTCCCAAGGTACAAGAGTTTACGGTGAAAAGTAAGTCTCCCTCCTCTTTGCCCCAGTAAATACAGTTCCCATCTTGAAAGGCAATCACTGCTTTTTCATTGATTCCACATTTATTGAGCACCTACTATGTGCCAGGTTCTGCTCTGGGCAATGATATGAAGCAAAACAGACAAAGCCCCCTGCCCTCAAGGAGCTTACATTTTGATTACAAATTTCTTGTAATATTCATTCAATAGTATCTTAAGTTTTGTATGGCCAGCCCACTGTGGTAGTTAAAAGAAGGGCTCTAGAGTGACAGCAACTGATTTTGAATCCCATTTTCTCTATGTTCTAAGTCATCTTGGAGTATTTATTCCACCACTCTAAACTGTGTTTTATTTTGAAATGGAAATAACAATCCTGTTTTATAAGATTGTGAGAATTAAATGAAATAACATATATAAAACACCAAACAGTGCCTAAAACATAGTAAATGCTCAATAAGTATTAGTGTTAATTATAATTGATCTGATTCTACTGTTCTGTAATGCTGACTAGAGATAGTTAAAGGATTTATTTTCCCAATAGTTTTCATTTCCTCTCTTTGCTGTATGATCAAAGAAAATCACTTTCTAAAGGATAAGCAACAGTAAATTTAAGTCAAGTTTGATCATTAAACTCTTGTGTATTAGACTATTTGCTGAGTTCTATTAAGAAATCAACTCCTAGTAAATCAGTAGAGTATAGAGACACTGTTTCTCTTTATTCCTTCTAATCTTTTTTAATCCCGTGTAATTTGGAGGGTTGTACTATTTGGTCTGTACTATTAACTATTAATTTAAACTTTACAATGGGAGATTCTATATTTTACAGCAGAATTAAACACTTCTGAGCAAAGTTTCTAACAATACAATTTGGTATCCTTATCTTAAGGAACTTTATGACTCAAATCTCCAGCCAGATGGGAAAACAACTTTCAGTCCATGGAAAAGTGACAGAAGTTCTCCTTGGTGATGGTCTTAAGGTCTTAAGGTGGAAAGAGATTAGAAGAAAAATAGATCGCATAGGGGAAGAAAAGGAGAGAAAAGAACTTCTAGGATAAGAACATACTTTTAAATATTAGGCCAATAACTATTTCCTTTATTCGATATGAAAAAGGATCACTGGGGGCGTAATAAAAGACTGCAAGGATGTTGGGTTGGGTATATTACACAATATACTGGACCATTGACTTGGAGTCTAAAAAGGAATGAGGGTACACCTGTTTGGCCCACCACAGTCCTGATAATCATTTAATATACTCTCTTGCTGTCCTTTGTTCATGTTTCTATTTTGTATTGTTTTCCTGGTAGATGAAGTTGATGGATCTTTGAATGGTTGATTATGGTGTAGGCCATCTCTTCTTTCAGCCTAGTCACGATGTAGGGAGGACTAGGAAGAGGAGATTGCTGGGTAGTTGAAGTAAAATGCCTCTGAACCGTTTTTATTAATTGGTTAGTGGTGGGGTCAGGTAGATTTGGGGAGTTTTGTATTCTTTTTAAATATTTTCTAGGCTCTGATAATTTATTGATGGAAGTACATTAACAATAAGAACATCAGTGCTCAAGATAAAACTTTCAGGCCAGACGCGGTGGCTCACGCCTGTAATCCCAGCACTTCGGGAGGCCGAGGCGGGTGGATCACGAGATCAGGAGATCGAGACAATCCTGGCTAACACAGTGAAACTCCATCTCTACTAAAAATACAAAAAAAAAAAAAAAATTAGCCGGGCATTGTGGCGGGCGCCTGTAGTCCCAGCTACTCGGGAGGCTGAGGCAGGAGAATGGCATGAACCCAGGAGGCAGAGCTTGCAGTGAGCCGAGATCGCACCACTGCACTCCAGCCTGGGCGACAGAGGGAGACTCCATCTCAAAAAAATAAATAAATAAAAATAAATAAATAAATAAATAAATAAATAAATATTCCAAAATGCATCAAGTCAATACTAAGTAAGTGAGGCCTTCTCTAATGGCATCTGCCACTGTGCTCCTGGGCTTTATGTATACACATCATTTATTGCGCTACAGAGCTAACTCTAATTTATTAGTGATACATTAGGCAACCAGAGTGCAACCCCTTTGGCTTACCTTTGGACCTTGTCATTTCTCATTTTTGTTTTGGTTACCTATTACAAAATAACAGCCCCCCCACCAAATTCAGTGATTTAAGGTCTTTTTATCTCCCTCAGTTCTGTGAGTTAACTGGGGCTCAGCTGAGTCTTGGGATCTTTTAAGAGATTGCAGTCAGATAGCAGCTGAGGCGGAGGAACGTGACCAGATGTCCAAGATGGAGTCTTCATCCAAAGGTCTGACACCTCAGCTAGGATGGCAGCAACAGCTGAGCGTTGTTGGCTGGGCATTTCTCTCTCTCTCTTTCTCTTTCTCGGACTCTCTCTCTCTCTCTTTCTCAGACTCTCTCTCTCTCTCTCTCTCTGGTTCTAAGCAGCCTCTCTATAGGCTACCTTGAGCTTCTTTATAACATGGTGCTATCATCATAGTCAGATTTCTTACACTGGGACTGGCTTCCCCCAAACCACTGTTTCAAGAGACTTGAGGAGTCTGCAAGGTTTCTTTGAACACAAACTCATTCATTCAAAATCACTTTGCCAAGTTTTACTGTTCAAAATTTCAGCCAACCCAGATTCAAGTAGGGGTATTACACAAGGGCATGAATAGAAGGAAACGTAGTTCATTGGAGGTAGGGGTGAGGAGGGCATTTTAAAGACGAGCTACCAAAATCCTCTTTGCCTAAAAATAGTCAAATTCCTCTATAACACAACTGTTACTTCACTGCACCAAATACCTCTAGAAAACATAAACCTACACAACTCCTTTTTAGTGAGTGAAAATATTTGACTCTTGGTAACATTTTTAAGTTAAATATATCTGATATGAAATGCATGTCATCTTTTAATAAAATTACCTTAGTTGGCTTATACACACCTGTTAGAAGCTGCCACTAGCCAAAATGTGTTTGGATTATATAGTGGATTAGAGAAAGTTAACAAATCACACAATAAAATTCATCTCATTCCTTTCTAATCTTTGGTACAGCAGTGTGTTGTACTATATGATAATGATAGAAAGTTTTGTTTATTGAAAGGAGTGTAAATGAACTTTGTTGTTGTTATTGTTCATTTATTCATTCCATCAACAACTTTTGTGATTACCTAACACAGTGCCTTGCTTATCATAAGTAATGGAGAACAGGGACACTTTAGTGCTGTCGTTGGATTTTGTCTTTACCAATATAAATAGTAGCAAGTTAAATGCTATTTGAGTTCATGCATTCAGATATTTGGGCACTGGAAAAAGCTGTGCCACAGAATAATAGTAACCGTGCTGATTAAGCCCTTACTCTGTGCATTATTTCATTTGAATCTCCCCAGGAGGCCTGAGGGTAGAGGCAGACTTATTACCCCCAGTTTTATAGAGGCTGGAACTATGACTCAGAGCAGTTAAATGGTATTTCAAAGGTCACCCAATCAATACATGGTATAGCTTGAATTTGAACCTAGAGCACCTACTGTGCAAAACAGCATTAAAAGAATACCATTGTTTTTATTTCTAAATTCTATGTCTTTTAAGAAATGTTCTCACCATTCTAAAATGCTAAGTGGATAATTATTTAATGTTATAAGGCTATTTTATTTTCATTAATCTTTGGCTAAATGTGTTGACAACTCCCACCCCTACCCCAGACTTCTTTTGGTTTCATAGTGACCATTTCTGAAGTCTAAGAAGTGTGGCTAAAGAATAATGGAAACTTACTTTCATTGAAATTTTACTGTATACCAGTCATTTAGCATAATATTTGAAAAGAGTGCTAAGTTGCCATGACATGTAGATTTAAAAGATAAAAATAACTTATATTTATTATCAGTCATGGATTCCAAGATTATTTATGAGAACTTCCAATATACCTGGCCCAGGAAGAATATGGCTCCTAACTTAGAGGATCTCACCAGCCAATAGGAGAGACTAAGCAGATGTGTTTACTGGCAATACATTCTGATGAGGGACACCTAATGGTGAGTAGAAGGTGCGAGGGCTTCTAGAAAGAGTCAAAGATTAGAGAAGTTCATCTGGAAAAAACAATAAAGGTTCCACCAAGAGAATACACCTTAATAAAGGCTCAAAGTCTAAAGAGTTTAAGGACTTCTAGGGACTGAAAAAATTCTGTGTAACAGGAGGGAAGGTGGGTGTGGAAGAATAGCCAAGAAGGAAAAATAGCCAAGAAGTCAGTGGAAGGAACATTGCATCATAGGCCTTGCTCAGAAATTGGAATGAATGACAGTCTTTGAATAAGGCTTTGCTCAGTACTGTAGTTTGGATTCGAAATGCAGACTTAAAAAGCCGATGAACATTCAGACATTTCTCTTTAAACAAGACTTCCCCTTCTATTCTTTAGAGTTGGAAATTATTCTCTGCTTGGGAATAGTTTTCAATATGTTCCAGACATTATAAATGACTTCCCTTCTATTTCCATGTATTTACCATGTTGATTACAGTCAGGCTGATCAGAGTAAAGCACCAGGTGTCATAGCATCCTAATATTACATGAATCATGCATTTATCCATTCATTTATGCGTGTATCCAGGGAAAACAGATTTTTTTCCCTACTTTATCAGTTCTACAGATTAAGATTCCTGTGTATTTAGGTAACATTCCAAGGGGATAGATGTGCTCTTATAAAGGAGTGCTTCCTTCAGCAAGACAATTTCTAAACCCTTTACTTTCCAGCCCAATTCTCTAGCTATTCTCAGGGGCAGTGGGGACGCGCAAAAAAAAAAAAAAAAAAAAAAAAAGCAATTAAAATGGCCTCTCCAGTGTACCCAGATGGAAGATGGGAAGTCCTGCTAGTTTTTTCCTCTACTGCCAACATAACAGGGTAGAGCAGCTGAGAAGGAAGGCCACTGGTGGAGAGGGAAAGAAACAATGTAACAGCAAAGTGACAGAACTCAGCCCTGCCTCCTATCTGGGGCAACAGAGGCCTCTCCAGTCAACCCCAATTCTCCCTTTACTTTGCACTTCCACCAGGGACCTTTCGAAGGAGCACCAGTGAATCCCTCCATATTACATAGTTGAAAGAACTTGGGCCAAAAATAAAGCAGAACACCCATTTGCTTTTTCCAACTTGTCTCACTTCTGTTCCCTTCTTCAAACTCTTGATAAAAAGCAGCGGCAATTAGTGCATTGCAAAGTGCTTCTTGGAGAGTTGTGGGAATCACTGCTGCTTTCCTCAGCCCCAGTTTCACAACCTCAACTCAAGGGCAGGCCCTCCCTCTCTCTTTTTCCCCTCCTTCCACCTGACAGGGACCATAAATAACTGAGGCTCCCAGTGTTCCCAGCTGAGAACAAAGTTGAAAGTTTGCCTGGAGCTCCGTGCCACTCCCCGCCTGGGCCACTGCTTTGTTTTCTTCTAATGTTTTTCCTCTACCTGGGTTGGCTGTTTCTTCATTCATATTTGAGAAGAGTCACCTCCAGATTAAATGTAGCACTTCGCTCTCTCTGCCTACATGAAGGCTGTCTCGGTTACCGGACTAGGCAACGCGCATTGGTATCAAATTACCGAAAGTCTACACCGAGCAGTCCTCATATTTACATACAAATAACTCAGGGGCTTGCATTTATGTCACCATTCTGTCCTGCTAGAGGCTTGCCAGAGGAGTTTTTAATCCAATCAGAAGGAGCTTTAAAAGGATGTCTGCGGAGTGGTCAAAAGGATCTTAATCTCAATTAAGTGGCTTTTTTTAAAAAAAGATTTTTTGGGAGGCCTGAAATTTTGAAAATCTTCGAACCCTGAGTGGGGAAAGATGTGTAATTCCTCAATTGCCTACGAGGATATCAAGATGCTGGGAGGAATTCAGCGGTGGTGAAGAGAGTGGATACAAACCAGGCATTGGTTTGCTTGAGCTGGTTTGGAGGTTAATTCTAAATCACTGCTTAAGGAATTCCTGGAAACATCAGGAAAACATTTGATCATCCAAGCCTAGTGGAAATGGCTTTACCGCAGAGTAAGATCTTTTGAGTTGTACTTGGTGTGTGCTGTTTTTGTTTGAGATGCAGTGAATGTGCAAATAGCCCAGCCGTAAATAGTTACTTAAAATAATCTCTTGGTACTGGGTAGCAGCAGTAGAAAGTTGATCTGTTTAGTTTTTACATTTGCAAAAACAGTAGTTGACAGTGTATTTTTAGACTTGATTGGTAGTTTAAAAGCTGAGCTCTTGCGGTTTCCTGAGTTTAAATGAATGGAAATTGTAAACAGTACCTAATATAGGAATTGGAAAATATATCTGGGGGAATGAATCACTTACCTTTGAGAAAACACAACATGTACACTTTTGCAATCTCTTGGCCAGCGAAGCTTGTGTCCAGAAAGAGGGTAAGAGTTTGCCTGGGTGGGGAGGGAACTTTTCTGCAGCCTGTGCTACCTTTTGAGAAGGATGGGAAATGTCCCAGAGGGCAAAAGACAATTGAAAAACCTGCCTTGTCACTCTTGGAATGTGGTTTTTCCCTGTGAGGTCATGTTTTGCATACGTAGCTGGTAAAAGTATTTCACATAATTAACTCTTTGTCTTGATAATTAAAGAGCAATTTATATAGTCCTTTCAAAGTGCTAGAGCACCCATATTATCACTGGAGAATACTGCTTTGCTTTCCATGTACATTTCAAGCACTGGGACAGTTGGGCTGTTGTTAATTTGATAGGTTTAGAAACATTTCAAAATTGACGTGTTCCAAGGCTCTCCAACCGAGCAAGTTATGGTTCACATAACTTGCTAGTTTCTTACATAAGCCCCAAACTGAAATCCTGTGTGTGAGAAAACCGGTTGTTTTTTTTTTTTTTAAATGTCTGTTTCCTTCCCACATATAATTTCAAGAACGGTAATGAAGAGGTGGTTCTTATTTTGTAATCCATGTCCATTCAAACAAGCTGCCCTCATCGTGGGTGAGGTGAGGTGAGGAGAACTCTGACATAAAACATCTACCTGTCTAGTCAGCTGAGGCTTACGGGGAAGCAAAGGGATAGGGATAATGTTTTAAGATTCGTACTTAATACCAGGAATTGTTTCCGCTACTTAAATTCACTCTTGAAATTGTATACTAACCTTTACCTGTACCTTTTCCTTCTCAACGGGAGTTACAAAAAATTATCCAGGGGAAAGGGGAAGGTGAATATGAGATAATGGGGCATTTGCTGATAATCAAAGGAGTGATTTTCTCCACAGCTGACACATTCAAAAGGGAAGCTTTTGATGTGGGCTTGCTCTCTACATCTGCAGGTGAAGATGCAATGACGGGGGACACAGACAAATATCTTGGGCCACAGGACCTTAAGGAACTGGGTGATGATTCCCTGCCTGCAGAGGGTTACATGGGCTTTAGTCTCGGAGCGCGTTCTGCCAGGTACTTCATTGTTGCTGTCTTTCATAGTTAATTTAAAACAACCATGATTTGCCATAAATCAAAATCATGTTCATTTTTCACATTATCCCAAAATGTGTTCTTTGGATGAAGACGTGAATTTAGCGAAATGTTCTCGACGCAAATACACATGCTCTGCTGTTTTCTTTTGTGGTTTGTAGTTGTTAATTTCATGTGATTGACCATGTTAATTGTGTGTTCTTTTTTTTCCCACTTTGCAGTCATGCTTCCAGCACAGTAGCAAAAGAGCTCACTGACAAAACTGGGAGAACCAATCTGAGTCACATATTTCAAAATTAAGTTTTGTTCCATATTGAAAGAAAATATTATTTGCTAATAAGTAAGAAATACATGTGTAGATTGTTCACTATTCTCTCTTTGTTATTGAAATAATAATTCAAGATTAAAAGAGAGCATTTTTGAAAAAAAATTATATTGTTTATTAAAGTTGTCCACCAAGTGTTTGAGTATCTCTTCTAAAACTGTTCCATTATTTTGTTTATAAGGGACATGTTGGAAGTATAACAGTGATTTACCAAAAGTCACAGACAGGAATGGTGACAAATTCAGTTCTTACAACTGAAGTGGAAAACTTCTGTATGGGAAAACCTTGACTCAAACTTTTCTTACACTGTTGAAAGAAACAGAACCTTGTGCAGAATTTGGAGACTTCTTTGCCCTAGTGTGGATTAACAGAGTGTTTGCTGACAGTGAAGTTATTTTAAAGCTAATAATTAAACCTTCTAAGCCAGAGCCCTGAGGACATTTTCCTATAGTTTAAGGATCTGTTGTAAAAAGTTTCATTGTCTAATAGTAAATGGCACTTCCCACAAAGTAAACCCTGGAGTTTATTCTCATTGTAGTTGGTGTGGCCAGTATGGATATTGAATTGATTTTTCTTCTAGTCTTTTTTTAGTAGGAATTTGAAACTCACATAGCTTAGTAGAACTTTTGCCTTATAAATACATTTATAAAAGGCCTTAAAGTCTTATTGTAGCAGGTGTCATTAACAGGAAGAGGAAAAATAACTTTAAAAAAATATGCAATATTTTAGGCGATCAAAGATAGCAACAAGTTAAAATGGAAAATATGTAGAACGTTTAAGGTTCTTGAGATCCTTTAGATCTTGTTTAAATCTTAGAGATTTATAACTTTTGAAATCCAACAACTAGCTTGCCTTCTCTTCTGATAATATATGACACATTTTGTGATCAATCATTTTTATGTAGAAAACTGTAGTAGCTGACCTCCAGTGACATAGGAAACCAGAATATCACACTGTAATTTGTTTCTTAATATAATTCCAAGGCTTTCATACTTCTAATTTTGATTGCACTATTATTTGTTGCTATTATATGTAACTCATTTTTTTTTACTTTGATGACTCATGTTATGCTCAGAGGCAAACATTTTTAAAAACTCTATAAAGCCAATCTTTTTAAGCACAATGTTAGAGTATTATCAAGTAAAATATATTCTGAGTGTAACATTTTAAAAGGAATACATTAAATGTGTAACTCATTCAACCATAACATTTTTTTTCTTTTTTCTCTGTCTGATTTTTTGCTTTCTATTCTGTTTTATTTTTTTTTCTAAAATTACTTTAAAATAGTCCCAAGATAAGGTAAGAAGACATGGCACTTTTATAGTGTTTCTCTTCCCTTTCCTGGCTCATGCTCTCATTTTTATTTTCTTTAGCATTGTAATGTGATGTGCTGTGATGTGCTGCGATGTGCTTTCTTTTTTTCTGCTCAGCTTTAGAAAAATCAGTAAAAATTTTGTGATTTTAAGAAAACTAGAAAGTGTATAATAAACATTACTTACGCAAAATTGATCAAATACTTAAGGAATTTCTTTCCCTTAACAAGTTTTGTATAGTGCATGAAGTAATTAAAAAAATTTCACTGGGTTTGAAAAGTCCTGATGTGAAGGGCTGTTTGTTTGCTGGTTGCTGTTTTATTTGAGTTGTGCTAGGTAAATTAATATAAATTTAGAATTCTGGGGCATGTTTTTCTAACACTTCCTATATTTAACACTCAGGGTGTACTGATGGCTACAAATAAAATAGTTGGCCTTAGTTAAAAACAATTTAATGCTTTCTAGATCCCCATACAAATAATCTTTCATTTTAGGCTAAAAGTACTTGGAAGTATTCAGGATTCAGAGTGAAGCTTGATGGATTTAATTGACTCCATATGTCTAACTTAAATTGGTCTGGAATGATCAGAAGTAGGAACTTCAGACATTATGTAAAATGAAGACATCTTTAGGCCTTTCTGTTGATAGCTCCCAATTCTGGGCTCTGTTCTGCAGTTGGCACTCACAGAGAAATTAAAAGAAGGAGGAGATGTTTAAAAAGTATCAACAAATTTTAGATAAATTTAAAAATAGAAATTAAAACGAATGAATAATTATTTTTTAAAACTTTTAAGTGTTTGTCCACATAGAAAACTGTTTCATACACCACCAATGTTAACATATCATGCCATGGGGACCGTAATTTGAAGAAATGAATGTCTAATGCAGACAGTGGCCAGCGACTCTCAAATCACACCACTGGAGCAAAATTTAACATTGTTATGAGTACTTAGAAGCTGCGCTAATAGTGTAGCCACTAGCCACC
Organism: Papio anubis; assembly: GCF_008728515.1. Lineage (NCBI taxonomy): Eukaryota > Metazoa > Chordata > Mammalia > Primates > Cercopithecidae > Papio > Papio anubis. Next base: position 56,313,588 of record NC_044986.1, on the reverse strand, counting down.
TATAGTTACTTAAATTAAAATTAGTTAAATTCAGTTGTTCATTCACACCAGCCACATTTCAAGTGCTCAGTAGCCAGTGTTGTTGGACAGCTCAGATTTAGCACATCCCCTTCATAGGAGAAAGTTCTGTCGGACAGCGTTGAGTTAGAGAATTCCTGCTCTTAGGAAGCTTCTACTGTATTTGAGGGAAGAAACTAGAAACTAGACTAAGAGACTAGAAACAGGAATGGCAGAAAGAAGGGCTTGCAATTGAAACTGGGGAAAAAACAGAGTAATGGGTTCCATGACTGGGCATGGAGGGCCTGACTGTGCAAGTGGCCAGAGTCATGTGGCTTACTAGATAAGTTCCTGTGTGCAGGAATTATGCTTATAATGGTCTTTTAGTAAGTTTTGCTGAATACACTAAATAATGACTCTGTAGAATGATGGTTGTTTGGGGATAAGAGAGGTCCATCTGAGATTCTCATAAAAGTGAAGGCTCCCAATCCTAGAAGAATGTACGTACCTATCTGTGTAGACACTTAGAATGAGGCCTTTAATATCAGGAGGCACTGTACCTTGATAAAAGGATACCCACTTTCTGGTTTTCTTTAGTATAGCAGGCAGTGGGAAAAAGAAATTGTTTTATGCAAGAATCATTTATTTACCTCTTATGTATATCATCTTTGTTCATTTCCCCATCAAGCACACAAAAGGCAAGGCCAAAGCCAAAGTCTGACTAGTTCCACTGGTAAAGATACAAGAAGCCACTTTTAGATCCAGATGGTTTTTTAATTATACAGGCAGTGAAAGGAAGAAGTGAAAGGTGCTGGCTTCTCATGATCCTTGTCCCCTACACCTAAAAGGACACCAAAACAAAAGGGGCTGGATGTCTACAATGCTAGTTGTGGGATACCCCATTGCTGAGGAGCCAATACTAGACTTCAGCTAAATGGTTTTATATTCTGCAGCTCTGTTCCAAGGAGAGCAGAATAGGAATCCTCATACATCATTAGAAAGAGGAAGTGATGAAAGCTATCTCATGGCAGCCTCCCAGGTGAGACGGGGAGCTGAGTAGCAGATGGTCTCGTGGAAGCTCCTCACCAACCTCCATCCTCTGAGTTCCTGGAAGATCACAGGGTGTTCTGTGAAGGCTCAGATTAGCTTCAATTCTGGTCTTTGCCTGTATGACTTATGTGAATACATGCAAGGTCATGAGAGTGACATGGCAGAACTGTTCTCCCAAGGGCCCTGACTCTATTGGGTTTTAGTTTAGAGGTCACTGTGATGATGGCATATCAGGGCATCAGGGTACCTGCATCTGAGAAGTTCAAGGGCCATATGGAGGATTTACAGAGACTGGAAAGAACAGTCGAAGGAGCAAGAAAGACAACAGTAGAGCAAAGAAAGAATATTTGCAGTGAAGAACAAATAACCATGCAGGGAATATGAATGTTTCCTGAAAGCCAGGAAGATGGCAAAGAGGATCATGCAAAGTGTATTCGTAACACTACTTCCTTCTTGATGTTTTCTATGAGTAGCAACAACAAACCAGAGTTCTCAGTAAGTCCCGAAGACTTATAAACAGACCCATTTAAAGTAGACATAATTCTAATCAGTAGCACATGTCAAGTAGACATAGACCAGAAAGAGGAGACATTCTAACATAAGATCTTGTCCTAGAAAAATCTACCAACTGTCTAGAATCATCTGGTTCTTCTCAATTGTCATGTCGGTTCAACTTCATAGTGAAACATCCAAAGTTTTCATGCATTTCATATTCTCAAAATTGGCCTAATTTTAAACAAAATCTAATCATAAGATTGTCTACACTGAAGACATTTTCTCAAATATAAGGGATTTTACTTTTCACTATGTCCTTTCAAGAACAACTTTTGTTGATATTTTTAGCCATCTTGCCTGTTCTTAAAGTTGCATGCATTAATTTTTTTTTTATTCATCTCATCATCATCTACCACTGTTGAATGGTTAACTGTAAATACAACAGCCTCCGCTCCTTCAGTTCGGATAGGTCTTACACCTTGAACAGAAGCTCCTATGCACGGGACAGCATGATGATTGAAGAACTCCTTGTGCCATCCAAAGAGCAGGTATGCATTCTTTTCAAAATAGCCTTTGACTATTAAACTTACATTTGTATGATTTAAACAAGCTCTTTGTCTTGTGACAAAAAATATATTTCTGTATGTTTGATTTTGCATTTGTAAATCTTCTGGTACTAGCCAGTTTAAAAAAAAAAAATAAGTTGTACTATAAGCAGAAATATTCCTGTCTTCTGCAGGTGAGGAAGATAGGAATATCAGAGAGGAACTCAGAAAGTCCTAGGAAATGTGTAGTTACCTTTCTCTTCTCTAGGTCAAATCTATTTCAATTTTTTAAAAGGAGAGTTAATAATCATTAGTAGCTGAAGTTGCTGGTATTAACCTCATAAATGTTTTGTTTTTTGGAGACAGAGTCTCTGTCACCCAGGCTGGAGTGCAGTGCCGTGATCTCAGCTCACTGCAGTCTGTGCCTCGTGGGTTCAAGTGATTCTCATGCCTCAGCCTCCTAAGTAGCTGGGACTACAGGCCCACCACCACACTCAGCTAAGTTTTGTATTTTTAGTAGAGACGGGATTTCACCATGTTGGCCAGGCTGGTCTAGAACTCCTGACTTTAAGTGATACACCTGCCTCGGCCTCCAAAATTGCTGGGATTACAGGTGTGAACCACTACACCCAGCCTGAATTTTGCTAAACAAACTGTGTATCTATGTTGGAATTTGTTAGAATTGTTTTTAATAAGTAAAGATGAGACTGGTCATTTTTTGTTCCCTTAGCTTCAAAGTTGCCTTTGATGGGTGTCTAAAGATGTGATAGTATTTTGCTTTCTACCAGAATCTCTGCTATATGCATTTGGTGTTTGTGTAATTTTTTTCTTCCAATAATTGTGGTTGAATTGATAGTGGGTTACTCTAAGAAGTTCCAGTAACACAGCTTTCCTGCATCTGGGCTCAGAATGGTCCTGGAATACATAATACACAGATAATGCCTGGCTTTAAGTATGCACAGTAGTGATTTAATGATAGATGAAACTGTCTGGACAATAAAACATTTAAAGGTGACGTATAATATTTAAACAATGTAAATGGTGAAATCATGCTGGGCTTTTTGACTCACTGCACAATGAAGGTGAATTGGATCAGATGAATAAGTGATAGTCACTTATCATAGCCAAGATAGAGGTTAAGCAGTAGGTAGACTTTTGGGACTCCCACATGTCTGCAGATGCTGATGTCTAGACATACACATGTGTGTTGTACTTCATAGGGACCTACAATAAATATTTTATTACTTTTTACTCTCTAGAACATTCTTAACAAGCAGGCCTTACAGAGGTGAATACAGTGGTTATTCAGTATTTGGTCAGACAAAAAAAAACTCTTTTAAAAATGATTATAGGCTGGGCATGGTGAGTCACACCTGTAATCCCTGCACTTTGGAAGGCCAAGGTGGGCAGATCACTTAAGGTCAGGAGTTCATAACCAGCCTGGCCAATGTGGTGAAACCCCGTCTCTACTAAAAATACAAAAATTAGCCAGGTGTGGTGGCGGGCACCTGTAATCTCAGCTACTCGGGAGGCTGAGGCAGGAGAATTGCTTGAACCTGGGAGGCAGAGGTTGCAGTGAGCCAAGATCACACCACTGCACTCCAACCTGGGCAACAGAGCGAGACTCTGTCTCAAAAAAAAAAAAAAAAAAAAAAAAAAAATTATAGGTGCATGTATTAGTCTGTTCTCACACTGCTAATAAAGACATACTAGAGACCAGGTAATTTATAAAAGAAAGAGGTTTCACTGACTCACAGTTTCACCTGGCTGGGGAGGCCTCACAATCATAGTGGAAGAGCAAGGGACATCTTACATGGTGGCAGACAAGAAGATAACTTGTGCAGGGTAACTCCCCCCTATAAAACCATCAGATCTTGTGAGACTTATTCAGTATCACGAGAACAGCACGGGAAAGACCTGCCCCTGTGATTCAGTTACCTCCCACCAGCTCCCTCCCACAACAGGTGAGAATTGTGGGAGCTACAATTCAAGATGAGATTTGGGTGGGGACACAGACAAACCATTTCAGTGCAATAGCATGTCATGGGTTTTAAGTGGGTATTAGTACCAGAGAAAGCACTTGTCTCAAATAATGAAACTAAGCTCTTGGGTGTTGCCAGGAATTGGTTGACATTTTCTGCTTGGTTGGCCGTGGTCATTATCTTAGTCTGTAATCCTGCTCTTTTCATATTCCCAATTGAAATGAGATGGCAGTGGAGATATTGATAACATTTATAAGTATAAAAATGCCTGTTACTCTCTACACTCTAAGGAAACCCCACAAAACTTACAAAATCACAGGTGAAAGGAGACTCCCCAGGTATCAATGACACTTTGCTCATGTAGAAATCGTGTGCCAGGGAATGTCTGATCAAACCTAATTGTGGCTTATATTTCTGCATATTAACTTGCCATGGGTCAAGGGTATGAAATTGGAACCACCACCACCATCACCATGACCTTACCATCATCACTGTCACTTCCACCACCGCTACCACCACCACTATTACCACCATAGTTATAGTTACTCTACCACCCAACTTCTGCACATCAATGTTGAAGTAAAATGCAAGTGTTTGTGGTGCTACAAAATGGCTTCTGAGGGTTCTCACACCATTGCCTATTAACTATTACCAAGACTTACTTACTGAGGTAGACTGGAGGGGCAGCATTTACTCAGAACTAAGGATTTGTGAACAGAAGTAGAAGACAAAGAGAAATTTTGAGATGAAACTGATGCTCTTGTAGTCAGTTGTTGCTTCCAACTCAAAAATACTTCTGTGGACATCGTGAACACGTCTATAGACCTATCAGAGGAAAGGAGAGCATAGGACATCTGAAAATCTTTCAAAATAAACTTTAAGTTGATAATGTAGAAACAGGAAGTTGCTGTCTTTAATGAGCACAGAATACCCGCATAGGCATTCCCTGTGGAACCAGCATGTTTAATGAGCATATAACACTACTCAGAGCCATGCAAATCCAGGATAAATTGGCAGATTTTGGAGGGGGAAATGAAAGTCGTATAGACATTTTAGGGATTGTTAAGGGCATTTGAAAATGTCTTGGAGATACCTGTGTATGTAGGAAATCATTGATAATTTTCTTAGCAGTGATAATTTTAGCATTGGTAATTTTCTTAGCTCATCACTGCTACTTACTGAACCTACTCAGAATATTGGGGTATGCATGCTGAAGTTTTCCAGAATTAAGCAATCATTAATTCAACTACTTATTTCCAAATAGTTCAGCCAAAAAAAGCACATGTGGATATAGCAATGTTAATTGTTGAATCTAGATGGAAGGTACATGGGTATTTTTTATACAGTTTTTCAACTTTTTTATTTGTGTGAACAATTTCAAAATAGTAACTTGGAGGAAGGAGGAAATATCCTGAAAGAGGTGCATTAACTTTTGAAGCCTCTAGTTTCGAGACTAAAAAAGTTAATGAACCTCTGTTATTATAGATAAATAAAATTATAGCTGTAGAGGAGGAGGAAACGGCTAATTCCTCAAAGAAGAAGCTGGCAGACAGAAGTGCCTAGATACACTATGCAAGACTAATGGGAAACATTTACTTCAGAAGTGCATTTAAACTGAGGGTTAAATGACAAAAAAAATTAGTTTCTGTTTTTCATTTCTCTAATTTTGTAATTATAATATTCAAAATATAGCTCTTCCACAGTAATAATTTTGTTGGAAAGCATGAAACAAGTTTTCAGTATTTAGAATTCCCAAATCAATGACATATAACTTGTTGTCAGATTTAAAACTACACTGTCATTGCCCAGTTAAAGCTGCCTTGACAAGTAAAGGTGAAAAATGAGTAAAAATGAACTCTTCTACACTTCTCTTTTTCAATGAGTAGATCTCACTCTTACAAAGTACAATTGCCTCTTTATTAGCCTGCTGATTAATCAGTTTGCATATTAACCACGGTTAAAGTGCAGTTGAAACCCAGGGTGATTAGTGTAGGCCTGCCACCTCTCCTTCTGGGGACCTGTGCTGGCTGAAGGCACCTGTGGAGGCCAGAGCTGGGGGAGGGGAGTGGGAGAGGTGGAGCCATCCCCACCCCCTGTTGAGCCTGAATATTGATTAGTCCATAACCCGCTCAATTCCCTCCTGGATAGTCAAGAGTAGACTCTTTTGTTACAGGTTATCGTGAACTTCCTATTCTTTTACCTTCCCTTTACTTCAGAAGTGCATTTAAACATTTTCTATTAGAATTAAGTGACAAAAAATCATTAGTTTATGTCTTTCATTCCTCTAACTCTGTATTTATAAATTTCAAAATGTAGCCTTTCCACAGCAATAATTTCGGAAAACATGAAAGAAGTCTGTTAGCCAAAAATCACCTGAAGATATGTTATGGAAAATGTATATGTAAATGAAATCATGTCTTGGATTTGTCAAAAGATCTTTCTATTTAAAGCAATGACTCAATCTGGACCACTTATGAGCATCTCTTGGAGAACTTTGGTGTGTGGGGATGTGTGTGGGGAGGGGAGGTGTGTGTGACAGAGTCTCGTTCTATCACTCAGGTTGGAGTGCAGTGGCGTGATCTCAGCTCACTGCAACCTCCGCCTCCTGGGTTCAAGTGATTCTTGTGCCTCAGCCTCCCTATTTGCTGGAATTACATGCGTGTGCCACCCCGCCCGGCTAATTTTTGTATTTTTTAGTAGAGACGGAATTTTGCCATGTTGCCCAGGCTCGTCTCCAACTCTTGACCTCAAGTGATCCGCCCACCTTGTCCTTCCAAAGTGCTGGGATTACAGGTGTGAGCCACCATGCCCTGCCACCTGGAGAACTTTTAAAAAGACGGTTGCTTAGTTCCTGATTTCCTTGGCCTGTGTAGAGCCTGGGCACGCAATTCTAAATGCACCCAAGATTGAAAGCCACTGATTCATAGTCAGTGTTCTTAAGTGGGGGTGCACACTGGAATTACCTGTGGCTCTTTTAAAAGCAAGCTGCCTGCAGAATCAGAATTTCCATGTCTGGCTTGTACCGTTAGTTAGTAACTACTGATTTAAGGCAACTCTCACTAGAAGCTTGGTGTGTATTGGTCAGTCAACATCTAATGTATTTGTTTTATAAGCTCAGATTTGTGTGTATCAGACTGAGAGCAACACCTGTGCTTGGAAACATTCCTCTCCAAACAGGAGTTAATAAATAAAGAAAAGGGATGAGTCTAAACTGAAGCCTGATTGTCTGGGGTGATTGTAATAGCATGGTGCTTTCATTTCTTCTGATGTAATTATTGAAAGCAACTGTCTGGTACAGCTTAATGTACTTAAGACACATTACTGTGTGTGATCCACATCAGACAGTGTTCATTACATAAATGGAATGCTATTCACTAGATGCCTTCAGTGTCAGGAGATATAATGGTGGTAACACTTATGGTGGTGTTGAAAACAGCTAATTTTGAGCTCCTATTATGTGCCTGGAACTATTCTAAGTGATTTAGCAGTATTAAGTTGTTTACAGTTCACAATATCCCTATGAAATAATTTGTTAACACCATTAAAATGATGAAGAGGCCGGGCACGGTGGCTCACACCTGTAATCCCAGCACTTTGGGAGGCCAAGGTGGGTGGATCATTTGAGGTCAGGAGTTTGAGACCAGCCTGGCCAACATGGTGAAACCCTGTCTCTACTAAAAATACAAAATTTAGCTGAATGGTAGTGGTGCATGCCTGTAATCCCAGCTACTCGGGAGGCTGAGGTAGGAGAACCTCTTGAGCCTGGGAGGCAGAGGTTGCAGTGAGTCAAGATTGCGCCACTGCACTCCAGTCTGGGCAAGATAGTGAGACCCTATCTCAAAAAAAGAAAAGAAAATGAAGAAACTGAGGCACAGACAGCTTGAGTAACTCACCCCCGGGGACACAACTTGTAAGTGGCAGAGTCACTGGCCATCTGGCTCCAGATTGCCTCATTTTATCTTGAACACTCTGCATCTGCATTGCTCAGTGCAAGAAAAAGGCCTGTAAGGAGTCCAAGTATTTTTTAGTCTGTCCTCCGGGATCTTGTACTTGCTAGTATTCTTGATTGGGCCACAGAACCCCATCGTGATCTATTTTTTAGCATGAAAGATTATATTTAGACAGTGTTCTTCATTACATTTATTTCTAATCCTAATAAAGTCTTTTATTTATTCAATGTGCTTTAAAAAGAACTGACATAACGTATTCAGTAACAATTATAAAAAGTATGAAGAACTGGCCGGGCGTGGTGGCTCGTGGCTGTAATTCAAGCACTTTGGGAGGCCAAGGTGGGCAGATCACATGGTCAGGAGATCGAGACCATCCTGGCTAACACGGTGAAACCCTGTCTCTACTAAAACTACAAAAAATTAGCTGGGCGTCGTGGCACGCGCCTGTAATCCCAGCTACTTGGGAAGCCAAGGCAGCAGAACCGCTTGAACCCAGTAGGTGGAGGTTGCAGTGAGACGAGATCGCACCACTGCACTCCAGCCTGGGAGACCAAACGAGACTCTGTCTCAAAAAAAAAAGAACTAAAAATTATGGCATGGAAGGCATCATTACAGGAATGGAAATATATGACCTTCAGACAGATAAAAGGTAGAAGGCATGACATCAGTTTGCAAATAGTTAGCAGGCTAGCCGGGCGTGGTGGCTCAAGCCTGTAATCCCAGCACTTTGGGAGGGCGAGACGGGCGGATCACGAGGTCAGGAGATCGAGACCATCCTGGCTAACACGGTGAAACCCCGTCTCTACTAAAAAATACAAAAAACTAGCCGGGCGAGGTGGCGGGCGCCTGTAGTCCCAGCTACTCGGGAGGCTGAGGCAGGAGAATGGTGTGAACTCGGGAGGCGGAGCTTGCAGTGAGCTAAGATCCAGCCACTGCACTGCAGCCTGGGCGGCAGAGCAAGACTCTGTCTCAAAAACAAACAAACAAACAAAAAACAAATAGCAGGCTAACCAATTAATTTATCTTCCTTTAAATGACCCTAGAATTAGTTCTAAGACCGAAAGGTATGTATATACTGTAGGCAGAAGCATTTAGTTCAGTATGACTTTTTATAGAGTCGTTCAAAGACGGGAGAAAAGCAGAAGTCACTTACCGATGTCGGTTGGTTTTCCCTGAGTACACCCATTTGGCTTTCCGCATATACCCATTTCCATGGCAGTGCCTGGATCTGGTGGCCAAATCCCTAACCCCTACCCATTTCTCAGCTAATGTTGTTTAGACAGGGCATAAGTCCCTCCTGTTCTGCAACACCGATACCCAAATCAGGCCGTTCAGAGCGTTCGTATCTCCTGGATTACAGCAGTTACTTTAGGATGAAAAGTGAAATCTGAGCCCGTCTAGTGAGACTCAAATTTGAGACTTTGTCTAACCTTTTGGGAAAGAAAAACTCCACTGGGGTTCCTAAGCTATAAAGATGACATAAGCCCAAAGCTGCTGGGAGTAGAATGTGAAGACAAATGATTCCTACCATCATTTGAGCTGGATTCAACCAACCTTGAAGTTAGCACCATTCAGATTTTCTTGCCATATAAACCAGCAATTTAATTTCAATCTCCCCCATCCCTGGAAAGGGAGTATCTTAAACCAGTTCAATTTGGCTTTCTGTCATTACTAATGTGCTTGCTGTTGGTGGTAATGAAACCTAGTAGGAGCAACCACATATCAATGGAAACATAAAAAGTCTAGCATCTTAAAGTGCCGTTCAACCTTGAGATTCTATTATTTTATGCTTTCTCTCTAAAATTAAATAAATCCAGTGTTAACAAAAGAAAAAGAAAATGAACTATGATTTAAGAGAATGCTATAAACTTGGGAATTTCTTTTTACTTTTCTTTTTCTTTTCTTTTTTTTTTTTTTGAGATAGAGTCTCACTCTGTCACCCAGGCTGAAGTGCAGTGGTGTGATCTCAGCTCACTGCAAACTCTGCCTCCCAGATTCAAGCAATTTTCATGCCTCAGCCTCCCCAGTAGCTGGGATTACAAGCACACACCACCACACCTTGCTAATTTTTTTGTATTTTTAGTAGAGACGGAGTTTTACCATGTTGACCAGGCTGGTCTCAAACTTGTGGCCTCATGTGATCCGCCCACCTCTGCCTCCCAAAGTGCTGAGATTACAGACATGAGCCACCACTCCTGGATAAACTTGGGTATTTCTAAACAAAAATTTTAGAAAGGAGCCCCTTGCCAATTGATCACTCTAAATTGAACACCTTCCATTTTCTTACAGTTCTGTTGACTTCAGGACAGTGTATCTATGAGAAGAGAGGAATAGGACAGCTGTTTGGCCCTGCTCTCTCTCTGAGTAGATTTCTTTCTTTTGAAGACTTCCTTTTCAGACCAGATTTGCCTACATGGTTTGCTCCTGAGGGGACTAGTGGCAGGCCTTCAATAGTGACCGGTGTAGAAGGCTTAACTAGACTGTGATGTCAACAGTTGCACTGGCTGTTTGAATGCTGACTGTGGAGAACATTCTGTAAGTGATATTGGAGGCCTCGTTATAGCCATCGTGTACAGGAAGGCTGCTGTCACATCTTCTACCCCATAACTCTTCTCATTTATCTCACAGCCAAGGATCCTGATTCCTTTGGATTGGACTTGGTCTTTTTTGAGGCTAAGGATGATTTCATATACATTTAGTCATATAATGTGTAATGTACAATTTGATATGTTAGCAAGTAGTGTGAAAATTGGAGAGTTCTTCAGAAGAAACTACCTGCTTGTATTTTCAAGATCTAGGCATTTTCAATTATCTCAGTAATACAAAGGGAGAAGAATACCTAACCCAAAAGGCTGCCTATGCTAACAGTCAGATTTTCCTCCTCTACCTCTCAACCCTATTCCACCCACACTCCCACCCCCATCTCCCACACCCATTGGCACATAAACCTTGCTATTTCTTTCATGTAAGCTAATTTCTAAGGGGGGGTGCTCAGAAATGTGCATGGTGGCAGAAGGTAGCCATCCTCAGATTAAAGATTTGCTAGAGATAGTCCCCCTAGAAGATAAGCACATTTGACTGGTGACATTTAATATGCTGCTTTCTCTCTTCAAAGTGCTTTGCCAGCATTACTCAGGTGATCCATTCAACGCCTCTCAAAGATTGGTCAGCAAGATTACAGATTTTTTTTTTTTAAGGCAGAGAGGTTGGTATTGTGACTTCCTTAAGGTAGTGCAGTTAGTTTTGATGTCTCAAACTGGGTGTTGACACACTCAGCTTCCACCCTGACCTTGATTCACTTTCTCTGTTCAAGTTCATAACCAGATTGTCTTGAAATCAATCCACTTTGGAAATTTAACGTAGTTTCTTTATGTGCTATTCTCAAATAAAATAAGTCTTAAGAGTAATAAGAGTTGACTTCAAGAAAATAAATACTGTAAGGGAAAAAAGACCTGCTTTTTCTATTATGGTAGGCCTTTAATTTTTATTTTATTTTACTACTTGTGTCAGGTTTCCTTTTATGGAATCCATTTCGTAAAAGTGTTTCCATGTAGTTGTGCTGGATGTTTAAACCTGCTACTATCGATTTGGGTAGGAGTTTGCCATTTCACTCAATATCCACTGCACATCACAATAATTATACTTAATACAGTACCTGCCACAATATTTTATTAAATGCATCATCTCATTTCATGCTTTTGGCTACCTAATGGAATGGGTACAGACAAGGAGGCCAGGGCTGTGAGGAGTGTTTAGCTTGTCCAGTTAAATAGCTTGTCCACAGCTATTAGGCGGTAGAGCTGAGAACGGACTGTAAATCTGATGGGTGCTTAAACCCATTCTCCTCCTGGCCACTAGGCAATAGTGCCACTCTAATAAGCGAAGGATAGCAGATCTGAGTAAAGCGGATTAGCCATGGGAAGAATTGATGCATAGACAAGTATTTTGCAAAGCAAAAACACCACTATTATTTTTGCTAATCCAGCAGGCAGCTCTGACTTCTCCCTGTGGTGTGAAAAGGATATGCTATCCTAAATATCTACATAGAGGGATGCAACATTATAGAAATATAAGAAATAAATTATCTTCAATTATTAAAAATCTAGAGGTAGGCTGGGCACAGTGGCTTATGCCTGTAATTCCAGCACTTTGGGAGGCCGAGGCGGGTGGATCACTTAAGCCATGAGTTCGAGACCTGCCTGGCCAACATGGTGAAACCCCGTCTCTACTAAAAATACAAAAAATAAAATAAAATCAGCTGGGCATGGTGGCACATGCCTATAATCCCAGCTACTGGGGAGGCTGAGGCAGGAGAATCGCTTGAACCCAGGAGGCAGAGGTTGCAGTGAGCCAAGATAGATCGCACCACTGCACTTGAGCCTAGGCGACAGAGTGAGACTCTGCCTCAAAAAATAAAATAAATAAGTAAATATCTAGGGTATGAGATTAACATCATCTATGTTTTTGTTTGCATGGTAATTTAGAATTTTCAAGTCACTTTCACATTACTTGGGCCATTCCCTTCTCACGGTGAATCAGGGCAATTAATATTTTCTACCTGTCACCCTAATGCAGAAATGGAGGTTTAGTGAGTTTTCTGACTTGCCATTCACTGGGCTATGGAGTGACAGAGCCTGATTCAAACCCAAGTCATCTTATTCTTTGTGTGGGGAACTGACACTCTCATGGGTTCCCCTGCCTTGGCCCTGTCCAAGTTGTGGCCGTAGAGTGAAGTTATCCCTGATAGCCCTTTACTTTCTGTGGCTCCCAGTCTGATTGTATCATCCAACTGTTGCTAAACTAAATTGTATTTACAGTCTTCCAGAATTGTTGCACTGAGTGTTGCATGTGACCTGTTACTGGGAGATTTGCTGGTTGCTGTTAACATTAGCCTGTCAAGGCCACCAGTTATTATGCAAGACCACCTTCCCCCATAGGTGGTAGAGCTGTTAAGATAAGGAAACTTGCAAAGTTAGTTCTGGTCCTTAAGTCATGTCATCTAACACTGGAGGCTGACAGTCAGCAACCTAGAGAATTACTAATATTGGAGTTAATTGGATTTCGTTTTTTCTCTCTCTCTTGCAAACACTTTCTTGACCCTGCCTCTTTTCTTCCCTGCCTAGACAATTATTTCCAGACCTGGGCATTTGGGTGTGTCCTTGTTTGTAAGGCCAGTATGTACTTGTTCTCCTCTTTCCTCTAATGAATAGGACTAGTGAGAAACTATTTTTGGAAAGTATTAAGCTCTTGGAGACAGTGATATCATCATTAGTCAGGCTTTGGACTCTATTAAATAATGTGCATTTTCACTTTAATAATCCTTGACATCACTTCCAAAATGAAAAGTGATACGCTTATTCATACTATCTTTGGCGTGGGAATAAAAATTATTAAAAATTCAATGTGAATTTTTCTTTAACATAATGTTCTATTAAAGCCACCCAGTGCTAGGTGTTAACTTTGTATGGCCTGGTTTTTGAAGTCTCTCTAAACCTCAGTTTCCTCATCTGTCAAATGGCTCCATTACTCACAGGGCTAATAGGTTCTGACAACTCAAACAAAAAAATGAATGTATAGGGCTAGGTCAGTCCTTGGCCATTGAACTAATGCACAGTAAGTTGTGGTATTGCTGTTAACAAAGGAATGTAAATATTTTGAGTCAATAAATAAGACCTAGGCATTGATAAGATGCATTCTTGAATGGCTTCCATTGGTGTGGTAAAAGCATCCTGTGTATATTACTACAATGCCCCAGTGCTGGGACTGGAATATTTTTATTTTTGCTGTTTTCCCCCATAAATGATCAGATTGTAACAAATGAGCTAATTAATATAAGTGAAAGTCCTTTGAAAAGTATGGAAGGCTTTACACATATAAGGAGACGTTATTATAATTCCATGCCAACACCAGCACTGCATTAGTGCCAGACTTTGACGTATGTTTTCTTTTATCTCCATATCAACCATCCCCAATTTGAAAATGCAGAAACGAAGACTGAGAAAAGTTGAGTAATCTGCTAATGATCACAAAACCAGCAGGTGATGCTGGGGCATCTCTGAAGGAGCTTTCAATAAGTAAAGATAAAGAAAGGTCAATGGCAAAATATCTCCTTTATTCCTGATGGAGGCCAGGCGAGGACTAGCTTAGTGTCTGAGCCATGTGGGCCTGCTAACTGAAGCCCTGAGATAGGCACACTCCCCTACCTGTTGACTGTGGTGCTGACCCAGGCCAGGCACACTCTTTGCAGAAGTAGGCTTTGGAGAGAAGAGGAGGCTGCTCACTCTCTGTGCCCATAGATTGAAAACTGGATCTGAGCAGAACCTTCCCAGCTACCTTTCCCAAATCTGTCACTCAGATACATCACTTTAATTTCCAGGGCTAAAGTGAATATGAAGGGGCAGGGAGAGGCCCACAGTTACACAACTGAGTTGTCTTTTCAAACTGGAAAAATCGGGAGTGGGAAAGAAGTGTTTCCATTAACAAGAGGCAAAGGCAATTTCCAAATCTAAGTCTGTGACTCAACTTCAAAGCCAAGCTTTTCCATTAAGCCCAGGCAACACCCCTCCTTGCTGAGGAAACTTAAAAGTCGGGTCAAGTTCATCTTTAACCATCATCATATGTGGTATCCTGTTTATTATTTTTATTTTAAATTTTTGTAAATACATAGTGGGTATATATATTTATGGGTGACGTGAGATATTTTTATACAGGCATGCAATGCATAATCACATCAGAGTAAATGGGGTATCCATCACCTCAAGCATTTGTCCTTTGTGCTACAAACAATCCAATTATGTACTTTTAGTTATTTTACAGTATATAATTAAATTTCTTTTGACTATAGTCACTCTGTTGTACTACCAAATACTAGGGTCTTATACTTTTTTTTTTTTTTTAAAGACAGGGTCTGGCCCTGTCACCCAGACTGGAGTGCAGTGGCACTACCTTGGCTCACTGCAACCTCTACCTCCCAGCTCAAGCCATCCTCCCTCCTTAGCCTTCCAAGTAGCTGGGACTACAGGCACACACCACCACGCTTGGCTCTTTTTTGTAATTTTTATAGAGATGGGATTTTACCATGTTGCCCAGGCTGGTCTTAAACTCCTGAGCTCAAGTCATCCGTCCACCTTGGCCTCCCAAAGTGCTGGGATTACAGACATGAGCCATGCACCCTGCCTTTATTCATTCCTTCTGTTTGTTTGTTTGTTTGTTTGTACATTTTAACCATTCCCACTACCCTCCACCCCCCGCACTCCCTTACTACCCTTTCTAGCCTCTGGTAACAATCTTTCTACTTTGTATCTCCATGAACTCAATTATTTTAATTTTTAGCTTTTACAAAGAAGTGAGAACGTGAGAAATTTGTCTTTCTGTGCACAGCTTATGCTAACATAATTACCTCCAGTTCCATCCATGTTGTTGCAAATGACAGCCTCTCATTCTTTTTTATGGCTGAACAGTACTCCATTGTGTATACATACTCCATTGTGTATGTATTTTCTATTTCTACTCATCTGTGGATGGACACTTAGGTTGCTTCCAAATCTTGGCTGTTGTGAATAGTGCTGCAATAAATATGGGAGTGCAGATGTCTCTTTGATATACTTCTTTTCTTTTGGGTATATACCTAGCAGTGGGCTTACTGGATAGCATGGTAGCTCTATTTTCAGTTTTTTGAGGAACCTCCAGACTGCTCTCCGTGGTGGTTGCATTCCCACCAACAGTGTAAGAGGGTTCCCTTTTCTCCAAGTCCTGGTTAGAATTTGTTATTGCCTAACTTCTGAATAAAGCTATTTTAACTAGGGTGAGATTATATCTCATTATGGTTTTGATTTAAATTTCTCTGATGAGCAATGATGTTGGGGACTTTTTCACATACCTGTTTGCCATTTGTATGTCTTCTTTTGAGAAATGTCTGTTCAGGTCTTTTGCCCATTATTATTAGATTTTTTTTTTCCCTAGAGAGTTGTTTGAGCTCCTTATATATTCTGGTTATTAATCCCTTGTCAGATGGATAGTTTATCAGTACATTCTCCCATTCTGTGGGTTGTCTCTTCACTTTGCTGATTGTTTCTTTTGCTGTGCAGAAGCTTTTCAGCTTGATGTGATCCCATTTGTCTATTTTTGCTTTGGTTGTCTGTGCTTGTGGGGTATTACTGAAGAAATTTTTGCACACTTCAATGTCCTGGAGAGTTTCCCTAATGTGTTTTTTTTTTTTTTAATAGTTTCATAGTTTGAGGTCTTAGATTTAAGTCTTTAATTCATTTTGATTTGATTTTTGTATATGGCGAGAGATAGGGGCCTAGTTTCATTCTGTTACATATGGCTATCTAATTTTCCCAGCATCATTTATTGAAGAGACTATTATTCCTCCAATGTACATTATTAGCACCTTTGTCAAAAATCAGTTCACTGTAGATGTATGGATTTATATCTGGGTTCTATATTCTGTTCCACTGATCTATGTGTCTGATTTTTTCCTAGCGCCATGCCGTTTTGGTGACTATATCTCTGTAGTATAATTTAAAGTCAGATAATGTGATTCTTCCAGTTTTGTTCTTTTCACTTAGGATAGCTTTGGCTGTTCTGAGTCTTTTGTAGTTCCACATATATTTTAGGATTTTTTTTAAAATTTCTGTGAAGAATATCATTATTTTGATAGAGATTGCATTGAATCCATAGATTGCTTTGGGCAGTGTGAACAGACTGTTAAATATTTAACAATATTCATTCTCCCAATCTATGAACATGGAATATCTGTTAATCACTTTATTTCTTTTTATTTATTTATTTATTTATTTGTAATTTTTTTGAGATGAAGTCTCGTTCTGTTGCCCAGGCTAGAGTGCAATAGCACGATCTCGGCTCACTGCAACTTCTGCATCCTGGGTTCGAGTGATTCTCCTATGTCAGTCTCCCGAGTAGCTGGGATTACAGGTGCATGCCATCATACCTGTCTGATTTTCTTTTTGAATTTTTAGTAGAGATGGGGTTTCACCATATTGGACAGGTTGATCTTGAACTCCTGACCTGAAGTGATCCACCCGCCTCAGCCTCCGAAAGTGTTGGGATTATAGGCATGAGACACCACCACGCCCAGCCGTTAATCATTTTAAATGTTTATTTGTTCAGTAATTAAATAGAGGCAAAGTTTTTTGCTAGTACAGTGGTGCTATGCGCAGTAACATGTCAGAACAAATGTAAGTGAATAGTTGAAATTTTATATTTCGGTTTTGAGTAGATTCTAATCTGTAGGAGTAAGTCTTTGCAGACAGGTAGCATGGAAATGAAATACTAATTCAGTATCTATGTAGAAAACCATAGGTTCCATTGAATTGCTTCATTTTATAGTTAGATGGATGCTCCGTAGGAAGAGTATTTTGTGTGCCTGTATTTAGGTTCTTAAACTTGAGTTATGTCTGTTCATAAACCTGAGCAAACCTCTCTGAAAACACAAAACTTAGAAGAGAAAGTACTAAGGTACCTAAAAACATGGTTAAGTGTTACTATCTGGGACAAATATTGGGACATATAGCTCAAAATAATATAGTCATTGTTTTGATCAGGTATGAGATTTGTTCGTGTTACAACAAAGCTTCAATGAGTGGCAGAGTTGCAAGAGTAGAGAAGTTAAGAAAGGACTCAGAGGGATGTGGAATCCATGTCCTGGCACACTCTGGCTTTGATAAATATTACATGATTGCAGTGATACCTTTTTGTGAGATATAATTCATTGTTTCAATAATTAATGGCACTAGTACATGTTTCTAAGAGTACCAAAGGTAAATAATTTACTGTAATTACCAAAGAGGAATGATATTATTTATTTATGAGAACTTTTTTTAAAAAAATGAACCTTTGTGAAAAATAACCTTAGGCTCCCCAATATAGGAACTGTAGCTTGCCCTCCACTCCACTCATGCCAAAAAAATTAAAGGAACGTCACTACTTTGTGTTAAGTATTTTGCCCTACTCTGAAGGTTTGTTGGTTTGGTTCTCCAAAAGTCAGTACAAGTTGTTGTTAAATAAGGCCAGACTGAAACCAACACCTCATCTTTGGTTAACGCATATAGAATTTGAGAACTTTCCTAAATGGTTTATTGCCTTTGGCAAGTTAGAATCTTGGTTTCTTGGATTCTTATTAGAAGCTTCATTGCACACCCATTCACTAGATGTGTCCTTGCTCATTAAATGCAGATAAAGCTGTTCCTCATTCATTTTTGCATTTTCCTAGGACGTGGGTGAGATAGTGACTTGCATATAATTCTCTACAAATTTATTTTTCGTTGGACTTCAGGGCTATTTTTTTTAAAATCTGTGTGATTCAGAGTAAGTTTTTAAATTTAGATTTTATTATTACCAAAGTTATGCAATTAAATAAAAAGCCATATCATTCTACAAGACACACTTGTTAGAAAGAAACATAATCCCCATATACACCTTCAGTCCCCAATTTCTCCTTTCCAGAGACAAGTGCTTGGAATAATTTTTGATGACTCTTATGATGTGCTTGTATTATCTCTAAATACTACATGTATATTGTTCTTGTTGATTTTTCTCCATTTCAGGAATGGTTTATTGACTTCCCCAAATGAAAGCTGAAGCTTTAATTTTTTTCCCCACACTTTTCCTCCCCAACAATGCACACTTTGTATCCTCTCATTTCCCCAAAAGTTGTAATTTATTTTGCTTATAGCTGTATTTGATGCTTATCTTGTCACGCTTATGTAAATGTTACATATGTGGCTTATGTTGTGATTGCTTTTTCTTTCTTTTTCTTTCTTTTTTTTTTTTTTTTTTTTGAGATGGAGTCTTGCTTTGTCACCCAGGCTAGAGTGCATTGGCGCAATCTCGGCTCACTGCAACCTCCACCTCCCAGGTTCAGGTGATTCTCCTGCCTCAGCTTCCTGAGTAACTGGGATTACAGGTGCATGCCACCACTCCCAGCTAATTTTTTGTATTTTTAGTAGAGAAGGGGTTTCACCATGTTGGCCAGACTGGTCTCAAACTCCTGACCTCAAGTGATCTACCCACCTCAGCCTCCCAAAGTGCTGGGATTACAGTCATGAGCCACCGCACCCGACCTGATTGCTTTTTCTTTCCAGCACAATATTTTATGTTCCCTGGGGTTTTTTCACTCGCTTGATGTCCTCTGTGTATATCAATAGTCCAACCCCAAAACTCTCCCCAAGGTGTACATATCTCTCAATATGTTCACATTCATTAGGTGATCTATCTGTCTTGTCTACTTACCTCATCTTGCTTAGAGCTTTCTTACTTGTCATATTCCTTATAGGTCCACTGCACACAGATGTGCTCTTGGGGTCTTCCTTCATCATAACCATGAAAATTCCCTTTGATTTCTCTTGTGTTGGAGTCCATGATGTCCTTTTTCTTGGGTTAGTCCTTCATTTTGGTGGAGTACATCTTCCAGGTAGTTTCCTCAGAGAGTGCATGAGAAAAACGTTTTTTAAGGTTTTACATATCTGAAAATATCTGTCTAGTTCATGCTTGTTTTTAGTTTAGCTGGTTATAGAATTCTGACTTGAAATCATTTCCTGTCAGAATGTTGAAGGAATTGCTCCATTGCCTTTTACCTTCACGTTTTGCTGTTAAAAGTCTGATACAGGCCCTCCATCTGTGACCATTTTTTCTCTGCATGTTTATAGACTCTGTCTTTGTCTCCACATTCGGAAATGTTACAATGATGTACCATAATGGGTTCTGTATTCACAGTGCTGGTCACTCACTGGGTCATTTGACTCTGGCAAACTCTGTCTTCAGCTCTGGAAAAGTTTCTTAAATTGTTTCCTTAATTTATTTTCCTTTGTTCACAATTTTTTTTTTCTTTCTAGAACTTCTTTTCTTTAGACTGAGGAGGAGGATTTGAACCTCCTGAACTTATCTTTTGCTTTCTTGTATTTTCTCTCCTGTTTTCTAGAGTTAAAAATTTCTCTATACTTTCTAGGGTTTTTTCAATATATTTGTTGCTTTCTAAGAGTTATTTTTCCCTGAATGTTTCTTTTTTTTTTAATAAGTAGTCTATTGTTTCATGGGTGTAAAAATATCTTATCTCTCTCTATATAATAATGAATAATTTTAAGTTTTCTTCTCCCTGAAAAGCCTGTTTCCTCCAATTTGCTTTCCTTCTGTTTGCTTGTTTGTTTTGTTTTTATACTAGATGCTTTTCTCAACCGTCTAGTGACTGACAACTGTCTACTCATTAATAAGCTCATTGGAAGCTCTCTATATCTTGTGGAGGTTGTTATCCGTGATTTCCACTGAAGTAATAAACCAGAACATTTCACTGGGAAATTCCAGTGGGCAGGTCAGAATCCTCAGAGACTTCCCATTTTTCTGCCTAGAACTCTGTCCCTAACTGTGTCTGGGAGACCAGTAAAGGAAGGCTGGGAGTCTGAATATTCAGTATACAATCCCCATTTTCGGTATGGTGCCTCTAGCCTTCTAGTCTCCTGCCTTTAGTCTTCTGCTAGGGTTGGTGGTAGTGATGGCAGGGGATCATTATTTGACAACTGAGGGGATTATGAAAGTCAAATCACTTTTTAAAGATAATTCTAGCCAATCCTGTTTCTCTGCTGATGTGTTTTCTCTTATTCTCTCTGTCCTTCCTGTGTGTGTATTTTTAAATATGTGACTGTCATTTTACTGAGGTTTCAGTAGGAAGCAGATTAGCAGGGAACTGTGGGCTAAAACCTTTTATCAGATTTGGTACATTCTTAGCCATTATCTTTTCAAATACAGCTTCTACTTTATTCTCTTCTTCTCTTCTATTTCTAAGGGTCCAATTTACACTTATGTTAAAATCTCTCAGTGTTCCACGTCTTGTACTGTTTTCTATTTTTTTTAAACCTATCCTTCATTTTGTATACTTTTCCATTTAGGGCTCTAACTTAACCCTCTTTTATATTTTGTCTAAGTCAAGAACTGACATTGTATTTAGCACTGAACCAATGCCCATTGGATTCCTTCTTATGTATATTCTAGTGTTCTATCCCTTTTAATTTGTTTTCTCTATCTTTCCCTGTGTTTTTGTAAACATACTAATCATAGTTATTATAAAGCACTTATTAGCTTACCTCGGAATCTGGATGGCATAGGAGTCTATTTATAGTGTCTATCTAGCTTGGTTTGGTTTTATTTCATTTTTCTGTTTTTATCCACCCACTCTGATCATGCTTGGCAATTTTTCACTTTATGCTAGACATGGTGTATAAAAAATTGTGGACACACTAGACATGGTGTATAAAAAATTGTGGACACACCCAAAGGTGATATATTCCTCCACAGAATATTTGCCCTCCCTCTGCTAGGCAAATAGAATAGTAAATTTTAATTCAGTAAAGATTTTGCTGAAATGAGGCTGGTCTGTAGCCCTGGTGAAAGCTCACACTACCTCTGTTTTCCCCCCAGCTCACCAGCCTCCTTATTTAAAATTGTGGTATGATCTTCAAATCTCTTCCCATTATAAGTTCTAAACATTTAGGTCATTTTCTTATTAACTGACAAAAATCTCCATTACGCTCTTCAGAGATATTTCTGGTTAGGTTTTGAGCTTTCTGTTCTGCACAGCTTCAGAATTCAGCACATGTTCTTAGCAGGAAACTGTAGCATGCTTGAGGCCACCCAAATCTCCACCAAAACTCTCCTGGCTTTTCTATTCAACAACAGTGATCCCTGTAGGTTAAAAATACAAATCTGTTTGCACTGGTAACTGACAAAAGCCTGTAAGTTAAAAATGGGCAACAGAAAGTCAACTCAACTCCTGAAGATGTTCCCCCTCCCAGAGTTTGGTAGTTCTTTTAGTTCTTGATGCTTCAGCCGCGCTCTCTGCTGCATTCCGATACAATTTCTGTATTTTATCTGGCTTACTTGGCAGAAGCACTAGGTTGCTACCAGCTACTCTGCCCCACTTGGAACCAGAAGTCATCAAGATTGAATTTTTCGCTTTTTATTTTGAGAATTGGGAAAAAAAATTACAGTTGTTATAGGATTAATTTGGAGACATGTTGAAGTGCTTAAAATCATAGTTGGAGTTAGTTCTGTGATATTTCTTTGCCATGTCAGTTACCCAGGGAGCTTTCTTAAAAGATTAAAATAAAACAAGATGTCAATAGACTTTATTTTCTAATATTACGATACTCAGATTTCAATGTATTTCTATAGAGGAGAATTTAAAAATTATTTATGTTGAATGTAAGTCTACCCGGAATTAGAGGAATACAGATATATTTTATATGTGTAGAGAAACCAGTCTTGTATGATTTGTTGATGTAATTTAATTTACCATTTTATTTTTCAGCATCTAACATTCACAAGGGAATTTGATTCAGATTCTCTTAGACATTACAGCTGGGCTGCAGACACTTTAGACAATGTCAATCTTGTTTCAAGCCCCATTCATTCTGGGTAAGTAACCTAAATGTCACTTTTCATTATCCTACTACATGAACAGTGCATTTATTATTTACAGTTATAAATTCATATCAACAAGCTTCATATATATGAATATATTCATGTATGAAATGTATATTCATTAGTATATGTGAAACATATTTGTAAATCATTATTAAATTTTCTTTCTAGGTAATTCTGTATGAGTTTTTTTGAGAAAAATTTAATTTTGTTAGAAAAAATAATGAAATTATTGATACAACAAACTTTCCTGGCTATTCTAATCTTCTAGGTCTTTACTTTTCCTTTTCAGAAAATTTCCTTTTTAAATTTTTTAAAATTTGAAACATAGTGATTTTTCTCCATTTTACTTTTCTATTCAAAAGAAATTTTTCTAGGTATCTGATTTTTCTTTCCAATAGAAAATTAAATATGTAAGTATGCCTGTTAATTTACCTTAACTGACTTTTGTGCTTCCCTTAATGATAGAAGAATTTCTCTCAAATATTTAGTGGTGGTTTTTGTTTTTGACTAGGTCTGGCTCTGTCGGCCAGGCTGGAGTGCAGTGGTGCAGTCTTGGCTTACTGCAACCTCTACCTCCTGGGCTCAAGCTATTCTCCCATCTCAGCTTCCTGAGTAGTTGGGACCACAGGTGCGCACCACCATGCTCGGATAATTTTTGTATTTTTTCATAGAGATGAAGTCTCACCATGTTGCCTAGGCTGTTCTCAAACTCCTGAGCTTAAGCAATCTGCCCGCCTTTGCC
Source organism: Papio anubis (assembly GCF_008728515.1). Taxonomy (NCBI): domain Eukaryota; kingdom Metazoa; phylum Chordata; class Mammalia; order Primates; family Cercopithecidae; genus Papio; species Papio anubis. Next base: position 56,290,391 of record NC_044986.1, on the reverse strand, counting down.
TCCCAAACTGCTGGGATCACAGGCCTGAGCCACCACACCCAGCAAATATTTAGTTTTTAAATGAGCAGTAAGCTCTGGTATTGTCATTTTTTTCTCATATGATACAGGTCTTTGATTTGACAAATGATTTGTTTTCTGTGATTTTCCTTTTAAAAGAATATATAAATTTGAACTTTCAAGTTGGTGCCTTCTGCATTTCTGAAATAAAATTACAATTAAGTTGTATTAATTTGTAATTAGAAAAAAAGAAATGAGTAAAAAGAATAAAGATATTTACTTACAAAAAAACCATTTTTTTTTTTTTTTACATGAGGAGACAGCCTCCTCATGCTGCCTCCCTGGTCAGTAGAATTTGAGGCAGGAGGCTAAAAGGGGACCTGCTTTAGTTACTGAATTAATAAATTAGTGTATCTTTAGATACTGGATTCTTCATCTTTGGGTAACTCAAATTTGGGATAATTGACATCCATATAAGTAGAATCAAAATAATTCATTAAAATGATGAATATCTCAAAGTATTTTTGCCTTTGAAATTGGCATTTAGGCCATAAGTTAATTGTGGTCAAGGACAAGGGCAGATTATTTTGGAATTAAATAAATTAACAATAATTAATATTCATGAAGTGCTTCATATATGAAATATTTGCTGCTGCTCCTAATTAAAATAAATTGTAATAGCTAACGTTTACTTACTTCTTGTCATGTGCCTGGCATTGTGCTAAATCTTTTACATGTGTTGTCTCATTTATATTTACTTGAACCTTATAATGATACTGTGAGATACATATTACTCATTATCCTCATTTTACTAATACAAAATCAGACTCAGGAATGCTTCAGGTTAAAGTATAGTTATAGATTTTGGCTTTGTAATACTACGATTCTGAGAAACAGATCAATATCATTCAAATGGGAATAATTGACATGAAAGTACTTCATAAATTATAAACTTTATGGTGGCTTTTGAGTTATTAACATTGCATTTCTTCAACTCAATTAGAAAAACCTTGAATTATTATAATTTTAAACTGCTAAAAATATTTATATAATTTATATTCGATGCATATCAGTCTAATGTTAGAAAAGCAAAACAAAAAAAAAAAATCAGATTCAAGAAGGAAAATATACAACATTTGGGATACATTCAGGGAGCAAACATGTTGAGTTTTTTGAATCACGCTTGATGAATTGCCACCATATTTCAAAGACTCGAAACCATCACTTTGTATTCTCTACAAATCAAAGACAAGGTACTAGGGCTTAATTTAGTAAACTGAGAATTTGAAGAAACATGATAATAAAATCAGAAATGAACTTTCCCATACATTAAAAACAATGAAGTATTTGAGTATGCAAGTTATCTCCCCTTCACCTTGAACGTTATTGAAGACAACAGAGACAATAGACACGTGCAGGAAAGCAAAAGTAATGGCATCAGGTGTGGGCTTATTGGAAAAGGAAAATATAGACCTGGTGTAAACTTAGAAATATTTCACTGATGCCAGATCCTTGCAGTTTATGCACCTACGTAAGGCAGATATTTTTCTAGGTTGTCCCACAAATGCCAAATGCCCTGGTTTCATTTTCTGATGGTTTTTATTTTTCCTTTGCTTGTCATTGACATTTTCTGTTGCTTGCTTCTAATTATATTACATTAATTTTTCCCATTTGCTTTCTAAATTATTTTGCAGCTATTCTTCACCACTTCCTCAGTATGATTCAAGGTGATAACTGTGTCCTTTATGTGAACCACCCTTTTTGTATTTTTAATTTATGTGAATTTTTCCCATAGTTAGATTGTGTCAATGTCTGTAGTATATCAGCATTTGTCATCCTGCTGTTCCTAAAACTAGAAACATTCATGTATTAGTTTTAGGATCATTTGTAGAATTTGTGCTATGTTTAAATATTAATAAGATACAAATATTATTACATATTACCTTTTAATTTGTTTTAGAAGTTATATTGCATGACTTTTTTACACGGAATATGTAAGACGGGTTTGTAAAACAAATCACTGTATTTTATAATGTTATTAAATAATAGGACCCATGTCCTGTTTAATGAATAGTCCCACTTTTCCTCAGTCTGTTGACTCCATGAAGTTGAGAACCTCAGAACAATAAATGGTTGCTGATGAGCCCCAGCCATGCACTGTGTGCTATACAGAATACAGAGAAAGAGACGCTTCCAGTTTGTTGTTAATATCATCTTAACTAGTGTTTTTTCCATTGGTTCTGACATTCTTTACAGCTGAGCTATTTTTATTTTAATTCTGATAAACTGTACCTTCAGTCCGCTCAGCTCCAATCAGCTATCTACCTATCTATCCACCCATCAGTCAATTAGTATTAGTAACCAAGTCTCACCTACACAGTTTCTAAGCAAAATAGTTTTTTTCATTGATTTATTCAGTAAATATTTATCGTGTCCCTATTTTGTGCTAGAATTGTGCTTGGCTCTGCAGGTCAAGCGGTGAACAAGACAGACCCAATCAGAATTACTATCTAAATTGTTGAGACTCAGCGGTTGCCAGGGCAAATACTCCCCTCTCAGTGGAAACACTCCAGTGTGTGTGTATGTGTGTACTGACACAACTGAATCTTCAAGCCCAAAATTTGTCGTGAATCGTTTTAAATCCATTCTGTTACTGTTATTCCTAATGAAAAATTGATTTCCTAGTTACAACTACTAAATGCAGGGAATGATTCGATTTTGTCTTATAATATTGCCATATTGCCTTGTTACTGAATAAAAGTAGTTGTTAAATATACATATGTCTAAGAAAATGTGGGCAGCCCAGAGCAATTTCAGGTGAGCCTCATGTCTTTTAGCATTGGTAACAATTCATCCCAACACTTGTACAAGTGAACAAGTATCTTTTTCTTTGACTAGGGAGGAGTGATTTTTGTTTTCTTTTTGTTTTTGAGAGAGTCAGTGTTTTCCCCTTTAACTTGATTAGCATAGTGGTCCCAATCTCCCAAAATCGATAGAATGTTATGAAAGACATAAATTAATTCAGAGCAAAATGGTTAAATCCAAAACGAGCAAAAGGGTGTAAAGATGAATCCACCTTACTGATGAGGAGAGTTGGTTCTAGGAATCTGATAGGCTGAAAAATGATCTCCAGCCCATTGCCTCTCCCTGTGGGGATCACGGGCCAGTTGGCTTGAAAAGGTCACTCTTTCAAGGTCAAGAGGTATTCTTCTTCAGAAGAGGGTCCCCAGCTAGGAAGTCCATGCAAGGTCTTAAATTCTGTTTGCAGGATGTTAGCATTGTTTTTAGAGGAAAAAATAGTAAAGAATTTTGATGGATGGGATTTTTTTTTCCAAAAACACTTAAGAATTCAGACAATTTTCCAGTTATCACCATTTTGTACTGTGCTAGTAATCTATATTTTCATATGTGGAAACTAGAATACAGGGATATATTTGTGTTCCGCTATCTGACCTTAACTCTTCCACACATTGGACTCACCGAATGATGTTTACTTATAACTCTGTGATAGTAACTGTGTTAAAAGTCTGTGATGATGATAGTGGAACCGTGCATACGTGATAGAAGACAGTGATTCCAATATGCTTCTACCCAAATATAACAGTTAATTTCTTTACACTGCCATACCTATCAATACATGCAGACTGTTTTTCCTTATTAGCTTTAATAAAAGGCCAATGACAGAATTATATAATTTAGAGCCACTTTCTAAAAGTCTAAGTTCCATTTTTTAATTGTTGTATAAAATATTCAAATGTAGGTTAATTCAGACAGCTTTTAAGCCCATATTTATACTGAAAACATTTAATCCCTTTCCATCAAAATCACCTTAGCAAATCTAGTCATCTCCTGCTTTTACTATATTCTGCTTTATCATAGTAAAAATTAGTGTTGGTATGATTAAATATACATTCATTTTATGAGTCATAAATGTCAAGACATACTGTGGAGTTTCATCTTACTTGTAGGGGACCATATGGCAGCATATGGCAAAAACCACTCATAGGTAAAATGACCTTTCAATATAAAGACCACAGTTTTTTTTGTTTTAAATGCATGAGAATCCTCTTAATAGACAGTTTTTACTCCAGTTTTGAAACCTCCCTTATTCCTTCCATTTGAGCCTGGTAAAGTAGTTGGCTTTTCTGTCTGGGGGCCATGTTCCACCAAAAATAAGTTGTGTTTCAGTTTTTGCAAAGTGCACAAGTTAAATACATGTTTGATGTGACTCCACCGTATTTACTTCCGATTTATCTTCAAAGAGAGGAAGTGATAGCTACGTTGTCTGTCACTTTAAATAAACTTTAACATTTAATTTCAAAACTTGCTGTGAACACAGTTTATTTCCATCCTTGAATTGGCCTCTGATCTTCTCCCCACAGGTTTCTGGTTAGCTTTATGGTGGACGCGAGAGGGGGTTCCATGAGAGGAAGCCGTCACCATGGGATGAGAATCATCATTCCTCCACGCAAGTGTACGGCCCCCACTCGAATCACCTGCCGTTTGGTAAAGAGACATAAACTGGCCAACCCACCCCCCATGGTGGAAGGAGAGGGATTAGCCAGTAGGCTGGTAGAAATGGGTCCTGCAGGGGCACAATTTTTAGGGTAAGTTGTTTTGTCAATGTTAACCTTGGCCCTCACAACACATCTTTGATTTTCTTGACCCTTGTTAACTCAAAGAGTTAACTCTTAAAACTGCTTAGTTGGACCTGATTGAGTATACTTTTTGTAAAGTGTCAAAGGTCACAAAGCTGTGTGATTCTGTGAAAGGCTAATAGGCTGATACTTTCTTAACTCAGTTTGCTGGTCAAGGCTTTTACTAACCGAGAAGCATGTTCTCTGCTCAGCAAGTGCACGGAACCCCAGTGGTCCCTGTAGAAGTCAAGGCACCATTCTAGGGAAAAAATACAGATGCTGGAATTATTTTATCACGTTGAATCTATGGCTGCTTTGGGGACATGTCTTTTTAAAGAAAATTTTTCGGGAAACAGTTCATTGTGATATGGTATTTTACAAAAAGGAAAAATAAAGTTAATTCATTTTCTGAGGTGGCACTTGGGTGCAAATCAGGCAGGCTCTGTCGTGACTGACAGTTTGTTCACAATTTCCCCTTCTCGTTTCTCTTTCTGCTGCATGGATGTTATTCAGTAAACTGCATCTTCCTACCAATCCTCCCCCTGTAAATGAGGGTGAGAGCTTGGTTAGCCGAATCCTGCAGCTTGGGCCTCAAGGAACAAAATTTATTGGGTAGGACCTTTATAGACAAGATACAGAATGTCTACAATTTTTTTTTTCCATTTTCAATTTTTTTCTGTCACACCCATGGTCTGATTCTTGTCTTAAGTTTATTTTTATTTTTTTAAGTTTTTTTTTAATGCTTTCAGTTGATGTGTGTCACTGAAAGAAAAAAAAATCATAGTGGCTTGACTTAATGTAGCACCGCTACCTATCTTGTGCTTTTCAAGCATGTGGAATTCACTGCAAGCATTCTGCTTTCATAACTTCGTGCTTTTGTAAACCTTTCTTTAATTTGAAATGTTTCTTCTGAATATGATACTTTTTAAAGACAGCGACAGTCTTTAACCCAGTGTAAGAGAAGGTATTTGCAGGCTTTGAGTCAAAATTTGCTATAAATTACATGTCTGTACACCTGTGTGTGTGTGTGCGTGCATGTATGTGTGTGTAATCAGATCTTTTAAAAGCACATGAGTACTGTGTAATTTTTTATGGGCTTTGAGAAGAAGTCATCAATAAGTAAACTGATTTTGAAAAGTATTGGGACAATAAGATATTTAAATAAAAGTAAATAGACAGCAGATAGAATATTCTTTGAAAGTTATAAAATTGTTTTGTTTGGTTTTGTTTAAGCTGAAATGCACTGGTATTTGTTGTTTGTTCGCTTGTCTGTTTGATTGTTGTATTTGCCTTGGCAGTCTGCATGAAGAACCCTGTTAATGAAAAGCTATGCTTGGCTTTCACCTTGGTCAAAGACCCTTGTTCATACCTTCTCTCCAATATCATTGAGCATCATACATAAAGCCACATTCCTTAAATATTTACAGAGACAGTATCTGACACATTAACCTGCAAAGATTGTATCTTGTTCTCAAAACTAAATACTATTTAATGTTTAATTATAAGGTGTAGTTAAAAACTCTTGTAAATACCTTAATCTTGAAATTACGAATACTGCTAAGAACACTTGATTTTGTTTCTACCTATTGAAGAATAAAGGCATTATAAAAATTATTTTTTAATCTTTAATTTGAATTCTGATTTTGCCAAAAGCAAAATGATCATATTTATCATCCCCGTTTTAAGCGAATGCTCTTCCAATAAATCGATATTCATGTTTTTATTTATGTTATTTGATCATTATAATGATGATCCCTTTTTCTGCTCTTACTTATTTAAGTCTGTATCTTCCGTTATCACATATACCTAAACACATAGGTTAAGAAGTGGGGTTTCATACAACCTCTGTAGGAGAATAATGATACTGTCTACTTAAATGTCATAAACTAAAGCTGCACAATCCAACTACATAAACTGTGTGTGATTGTGGTCTGCTTACTTCCATTCATCTCTTTTAGTATTTATCCTATTTTAAAATTTAACAAAATTATTTCCCGTGGCTTGATTGGCTATGTTCAATTTGCAGCCATTCTTTTACATTCCTTTGCAAAAGGACACTGTCAAAAATTACTGTGTCGTTATATGACCATTGCAAACCAACAAGTACTTTTTCAGAAAGTGTAAGTATTCCTATGCAGGTTATATTAGAGCCAGGAATTGAAGCTACCTACTACCATTTCACAAATTGAAAAGCACAGGAACTCTCTTAACCGTATGGCCATGAAAGGCATGGAAGCTGCCTGTTGGAGGAGTCATTATCATATTGATTGTTTTCTTGCTAAGGAGAAAATACAGCAATCATCTTTCAAACTAGGAACTTTATAGAATTTTTTTTAAAGAAATGACTGTGTCCTTTTAAATCATTAGCATTTGTATAATATACCTATTGTGTCTTTTAAAAATGGACCAACTTTCTTATGGTCTACTTTAATAACTTTCCATTCTGATTCAAAATTCCTATTTATATGTACTGAAAAATTTCTCCTGTTAAATCCTATGCCTAACATATGGTAGTCCTCCAAGAACTGTTTGTGAGTGAATGAATGATGGCATGTTATCAGGCTTCGAAAATATTCTTTAATTAGCAAATGATTCTGCAGCTTTGAAATCATTCCCAACCTTAGTGGCACCTCTGATTTTCAAATGAATACTGTTAATGAAACATTTTTTAAGTACGATACTCTAAATATATTTAATTTGATACCAAAATAATGTGGATTTTTTTTCCAGCCCTGTCATAGTGGAAATCCCTCACTTTGGGTCCATGAGAGGAAAAGAGAGAGAACTCATTGTTCTTCGAAGTGAAAATGGTGAAACTTGGAAGGAGCATCAGTTTGACAGCAAAAATGAAGATTTAACCGAGTTACTTAATGGCATGGATGAAGGTAATAATGATGGCTCCTTGGTTCTGTAAATGTCTGCAGGCAGAAATTAAAGGAATGACTAGATTATGTAAAACAGGACTTGAATTTCACACATTTATATTTTAAGCTAGGACTCCAGTTCTTCAGCTTTTTTTTTTTTTTTTTTTTTGAGGCGGAGTCTCGCTCTGTTGCCCAGGCTGGAGTGCAGTGGCACAATCTCGGCTCACTGCAGGCTCCACCTCCCGGGTTCACAACATTCTCCTGCCTCAGCCTCCCGAGTAGCTGGGACTACAGGCGACCACCACCATGCCCGGCTGATTTTTTGTATTTTTAGTAGAGGCAAGGTTTCACCATATTAGCCAGGATGGTCTCCATCTCCTGACCTCGTGATCTGCCCGCCTCTGCCTCCCAAAGTGCTGGGATTACAAGCGTGAGCCACCACACCTGGCCAAGTTTTTCAGCTTTTATTGCTGTTTTCTATATCATAAGGCATGAAGTTCCATTTAGTCTAACAAACTTTGTTCTCCGTAATATAGAAGTGTAAGTATTTTGATGATTCCATCTTTAATCACATACATCAGTCTTTCCAATACCAAAGAAAGTTTTCTAAGTCAAAAATGGGCAAACAGAGGGTGAAATAATAATGGAAGGTATGCAAGGCATGCTGAGCATTTTGAAGAAAATATGTTCACATTTTCTTTTTGGAATTATTTCTGGACTCTTTCAGCTTTTTCAGGTTTCTCCCAGATAATTTCAGTATCCTTCATAAATTTTTAATTTCTCTTGGGCCGTAATTAGTTTCTAAAAAATGTTTCAGGGTAATTATTGGAGTCTGCGGTGTTTCAGTGTCTTATTCTTTGACTTAGTAAGACTGGTATGTCTGAGCATGTCACTTTATCATACACAACTTCTTCAGGCTGTCTGACCCTAAGAACCAGAGCAGTTTTTCTTAGTAGACATTGGGAATAGTCTGGTTTTGAGAATATGTGTTTGATACAAAGTTTTCCTTTAAAAATGTAAAAAAAAAAAAAAATTAGAGAACAGGCTCACCATAAAGTCTGATGCCAAAAGAAAAATATCAGAGCTAATTCTTCCTTTATACTCACTTCCTAATCACTCCAAATTAGGAATTATTTAAATAACAGCTTTATTAGAGATATAATTCATATTCCAGAAAATCCACTCTTTTTTAATTCACTGATTTTTGGAATGCACTCAGCGTAGTCTCCAGTCAGTTTCAAGGCGTGAACAAAGGAGCGAGATGAACTGTAGGGTACTTGAGGAGTAACCTCGTGCAGATTTCTTGATCTCTGAGCCTCTGATTCTTCTGCAAAATGGAGATTACCTTCCTAACTTCCTGCAGTTATTGTTGAGAATAAATAGAATAATTAGGTGAGGCACATATGAAATACAGTTCTTGTTATGTAGTAAGCCCTTGATAATTATGAGTTATTATCACCATTATATTTATTCTATAGAAAAAATCGTCATGCCAAAGGTTTAGTATAAGACACAATTACCACCTACCATGAATTTAAAGATGTCTTTACAGCAAGGTAGAGGGAAAATAGTAATTGTTGAGTGTCTAGCATTCATGAGGCACTGATAAATACCTTCATATGTGAAAATTTCAAAAGAAAGGATAGCACTGCAAATCAGGTGGTTTTAATTCCACCTTACTTATAAAGAAATTGAAGTTCAGAGATGTCAAGTATTTTTTTTTGAGATGGAGTCTCACTCTGTCACCCAGGCTGGAGTGCAGTGACACAATCTCGGCTCACTGCAGCCTCTGCCTCCTGGCTTCAAGCAATTCTCTGCCTCAGCCTAAACTAAGGCTCAGAAAGATTGAGAACTAAACTCAAACCTACACGTGTAGGCTTGTTACATAGGTAAACTCGTGTGGCCAGTGTTTATTATACAGATCATTCTTTCACCCAGGTTCTAAGCCTAGTACCTACTAGTTATTTTTTGTGATCATCTCACTCCTCCCACCCTCTACCTTCAAGTAGGCCCCAGTATCTGTTGTTCCCCTTTGTGTCCATAAGTTCTCATTTAGCTCCCACCTATAAGTGAGAATATGCAGTATTTGGTTTTCTGTTCCTGCATTAGTTTGCTAAGGATAATGGCCTCCAGCTCCATCCATGTTCCTGCAAAAGACAGGATCCCATTCTTTTTTATGGCTGCATAGTATTCCAAGGTATGAAGAAACAATGATATAATCTTCTGTCTTGGATTCTATAAGCTATTTTGGAAAAACTGGATAGCATTTCCTTGCCACAGTTTTAAAGACCAGATAAACTTTGGTTCCATTTTAGACAATTAGATGAAATGCAAATACTTCCAGGCTTAAAGAATCAAGCACTGGAGGCCACTAGAGCAAAAATGAGGATGGAATTTTCAAGGCACAGGTTTTCTTCATGTATTAAACTTAATAGTAATGAAGGAACCATTACGCACATTTTATAATTAAAGCTCAGTTAATCAAATTGTATGCCAAACTCGAGCCCTTCTCGCCACTCTTTTCATATCCCCAACCACACTTCATTCTTGTCAGAACTTTCCTCTCTTCAAAAACAGACCGGCAACAATAAAACCCAAATCTGTCTTTTTAAAAAGACAACTTATCTTTTTCCTTGAAGGTGCAACTGTTCAAAGTTCTAGTTCAGAGAGAAGCATAAACATAGTTTAAGAGGTTTCATCTTTTTAATGTTCTTTTCTCCTCTCTACTCTGTTCCTCTCCCATTTTGCTACTGAATAACTGTTAATTAACAAGATAAAAATAGTTCCTGAATGAAACCAGTGACCAGATCACTCAAGGTTTCCTTAAAAAAGAGAAATAGGCCGGGTGCGGTTGTTCACGCCTGTAATCCCAGCACTTAGGGAGGCCGAGGCAAGTGGATCACGAAATCAAGAGATTGAGACCATCTTGTCCAACATGGTGAAATCCCATCTCTACTAAAAATACAAGAATTAGCTGGGTGTGGTGGTGTGTGCCTTTAGTCCCAGCTACTCAGGAGGCTGAGGCAAGAGAATCGCTTGAACCCGGGAGGCGGAGGTTGCAGTGAGCCAAGATTGCGCCACTGCACTCCAGCCTGGTGACAGCAAGTCTCTGTCTCAGAAAAAAAAAAAGAGAAATAAATTGTCCCACCATTATTTAATATAACATACTAATTTCATAACAATTAAGCTTTATCCGTCATCTGTGGCAAGTGACCCTTGATAATGCCTGTCTTGTTATAAATGTCTATTTTTATCAACCCCCTTCTCCATAGATGAATTCTATGTGCTACTTTATAACCAATCTATATGCTACTTTTATAACCAGTTCTGTTGTAGGTTCGTCTTTGAAAATCTTAACATTCAAGTATTTAAAAATCATCTTAGCAAATATTCTGATCACTGATTTTTATTAACACAATTGTAAAGATCGGTTTAGTGTGTTAAAATGTGTGAAGCCTTTCCATGTATGCAATCAAATTTAGCTGTTAGAATAACTCCTGGGAAGGATAATTTGCCCCATGTAATGTGGTGGTTGGGATCATGATTTATGGAAGTTACACAGACTAGACTTCTCATCTTGGCCCCACCACTTATTCGTTCTGTGACTGTAACCAAGCACTCAGTCTCTGAGCCTTGGTTTAAATGTGTAAAGTGAGGATGTCTAATAGTGAACGAATAGGGAATAGATGAGCTAATATATGTAAAGTTCCTAGCATGATGCCTGATATATGAGAATCAATCAGTGTTTAGTCATAGTCACAGCTGCCATGTAACTTGTGCAGGAGAGCAAATGGGGTCTGAAATCCTGCCCTTTTCACTTGTCAAGCCATCTGCCCTGATACTGGCCTGTAAGACATAGGGGTACTTTTTTCTAATTTGCTCAAAGCTGCTATCTAGTTGCCAAGCTGTGTACCTACAAGGTCGTGTACACCCCAAGTGGGCACCCTTTTCCAAATCGTACAAAGACACTACATCAGCTAGTGAAAGCCCTGGTCATGGTTGATTATGGTGACACACACTCAACATTACCACCACCCAGCTGGGAAACAGTAAATAGATTTAGTCTTCCAAAACCTGGACTTCTGTCTCCACACCTAGTTGTCTCTCTGCACTGCTCCTTTGCCTCTGTATGCTCTCAAATGAATGATGCCTGTGAAAGTGCTTTGTGTAGAACAAAAGAGACACGTATATGTCAGCTAGTATTTAAATTTCCCATTACTAATGAAGGCACATCTTCGTTTCTTTGTATGACACATGGTATATATTCAGGAAAAACAATAGCTGCAAAATAAGGGGGAATTAAAAGTTACTCCTTATCGCCAGCAAGCCCAGGGACTAAAACATCAGTGGTTTTGCTAATGAAGTAGGTGTGTTAGCAAAGATCTATTGAAGAGGCTAGAATCGCACAAAGGACAGTTGGTCTGGGTGTGAAGAACCTGCCGTCACCACTAAGGTATCATGCAACAGCAACAACTTTTCACTTTGGCAGCAGACATAGATCTTGTTCTAGTCTTTGTCAATTTTTGTTTTCTCAGCAGAGAGAAAGATGCTGCAAACAGAAAACAAACATTCATTCCCCCCACCAAATTATAATGCACCAAACTGAATTCACTTTTTAAGTTTAATGAAAACTTTAATTAAACTCACAAAGTTGAATTAAACATGTTCAAAATTACACCTCCAAAGTCCGACCCCAAAGGGTGTTTTGTAGTTGACAGTTATTGGATCTGGGAGCGTTTTCTGGTAGAAGAAGTCCTTCCTCCTGTAGAGGTGCTTAATTTACAAATCAAAAGCTCCAGAAATATTCTAGTCCTGCCCTGTCCCGTACAGTAGCCACTAGCTCCATGGAACAACAGAGCACTTGAAATAAAGCTAGTACAAATGGAAATACGCTGCAAATGTAAAATACACCAGATACATGAAGATGAGTACCCTTCTCCAAATACATATCTCATTATTAATTTTTACATTGGTTACACATTGAAATGGTAATATTTTGGATATATTAATCTAAATAAAACGTGCCTATAATCCCAGTGACTCAGGAGGCTGAGGTGGGAGGATTGCTTGAGGCCAGGATTTCAGGAACTCAGCCTGGGCAACATAGACCTCATCTCTAAAAAAGAAATAAAAAATTAATTTCACCTGTTTATTTTTATTTTTTAGCGTGGCTATAGGAAATTTAAAATTACATACCCAGTTTACATTATATTTTTACTGGACAGTGCCTGTCTGGACAGTGTGTATGCTTTGTTTTACATATCTATTTTGTTTTAACATAAAAATTGTTGCTACCTAAGTATTACACAGAAGGCTTTGACTATGTATGAATTATGCCATTATTTAAAAATCCCAATCACTATCTTGGAACAAAATGTTGCTGAAGTTCCCCCAAACAATTTTACAATGCTAGGAACATATTTTCTTATCATTGCTGAACTTTCCAATGAGAGCAAACGAAGTTTTTAAGAGAATACATTTTAGATTGAATAATTACACTATTTTCTTGTAAACAGAAACAGGAAAGGAGAAATTGATACTTGCTAAGTAACAGAAAATAAATTTTGTAAATTTACTATCTGACTACATAAACAATATCTTAGAAACAGACTTCTCAGAAGTTGCCACTTGGGTTCATTTCAATATAATTTAATTGTTTTTGCTATGAGACCAATGTAGTCTTAAAATGTCAAGTCATTGTGGAAGCAGTTGAGCACTGGTAAGTGAAATACGTAGCTTTATGTTGTGCACAGCACCCTCTGCTGGAGAAATCTAGTAACAGTTTTGAAAAATTCCAAAGGAGAGAATAAAAATGGAATTTAACTGAATCAGGATTGTGGCTGGGGTGCAAAAAAAAAAAATAGCAAAATACTGACTTTCAGCCTATTGCCATAAACTGACATTTTAAATCAATTGAATGATGTCCATCATGTTGTAAAGGAAAGGAAACTGTACCAGAACAGTCCCCCAAACTAGTATAGAAGTAAAAATTCTAGTTTAGAAATGAAAATTAGACCAAAGCAAATGAGCATTAATAAAGGCAAGTTTTTAATGCATTTGTATATATGGATTTGCCAGAAATTACCTGTCTTTATGAAACATTGGTGGATCAAAATAATGACATCAGCCATCCTGCCCCCCACCCCCCATATCAGGCACAGTAGAGCTTTTAGTCCTCTGAGCACAGTGAAGCAGGTCCAAGAGGTTGGACATGAGCCTCTGCTACCTTTAGTGTTGATGTGAACAGAGAGACCAATGTGCCAGAAACTGCAGGTCTAAGCTTTTAGAGTTTAGTGTGTTCTGTATTTGCTGCTCATGCGAGGCTATTGATTCATGGTGTTTAAGACATTATTTATGATCCTGGATTTTGAAGATAGAATCATATTAATTGAATTTCCCCTTAGATGTAACAGTAATGGCTTAAACAATGGGGTGAAAAAAGTGACATATGGGGACTAATTGCCTGAAACCATGTTTTTATTTGCACAAATGGAAAAGTAAGCAAATGTAAGTCTCTTAATCTGCAGTCATAAAAGAAAACCTTAGAAGATTATTCCAACGTGGCCAGACATCCCCTACTTCTCTTCCTCCAGGAAGTCCTCCCTAAACCCCAGTCTCAGATCAAACTGGTAAATACACCCACAGCACCATAACTGCAAGTTTGAGTTTTGATATCTTCCTTGGTGCACTGCAAAAGTCCAAGAGGGCAGAGACCAGCTCTGACTTGTTGACAGCCATTATGTCCAATGCATATAACAACTCTTGATACAGAGTTGTCACTTCATCATAGTCTGTTGAATGAATGAGAAATAATGACTTGTGTCAGGCATATGCCCCCCTGTTGGTGACACTTTTTCTCAATAATCCAGTGACCCATACCCAAGAGAGAGAAAAACTTTCTGGAAGAAGAGAGGCTACCCCAAATGGGGAGAGGAAGTCTGGGGCCTGGGGAAGGCTCTGGGGTAGGTTATAGTCATTCTACACACAGAGTACAAAGTAATCTTAAACATCAACACTGAAGGTAGTGTTCAAAAACTAGTCACATTTCTCCTTGATTTTTAAAGTAATATCTCATAAGCACATAATGATTAAAAATTAATCTTCTAAAAATAGCTTTAAAAATATATGATTGTCAGAAATTATATTAATAGACTGCTAAAACTGGAGGGAAAAGCAAGCAGGCATATCATTGTTTCCAGACATTCTACATCATCAGCACTTACTACACTGTGCAAATCTAAACAACAAAGAGGGTCTCTACCCTGAATAAAGATGTGAAATAATGCTGACCCAAATAGATATAAAGCAGATGACAGAATTGAATAACTATATGAGTTCACCACTAAAATTATAAAAGGTGCATGGAGCCTTTCGTATTATCTTTGCCATGCCCCATGAATTTATTTTAAAATAAACGTTTTTTAAAAAATTGAAAAGATCTCTATGATGTTTACTTCAAGGAAGAAGGATCAAGTTATATCATTTGAGGATTTTTCCCTATAACATCTTAGGTGAACTTATTATGAAAGTTGCATATTTTGATGGAGCTGAACTTTAATTCCAAAGGGATAAATGCCTGTAGTTTTCTAAACTAGTTCAGTGAATATATTACAAATGCTATGTTGTTCTACATATTCTACAACTAGAGTTGAATATTATAGATTTCTTTTTTATTTTCTTCATTTCTCTCAACTTATTTGATATTCAACTTTCAGTAATTGGTGATTTTTTAATGGAATGAAATGGAAATGATAGCAATTCAGATTTATACTTTGTAGAGAATTACTTTAAAAATCTAAATTGTGTATTCCCTTAGATCTGCTACAGATTGGCTCTCTGGCTGCTCTCAAAAGCTGTGTGGTCTTGAAAAGAATATATACCTTTTCTAAGTTATTATATGAACAGAATTGTGCTGGGTGATTTTCTATCATTTATTTTCATATCCATCCCAGAGGAAACTTCTCATCCTAATCACATAGATGAGGAACATATGGCTCAGAGAAGGTCAGGACCGTGCCTAAGGTCCAGGTGCACTGACTGCAGAGCTAGATTTCAACCCTGTGCACCTGTCTACAGTGACTTTCTACGATGCTATAGCTTGCTTTTTGAAATCTAACATTCTAAAAATCCTTTATTTTTTCACCTCTCAATATCAAACACCCCATTTTTACAGGAACTGAGCAAGGCATGCATCTGACTAGAAATTAACCTTGATACAGAAATCATCCTTTGGGAAACCTTGAGGCCATTTGTATTCCTTCCATGGACTATTCACACCCCCCAGGTCACAAATAGCCTTTGAAATCTAATTTTGAGTGAGGCAAAAACTAATCAAGATGGTCATTTGAAAGCATTAAGAATAACCCATTTAGTCAGAACATGATTTCAGTCATGTTATTTATGCTTCATTGTATTATGGTCTCCATAACCATTTATATTTACAAAGCATTTTATGATTCTTATTGTTTGTAACAAAACCTCAGTCACAGAGAGTGTTGTCCCATCTTTTATAAATAAACTGAGTTACAAGGTGCTTAAGAAATGTATCATTTATTTATGAGGCAAGAAGGCTATAGAACATTAGTGGCTCTGTAATCAGGCCTGTTGCTTCAATGGATCAATGAGAAGTCAGGTCACCTTTTCCACCAAGGCACTTGCAAATCTATTCATTACTCATCCATTTATCAACCACCACTCATGTGTCAGGCAGTCTGCAAAGACACTGTGTTAAAGAGTGGTTGAAGTCCATGTCTGTGTGACTTCATCTCTTCCCAACGCCCCTTTCCTAGACCTAGGTTCTAAGCTCTAAAACTGACAAGCTAAATCCATCTGGTCAAGTCACTTAACCTCTCTGAACTTCAGACACCTATTTTACCAAAATGCTGCGTGGGCCAAATGATAATTGACCTGACACAAAATAGACCTTCAGTAAGTGTAAAGTTCAATCTTCCTCCTGGCCAAAACTGCCTGTTTCAGAACTCACTTCTCTTTTCCCTTTAATCCTCTTTTTGTATGTTAGTAAAGATTTTAAAAAGAGAGAGGAGAGAGGAATTTCAGGGTCTTTTCATAGTCTATGGCATTATGAATCACCCTGAAAGGTAAGAAGCTCTTACGTTTATGTTCTATTGTTTACCTTACAGCAACTTATGCCATTTTCTCCCTTGATTCGGTAGCTATGGAGTTACTTAGAATATCCTTTTAAAAAACAAAACCATATGAAAGTAATGAATATTTTTGCCAATAAGCTTCTCTTCTCGTATTAAACCATTCTTGTTTTTTATAGGGTCCTGTTGTCACGTTTTTAACAATTTGGGTTCTGAATTTTTAAGACAAAGTACAGGATGAGAGTCTACCAAGACATTACTTTTTAAAATGTGTCAAAAAGTCACTTGGACAGAGTGTGAAAACAGATTTGCAGGTTTCACCCCGGGTCTGCCTAGTCAGGAGGCCAGCAATCCGTGGTACTAACATGTAGTACGGTTGTTTCTTACGAACTGGCCAGGTTGGAGAACATCGCATTAGGAGCTAGGAACTCTGCAGATGTGAATGTGATAGAGGCATTGCATTTGTGCCACAGATTATTTTGTTGAGTTTTTTTCTGTGATGTATAGGATGAGACAAAACAGAAGATTCTTGGTAATATATTGCTGCTTCTTTGACCTAATTAGTAAGGACCGTTTTTAAAATCTAAACACACATAAGTTCAGTCCCAGAAAGAATATTGGCACTGTTCATTTTTACGTTATCAGGCTTTATTACTATTTGTCTGGAAATCTGACTTCTCTGATACACTTTTATTTTATTTCTTTATTTATTTTTGAGACGGAGCGTCACTCTGTTGCCCAGGCTGGAGTGCAATGGCGTGATCTTGGCTCACTGTGACCTCCACCTCCCAAGTTCTAGTGATTCTCCTGCATCAGCCCCACGATAGCTGGAATTACAGGCACCCGCTGACACACCTGGCTAATTTTTGTATTTTTAGTAGAGACAGGGTTTCACCATGTTGCCCACACTGGTCTTGAACTCCTGATCTCAGGTGATCCACCCACACCGGCCTCCCAAAATGCTGGGGTTACAGGCATGAGCCACTGCGCCTGGCCTCTGATATACTTTTAAAATATGTAATACAAAACTTCCAGAAGGCGTTTTATATTCTCATGAAAGTTAAACTCATTTTGTGTAAATGTTCATTAAGTAAACAGTAATTTGAGTTATAAACACATGGACATAATAGATTTCACGGTGGATTAAAAAGTAGGAAGATTAGAACCACTTTTTCACATGCATTTTTTTCTTTTAAATAAAAATAAAACTAGGCCAGCCACAGTGGCTCACACCTGTAATCCAAATACTTTGAGAGGTTGAGGCAGAAGATTGCTTGAGGCCGGGAGTTCAAGACCAGCCTGGGCAATATAGCAAGGGCCAGTCTCTACAAAAGAAGTTTAGAAATTAGCGGGGCATGGTGATGTACATCTATAGTGTCAGCTACTCAGGAGACTGAAGTGGGAGGATTGCTTGAGCCCAGGAGTTCAAGGCTGGAGTGAGCTATGATCATACCACTGCATTCCAGCCAAAGTGACAAAGTGAAACCTCATACCTAATAAAATAAAATAATAAATTAAAAGAACAAACAATAACCAGTCTCTACTACTACGTGTATTTTATAGCAAGACTTAAAGAACTATACAGTTGTTTGATAAGGAGAGTGTCTGAGTCTCATTGATTCCCAGTTGATTTCTTCAGTGGATGCTCCTTTAGCACCTGCTGTGTGCCGGGTCTCAATATCAAACGTCATTTAGTTTAATATAGTTTAACTATGGCTACTTCACGTTTTATGAAAAGAACACCTAATTTTTAAAACATACTAATAATTTTATTAGGCTCAGAAGCCTTAGGGGAAGGTACTAATGATGCCGAGCAATGCGGCCACAGTCAGGGTGTGAGAGTTAGCTGAGTGTGGAGGGCCCTTGCCTCCTTCCCCCTTGGAGCCTCCTTCCAGCTGTCTGGGGATTTAGTTCTCTATTTTCCAGCACTGAGCTAAGGATATTTCGTTTTGTATTTCACCTTCCTTTTTTAAAAGCAAGAAACGGGGAAAACGTGTTTAAGTTGAATGTATTAACACATTAAAATGTTATCTAGTGTTTTATTTACATATAATATTTATTAATGCTAATCTTATTAATGGTCATGTAATTTTCAGATCCTAAGAATTATGTAGTGACATTACTGACGGCTTTACCTCTTCCTCTTGCCTTCTCACACTTACCTACCATCTACGTCATTTTTTTTTAACTTATGCAATATCCTAGAATTTCATAGCCTAGCCGTCAACTGCAGCCCTTTTAGAGATTTTGCCTTTCTTTACAAAACAATATTTAAGTAATACTTTTTGTATATTTTTGTAGTTTTCTTGGCTTTTATTCTCAGGGAAAAAAACCTTATAAATATTTTAAGCACACAAACAGGATGAAACCTGGTTATAAGAAACCAGAGAAGGCTGGGCGTGGTGGCTCACGCCTGTAGTCCTAGCACTTTGGGAAGCCAAGGCGGGCACATCACTTGAGCTCAGGAGTTCAATACCAGCTTGGCCAACATTGTGAAACCCCATCTCTACTAAAAATACAAAAATTAGCTGGGCATGGTAGCGCACGGCTGTAATCCCAGCTACTTGGGAGGCTGAGACGTGAGAACTGCTTGAACCCGGGAGGTGGAAATTGTAGTGTGCAGAGATCATGCCATGGCACTCTATTCCAACAGAGTGAGTGAGACCCTGTCTCAAAAAAAAAAGAAAATAGAATACTGTTTCTCCATTTCATCATGTAGACACCTGGAAATCTGAGTGTTGAAGAAGGCAGTGTATGTGATTCTATTTAAGGAATAGTACATGGAGATGCTAAATGTCCCCCTTGCATACAGCAGTGCCTGAAATTCCCACATTAGTTGTGTCTTTGAGTTGGGGCTTATCTTCAAAATACTGTTAAAATGTATATTGAAGGTCAATAACCATGCAAATTTTAATGGTGTCAAAAGAATTGCTAAAAGCTTTGAAAAACATGGACACAAGACAGAGGGTCCCCAAGCTGCTGGGAAATTCTAAAATGTGTCAGAAGTTGAACGTGGAGGGTACTGATCAGCTTCTCCTGGGAGCTTTTCTGTTTATATAGTTAGAAATCTGAGCATTTCCACTTACAACTTGTCTGCTGCATCTGAAATGTACATGTTCACTTTATATTTGGGGTGGCTTTAATGCCTTATCAAAGGTGATAGAGTATAGCTTAAGTGTGGTCAGCCTGCCTCTAATACACAAAGTGGCAATCAAAGGTGACAAAGTATAGCTTAAGTGTGGTCAGCCTGCCTCTATTACACAAAGTGGCAGTTCTTCTCAATTCAGTGCTATCATCGTTTTCAAGGGTGTTATAGCTGTTTCTTTCTACTTTTAATCCTCACAAACGTGTGCACATATACCCAGAACTCTCTCACACACAAAAGTAGCTAAGAAGTGTACAATACTGCCATTCCCCAAAAGATGCCTCGGTTCCTCTGGTGGGTCTAGACTGATCTCAAGTAAATTTCATACTCACAGGATACACAGTTTGTTGTAAGCAGAATTAGGAAATCTGCCCCATTTGAAAGATGTAATTTCATGGTCATCCCTCCTTACATTGCTAGCACCATAAGGAGTCCTGAGCTATTTTGAAGGAGAACATAGTGACATCTTTGTAGCTGAAGTGAAAAAATATCTGCTTAGCTGATGATGATATGTTGTATAGCAATTTAAATAGATAATCAGAACTTTCTCAGCTACAGCATGAGTTATGAACTTGAGGAATCCACTCTCTTAATCATGGAGAGGGAACTATATTTGTTCTCTATGGAAAACGTTTATCTCCTTTCAGTTACATTGAATAGGTAAAAACTCCTCCAGACTGTAAAAACTCCTAAGTAGACTGATTCTTTCCTGTTTTTCTGTAGGAAAACTTTCTTTTTAAAAATTCTGGCTGGGCCCGGTGGTTCATGCCTGTAATCCCAGCACTTTGGGAGGCTGAGGCAAGCGGATTGCCTGAGATCAGGAGTTTGAGACCAGCCTGGCCGACATGGTGAAACCCCGTCTCTACTAAAAATACAAAAATTAGCCGGGCATGGTGGCACACACCTGTAATCCCAGCTACTTGGGAGGCTGAGGTAGGAGAAGCTTGAGCCTGGGAGGCAGAGGTTGCAGTGAGCTGAGATCGTGCCCCTGCACTCCATCCTGGCCAACAGAGAGAGACTGTGTCTCAAAACAAAACAAAACAAAATTCTTTGTTTTCTTTTCTTTTCCTACACTGGAATTTCAGTGTTTAGGTTTACAGAGGAGAAGAAGATACTTGAGGAGGCAAAAAGGAGTAAAATTCCAGTTTCTTTTTTTCTAATAGTTACTGTTTTTAATTAAAGAAGAAAATAGTTCTATAGTCATTCTTCCATTTGGGAAATCAATGTTTGATAATAAAAGTTCTGTTGGTGGCTCATTTTTAAAATCTAGGTTGAACCCTGTTTCTCTCCTAGTTGATAATTTGATCCTCCCATCTCAGAGTATAGTGGTTGATCCATAAAATGAAAAGATGATTGATCCAATTACCTAATCATTCATTTTGTCATTCTACAAATTTCTATTTGAAATAAGCCATAATCTCAGCCTCACATTATCTGATAAAGGAGGCAGAAATGTTAATAGTGAAGGGACAGTGGGACATGTGCAGTATGTATCTGAGGTATGAAAAGAGGCCTATAGGAGTAATGAACAGCAAAAACAACCCCCCATCCCCCAAAGTTTGGGAAATTTTTTCCTTTATTTTGTTAATAGGTAAAACAAGCGCAGCTATATCAACTCAAGGGTAATACTCCTTGTTCCCTACCCTCTTATCTCCCCTCCCCAATTCCATTTCCTGTTCCTCTGAGGTAACCATTGCTAACAGCCTAGAATGTTTCTTCTACGTATTTCTTATGAAAATATACAAACATGGCCTGGCGCAGTGGCTCGCACCTGTAATCCCAGCACTTTGGGAGGCCGACGCAGGCAGATCATGAGGTCAGAGATCGAGACCGTCTTGGCCAACATGGTGAAACCCCGTCTCTACTAAAAATAATGAAAATTAGCTGGACATGGTGGCGTGCACCTGTAGTCCCAGCTACTCGAGAGGCTGAGGCAGGAGAATCGCTTGAACCTGGGAGGTGGAGGTTGCAGTGAGTCGAGATTGTGCCACTGCACTCCAGCCTGGCCACAGAGCGAGACTCCATCTCAAAAACAAAAACAAACAAACAACATGCAGATTACATTTTCCCCTATAAAGGATCATCCCATGCACATTGCTGTGCATCTTGCTCAGGTGTACAGCTATTTCTGCAGGTTATACAGAGCATTCACTGTCTGCCTGGCTCCCTCCCTCCCTCCAGGTCTACCCTCTAGTGTCATATCTCAAATCATCCTGTTCAAATGAGAACCTCTCCTCCCACCCCCACCCTCCCTGGTCACATTCTATTCCCTCACCTTGATTTATGTTTTCTTCATATTTGTTTAGTGATGTACCTACCCCTCTTTATCCCCTATTAGAATAAAATTTCCATGTGAGAGTGACTTTAATTTCCTCTCTACCCTATCTCCAGTGATTAGATCAGTGCTCTACATGGTGGTCCCTCAGTAGAAACTTGGTAAATGAATGAATTGGAATCATTCTGTTTACTAACCACAGGAATGTCTAGAATATGGGCAAACTGTTACTTATGTAACCATTCCCTTATTGATAAAGATGCAAGTTCTTTCAGGCTTTAGTCTTTATAAGCAATGCTGCTGGGTGCTGTGGCTCACGCCTGTAGTCCCAACACTTGTGGGGCGAAGGCGGGGGATCACCTGAGGTCAAGAGTTTGAGACCAGCCTGGCCAACATGGTGAAACCCCGTCTCTACCAAAAATACAAAAATTAGCCGGATGTGGTGGCATGTGCCTGTAATCCCAGCTATTCAGGAGGCTGAGGCAGGAGAATCACTAGAACCAGGAAGGCAGAGGTTGCAATGAGCCGAGATCGTGCCCACTGTACTCCTGGGCGAGAAGGTGAGATCTGTCTCCAAAAAAAAAAAAAAAAGATGTCAGTAAATGGTATTGCTGGGTCCAGGGTAGGTGCATTTTCAATTTGAATAGATGATGCCCAGTTACACTGTTAAAAGATTATTGCCATTCATACCCACCTGCAATAATGAAAGCGCTTGTTTCCCTCAATTTTTCTCTGATAACAAGATGTTATTAGTGTTTCATTTTAGCTAATCCAAGAAGTGGGTGTGGAGGGAGATAGTGTCTCATTATAATTGGCATTTCCATGTAAATTATCCAGTTTGAACTTGTAATATGTTTTATTGACCATTTTTCAGCTTCTGCGAATTGCCTGTTTATAATATTTTGCTATTGTCTGTTGACTTGTTAATACATGTATCCTGTTATTAATACATTTGGTATTGGGCATATTAATCTTTTATTTGTCAGGTGTGGCTATTTTTCCAGTCTATTTTTTGTTTTTCAAGTTTACTCTTTTTGTCATGGAAATCTTTACATTTTTATGTAGTCAAATATATTACCTTTTATATTATGCTTTTAGGCTTCTGAGTTTCCAGTTTCGTATAGGAAAGTTTCCCCTAACTAAAGCTGAACCATATTTTCCTGAATTTTTTGGTAAGATTTTAATTTTTTTTTTTTTTTTTTAAATGGAGTCTCACTCTGTCACCCAGGATGGAATGAGTGGCGTGATCTCAGCTCACTGCAACCTTCGCTTCCTGGGTTCAAGTGATTCTCCTGTTTCAGCCCCGCAAGTAGCTGGGATTACAGGCGCATGCCACCACACCCGGCTAAATTTTGTACTTTTTAGTAGAGATGGGGTTTCCCCTTGTTGACCAGGCTGGTCTTGAACTCCTGACGTCGTGATCTGCCTCGGCCTTCCAAAGTGCTGGGATTACAGGCATGGGCCACTACGCCTGGCCAGATTTTAATTTTTAAAAATAGTTGTCTCCTAAGCAAATGGAATTTTTTATTTATATACAATAAGATGTGATTTAGCTTTGTTTTTCCAAGTAGACTTCCTATTATGTAAATATCATCTTTTAAATAAATCATCTTTCTCCCACTTATTTGAAATTTAAATATATGACCTTGATTTAAATATAACTTAAATACATAATACATATATAAAAGTAAATATATATGGATTTATATATATATAGTATACATATTTAAACTTGAATCTATTTCTTGAATCTCTGTGATTGTTCCCCAACCTATTTGTCTATTCCTATGTATAATTCTTGTATTTCTATAATGTGTGTGTTTAGCTGTTTATGGTACTTCCGAGTAAATTTTAATATCATATAAGATAAATTCTCCTTCACAAACCTACTTTTTCAAAATACTCTTGCTAATCTCAAACACTTATGCTATAAAAAAAAATTTTTTTTTTTTTGAGACAGAGTCTCGCTCTGCAGCCCAGACTGGAGTGCAGTGACTGGATCTCAGCTCACTGCAAGCTCCGCCTCCCGGGTTCACGCCATTCTTCTGCCTCAGCCTCCCGAGTAGCTGGGACTACAGGCGCCTGCCACCACGCCCAGCTAATTTTTTGTATTTTTTAGTAGAGATGGGGTTTCACCATGTTAGCCAGGATGGTCTCGAAAACATTTTTAATTTATTCCAATGAAGCCCACCAGAAGTAGGCATAAAATTTGGCTTTGAAACATGCACACACACACACACACACACACACACACATCTGGATGCACTATGGGGGATAGACAGGAGTGAGAGAGGTGAGTTGGTTGGGCGGTGGTCTTAGCAATTAGGCAAAGCTAAAACAGGGCCTGAACACCCAGGTGACAGGAGGGTGAGCCATGTCCAAAGGAGAATCAACTGGACTTGGACTTTGACCTTTTGTAAAGTATGAAGGAAGCTGAGTCATAACTATTAGAGTGAAGGAGTGAGCAGACTGTAAACCCTTCCTAGAGTTAGGACTATGGAGGAAAGTAGTTTTGGAGGTAAACTGGAGGAAAGAAGATGTATCCATGTGTGGACAGGTTGAGTTCCATGCATGAGAGCCATCAGTAGACACAAAGAAATTGGTGATGATGATGCTAAACATTTGGATAACTTTAAACTATTTGAAAGATGTTTTTAAATGAAGTTCTGGAGCTTTCAGGCATACTTAAACTCTTATTCACTTTCTTATGAGGCCTCACTTTTTTTTTTTTTCCTAACTCATTTCTACTTTTGGCAGCTTGGGGGCAAAGTGTTGTAAATTCCCACTCTTGTTCTTGAAAACTGGGAATTTATCCACAGGTGGTAAAATGTCAGCTCTTGAAGATGTTTGTTCCCACTCAGTAAAAATATTTTCTACAAATACTTACATTAATAGTTTTATAATATTTTTGCAAAACCCAGTATTTTATGGTCACTGCCATTTTCTCTTTATCATAAAAACTGTTTAGGCTATGGAGTATAAATGATTTTGTCTATTAAAATGATGTATCGTCTGGGCCCAGTGGCTCACGCCTGTAATCCCAGCACTTTGGGAGGCCGAGGCGGGCAGATCACCAGAAGTTGGGAGTTCAAGACCGTCCTGGACAATATGGAGAAACCCTGTCTCTACTGAAAATACAAAATTAGCTGGTGTAGAGGCGCATGCCTGTAATCCCAGCTACTCGGGAGGCTGAGGCAGGAGAATTGCTTGAACCAGGGAGGCAGAGGTTGTGGTGAGCCAAGATCATGCCATTGCACTCCAGCCTGGGCAACAAGAGTGAAACTCCATCTCTAAATAAATAAATAAATAAATAAGCATCATTTTGACTTAAGGTATGTTGTAGATATGCTTATTCTCATGGCATTTTCTTTCATTTGTCTTTTCAGAACTTGATAGCCCAGAAGAGTTAGGGAAAAAGCGTATCTGCAGGATTATCACGAAAGATTTCCCCCAGTATTTTGCAGTGGTTTCACGGATTAAGCAAGAAAGCAACCAGATTGGTCCTGAAGGTGGCATTCTGAGCAGCACCACAGTGCCCCTTGTTCAAGCATCTTTCCCAGAGGGTGCCCTAACTAAAAGAATTCGAGTGGGCCTCCAGGTAATGTTCACAAAAAGTTGTTTCCCTCAGTATGTGCAGAGAGCATGTGAGTGCATGTTTTGCTCTGGAAATAGTTATTCTAACTCATCCTTAATGATACTGCTAATTAGGCCATTTGGGGAATCATTTACTTATTTCAAATAAAAAGCACCAAGTATAAAGTTAGCTTACTGGCTTGTTAAATAAGATACATATTTTAGGGTTGTTCTGTTTAAAAGTCTCAGTTGGTTTCTGATGAAAAATAATGTTTTCAATCATAGGTTATTGGTCTCAGTATGTGGAACAACATACCAAGCCATGGTTTATGATAGGCCACATCATAAAAATCACTTAGAGTGAAGCCTGCAAGCTTTAGTGTTTTCATTTGATTGAAGTAAATTATAAATACTGGGTTTTATCCAAACCAGTTGGAACTTGATTTGGTTTGGAAAGTTGACGGAAATCTTGGAAAAAAAAGATTTTTCTTATATTTATTTCAGCTAGACCTTAGTTCTTTTTTTCCTTACTGAATAAGGAAAATGAACTAAAGTAACTTAATTGATATTATTAATATCGTAACTAATAGTTTAACTGAAGGTTCTGCTCTTCTCGTGGGCTGGACTCCCCTGCCCAATGGAGTTACTGGGTTTTGTTTGTCTGTTTTGAGCCAAGCACACTGAAGTCCTGAAATGACCTTGATTAAGTACTTAGCCCTAAAGAGACCGCCTTACATTTCAGGGGTATGAAGCTCCCTTCACCTGCCTCCCATATCAAGTTATTTTACCAAATAGAAAAGAAACCAAATGGTAGAAGAGAGGCTTAGTCAACTAGAATTGAAATCTTTTGAAATTTTGAATGCCTTTTTGTTATTAACTCTGAAAGCCTCAGTTTTTATGTGGGTATGAGTTGCCTTTATGAGGTTTTACTGAGTGTCCTGCATAGGCTTAAAATATACTGGACTCAGCATTTATTGTCCTTTGATCTGGACTAGACTAAGAAATTTGTATGCCATGAGACTGGATACCCTCTCTTTCCTGCAAGCCAGTGCTATTTGTGTTCTACTGGGGAAATACTCAGACTGACCAGTTCCTGTCCTAGTGTTTGGTTTTGTTTATTCATGCTTTCCTAAAATAGTAAGAAAGGTTAAAAAAGACATGGGGTTTTTTTTGGTTGTCTGTTTTTTGTTTTTTCCCTTCTCACTTAAAAAGTAAACTTCCTGAATGGGGGGTGGGGGGAAGTCACTTTCATTTAAAGTCCTTTCTCTGTCTCTAGGCCCAGCCTGTTCCAGATGAAATTGTGAAAAAGATCCTTGGAAACAAAGCAACGTTTAGCCCAATTGTCACTGTGGAACCAAGAAGAAGGAAATTCCATAAACCAATCACAATGACCATTCCGGTGCCCCCGCCCTCAGGAGAAGGTGTATCCAATGGATACAAAGGGGACAGTACACCCAATCTGCGTCTTCTCTGTAGCATTACAGGTTTGGTTAAGTCACTGCTGTACTTCCTATTGATTCCAAAGATTCTGTACAAAGACATAAAACCTTTGAAATGTCCATGCCAACATTATAAGAGAAAATAAAAGAACAAAACATTTTACTTGTCCATCACCTCATCCCTGGTTTCCCAAGGATCATTTCTTTAAGATCCTGGTCTCATGACTCATTTAAAATTTAGCGATAGCATCTTTCCTATTAAGGTTAGCATTAGTAGACATATCATTGAATCTCCTGGGGCATCTAGGTAATTTCTAGATTCAATCTAGGTAATTTCTTGGTGACCTAGACAGAGTTAATGGACCTAGCAACATACTTTAAACTACAAGGAAATTGGGTGGACTTTGGGAAAAATACATGTCCCACAGAGCACTAGTAATAGGAAAATGTTGAGTACATGGTTATTCTCACCTACTGTACTCCTCACCAGTGTAATCCGAGAGTTTAAACATTCAGGGCTCAGAAGAACACATTTTGTGATAAGCACCTGGAATCCAGAGCTCCATTCATCCTTTGATTATCCTAATCTGATTTTTAACTGCAATTGCAAGATTATTAAAGATAGGCTTTGTTTTGTTCTTCTTTTGTTCTCCAAAGAGTAATTTTAATGGCTGATGCTGCCTTTTACCCTCGGTAATTAATCGTACAGAATGCCGTGTACAGACTGAGCTGTTTCTTAACTTTGGTAGTTCTTACCTTTTTAAAGAGTAAGAGGCTGGGCGTGGTGGCTCACGCCTGTAATCCCAGCACCTCGGGAAGCCAAGGCGGGCGGATCACCTGAGGTCAGGAGTTTGAGACCAGCCTGGCCAACATGATGAAACCCCGTCTCTACTAAAAATACAAAACTTAGCTGGGCGTGGTGGCGGGCGCCTGTAATCCCAGCTACTGGGGAGGCTGAGGCAGGAGAATCACTTGAACCCAGGAGGTGGAGGTTGCAGTGAACTGAGATCGTACCATTGCACTCCAGTCTTGGCAACAAGAGCGAGACTCCGTCTCAAAAAAAAAAAAAAAAGAGTAAGACACTTAATTATCCATCTGAAACAACAAATCTTTGCACTTACACATTGCATTTATAAAATACACTTATAAATTGTGGCTGCCCCAAGTTTAAGCCATTCATTAGTACCCAGACAAAAAACAAGGAATTTTTTTAAATTTAATAACATCTTACAAGGAAATCACAATAAGCCTGGTAAAAGTATAGACGGAGAGTAGAGAGGAAAACTACCTTTAGTACACACTATTAAACTGAAGGTGCTGAAGTTTTGCCAGTTTGTGGCTATGCAGAAAGAAGAACAGGAGATGATGAAAATTTTACGAGGAGCATCTCCCATGATAAAGTCAACGTATCTATTGTTGTTCTCTCAGGGGGCACTTCGCCTGCTCAGTGGGAAGACATCACAGGAACAACTCCTTTGACGTTTATAAAAGACTGTGTCTCTTTTACAACCAATGTTTCAGCCAGGTATGGAAATAAAGGATTCCAAAAAGCAGTAAGGAATTCGTTTTTATTACCTTTTGGAAAGTAAAAATTGTTGTGTTCAATACTAAAAAAACAATGTTGTGAGGAAAAAAAAAAATTCTTAGTATTTGCTTATCAAAATTATCCTCAAATGACAAACACAGGGTTTCTGTGTTTGATACATGGAAAAAAAATCTTTGCTATTTAAATGAACAAGTTAATCACATTTTGGGTTAGTTCCTTTGTATATTCTGATTTTTTAAATTGTGAGTCTTTTTAAGATTTGGCTTTTAAATGGCCACATTTTCATACTTCTGTTTTTCATTTTGCTCAGATTTTGGCTTGCAGACTGCCATCAAGTTTTAGAAACTGTGGGGTTAGCCACGCAACTGTACAGAGAATTGATATGTGTTCCATATATGGCCAAGTTTGTTGTTTTTGCCAAAATGAATGATCCTGTAGAATCTTCCTTGCGATGTTTCTGCATGACAGATGACAAAGTGGACAAAACTTTAGAGCAACAAGAGAATTTTGAGGAAGTCGCAAGAAGCAAAGATATTGAGGTACCTTGTTCACAAAAACAAGTTCATTTCATTACATGAGATGGGGTTTTATTTTGTGGCCTTAATAGCACTTACTATAAAATACCAAGTGCATTATTAATTTTACTTTTACTTTAAAAAATGTGATATAGATTAATACTCAAATTTTTTTAATCTTTTTTTTTGAGACAGAGCCTTGCTCTATTGCCCAGGCTGGAGTGCAGTGGCGCAGTTTTAGCTTACTGCAACCTCCGCCTCCTGGGTTCAAACAATTCTCCTGCCTCAGCCTCCCAAGTAGCTGGGATTACAGGTGCCTGCCACCATACCCAGCTAATTTTGTGTATTTTTAGTAGAAATGAGGTTTTGCCGTGTTAGCCAGGCTGGTCTCAAACTCCTGATCTCGTGATCCACCTGCCTTGGCCTCCCAAAGCATTGGCATTATATAAGTCACCATGCCCGGCCAATACTCAAATTATTTTAAGTGTCTTTGATGCTGTCTTAACTGGTTAAAACATAGTACTAATGAATTTAAGTTATGGTCTCCATTTTTTTGTGGCCACTTGAGTTACCTACTTTCCAGAATCACTGTTTATACACATTACTATGATTTTCCTTTTTCAAACCCAGTGAACATGTAAGGATCTAACAGTCCAAAAAAAAAAAAAAAGAGATAGCTTTCAAAATCTGTACAAATAAGTGATTGATGTCAGGCACATTATTAAATATTTTTAAAGTTGCCAGAATAAAAATAAATGTATAATTCTGTTCTGTATATGTCCATGCTATGGATTCCAATTACAACTGGTGAATTGTAAGCACACAACATTATTTTTATTGCAAATAGCACCACAGAAGTAACTGCCTAACAGAGACAAATGTGACATAGTATCATGTCAGTCTTTTCATGTTATGTGACATAAAATCTCAAAATATTTCAAACTCAGATTAACATTAAATCATTTATTTCTTTTACTCTAAAAGGTTCTGGAAGGAAAACCTATTTATGTTGATTGTTATGGAAATTTGGCCCCACTTACCAAAGGAGGACAGCAACTTGTTTTTAACTTTTATGCTTTCAAAGAAAATAGACTGCCATTTTCCATCAAGGTAAATCGTCTTTAACAGAGAATCTGTGAATTATGGGGGAAAAAATACTCTGAGAATAAAAATAAAAGGTTTTAATGATTTATTTAATTTGTAATATCCCATCAAATCTGAACTCATAAGGTCAGATTTTTGTTCTGGTTCTACCAGAGTATACTTTCAAACCAGTAAAGCTTTATAACTGGTAAAAAGGATCTTTATTTTTCAAAGAGTTCAATAACATTTATGTTTAAGCAAACATTTGTAAAACCAAACAATCTAGAGTAACACAATGTATTATTTCTGGTTAATATTCAGTAATTAAATAATGGATGAAATGCAAATTCAGTATTCAAGTTTCATTTTCATTTCTGGTAGAGCCCAGGGACATTCTAGAGGGATCTTCTTTCTCCAAGAATAAAAGGAGATAGGAAAATTATTTTATCATTATTATTTGCTGTTACTGTTGCAAAAGCTGGAGCTCAGGAAAAAAAAACTGTTAGAAGGAAAATGCACATAACTCAGATTATATTATGAATTGTCAGGATTAGATCATCAGACACAACAATCCTGCGTTTAGGAATCGGGCATCTAACTCTTGCTGAGTTCAGATGTGACCGCCCCATTTGCTTCATAATTGTAATCGTCTTTTCCCTTTACCTTTCCTGCCTCTCATAGGGCTTGTTAAAACAAACATATTTAACTCTTATACAGTTAAAAATCCTCAGATAAGTCTCATTCTGTAACCATCAACTACCAAAATTCTTCTAGATTAGAGACACCAGCCAAGAGCCCTGTGGTCGTCTGTCTTTTCTGAAAGAACCAAAGACAACAAAAGGACTGCCTCAGACAGCGGTTTGCAACTTAAATATCACTCTGCCAGCACATAAAAAGGTATCTTTTAGTACTGCTTTAAATCATCTTTCCCTGGTCTTGAAGAAGTGGGCCTTTGGTATGCAATTAAGGAATGCTTTGTAACATGAATAAAGCTCTTAAAACTGAAGTTGTATTAGTCTCCTCGTGTAGATTGCCTAAGTCTTGTTAATGTGGTGTCAAATTCTTACAGTTTGTATGATGGAGTCTTCTCTGTTGATCGCTTTTGCTTCTGCTGGTAGCGCATAGATTTTTATGCTTTCAAATAATGTCATATGTTAATTTGCCATGGATGTACAGTTCTTGATATTTTTTGTTGGCTTTTTTTTTTATTTGCTTTGCTTTCTAAATCAGCTTGCATTTGTGCTCCCTACTCAGTCCTTTTCATATCCTGATATTCTTTTCCCTGCTGTCCATTATAATATTCCTTGTCTCTGCAATGCATCTTGGAACCAAAAGGAGACAGAGTCAGATCAAGATGATGAGGTAATATAAACACTTCTGCTTTTATTCTATCAGAAGTAGAATAGAAATTGAATCTGTATGACAGAAGTTGCAGAGGGCTAAAGTGTGGGAAACATATAAATTATATTTTTGCAGGTCTTAAGTAGGTAAAAGGGTATATATTTTTCTTAAATGGTTCCCTCTTCTTCCACACGTACTTAAGAGTATTTAAATATATTCAACCAAATTATAATACAGCTAATGATTTAGAAACTAAAGTTCTTTAAACATTTTTAAATGTGATAGATTGGCATGTATAAATAAACATTAAAATTTTTTTTAGACAAGTCAAGTGCAATAGTGAGAAAGGGGGAAAGAGTAGGACCAGGAAGTCTATCTATGACTGACTGTGAACAGTCAATTGAGATAACCCGCTACCTTTGGACCTGCCAAATAGACATTTTGCAAAAGTTTCATGTGCCTATTTTACTATCAACTATATCCTACTATCCAGCATGTTATAACATTTAAATCAAGATCACGTTTAATATGTGCAATTTTATTGTACAAATAACTTATGTTGTATGTGATATAAAATATTTGCTTACTAGCTATTGATAAATCTTTGATATTCTCACTAAAGAAATTTATCTTGACCTTTTTTTAAGAATATAGTTCAACCAAGTTGCCTCCTAATGTTTCTCTAAGTTATATGACAATTAGATTTTAAAATCCCACTCAATAGTAATAAATAGAATCAAGTAGCCTTAGGACTCAGTAATAGTACCTCTGGCCAGGCGCGGTGGCTCACGCCTGTAATCCTAGCACTTTGGGAGATCGAGGCGGGGGTGGGGTGGGGGGATCACCTGAGGTCGGGAGTTCGACACCAGCCTAGCCAACATGGCGAAACCCCGTCTCTACTAAAAATACAAAAATTAGCTGGACGTGGTGCTGCATGCCTGTAATCCCATCTACTCAGGAGGCTGAGGCAGAATTGCTTGACCCCAGGAGGCGGAGGTTGCAGTGAGCTGAGATCTGGCCGCTGTACTCTAGCCTGGGTGACAAGAGCAAGACTCCGTCCCTACCCCGCTCCGCCCCCTGCCCCCCCCAAAAAAATGTACTTCTAACAAAACCATTCATCTGTTTTCAATCTCCTCATCTACACTTTATGCCTATTAACGTACAGAAACCCCAGCAGTAATTGGAATAATAAACTTTGTGTGCCTTTCTCCCTTGAATGTACTCACATAGAGTGAGTGTACTTTGTGATATATGTGCTTTCGATATGAACAGATCCAGGAAAATTTACTGCTCAGCATCAGAAGTCTCTGTAATGCTTGTCTTTTACTTGTACTTCCCTGTAGTCTGCTGTGTTGGTGCTCTTAAATTTGCCAAATAATGATTTTGGTTAAGACACGGGGGGTGGGGCTATAAAATCCCAGTAGGAAATCAACATTTCCTAAGAAGGAAAATAAACAACTTATCAACATGCCATCCTACAAAATGTTTTAAAACTGTGAAGATGTCACAGGGAAGTTGGAAATAGAGTTGCCTTTTTTTTTTTTTTTTTCCTTTTCAGATTGAGAAAACAGATAGACGACAGAGCTTCGCATCCTTAGCTTTACGTAAGCGCTACAGCTACTTGACTGAGCCTGGAATGAGTGAGTTTCCTAACACATTTACTAATCTATGTGGATTTTCATAAGAAGAGACATTTTTTCTATACAAAGCAAATTTTATCATTTGGAAAGTCAATGGTAAAAGAAAAATTGCCTGCAGGAAAACCCTATCATACAAACCTAAGTAATATTTTGTGCCTAGTTGAAGATGCGAGGTAAACACACCCCTAGCTCATACTTCAAAACAGTTTTTAAAGCCATTACCTATTTCTAAATTAGAAATATCTATTACTTTTCTTTTAACACCTTGATTTTTACTTTAACTATGCTAGGAGATAAATATGAAAGTTGCTTTAGATCTATGCTCAGATGAAAAAAAATTACTCATATTTGGAATGGTAGAAAAATGATACTTTGTCATCTCATTTTTCTCAGTATAGATAGGTTGTCATATCCTAGTCCCGATTCTTTTTCTTCCTACTTTGCAAGAATCACATTTCCTTGCCTTCTTGAGGTAGCACTTCTTTACAGGTTTCTTCTTTCCGCCCTCCCTCACTCTCACTTCCTCTCCTCCTGTCCTTTATTAAAATATCGGTGCTAAGGCTGGTCTTCACTAGACCAGTTAGGCCCTTTTCTTTTCTCAATGATTGTTTTCATTCATTGTTAGCTGGCATGCACTTATGAAGATATAGATTCATTCAGTCATATCTGTTTATATATTCTCTCTCTCTCTCTCTCTCTGCCTCCTCTTCCCTTTCCTTCCCTCATCCTTGTAATCATCACCTCTGGTGATCTCTACAGCCCTCAAGATAACACCCTCCACCAGCAGGGAACTAAGAGTACTGAGCACAGCACTGTATTTGACTGACATATTGGTGCCACTTTAACCATTCTCCTCATTCTAAATGAGAGGAAATTATACAAAAATTATTTTTTAATTAGTGAATAATTCCTGGCTGTTTCCCATTGACACAGTTTCTTAAGTTCAAGGAGGTTTGGAAATTTGCCAGTAAGAGTCACAACTTTGGCTTTTCCCACCTTTTCTGAAGTCTTGTTTTTGTGGGCCAACAGCGTAGCATATAAGATCTGCAGCAGGACACTACCGCGCTACTTAGTTGAGATGGTCTTAGCATTATCTTCTGGAGCCTAGCCCCTTGTCTATTAGAGAAGTTTTTATATTCAAATACAAAATGGAGAATATAAGAGAAATGAAAGAAACCTACCACATTCAAGAATGTTTCCTCAGATCTCAGTTCTCCTCTAGCAGAAATGTCTAAATCCTCCCAGAAACATAAGGGCTGAAATTTACTCATATTATGCTACAGAGCAGAAAAGGGGTGTGTGTGTGTGTGTAGCTAGATGGTTTCCAGTAGAACTGGAATACATTGAGGAGGTTTTCTTTGGAATACTGTTTTCCCTGGAGAGCCTCAGTGGGTAATTGGTTAAGACCCCGTAGGCAACATTGTTAACCTTTGGACAGGATCAATGGAGCAGCTGCTTTAGGTCGGAGGCCCCTTCAGGCAGGTGAGTTTCCATCTGATTCTGGTCACTAAGGCCAAGTCCATTGAATGTTTCCCACTTATCATAGTGTTGCAGATTAGATCCAGCTAAGGCGTATACTGCTTGTGTTCCCGGACTTTTGGTAGAAGAGGAGGGAACTCTTCTGTTTTATGAAAGGGTACATAAGCGTGGTAAACAAAGAAATGAATAGGAATAGGAAGTGACTAAAAGAAAACTAAGTCTCAAAACTGGTGTTATGAGAACTCCAAGTGAATGCCACTTTTCCCTCACCATGCTGCCTTTCCAACCCCTTCCCCCCAAGGAAAAAGATTCTGGATTAGTTCAGTGCCTGACATCCAGAAATTCCCTGTTATAAAGGGATCCCAAAACATATGTCTTTAAAGCATAAAACGTGTAACAGATTGGTAGGTTGGTCATTCCTTGCAAAGTATAAAACCATAGACATGGTTCAAAAGACTTCTTTGCCTGATAGAGCCAGCCTTCAGTGGTAAAGGACACATGCTTTGTCAGTGTCTGATAGTTACAAAAATAAATGCTTGTGAGACACAGACTAAGCTCAAATCATTGAATTGAGGGAATCCCCGAACCTTCCATTTGCAGCGTGGCATTTCCAAAAGAGTTCAGCAGTATAATATTGAGAATTATGGCAAGAAGGGGTAATGAATAGGTGAGTTTTTCCTTAGTTCTTCCACTTTCTTTAGAATAATATGTAAGCCTAGGAAAGGATATGTTCGAAATGTTTGAATTTAAATGTACACTAGGAATGAACATCTTCACCCTTGTGGGAGTGCTGCTAATCCAAGGACTGGATTGTAGCAATGGCACGGGCACCGCATGAAGAACAACATAAAAGCTGAAGCAGATTCTCATTTTCTCTTTGAGTTTCACTATTCTGAACCAGGGCTTTCTTGGAGCAAAGCTGTATTCAACTTTGATGTAGAACATTAGCCTTTGACAGGCCTTGCAAATCTCTGTGACCAGCGTGGTTTGTTTGAGTTGTAGAAGCAGAGAGGACCAAGTATGTGTTTGTGCTCCCCAGCAAGTGTGCTTACTTCATTTGTGTGTTTCTTGCTCCATTGCCAGAAGAAATGCTGGTATTACTATATCCATTCTTCCTAGTGGCAGGTCTACCTCATGACTGCTTCGGTGTTTGTGATATCCATGAGTCCCATGAATATTATGGGAAGGCACCAGAACTGGTCCCTTTGAAATTGATAAGCATATATACACACACCCCACATATCCTACTGTAGGTACTTAAATATGGGGTGTTAAAAATACAAATGTACTTTTTAGATGTCCCCCATGACAGCTTATGAACATTAAATGTAGATTAGGTTATGAAAAAATATCTGAGATAAACTATATGCTTTTATCCATAATGAAGAGTTACAGACGTGGACATATTTAGTTGCAGGTGATTTTATAATGTGCAGTAGAAAATATTTTCCTAAAATCTCAAAAGGTACCAAGACTTCATATCTCATGGAAAAAGTGTACTCTTCTTTCTAAATGCCCTCATGAAAATATCTTTTAAAGGTTATATATTGTGCATAATATGGCATAGGAATTGTATTACTTCATTGGCTTGTTTGCCATGATATATTGTGCATGATAAAATGTTTTCAGTTGCTTTGCTTGCTTATGGTAACCATGAACCATATTTTCTGTTTTTTTTTCTTCGTGTGTGTATATGTACACATGCATTTTAAAGTCATTTCATATTATGTTTTCTTTTCCCCTCATCAAAAGGAATATACTGCATGGAAAAGATAAATGCAAACATTCCTTTTCTTTGTTTGTTTGTTTGTTTGTTTGTTTTTTTAATTCTGACTCAGAAAACTTCTTGCTCTTATTGGCTTTTTATGGGTGTAAAGCATAACCGAACTGTGCATGGGAGATACAGATTTAAAATCCAGTGGCTTCACAGTTTGCACATCAGTTGCCTGTCACTTAAAAGTTATTTTGGATTCTGCATGAAATAGGCTTGAGTGGTTTTTGAAAAAAGTTTTAGATATTTAATGTATAGCTACATATATTGAAATGGTTCTAAGTAGGTGCAATCTGTATCATGGAAAGGCTAAAGGAGAGAGAGGACATTAGAAATTACTAAAATGAAAGTTGTATGGTTGCACGAAACAAACATGTACCTATACAGGCAAAATAGAACGGCTACTGATATTTCAAAACCAACACATAAGAAAGTCAATAGGAAGTAGGGAACAGTTTTCCATTATGGTTATTTTTCTCATCATTAATTCTTTCCTCGTGTTTTCTATTTTTCATTGTTTGCCTCTTTGGTTGCAATGTGCTTTTTCTTTCATTTCACATTACTCTGTTTTTTTATTTAGTTGTTTTTTTTTTTTTTTTTAACTTTGGATTAGTTATGTCTGTAGAAATTTATTTTTCCTCTTAATTGTTCCTTTTGCCTCTTCCATTCTAAATCATGCAAACAATTGTACTTGCTTTTGTAATATTTCAAAGTTTACTGACCAATTTTTTTCTCTGGTCTCTCTGTTTCTCAACCATTTTTGTTGATTTTTGTGTTTGATTTCATTTTAAAATTTAAGAAACAGTTGAACGGAGTACAGGAGCAACAAGATCCCTCCCCACCACTTACTCATACAAGCCATTCTTTTCTACAAGACCATACCAGTCCTGGACAACAGCTCCGATTACAGTGCCCGGGCCAGCCAAGTCAGGCTTCACTTCTTTATCAAGTTCTTCCTCTAATACGCCATCAGCTTCTCCGTTAAAATCAATATGGTCTGTTTCGACACCTTCTCCAATCAAATCCACATTAGGCGCGTCAACTACATCTTCAGTTAAATCCATTAGTGACGTGGCATCTCCAATTAGATCCTTTCGGACAATTTCTTCGCCGATAAAAACTGTGGTGTCACAATCTCCATACAATATCCAAGTTTCCTCTGGTACCCTGGCTAGAGCTCCCGCAGTCACGGAAGCTACGCCCTTAAAAGGGCTGGCATCCAATTCTACGTTTTCCTCTCGAACCTCTCCAGTGACTACAGCAGGGTCTCTTTTGGAGAGGTCATCGATTACTATGACACCCCCTGCCTCCCCCAAATCAAACATTAATATGTATTCCTCAAGTTTGCCATTTAAGTCAATTATTACATCAGCAGCACCGCTAATATCTTCACCTTTGAAGTCAGTGGTGTCTCCAGTTAAATCAGCAGTTGATGTCATTTCATCAGCCAAAGTTACAATGGCATCTTCTCTCTCATCACCTGTGAAGCAGATGCCTGGACATGCAGAGGTAGCATTAGTCAACGGATCTATTTCCCCTCTAAAATATCCATCATCTTCAACTTTAATTAATGGATGCAAAGCCACTGCCACGTTACAGGAAAAAATTTCTTCAGCTACAAACTCTGTGAGCTCTGTGGTCAGTGCAGCCACTGACACAGTTGAGAAAGTGTTTTCTACCACGACTGCAATGCCATTTTCCCCACTCAGGTCCTATGTTTCTGCAGCACCATCAGCTTTTCAGTCTCTAAGAACTCCTTCCGCAAGTGCACTCTATACATCCCTTGGGTCGTCAATATCTGCAACTACCTCATCTGTAACTTCATCAATTATAACAGTGCCAGTATACTCTGTAGTCAATGTTTTGTCAGAACCAGCATTAAAGAAACTTCCAGACTCTAATTCATTTACAAAATCAGCAGCAGCCTTGCTGTCACCCATTAAAACATTGACTACGGAGACACGTCCTCAGCCTCACTTCAATCGAACTTCATCTCCAGTTAAGTCCTCTTTGTTCCTTGCACCCTCTGCCCTTAAGTTGTCTACACCATCTTCTTTATCTTCCAGTCAGGAGATACTAAAAGACGTGGCTGAAATGAAAGAGGACCTAATGCGGATGACCGCAATACTACAGACAGATGTGCCTGAGGAGAAGCCATTCCAACCTGAACTCCCAAAAGAAGGGAGAATTGATGATGAAGAACCTTTCAAAATTGTAGAGAAAGTAAAGGAAGACTTAGTGAAAGTCAGTGAAATCCTTAAAAAGGATGTGTGTGTAGATAATAAAGGATCACCCAAATCACCAAAGAGTGACAAAGGACACTCTCCCGAAGATGACTGGATAGAATTTAGTTCGGAAGAAATCCGGGAAGCCAGACAACAAGCTGCTGCGAGCCATTCTCCATCTCTGCCAGAGAGAGTGCAAGTAAAAGCAAAGGCCGCCTCCGAAAAGGATTATAACTTGACCAAAGTTATTGATTACCTAACAAACGATATTGGGAATAGTTCACTGACAAACTTAAAATACAAGTTTGAAGACGCAAAGAAGGATGGTGAGGAGAGACAGAAAAGAGTTTTAAAACCAGCAATTGCTTTGCAGGAACACAAACTCAAAATGCCTCCAGCCTCCATGAGGCCTTCCACCTCTGAGAAAGAATTGTGTAAAATGGCTGATTCCTTTTTTGGAACAGATACTATCTTAGAGTCTCCTGATGACTTTTCTCAACATGACCAAGATAAAAGTCCCTTGTCTGACAGTGGCTTTGAAACAAGAAGTGAAAAGACACCTTCAGCCCCACAAAGCGCTGAAAGCACTGGTCCTAAACCACTTTTTCATGAAGTTCCCATCCCTCCTGTCATTACAGAAACAAGAACTGAAGTTGTTCATGTTATCAGGAGCTATGAGCCCTCAGCTGGGGATGTTCCCCAGACCCAACCAGAGGAGCCTGTGTCACCTAAACCTTCACCTACTTTTATGGAATTGGAACCAACGCCCACCACCTCTAGTATTAAAGAAAAAGTTAAAGCATTTCAAATGAAAGCCAGTAGCGAAGAAGATGACCACAATCGGGTTTTAAGCAAAGGCATGCGTGTTAAAGAAGAAACTCACATAACCACAACCACCAGAATGGTTTATCATTCTCCACCAGGCGGTGAAGGTGCATCTGAAAGAATTGAAGAAACCATGTCAGTCCATGACATCATGAAGGCCTTTCAGTCCGGGCGGGATCCTTCCAAAGAACTGGCAGGTCTGTTTGAACATAAGTCGGCAGTGTCTCCAGATGTTCACAAGTCTGCTGCTGAAACCTCAGCCCAGCATGCAGAGAAGGACAACCAAATGAAACCCAAACTGGAGCGTATAATAGAAGTCCACATCGAAAAAGGTAACCAAGCTGAGCCCACTGAAGTCATTATTAGAGAAACCAAAAAGCATCCAGAAAAAGAAATGTATGTGTATCAGAAAGACTTATCCCGGGGAGATATTAACCTAAAAGATTTTCTGCCAGAAAAACACGATGCTTTTCCTTGTTCAGAGGAACAGGGTCAGCAAGAAGAAGAAGAACTTACTGCTGAAGAGTCATTGCCTTCTTATCTGGAGTCTTCCAGAGTAAACACTCCTGTGTCCCAAGAAGAAGATAGCCGCCCTAGTTCTGCTCAACTCATATCTGATGACTCTTATAAAACATTGAAGCTTTTGAGTCAACACTCAATAGAATACCATGACGATGAGTTGTCAGAACTAAGAGGGGAGTCTTACAGGTTTGCTGAGAAAATGCTTCTGTCAGAAAAGCTAGATGTATCTCATTCTGATACCGAGGAATCGGTTACAGACCATGCAGGACCCCCTAGCTCAGAGTTACAGGGGTCTGATAAGCGGTCCAGAGAAAAAGTAGCCACTGCCCCCAAAAAAGAAATTCTCTCCAAAATCTATAAAGATGTTTCTGAAAATGGTGTAGGTAAAGTGTCTAAAGATGAGCATTTTGATAAAGTGACAGTGTTGCACTATTCTGGCAATGTTAGTAGTCCAAAACATGCCATGTGGATGCGCTTTACTGAGGACAGATTAGACAGAGGTAGAGAGAAGTTGATTTATGAAGATAGGGTGGACAGGACTGTGAAGGAGGCTGAAGAAAAACTGACTGAAGTGTCACAGTTTTTTCGTGACAAAACTGAAAAGCTCAATGATGAACTGCAGTCCCCAGAGAAAAAGGCACGCCCTAAAAATGGCAAAGAATATTCTTCTCAAAGCCCTACCAGTAGCAGCCCTGAGAAAGTGCTGCTGACAGAACTGCTGGCATCCAGTGATGAATGGGTTAAGACAAGACAGCACGGCCCTGATGGACAAGGCTTCCCCAAGGCCGAGGAGAAGGCACCCAGTCTCCCCAGCAGCCCAGAGAAGACGGTTCTCTCCCAACAGACTGAGGACAGCAAGTCCACAGTGGAAGCCAAAGGAAGTATTTCACAGAGCAAAGCACTGGATGGGCCCCAGTCTGGATTCCAGCTCAAACAATCTAAACTCAGTTCCATTAGATTAAAATTTGAACAAGGCACACATGCAAAAAGTAAGGACATGTCTCAAGAAGACAGAAAGTCAGATGGCCAGTCCAGAATCCCAGTTAAAAAAATACAGGAGAGCAAGCTACCCGTCTACCAAGTTTTTGCTAGAGAAAAACAGCAGAAGGCCATAGACCTCCCAGATGAAAGTGTATCTGTGCAAAAAGATTTTATGGTATTAAAAGCCAAAGATGAGCATGCCCAAAGCAACGAAATTGTTGTAAATGATTCTGGCTCTGATAATGTGAAAAAACAGAGAACTGAAATGTCAAGTAAAGCAGTGCCTGACTCTTTTTCTGAGCAGCAGGCTAAAGACTTGGCATGTCATATAACCTCAGATTTAGCAACTAGGGGACCATGGGACAAAAAGGTCTTTAGAACCTGGGAGAGTTCGGGAGCCACTAACAATAAGTCTCAGAAAGAAAAACTTTCGCATGTACTTGTTCATGATGTAAGAGAGAATCACATTGGTCACCCTGAGAGTAAAAGTGTTGATCAAAAGAGTGAATTTATGTCTGTGACTGAGAGAGAACACAAATTGTTAACAAATGGCTCTCTCTCAGAAATTAAAGAAATGACTGTAAAATCTCCCTCCAAAAAAGTCTTATATAGGGAATATGTTGTGAAAGAAGGGGACCATCCAGGTGGATTGCTTGATCAGCCTTCCAGGAGGAGCGAGAGCTCAGCAATGTCACACATTCCCGTCAGAGTTGCTGATGAGAGGAGAATGCTGTCTTCTGACATTTCCGATGGTTTTTGTGAACAGTCGGCCTTTCCAAAACATGAACTATCCCCAAAATTGTCCCAGTCAAGCATGAGTAAAGAGACAGTTGAGACACAGCACTTTAATTCTAT
This sequence comes from Papio anubis, assembly GCF_008728515.1. NCBI lineage: Eukaryota > Metazoa > Chordata > Mammalia > Primates > Cercopithecidae > Papio > Papio anubis. The sequence goes on along the minus strand of NC_044986.1, from coordinate 56,248,574 downwards.
AGAAGATGAAAAAGTTACCTATTCAGAAATCAGCAAAGTTTCCAAACACCAGAGTTATGTAGGTTTATGCCCACCTCTCGAGGAAACCGAAACCTCCCCCACCAAATCTCCTGATTCTTTAGAGTTTAGCCCAGGAAAGGAATCTCCCTCTAGTGATGTATTCGACCACAGTCCCATTGATGGATTGGAAAAACTCGCACCACTAGCCCAGACAGAGGGAGGGAAAGAGATAAAAACTTTACCCGTTTATGTCAGTTTTGTACAAGTGGGGAAGCAATATGAAAAGGAGATACAACAAGGAAGTGTAAAAAAAATCATAAGTCAGGAATGTAAGACAGTGCAAGAAACCAGGGGCACCTTTTATACAACTAGACAGCAAAAGCAACCTCCTTCTCCCCAAGGTAGTCCAGAAGATGATACTCTAGAGCAAGTATCCTTTCTAGACAGCTCTGGGAAAAGCCCTTTAACCCCAGAAACGCCCAGTTCAGAGGAAGTGAGTTATGAATTTACATCTAAGACACCTGACTCGCTCATAGCTTATATACCAGGCAAACCCAGCCCAATTCCCGAGGTTTCTGAGGAGTCAGAGGAGGAGGAACAGGCCAAGTCAACCTCCCTAAAGCAGACTACAGTGGAGGAAACAGCAGTCGCACGTGAAATGCCTAATGACGTGAGCAAAGACTCTAACCAAAGACCCAAAAATAACAGAGTTGCCTATATTGAATTTCCCCCTCCTCCACCACTGGATGCGGACCAGATTGAGTCAGATAAGAAGCCTCATTTTCTTCCAGAAAAAGAGGTTGACATGATTGAAGTCAATCTGCAAGATGAGCATGACAAGTACCAGCTGGCTGAACCTGTCATTAGAGTGCAGCCACCTTCACCAGTTCCTCCCGGGGCAGACATCAGTGATTCGAGCGATGACGAATCTATTTATCAGCCAGTCCCAGTTAAAAAATATACGTTCAAATTAAAGGAAGTGGATGACGAACAAAAAGAAAAATCCAAAGCTTCTGCTGAAAAGGCTTCCAACCAGAAAGAACTGGAAAGTAACGGATCTGGAAAAGATAATGAATTTGGCCTTGGCCTTGATTCACCTCAGAATGAAACTGCCCAGAATGGGAACAATGACCAGTCCATCACAGAGTGTTCCATTGCCACCACAGCAGAGTTTTCTCATGACACGGATGCCACAGAGATCGACTCTCTGGATGGCTATGACCTGCAAGATGAAGATGATGGCTTGACAGAGAGTGATTCTAAACTCCCAAGTCAAGTCATGGAAATTAAGAAAGACATCTGGAACACAGAGGGCATTCTGAAGCCAGCTGACCGCTCTTTTAGCCAAAGTAAACTCGAAGTTATTGAGGAGGAGGGAAAGGTGGGACCAGATGAAGACAAGCCACCTTATAAAAGTTCTTCATCTGAAAGGACTCCTGATAAGACTGATCAGAAGTCAGGGGCCCAGTTCTTCACACTGGAAGGCAGACATCCTGACAGATCAGTGTTTCCTGATACTTACTTCAGTTACAAAGTAGATGAAGAATTTGCCACTCCTTTTAAAACAGTAGCTACCAAAGGTCTAGATTTTGACCCTTGGTCCAATAACCGAGGGGATGATGAAGTTTTTGACAGTAAATCACGGGAAGATGAAACTAAGCCATTTGGGCTGGCAGTAGAAGACCGCTCTCCAGCAACAACCCCTGATACAACGCCAGCCAGAACGCCAACTGATGAAAGTACCCCAACTAGTGAGCCTAACCCCTTCCCATTTCATGAAGGAAAAATGTTTGAGATGACTCGCAGTGGTGCAATTGACATGAGCAAGAGGGATTTTGTTGAAGAGAGGCTCCAATTTTTCCAGATTGGTGAGCATACTTCTGAAGGGAAGTCAGGGGACCAGGGGGAAGGGGATAAAAGTATGGTCACTGCCACACCACAGCCACAGTCAGGGGACACCACTGTAGAAACCAATCTAGAGAGAAATGTAGAGACACCTACAGTGGAACCTAACCCCAGCATCCCGACCAGCGGAGAGTGTCAGGAAGGCACATCCAGTAGTGGCTCCCTGGAGAAATCAGCAGCAGCCACTAACACCTCTAAAGTTGACCCCAAGTTGCGCACGCCTATAAAAATGGGAATTTCTGCATCCACCATGACCATGAAGAAAGAAGGCCCTGGAGAAATAACAGATAAGATAGAAGCGGTGATGACCAGTTGTCAGGGATTAGAAAATGAAACTCTAACAGTGATTTCAAATACAGCCAATAGCCAGACGGGCGTTAGGCCCCATGAAAAACATGATTTTCAAAAAGATAACTTTAATAACAACAACAATTTGGATTCTTCCACTATACAGACAGATAACATTATAAATAATGTAGTTCTCACAGAACATTCTGCACCCACTTGTACCACAGAGAAAGACAACCCAGTGAAAGTCTCATCAGGAAAAAAGACAGGGGTACTACAAGGACACTGTATAAGAGATAAGCAGAAAGTTCTTGGAGAACAGCAAAAAACAAAGGAATTGATAGGGATTAGGCAAAAATCCAAACTTCCCGTAAAGGCCACTTCACCAAAAGATACCTTCCCACCGAACCATATGCCAAACACTAAAGCGAGTAAAATGAAGCAGGTTAGTCAATCTGAGAAAACCAAAGCCCTTACTACTTCTTCATGTGTAGATGCCAAGTCCAGAATTCCAGTGAAAAACACACACAGGGATAACATAGTTGCAGTTAGAAAAGCATGTGCCACACAAAAGCAAGGGCAGCCAGAGAAAGGCAAGGCCAAACAGCTTCCATCCAAGTTGCCAGTAAAGGTAAGATCCACCTGTGTCACTACCACCACCACCACCACCACTGCCACCACCACCACCACTACCACCACCACCAGCTGCACAGTTAAAGTTAGGAAAAGTCAGCTCAAGGAAGTATGTAAACATTCCATTGAATATTTTAAGGGAATTAGTGGTGAGACCTTAAAGCTTGTGGACCGCCTCTCTGAAGAAGACAAAAAGATGCAGTCCGAGTTGTCCGATGAGGAAGAAAGTACCTCAAGAAACACGTCGTTGTCCGAGACTTCCCGGGGTGGCCAGCCTTCGGTTACAACGAAGTCTGCTAGAGATAAGAAAACAGAGGCAGCACCTTTAAAATCAAAGAGTGAAAAGGCCGGCAGTGAGAAAAGGAGCAGTAGAAGGACTGGTGAGAATGAAGGCAGTCAGGTCTCTCGAGCACTCTGCTCACATCCTGGAGAACGAGCATAGTTTGTAAACACTTTCCAACTCGTAGACCCTAGTGCATGAACTGTTGTGATTGCCTGTGGAGTGACTTAACCGTAGTTTCTCATTATGTCATTGTCATCTGTATGTGCTGTCGTATATACTCTTCTTTCTGCCTTTTGACCAAACTACACGGTAGACAGCTAGGGAAGCATGCTGAAGATATTGGTGTCATTCAAGATGAACAACTTTTTTTTTCTTTTTTAATGTGCTTATGGATATGATTCTGTCAAAGTAAAAGCACAGATGTTGAAATCCCATCATGGTGTTTTCACCAACACGACACTTCTGTAACTGTTGTAAACTAGCTAGCTCGTCAGCATGTTCAATCCCATTACATTGAGCATCCATGTAGTCTGACATTTGGCCTGATGCAGGTGAAAAACAAGTGAGCCATGTGCAAAGAAGTGTTCATGTAGGTGACTAGGACACATTTAAGTGTACAGTGTTAGCATTAGTCTCTCTGTAAAATCTGCATACTGCTAAAAGCAATTTTCCAGTATCGTATCTTTCTTGATGATTATTTTAATTAAGAAATTGTAAATCGTAGGTCCACAGAGTCCATGTGAACGGACAGATATCAGGATGGCAATAGTAGCCGATCACCTGGGACTTAGTTGGACAGGTAAGTGTATACACTGCTGAATGAAACAAATTAGTTTCTTCATTTCTTTGTCTTACTCACAAGCAGTTCAATATATATATTTTAAAAATAGAAACAAGCAACTAGGAAAAAACATCTTTATCACCAATTTTATCTACCCAGAGATAAATACTGATTGTATCTTGTATACTGTGTTTTTCCAAAGCCTTTTCTATGCATATGCGCTAAGAAATAGAAATTTAAATTTATTTTACCTTAAATTTAAGCATTTTCTTCACAATGTCACTTCTGTAGTATAGGATAACCTTTTACTGAATAGCAAATTTATCTTGTAGCACAAAAGAAAACACAGCTAAGGCCTATGACTTAATTAATCAAAATTCTTTCACATGGTTTATGTCCTTAGAGCAGCTTTCTAGGCAACAGTTCAATTAACCCATGCCTAGGTTGCACAAATTTTAGTCCTTCACTGTGAAGTCCTCTTCACAATTTTTATGATATATACACATAAAACTGTATTTACCTGATACTCTTCTTTAAGTAAACTCACTTTTATGCTCAAAAATTTATTTAAAAGAAAAATCTTGTATTACTTTGATAATGGGAAAGGATTATTTGCATTATCTTTGTCAACAAGAAAACAATGACAGTTTAAATTTTGAATTAAAAATTTTTAGTGTGATTTTTAAAATATGATAAGTATGTAAATAAATACATTTAATTCACAAAAGTTGAAGTCTATAAAATTCATGCTTGTAATCCCAGCACTGTGGGAGACCAAGGCAGGCAGATCACTTAAGATCAGGACTAGCCTACCCAACATGGTAAAACACTGTCTCTACTAAAAATACGAAAATTAGCCAGGTGTGGCGGTGCATGCCTGTCATCCTGGCTACTCGGGAGGCTGAGACAGGATAATCACTTGAATCTGGGGGCCAGAGGCTGCAGTGAGCTGAGATCGCACCACTGCACTCCAGACTGGGTAACAGAGCGAGGCTCCATCTCAGTAAAACAAAATAAAATGAAAGATAATGAGATTCCATATCAACTGGACAAATTGGACAATTCTGCATTGTAATTCTGAGCTTAACAGGACCCTTAAAATCCTACCTCACATGAATCAGAAATTTTAAGTTTTATGGGTTAAGTATATTTTTTAATGCATGGCCAAATAATAAATATTCATTATCATCACATCTAAATTCATCTTGCATACCATTAGCAACATACATTCCATATAGTTATCTCTATTTAATTGGAGAATATGAAACTAGATAATAGGAAGCAATTTCATCTAATTGTTTTTTCCTTTGAATGCCCCCAGTCCCCGTCCACCCCCACCACCACTACCCCATATCAAACCCTCCTCTCTTCATCAACCTAGTCTCTGCTCTCAGGTCTACTGCTAATGGCTGGGAGCTGAGTGGAGTTCTGAAAAGATAGGTGGTCTGAGTAATGTTTTGTAGGCAGTTGAGAGTTAATGGTAATTTATTATGTATAAATATTTACTAATATCAAATTTATATTTTGACATTGGACATTGTAATCTGAAAATATACTGGAGCAAATGTTTGTTTTGCATTATTATATGCCTAGAACTGTTATTTTCCTTAAGCAAATACAGTCAGAGTAAATTTTTGGAGATATGGCATAGTAGCCAGACAAAAAGCCATAAACCTAAAATTCCTAGTGTCAGTGTCTTTGCTCTTTATTAAGTCTCTAGACAATGGATACAGTTTTGTCCTGAAGGCTTATTGGGCAGTAGGAGTGTTGTCTCTTAAGACACAGAGATGAAGAACTAAAAATAATTAACTTCTCTAACTAGAATTACTGTATGCTCTATGATAATTATTAAGAATATTAAGCATTTAAGAGAACAAAATTTACATCTGTCCCTCGAAACCACTATTAACATCTTATGTGCTTTTTTTAAAATAAGAACTTTTTATCATGTTATACATACAATGTAATCTGCTTATTTGTAACTGTATCTTTCTACAAAATTCAATATTTTCTGATCTTGGTTTTAATGCATAAAAAATATCCAATAGATGTACCTTATGATGGTGGTTTTCTAACTGTGGTTCACAATGCTTCAATGACACGTGAAATCAGTTCATGCTTTGTTTTTGTTTTTAAATGGAATATTATATAAAAGAAAATGACTATGTATTATGTGTATTAAGGCTAAATTTTGCTCTGTGGAGATCTGATTTTATTTATGTAAACACCATGATATATAATGTATTTCTAACTGTAGGCCATGATCACAACAGTTGTTTGCAAGCCACTGCCTCAAATTAACTCTTATCCTTTTGTTCAACATGCGATTGTTTTCAATGAACATTCATGTATATAAATCATTGTATACAACTCATATATTGTCAGGGTAAATTTCTAAATGTGAATCACTTGGTCAAAAGATAATGGACTTTTTTGGGTCTCTGAATGCATTTTGCAAAATTGCTGGAAGTATTTTGTAAGGGGGATAGAGTCTTGACCAATTCCTTTTCCATGGGATCATTTTTGCCCATTTCTTACTTTTTGTTATCATTTAAGGTAACACACACTTGATAAATTGTTTTAATATAAAAAAAAAACACAGTGGGAACTAAGTCTCCTTCCCTTCTCTGACTCCTAAGTTTCCCTTCCATGGCAGCCACTAATACTGAGATCATATGTATCTTTCCAAAGACACTCTGCAATTTACAAGATTGAATATGAGTATATATGAGTATATACAAGTAGATGGACAGAAAGCTGTCTCCCTTTTATTTTTTTACTCAGTAGCTTCATATCATATAAGATGATCTGGCCTGGAGTCATCATATAACCTCCTGTGTGGAGTTTATGAAACTTGAAGGCATAGAGGGTGGAATATTATGTGAGTAAAAGATATCTTCATGAAGACTGCTTAGCACAAACCCTATCAGCATCTCCTGTGCCATATACATGAATTGTATACCTCTACGTATCTTGTAATTTGCTCAGATTGTAGAGAATTTGGCTGAATTAAAAGAATCATGCAACATCCTCTTTGCAAACTCCAAAAATCTTTTTTATTTTTTTAGATAGCCTCTCGCTCTATTGCCCAGGCTGAGGTGCAGTGGCCCAGTCTCAGCTCACTGCATCCGCCGCCTCCTAGGCTGAAGTGATCCACCTCAGCCTCCTGAGTAGCTGGGACCACAGGCATGCGCCACCACACCTGGCTAATTTTTGTGTTTTTGTTGTGTGTGTGTGGAGATGGGGGTTTTGCCATGTTGCCCAGGCTGGTCTCAAACGCGGGTGCAAGCAATCCACCTGCCTCAGCCTCCCAAAGTGCTGGTATTATAGGTATGGGCCACTGTGCCCAGCCTAAGTCCAAAAATCTTTATAAGATGGTCTTTTAAAAAAAAAATCTGATTATAAGTCATTACCTAAGGAGAGTTAAGTCACAGCCTGTATATGGTCACTACTTTGCTATGAAACCAAGTATATAAAAATTAATGTCTGAGGCTGTACTTGAGCTTGACTATAAAATTCCCTTTTCTTTTTGTGGCAATTAAGAATTACTTTTATGAAACATGTGTGATAAAAGTAGAATATGCAATCTTAGTATCTCTCTTTCTTTTCTACAGAACTGGCAAGGGAACTGAATTTTTCAGTGGATGAAATCAATCAAATACGTGTGGAAAACCCAAATTCTTTAATTTCTCAAAGCTTCATGTTATTAAAAAAATGGGTTACCAGAGACGGAAAAAATGCCACAAGTATGCCGAAATTATATTATTTTAACTTTCAAAACTGCATAAATGTAATATTTTAGATGAGCCAACTGTTAGGTTCATTCAAGTATTATTCTAATTTTCTGTAATCTTTAATATAGAAAAATAAGTGATCATGAGGTAACAGCAAGTCTTTTGACGTTATACTTGTTTAATTGAGTGTTAACAGTCTAAATTTCTATTCCTCAGAAGTTTTTTGGAAAGCAAGTAGCAGGGAATTTTTCGCATTTGACCTATCATTCTCTCTGTGACCATTAAAACTGCAAAAAATAATGTTAGTTGTTAAATCATGGGACACAGTGATCAGAAACACTCCGAAGTTACCACTATGGTTGGAGGCAGATGTGCAGAGAGGGACGACAGGGTCATATTAGGGGAGCAAATAGTTTTACTCAGCTTGGTTGGCTCTACTGTTGTTGGGTTTGGTTTTGTTGGCTGGTGGGATTGGGTGGTAGTCCTATATTTTGGCAAGTGCTAACCCACAACAATGTGGAATACATTATTGCGGGTTTGCCTGTGTCAACTTGACCTCAGAAAGTCATTAAAATGCTAAGTACCAAATACGAGGGTGACCTATTTTGGCATTCTAAGAGGAAAGGAAACTTTAGCTTTATTAGATCCCCTTATAACCAAAACGAATCTAGCTATTTTAAGGCACTGTTCCGGTGGAACACAGCTTTACAAAGTGATTAAGACTCTGACACCTTCCCTGTAGCAGCGAGCATTCTGAGTCCTCTGGATAGGGAGATTGCAGAGATGGAGTAAGAAGGAGTTAAAATGTCAACAGGGCTGCAAAAGCCATGCCTTTGTGTAGATATTGTGCTGACTGAAAGAACATAATTTAATTGAGTTTTCAACCTTTTTTTTCTCCTTTTCAGCTGATGCCTTAACTTCGGTCTTGACAAAAATTAATCGAATAGATATAGTGACACTGCTAGAAGGACCAATATTTGATTATGGAAATATTTCAGGCACCAGAAGTTTTGCAGATGAGAACAATGTTTTCCATGACCCTGTTGATGGTAATTGAATTTAGTGTTCATATTTATTTAATCATTTGATAAAATTGGAAAGTGCAGTCAGACAAGGCAGTCACTTAAAAGCAACTGAACTGTGATTTGCTTGACTTAGTTTCTCATTTTCACAGCATTTTCTCTGCCAGAGTCTGCAAATAAACACTCTGATATCAGAGCAAACTTGGTAAATACCTCTTTATATACAATAGAAATCATGAAGTATGAACACCTAAGGTATCTGAAAGAGTTGGTATTTCTAATATTTCATAAAAGTTAAATATCTTTTGTCACTTTCAATTTTTAACCCCCAAACTAGTTACCTCTTTTATTCATACATAGGTCAAACAAATGATGAGCCATTTTTATCAAAGAAGCAAGGTATTGAGTAAAGTGTAAGCATATAGTATACAAATTGTAAGGTAAAATGGCAATTTACTGTTGTGGCACCAAGTATTTAAATGTGCACTGAAAAAATTGAATGTATAATTCAAGTAAGTGCTTTAGTTATTTAGCATTGTTATTTTAACTTCATGAATATGCTGCCATTTATTCTTTTGGAAAACTACTTGATCTCAAAGGCAGTGCAATTTCTAATTCAATCGGCATAGATGTTACTAATAATAATTCCTCTTTCACATTAGCTTAATTTATATAATAATCTTGTCATTTTTTCCTCACTATGTAAATTGGTGCTTTTTTCACTGAAATATTAAGAAAAACATGATAAATATCTTCCTATGTTTTTCAAAATAGTCCCGTCTTACGTTCACAAATGAAAATTTATTCCTACAATGAATTTTTATTTTGTTTTTGAGACGAAGTCTCGCTCTATCTCCTAGGCTGGAGTGCAATGGCATGATCTCAGCTCACTGCAACCTCTGCCTCCTGGCTTCAAGCCATTCTCCTGTCTAGCCTCCCGAGTAGCTGGGATTACAGGCGTGCGCCACCATGCCCGGCTAATTTTTTGTATTTTTAGTAGAGATGAGGTTCCACCATATTTGCCAGGCTGGTCTCGAACTCCTGACCTCAAGTGATCCACCCGCCTCTGCCTCCCAAACTGCTGGAATTACAGGCATGAGCCACCCCACCTAGCCTCTATAATGAATTTTGAGTAGAAAATTTGATGATGGTATGGAGGCAGGAATAGGAACTAAAGATATTTTTCTACTATTCCATTTTTAAACTGGCAAAGTTAGACTAACAAGAGTCACTAACTTCTAATTAACTTCGAATTCTGCATATATTTTGTGGAAAGATATCTCAAAATTCTTAGAAAGTTTCTGCTTATTAAAAAGTTTAAGTCTGACTGAGCACAGTCTGTCTCTTAAAAAAAGTTTAAGTCAACAAAAGATTTAAAGCATACTTGTTATCCATGTAACAAACACAATAGGTAATGAAGTAAAAAGTGGTTCTTTTTAAGTTTATAAAGACCATAGCACCTTGGAAAAATGCTCCCTTTGAGGCCTTGTCTTACATGCAAGGCCATATATTAGTAACCACATGCTTTTTGCACTAGAGAAATATAGATCCTCTTATCATCAAATTTTAAATTATTGATAAGTTATAGTTTATACAATCTTCTTATATTCTTTATTGGGAAAAGTATTTTTTAAGTAACTGTAATAAAAACGATAATCAGAACACAACAGAAGTAGTGTTGAAAGCTTTATTTAATTTGAACATTTTTAAATTGGAATATCCTTAAAATATAGTCAAAAATGAAAGGGCTTTTTGTTGCTGTATCTTAATATTTTTAAATTCCTTGTTCAAAATTTCTTAGGGAAATTTAGAAACATGTATATGAAGTAATTTCACTAAGGCAGATTATAAACCTCAGCTAGTCTTAGCCAGCTGTTCGACAAGCATCTGGTTTATAGATGACCATAACTGAAAAATGTTCACTTACCTATAGCAATTTGAGTTTACAACAGCAGCTAAGTTGGTATTTACCTTGGACTGATGGAAAAATTAGACTTTCCTTTTGTAGACCAACAATTCAGAAACTGTGCTTTGTTGCTTTTTTCCTGTCTCTCCTCTTCGTTGAACTTTTATGAAACTTCCTTTCCTCACCATGACCAGACCATTGTTGACTTTTCTCTCTGCCAAGGCAGAAAAATGCTTCCATAGTCCATGCAGCAATGTTTAAAACAAGGGATTAGCTCCCCTCTCCCCTTTTGCGTAGGCTGGTTAATAAACTCTGTGTTTCATAGCATTGTCATGAATATTCAGAGTGCTCCTTGCAAATGGTTTTCCTACTATCTCTGTTGTGTATCATTTCTCTTTATTTGATTCGTGGTTCTGAGTGGACCCTACCACCAACTTCACCAAGACCTTCATGTACTCCACAACCCTTCCATCTTGGTCATATCTGTTTTTGTACAACACCCTAGAACTACATGGAGTCGTTTAAACTTGGTCTGTGTTTTCAATCCTTTTCTTAACATCTTTTAAATTTTTTTCCCAGTGCCACTGCTCTAAAATCTAATAATCATTTCTTTCCAAAGATTAAATCCATTTTTCTGTGCTATAATTTCATGTGAAAGAAGAACTAGGTTGCATTGCTCATATGTACAGTTCTTAAAATAAGTTGTAGGTAATTAATTACAAAAATTGGTTTCTTGTGGCTTGCTGTATTCAGTCCACCACAGTATGAACTTTGCATGCTAAATATAGAAAGATAATAAGTATCTCATATAATGACAACTAACTTTATATTGGATTAGTCTGCATACTCTGGATTAGTGTGCATATTTACTTATTGTATCATAATTTCTAAAACAGAAACAATTGATAGCTTAATTAGTATTCTATTTTATTGGAGTTTGCACTAGGCTTTTTATTTCATTGTGTTACATTTAATTGAACTAAACCGATAAATTTATTGACATTAATCTGTAATTCATCATACATTTTCATGCCTGATATAATTTTAGTCATTCCATGTGTTTTTGTTTGATGTATTCTAATTCATTCCAGTCAGTCCAAATGTACTGTCTTCCATAGGTTATCCTTCCCTTCAAGTGGAACTGGAAACCCCCACAGGGTTGCACTACACACCACCTACCCCTTTCCAGCAAGATGATTATTTTAGTGATATCTCTAGCATAGAATCTCCCCTTAGAACCCCCAGTAGACTGAGTGATGGGCTAGTGCCTTCCCAGGGGAACATAGAGCATTCCGCAGATGGACCTCCAGTCGTAACTGCAGAAGACACTTCCTTAGAAGACAGCAAACTGGAAGACTCAGTGCCTTTAACAGAAATGCCTGAAGCAGTGGATGTAGATGAGAGCCAGTTGGAGAATGTATGTCTGAGTGAGTATCCTCAATACCTTGGAGATTTGGCTGGGTCCCCAAAAGATGTTAAACCAGCAGAGCCTAGAAAACTAGGAGTAAGCTCTGAACAGCAGGAGAAAGGAAAATCTGGTCCTGATGAGGAGATGACGGAAGAGAAACTCAAATCTCTATTTGAGGACATTCAACTTGAAGAAGGAGTAGAGTCTGAGGAGATGACAGAAGAAAAAGTACAGGCTATTCTTAAGCGTGTTCAGCAAGCAGAACTGGAAATGTCTTCAATTACAGGTTGGCAGAATGAGACATCAAGTGGAAACCTAGAGGCTCCCGCTCAAGCTCGAAGAGTAACTGGTGGGTTACTAGATCGACTGGATGACAGGTATGGCTGTTTCAAAAAAGGGAAAGTGAAACACAGGTTACTTGTTAATAGTTTATCTTAAATACATGCTTTTTAGCGGTGACTTCTTCTAAATTACCATTCTAGTTCTGGGATAAAACCTGCTTTAAAGACCAGTTCATTATGTTAATCTGGAAAGGAAAGTGAATTTAAATTCAAAACTAGTGAGAGGCTGAAATAAAATGCAAGAAAAATTACATACATGCCCAAGATGTATATGTCATCTTTACTTTAGAATATTATTATTTTCTACTTTGTTACTTGTATGATTCTTTTCACATAGCCAGTAATTCTTATTCATTTAAAATAATGAGGTGGGCAGATCACCTGAGGTCAGGGGTTCGAGACCAGCCTGGCCAACGTGGTGAAACCTCATCTCTACTAAAAATACAAAAATTAGCCAGGTGTGGTGGCACGCACCTGTAGTCCCAGCTACTCAGGAGGCTGAGGCAGGAGAATTGCTTGAACCCACGAGGTGGAGGTTGCAGTGAGTGGAGATCACAACACTGCACTCCAGCCTGGGCGACAGAGTGAGACTCTGTCCAAAAAAATAAGAATAATAATGAATGAAAGTCCATGTTGTTGAGAAATATAAACATTACTGTTTTTTTTTCCTAACTGCAAACATAAATATGTTCATTATTAAAACTTAAAATGCAGATTAAACAAATCAATACACCCCATCATCTACCAATAACATTTTGGTGGATTTTCTTCTATGCATGATTTTTTAAATGTCTTAATGTAAAAAGTGCAGAGAAGCAAAAAGAAAAGCCATCCATTCTCCTACCATACTAGGAAAAACTGATTTTACATATCCTTTCTATTTTTCCACGAGTCCTGTTTTTCATAATTTGAAAGGTACACAATTGTTTACACCAAATAATATTGCCATGATGAATATTTGTCTTTACCTAAAAATAATTTCCTGGTCATGAATCTGGTTAATTCTTATACTGGCCTTGCTCTAGAAAGGTGAGAGTCTAGAATCTGAGACATAGGTTCAAATCCCACCACCATTAGGAATGTACTTTGTGGTTTGGGATGAATGTCCAAGCTCTAAGAATGTCACTCTAATTATCTTTAAATATAAGAATACTACTACCTTCCTTAAACAGATTTATAGATAGAAAAAGAGAGGATGTATGTCTACCAAATGACTGACACAAATAGTAATTTCTCAGTAGCATTAGGCATTATTTTTATTTACATACACATTAGACTAAAACATATTTTACTTCAGTGACAGCTAGTGATAAACTTAAGTTGGACACAAATCATTACTTATATTATTTCATAACCATATTTTATATTTTTATGTCATTAATAAGCTTCTTGCTCAGTAAAAATTCTCAAAGAGGGAGGTTACAAAACTACTTTTGAAAAATTGCAGGCGTGAATGAATTCTCTCTACAGCCTACAAAAGAGACAATTGCAAAGACGACGACAAACAGTACTTATTTTGATGTTCAGATATAGTCACACAATTTATAGTTGCATATCAGGGAATAGATATAGGAAAGGTGTTCATTATTATTAAACCAGCTGAAATTCCTTGTTTTATATAGGCTCTGCCAGTGAATTATATAGAAAAAACACTAGTGAATTCCCTGGTTCCACAGAAGGAGGAAAATGCCAGTCACTTTGCTCCTGTTTTCAGAATATGTAGAGTAGAAGAACGTACGCAAGCAATGTGGACTGGGGAGTAGAAAATTAAACCAAAGTCAAATAAAGCTGTATGTTACAAGACCTTCACAGTATGCTTGGATTATTTATCCTTACACATAAAGAATAGAGTGTGCTATAGATGTCTTTTAAAAATAAGTATGTTCAGATAATCAGAATCTGATTTAAAGGAATACACACACATATATAAGTATATATTATACATATAAAGCATTGTACTAGTTATTGCCTTCTAGCAGTAATAAGCAAACATGCTAAAAATACTACACAAGCTACAAAAAAAAGTGAAAAATAGTCTATACTGAAACTTGTAGAAAACTTAGAAGTCAATTTAAAAGAAAGCATTGGAAAGGAAAGAGTTTTAATAGTTAAGGGAAAAACAGTTCTCTCAGTAGGTAGAAAAGAGTGTGCAACACTCAACTCACTAGTGAGATTAGCAGAGGTCAAGAGGAGAGAAAAATGAGATTCAAGTAAAGGTATTAGAGTTGGAAAAGTAATGACAGGATTCATGACTGAAAACATATACAAAGAATTGGAATTTGGGGTTCTTGGGGGAATACCGCAGTCTTGACCACAGGAATGTGTTTTGTTCTTTTTTGGAGACAAGGTGCAATTTTTTGTACAGTGGCTCAATCTTTGCTCACTGCAACCTCTGCCTCCCAGGCTCAAGTGATCCTCCCACTTCAGCCTCCCGAGTAGCTGGGACTACAGGTGTGCACCACTGTGCCCACTCATTTTTGTAGTTCTTTGGTAGAGACATGGTTTTACCACATCACCCAGGCCAAACTCAAATTCCTGGGCTCAAGGGACCCTTCTGCCTCAGCCTCCCAAAGTGCTGGGAATATAGGCAAGAACCATGAGTCCGACCAGCAGGTTACTTTTTACTGGTGATAGAAAAGCATTCTGAAATATCTTCTCCTTTAAGATTGGTGGGCTTGGAACTCTAGGTATGTCCATGAGCCTCTCAGGATCACTCATCAAGATGATATAATTCAAGTAGCTATAGAACTGCAATTTGTATATTTAGATGAGAGCATAGCTAGGCAATTTGGCAACTGAGATATAGGGGATGTCTAGAAGCTGTGTAGCCCCTCCTGACACCTCACCCATGAGAGCCCCTTACATTTTATTTATTTATTTTGAGATAGAGTCTCGCTCTGTCACCCAGGCTGGAGTGCAGTGGCACAATCTCAGCTCACTGCAACCTCCACCTCCTGGGTTCAAGCAATTCTCCTGCCTCAGCCTCCCGAGTAGCTGGGATTACAGGCGCGTGTCACCACGTCTGGCTAATTTTAGTATTTTTAGTAGAGATGGGATTTCGCCATGTTGGCCAGGCTGGTCTTAAACTCCTGATCGCAGGTGATCTGCCTGCCTCAGCCTCCCAAGGTGCTGGAATTACAGGCACGAACCACTGCACCCAGCTACATTTTAAATCCAGTGGCCACACTTTTCGAACTTTTCTATTTTATGCCTTCAGAAGTAGTCAAAAGACACAGTTCTTAAAACTTTCGTTTCTGAAACCTATATTCAGGCATATGTTGCCATTGTAAATTTGCAAATTTTCCTTTGCAGCCCTGACCAGTGTAGAGATTCCATTACCTCATATCTCAAAGGAGAAGCTGGAAAATTTGAAGCAAATGGAAGCCATACAGAAATCACTCCGGAAGCAAAGACAAAATCTTACTTTCCAGAATCCCAAAATGATGTGGGAAAACAGAGTACCAAGGAAACTCTGAAACCAAAAATACATGCATCTGGTCATGTTGAAGAACCAGCATCACCACTAGCAGCGTATCAGAAATCTCTAGAAGAAACCAGCAAGTTTGTAATAGAAGAGACTAAACCCTGTGTGCCTGTCAGTATGAAAAAGATGAGTAGGACTTCTCCAGCAGATGGCAAGCCAAGGCTTAACCTCCACGAAGAAGAGGGGTCCAGTGGGTCTGAGCAAAAGGTATGTCATCTGGTCATCCGGTAGCAGTCATTGAAATGGAAAGTATTGATGCTTTACTTCTTTGGATTAATCTTGTAGCCTGGGGCCCAAGGTTTTTTACAATTTCTAAATTATAAATGTGTGAGATTATAGCACTAATGGTGGAGGTAAAGAAAGTACTGAGTTAAACACATACGTAAAAAAAGTTCTTAGTAAAATGTATGCCATTTGATTATACCTTCATTCACTGTGCAGTAAAAGGGAATAAGTATCTGTTTAGCCATTTTTAGGAGGGACAAGAACCAGAGAGACGTTAAGTAACTAGTTTAAGACCCAGTATTTTATCTGGGATTTAGGTCTCCTAACTCCCACTCCCACTCCGTGTTCTTCCTTATGGGAGGAAGATAATCATTCTGATCCTTTCTGGCTCCTTGGCATAAACAGTCTATAGCATCTGACCCATCTAAGTTCTATTCTATATGGTCTGTTGTCTAAACAAGTGTTTTAAAAATTAAAGAGATGAAATTTTAAGCCTAAAATGAGCTGAGTTGACAGCAGTTAGAAATTTAAAATTGGAAGTATAATTTTTATAATTTACGTAAATTGATGATGATTGTCTTAACATGTTTCTAATCACTTTAAATCCTCACTGTGATAGATTTGCTTGTTCTTTCTACTTTTGTGGTACCATCTAATAGATTTTTTTCTTTGAGGTTTAGTCTATATTTAGACATTAAAAGTATTTTTAAACTGAAATTATGACTCATACATGGATATAAGAAAATAAAAACCAGCTCTGTTTCCAACATTTTTTACTGCTTTTTAGTCTCTCAATTTTTATGTCTTTTCATCAACTCTGCAATAGACAGAGATTAATAGTAGCACTTACAGTTTTCGCTGAGACATACCCAGTTCACTGAAGACCCACTTTAGTGTTTTGGGAGGAAAAAACAAGTCTTCTCTAAAATAATGAGTTTAAGATTGATTTGAGGTTTAGGAAGACTTTTAGCAAACTCTCAATCGCTCAGGAGCTGATTCTCAGCTTATCAGTAATCGTATCCTTTCCTTTTCCCTTCTGCAGACAATGTTTGACTATTTTCAGGCTTGTTAGAAGGGAGAGTAAGAGGAAGTATAGTTCCAGATCATCTATTTTTTCCCTGTTAGTTGCTTTGATATAAGATTTGGGGTGGTAATCAGTTGCTTAAATGATATCCTAAAATAATCTCCAGCTCATTTAATAACTGCCTTCATCAAATTTTTATTAATTTTTTTTTTTTTAGTTGTAAGCTCTTTTAAGTCTTTTTCAGGCCTTTCTTTAACTCCGTCCTGAGAAGTGTGCTTTTGAATATTGATTTCCGTCTTTGACTTGACTCTTAGTATATTTAAGTGGTGGGAGTTTTGGATAAGTTTCCTTTTAAAATGATCCCACAAAATATAGAGAGAAGCAATAACATAGTGGTATTTTTCCTGTGAATATTTATTCTGCAAAAGCCTGTTAAAGTTCTAAAGGCAAATTACTATACACATATATATAAACACCGCTGTGTGAGTATATGTGCATAAGTGTGGGCCACTGGAAAATCATATTGGCCATTGGCATAAAGACTGCTGAAAATTACGTTTTAAACCCTGAGTGGAAACTCAGCCGAGTTTGTCAGTAATGGAAAATAATTTGCCATTAGAAAACATTTTCAAGATTTCTTGTAAATGAGTTTGTACCTCTGGTATTAGTTTCAAGTCCTTTCTAATGCGTAAAGACTTCATGACCTAAAAATTCCATAACGGAATTAAAGCTTTTAGGAGACGTGAACCTGACCTCACAAAAAATCCAAAGATGTTTAGGAGGTGTCATTTGTGGCTATACCGTAGTATAATAGCAACCAACTAGGTCATCTGATGTATGATCTCAGAAAACAGACCCCTTTTTATCCCCTAAAAAATCAGGTCAAAAGTCCGGGTGCGGCTCTTACACGGATGACTGCCTGCTGTTATAAGGTAAAATTCTGCTATTTTCCACCTGTTTCCATGCAGCGACCCATGGCAAAGGAGTACTGAGAAAATTCCATTTGGTTTCCTTGTTTTCCCCTTCACCAATTCCTAGTAATTCACTAAAAGGAATCCTGAGTCTGAGATTCTTCTTCCATTTTCACTTTAAGGTTAGCAGAGATTCCAGGGAAAAAGTGGAAACTGAAACAATGACCAAATGGCCACTTTTTCTTTATGTAAGGGGGTGTGGCCTCACATGATTTTTTGTAGGATTATGCTATAATCAATTCTAGGTTTGTTGTTTGTGTTTACTTTAACATAGATGTTGTTCTACTTTTGAATTCACCCAAGTGAAAACCTTTCCTCAAGTTAAGATTCCATGTACAGACAATTCACATTCAGTTTTCCCTTTTGCCTCATCCAACCCATTCATCCCAGAATACTGACTAACAATTCTTTTCCTTCATCAACACAGATTCCTTTTACCTCTTTCTGCCTTCTTGAGCCTTTGCAAAGCTTCCTTCCACAATACTTAGATCATTCTAAGTCTCCTAAATTTACTGTCCTTTACTGAAAACTTTAAAATAATAATAGCAAACTTAGTTCAAGTTCTTACTCCTTGTAAGCATAGTGGCTATGATTTCCTTTTAAAAACAGTATTGTTTGGTGGGGTGGTTTGTTGAGGTGAATTGCCTATAAAGTCAAGGCTGATATTACTGTTTCACATTTTAAAATACTTGTCAAGTTGTCAAGTTTACTGTTGATGAAAAAAATGGCCTAGTTTAATATCTATTCAACTAACATTTTATCTAACACCTGTACCTCCTATAGCAATTTTATTTTGTTTCCACTTTTTTTAAACAAATACTGCAATTCATTTTTCCAGTAGATGTTAATTAAGTTCTGTCTCTGGGACTATTAGATTTGAGGTAATGAATTAACTTCAAAGATAAAGTATGAGAATTATTTTCATAGTTCCACCATTAAAATTTAGAAATATAACCACTCAGTAAATACTCTTCCCCAAGGCATCTAAGTGAAAGCTAAAGATATTTTCTCCTTCAAATTATGAACTATTTTCCCCTTGGTAGTTTTTCCAGATTCCCACCTTTCTTGCCTAAAAATTAATATTTTGTGCAGTAACTATATTCCTGTCTGTGAAGTATTCTATTTTATATTCTAATTTCAAATCAGTTCTTTAAAAAAAGATTTCAAGCTTTTACAAATTTATTCCTTCATTCATCTGAATAAATTCTTTCTCAGTACCAGTTATGTGTTAGGTACTAATTATGCTGATATTAATCTCTTGATATATGTGCTAAGATATGCTAATAAAAATTCTTTACTTTTTGTTGTTGTTGAGACGGAGTCTTGCCCTATTGCCCAGGCTGGACTGCAGTGATGCAATTTCAGCTCACTGCAACCTCCGCCTCCCAGGTTGAAGCAATTCTCCTGCCTCAGCCTCCTGAGGAGCTGGGCTTACAGGCGTGCACCACCACGCCCAGCTAGTTTTTGTATTTTAGTAGAGACAGGGTTTCACCATGTTGACCAGGCTGGTCTCGAACTCCTGACCTCAAGTGATCGACCTGCCCTAGCCTCCCAAAGTGCTGGGATTACAAGTGTGAGCCACCACGCCCAGCTAGATTCTTTAATTTTTAATAAAGTTCAAAATAGCTTTTGATAAGGTTGTCAAATTTGACCAAGATTTCCTAAAACTCCAAATTATGCCTCTTTCTGTAGATCAAATGAAATGTGGCCCAAATTACAAAGGTATACACATTCATGGCAGATGAATATAGATTTTAAACTAGTTTTAAAAGGAATATGAATGATTAATTATAGTTTCTGATGCCAAAAGTCTCCATAATTATTTTTAAATAACTTATAACTACCTTGATCTTTACCTGTACACATACACACACACATGCACAGAGTAATTTCACTTAGAATCTTGGCCAAAATTTTTCTTCCACTTAAATTTTTTTAAAGACTCTCACAAATATACATCATGATTTTCTTTAGTTGGCAAAAAAAAAAAAATCAAGTAAATGGAATTCTTTCTTGATTTCCCTTCTCAGAATGTCTTTTATTTTAAGTGTCATGGTAAAATTATACTAAAAATGCATTTATCAGGACTTGAAAGACAGTGAGAGTGATTCAAGCTCAGAGGAAGAACGGAGAGTCACTACCCGAGTTATTCGCCGGCGTTTGATTATAAAGGTATCCTGTAGCTGGCTCATTATGTGGCATTGCTGTACTATTAGAAACTCCTTCTTTGTGGTTTTGAAATTTCAGCATGCTTGATAATGAAATGGCTTTGTGTAATTTTTTTGCACCCTTGAAAGCTTGTAAAAACAACAACCGAAAAAAAAAAAAAAAAAAAAAAAAAAAAACATGTTGCATGGTATTTGATATGTGGTGGTTGTAGTTTTATTTGAGAATTCTTGGCATTTGTATCCTGCTTTCCTTGAAGAAGTGTTATGTGAATGAGCAAAGATTCTGTCTTGGTGACACAGTAGTTAATATCAAATGAAATGTTCAATTGAAACCTTTGAAACTGTAATAAGGTATGAGGCAAGATAAAGAAGAAAGAATGAAAGAATTAAAAGGCTTCCTTCTCAGTCTCAAATTCCTACTGCCTTAAGAATTAAATTAAAACCAGTTCTTCATAAGCAATCAGTGGCTGAGAAGTTGAGGTTATAACCTGGCATGGATATATGTGACAAAATGCAAGTCAAGTAAAACAAAAAAATCTGAAATAGGTGTTTAACTTTACTAACACACAAGAAAAAAAAAAAGCTGTATTTTTAAGAATAGGAGTCAATTTAAAAAAAATGGAAAATAGAATTCCTCCCTATTACGGCACAATTGAAAACGCTATTAATAAATATTCTTTCTTTCCTTCACAAAGGTCTGTTGAAGCACTTACCTTTTGCATAGTAAGATTCCACAGAATGCTTCTTGCAGTCTGCCACTTGTCTTCATTACTTCGTCATTAGATCTTTCTTAGGGTTAGAATAATTGAGTTCAGAGAACTAGAAAGCCATTTTCAATGCACAGCCTTTTGAATATGATTCAAATAACTTGAGGCTTCTTGGTTACCGCCCTAGAGAGGAAGAGGGAGAGAATATCTATTGAAAACCATTTATCAAACATATCCAATCCCAAAGTGTCAAGAGACCCAACAGAAAGCAGAGAAGTTGGCACAGGTGTCCAAAATTTCTTAATCCTGCTGCTTTTCACTTTTCAGGAAGAAACTCCACCAAATCTGCCCTAATACAGTTTTTCTAAGACTCTGGAAACATTAGGGAAGAAAATAAATCCTTGTCTAAATTTTGAGTTATCCTGCAAATCAGTTGGAAGCTCAATAGGGTTCCTTTAAAAACCATGAATCACTTCTTTGAAAATTCCATATATATAAGCAAGCCAAATTACTTATTGCTGTCTAGCACATTTGCAAGTATTTAATCTGCTATCGATAAAATCCTCAAAATCAGTCACCTCACATTTGTTCTCTGGGATGGGGTGGGGGAATGCTTGATTCAGTTTTTCTGAGTTTTTGCTATTCTCATACTTAGTATCTTCAAGAAATGATATTTTTAAGTGAAACGTCTAGAAAAAGCACATAGTGCTTTGAACTTGTCTCTTATGCTTAACACATCACATACTAATGTTACATCTAAATCTACCACAGTCCTTTATAATAGCTGCCCATGATAGAAGTTGACTTTCTTCTATCCAGGACAAAAGAAAACAAATATAGCCATGCAAAAAAAGTGGAAGGCAGGGGATAAAGGAGTTTTTCTCTGAGAAGACAAAAACAAAAACCTCTCCAATCAATAAGGGCTGTTTCCTTTGGTCTCCCAGAATTCTAGACATGCACCAGCAAGTTAGCTATTAAGTAAGTTATCTGTGTTTTTCAGCTTAAAATATGATTATAACATATTAATATCTTTATTAAGAATTTAGGTTTAAAAGACAAAAATCCACTATAATGTTGTAGGTTTCATAAAACAGGGTAGTCTGTATTCTCCCCAAATACTTTTTTTTCTTTGAGACGGAGTCTCGCTCTGTGGCTAGGCTGGAATGCAGTGGCGTAATTTCGGCTCACTGCAACCTCCACCTCCTGGGTTCAAGCAATTCTCCTGCCCCGGCCTCCCAAGTAGCTGAGACTACAGGCATGCGCCACCACGCCTGGCTAATGTTTGTATTTTTAGTAGAGACGGGGTTTCGCCATGTTGGCCAGGAGGGTCTCGATCTCTTGACCTCGTGATCCGCCTGCCTCGGCCTCCCAAAATGCTGGGATTACAGGTGTGAGCCACCGCACCCAGCCCCATTACTTCTTGAAGTTAATGTAATTTTAGAGACATTGAGTGGAGTCATCAGAGAATAGGTTTTATAACTGAGGAAGGCATTGTATAAACAATAGGATCATTCACAAACAAGCTTTGACAGATATCTTTCGTATGAGATGGAAAAAACAAAGGCTAAAAAATAGTTATAATCATCATTGGAAGCTATAGGTATAACAAAAACACTTTATTTTTCTGTTCAAATTTTTGGGGCAATTGCAAAGAGTCACACTTCTGTTCCTCTTCTCTTTATTCCATACGTTGCTATCTTTCTAATGGAAAAGAGCTCAAGGACTATAATAGTATATGGTAAATATGACATGGGAATCATCTCTTGTCCAAAACAAAATGGGAATGTAGTACCTAAACGGGTCATTGAGACTAAAACTACTCGCTTTCCAAGATCTCAGAACTGAAGATTGGAGATAAATTTATTTATTTATTTATTTATTTTTTGAGACGGAGTCTCGCTTTGTCGCCCAGGCTGGAGTGCAGTGGCGTGATCTCAGCTCACTGCAAGCTCCACCTCCCGGGTTCACGCCATTCTCCTGCCTCAGCCTCCCGAGTAGCTGGAACTACAGGCGCCCGCCACCTCGCCCGGCTATTTTTTTTTTTTTTTTTTTTTTTTTTTTTTGATATTTTTTAGAGACGGGGTTTCACCGTGTTAGCCAGGATGGATAAATTTATTTACTCAAAATCACACAGCCAGACAGCAGCAGCTCTGGGACTAGAACCTAATCCCTAGCCCTCTAGTGAAGTGCATTTTCCACGATACTATACAATTGGACCTCCATATCTGGGCATTCCACACGCACAAACTCAACCAACCTCGGATCTAAAATTTTCAGAAAATAAAACAATAAACAATAGAAGTAAGAAGCAACATAGTATAACAATTATTCACATAGCATTTACATTATATTAGGTATTATAAGTTATCTAGAGGTGATTTAAAGTATATGGGAGAATGTGTATAGTTTATATGCAAATACTACACCATTTTATATCCGGGACTTGAGCATCTGCAGATTTTTCTATCCGCAGAGGTCCTGGAACCAATCCCTGTGGATACTAAGGAACAAATGTATTTCTCTTCCAGAACAAATGAAAAAGGAATACTTTTTGCTAGACTAAATCAGGTATTTGGCCATTCAGACCTTTTCAGCCGCACAGAAGAGGGCAGCATTGGGCTGTCATTCCTGGGAACCATTTGATGGGGCTGGAATGCTGGGAATTTGACCTACCTCATGGATGCTGTCCAAGCGTGGACTGAACCAACATAGTTAACACTTTGCCATAGTAAGGCCCCTAGCACTTAGTATCCCAGTTCTGAAAACTATTCTGGGTTTGTTCCATCCCTCCCAGAGCTAGCTCTGGCTGGGAAGTATCTCCCAGAGGAAGCAGTATGTATGCTAAGGATTGGATTGCTGAAAGTCTGGGCAAATCTGTCTTCTTAGAATTCCATTTGTGTAATAAATGAGGTGACAGTGACTTTTCTGTTTACTTTCAAAGTGGATCCATTCTTTTTCTATGAAGTTTTAACTTTTTACATTTAATGTTTTCAAACTCCTATGAGTCAAGTTAACAAAATCTCCCATTTGTCATGGGACTTAGATGAATGTGCTGATGATACAATTTGACAATATCACAGTGGTTTCAAATGCTTAGAAGCAATTTAAGTTACCAACCAGTCCTGAGTTTACCTTATTTGCTTAGCAAATCCAGTGACTGCAAAGGTAAAAATCTTTAAACCAACACACAACCAAACTATTGTGAAGCTTCATAAAATTCAAAGAACTAAATTTTTACTATATAGTACAACTGTATTTTTATTTCAATTTTTCAACATTTTTACTGGTTTTCTAAATAAGAGCTTATATGTATGTTTCTCCATACGTTTGAAATCAGGCAGTTCAAACGTATGGTAAGTTCTATCCGTTCATTCCATTTCCCAGAGGTAGCCACTGTTCACAAGCTTCAGATTGTTTTTACACACATATACAAATATGTGTGTAAAATATGTAGGTTTCTTAGACAGAAAAATGGATTATACTATTGATACTGCTCAGTACTTGCTTTTTGTAAAATATATCACATCAATCCTATTTTTGGACAATTCAAGTTTTAATGTATACATCAAAGCAGATTGGTACATTTCATATTGTCACTCTTCCATTTTATTCAAAAATTCAAAGAGAAATAGAGGTTATAAAATGTAGTGCTTCTAGCCGGAGTCCAGAGGGAAGTACAGTTAATTTTCATTAAGGCCGTCACCAGAGCTGAAAATTTAACACCATACGTGCTATAACTTTCCTTTATAATGGTCGGGGGAAGGGAAGGGAGGTTGCCAGAAATGATGTTGTCAACAAGACCACGGAGACAATTTTGTTTACTTAAAAGTACTAAGTGTTTTCAAGAACTTTAAAAACTCATTGAGATTACTTTCTCCCATGGAAGAGAGGCCTCAGAGCTCTCTCCTAGGTAACATTTGGTCTCTAATATAGTTGACAGAATTAAAGATGGGTAAATTTTTTAAAAACATATTTTATGACTCCCTACTGTCTTTCCTATCTATTTAATCAACTCCTATCTAATCTATTCCCCTATTCATTTGGGCTTATTATTTATAAGTAGGGTTTTGTTTTTGTAAGGCTATTAATCTAAGTCAATACACTTGTATGTATTCACTATGCTTATACATATGCTTACTTCATAGTTCCTTTCAGAGATTGTCCAGACAATTTGAAAATTAACTGGCATCTTTTCCCACAAAAAGATTCATTCATTAGTTGCCCAACAGGATACCATTTTAGTGATTTTGCTGGGTTCTTTAACTGTCTATCACTCAAAGTGGTGGACATTTCCAAAAGTTAGCTCAAAAATATTTGTCATTCATATTTAAGCTATAAGGAAAACTTTCATTACTTTTTGTTGGCTTTTCTTTGCTGTCTTTATGACTGTACTTTTAAAATAAAATTTTGGGTTTTTTCCAAACATTCGAAACCACCAACCATAGAAAATACAAATAACACTCCCATTAAAAATGTGTTGCAAATTTTAGTGCATTTACATGAGACCTCTACATTTTCCCAGTTTTTCTCCCCTCTCCTCACTGTGCTGATTCAAGCTTGTCATAAGCAAGATTGGGGATGCACTAAACAAGATCAAGAAACATTCCACCTATATCACAGTGAGGAAAAACCAGGTAAATGTCCCACCCATTGTCATGAACTATGCACCCACAAACTGTAAGAACACAAAGTCACTTTGTAATAAGAAAAAAAAATGAGAACAAAACTTTGTTAGCAAAACAATAGTGTTCTAGTCTGTCTTCTGCTATTTTGAACCAGAACTGCCTTTCTACTGATTGTGACATATGGCGATCATAGAATGTTCTCACCATTGGCTGGCATTGATGAAATTATCAGAGCCACTATCTTTTCCATTCCAGTAACACAAAGAGTTAGAATCTCACTTTTCCAGGAAGGCAGCTGTTTTTGTGATTGGCCATTCTCCCTAAAACAAAACAAAGCCACATCTGTACACTGCCAAGCATCATTATCCATTTCACCTTTTCAATAAGAAGTTTGACTGAAAGATCAATAGGTCCTTGGAATACGAATCCATCCTTAAGATCTTTATCCTTGTTCTCCCAGACTATAAGTGGCACATATCTTAAGTTAAACACAAATGAAGGTAATGTATTGCAGATATGGTTCTACTTTTGCTGAGTAGTTTGTCTTATTATACAATCATAGAGCTAGTGGAGAGATACTGTGGAGCCATCTAAATCCACCAAGCTGTCTATGAACAGGAAAATAGGCACCCACCCTGGAGAGTTAAGAATGTATTCTATTTTTAAAACAGAGTGAGACCTCTCAGAGTTTCCCCTCCAAAATTAGATAACAAACCAGAAAGCCAGATTCTAACTCTGTGCTACTGGAATGTAAAAGATAGTGGCTCTGATAATTTTGTCAATGCCAGCCAATGGTGAGCACATTCTATGACTGCCATATATTACAGCCAGTAGAGAGGCAATTCTGACTTAAAATGACAGAATAAAGACTAAAACACTATTGTTTTGTTCTCATTTTTTTTTTATTACAAAACAACTTTATGTTCTTATAGATTGTGGGTGTATAGATCAGAAGATATCATCTTAAATTCCCTTGGTATTGATTTTATCTATTTTTTTACCTATAGCAGTGAAGATACTTCAGTGTATAAACTATGTAACTGTATCAGACACAGTTATTCTCATTTATTTTAAGAGCTATGAAAGATTCAGTCTTTAAAACAGTATTCTCTCTGTACCCTCAACTTTTCTCATAATCTTTCAAAAAATGTATGTATTATCTTTAATGAATGAATTTTTAAATAAACCAGAGTGATAAATATCATGCCCAAACTAAGGTACTATCTTAGTTCAAGTTAGATTAAACTCAATCCACAAAAATCTCTAGAGATTTGGTAGAACTAATGAAGAAAAAACAGTGCTCAAAGGGAGACGATCTAATCAGAGCTCTAATCCTTGGCTAAAATTTGTTTCGACATATGAAGCCTTTTGGTTTACAGTGTGTAACTGCATCCTATAATTATGTATTTTCAAATTCTTCCTTCTCGAATCTGTTGCTAACCATCACTCTTATACATCCTTGAGGTTTAATGCTTGAATGTTGTTGACTGCTAAATAACTGTCAGTGAAGTCAGCCCTTTTCCCTTGCACTGGAGTAGCAAGTAGAATTTACAACTTCTTTCTCTAAAATTCCAGAGCATGTGTGTGGTGTTTGGATTAGTGTGATTTCTCCATAGTATGTTGCTAATCTTTATGCCACATCCTTTAGGGAGAGGAAGCAAAAAACATTCCTGGTGAATCTGTCACAGAAGAACAATTTACCGATGAAGAAGGCAACCTCATCACCAGAAAAGTAATCATCATTGAGATTTCATACTTCTCTTGGAAATTAGATTTTCTACATTAAAAACTCTGCTACTTTTGTGCTGTAGTGTCACCTCCTGAAACAGAAAAATCTCTACTTTTCACCATTACTTCCTACAGATCACTCGGAAAGTATTAAGACGAATTGTTATCCCACAAGAGAGAAAACATGATGATGTGGTAATGGAGAGGGATTGCCAAAGAGAATGTAGAGGACAAAAGCTTTGTGCGCTCCCTAGAAATTGCTGCTAACAGGCTGGCATCTGCAGTGTGGCAGCTTGAAGTGTTTGCTGCTTTTGACATCTTATGCATTTGATCGGAGTCAAAGAAAAATACTTTTCTTCCTAACATTCTTTGTTACATACTTTTTTTTTTTTAAACTGTCTTCAGAATTTTCACAGAGATAAGGTCATTTATAGGGGACAGAATGTGCCAGTTTGAGGGAGAAAGAAGATAAAACCCTTCACCACCAAACCTCAGAGCAGTGCCTCAGCCCCACCCAGGGCTTGGCCTTCAGCTGCGTGTCTGTTGGGACATGGGCGGAGAGCACTCCAACAGCACAGGCTTTAAAAGTTAGAAAGGCAAAAGGCTCAGTTCAAGATCTGCACATCAGATCCATGCATTTTCTCTTTCCAACACGTTCTGTGGGAAATCTGAATTCCTCCATCCTAATCTGAGGAGGGGGTTCCCCTCTTTGGGTTTATAACAGCCCATTTCCAATGTGCCAGTTAAAGAATCCCTCCAATCAACCCCTTTCTCTCAGAGAAAACATCTCTGGTTATTTTTCACTTGTTTCTCGGATCTCTACCCTTTTCAATTTAAAAATAGAAACTTCAATAGACTATGTTTACATTAGAAAAAGTAAACTGAAAATTTATCAGAAGTACAAATCAGAAAATGGAAAAGGCTTCATTTGTTTGCTGTTAAAAATAGGGTAGAAACTGAGTATGTGTGCCACAACTTTGCTCTTGGGGAGCTGTATTCCTGATTCTCAGTGAAGAGAGAGGATTTGTTTATAGAAAATAGATGCTTCCTTGGTCTGACAGTAAGAGGAAGTCATTGGCAATTCCAATAAAAATAGTCCCTCAGATCAACAGCATTTCCATGGATTGGTACTTAACTAAGAAGTTTGAGTCTCATTGCAACAGATTGGTTACAATTCTGCCGCCTTGTGAGCTGTGGTGATGATTTCTTTTAGCCTACTATAGGAAATGGACAGGCTGCTCATTATTTTGATTTATCACTAACCTACTGAATTATTGTCAAGTACGATTATGTTGTATTCACTTTGACAGTGCTCTCTAGCTTGCCTTGATGATGCTAAACTGTGTGGTTAAGCTAAAGATTGTATGTATTTTTGGACATGAAGTGACAAAGTGCTTTAAACTGTTTCACTTGTCCTAATCCAGCCTCCAAGGATCAGAATGGGACTGCTTTATAACCAAAACTCTTTTACTATGAAATCTTAATATGTACATTCCTTTTAAAGCAGGGAGAAGGTTTTAAGGTGAAAACAAAGAAAGAAATCCGGCACGTCGAAAAGAAGAGCCACTCGTAACAGCGAACGGTCAGTCAAGGTGAGGTGTGTTCATATCAACAACAGTAGGACTTAAATTCCTGTGAAACTTAAAATTTCACTAAATAAGTGATTCAGGTTTTTCCCCGTCCTTTCCTTTTCACTGAATTCCAGCTTGGAAAATCAAATACGAAGTTCTTCAAGTTCTGTTTATGTTTGCATATATATACACAATGAAACTTGACTTCGGTTTCACAGTCCATTAACTTTCTCCTCATAAATTAGGCAGCAATTTTATTGTAAATTATGTTTCCAGGAGCAAATATAAATAGTGATATGAGTAAAGGCTGACTATGAAATACAATAGCCTTATACAGTGTAACAGGAAGACTATTTGGCCACAAATAATTCTTACAGTTATACTCTGAGAGTTTTATTGATCCAGCCTTTCACCATTTTAGCAGAACAGCATCTGAGGATATCATTTTGGTTGAAGTAAAGTGAGTTTCCAAGTCTAAATTAAATGACATATCTATCTGGTGTTTTATATAAACAAAAGGAAAAAATAGGAGGTTAATGGCACTATTGTTTATTGTTTAAGTTAAATGTTTAGTAAGTGAGCTTTGTTTACATTTGCCTGGACTTTTCTTTATAGATCACATTATTTTCCTTTTACATTGTCCTATTTATTTATACTTAGCTACAATTAGAAAGGCCATTTGGGGTGAAAAAGAAAGTCCTCTATAGTTTGTAAGGTAAAGCAAAATCATTTCTTTAGTTCACTTCCAGTCCTCTTAGACCCACAGGTTAAAGTAGTAAGAAAGAGCAAACAGATTCTAGTTTTCATTTTCATGCATCTGCTGTTCCCCACTTGCCAGAATACTGGTATGCAGAGTGCTGAGGGAAGTAGCTGGGAAGTAACCAAGTTTCACTGCCTGTAATTTTATATGTGAGCTAACTAAGGTCCAGATAAGTTCTCAATTCTCCCTCCCCGGCCCCCAGCCTTATCATTTGTTTATTCAGTATAACATTTACTTCATTTCTTTGAGACTTTCTCACATGACCGTTTAATGGCAGTGACAAAACCACTAAGAACTGCAGAGCATTCTGGAAAGAATGTTTACTACACATCCTCTTCCCAGTGTTTTATGTGTGCTCTTCAGGCAATCCTCACAGCCAGCCCTTTTGGATAAGGCCTTCATCATCCCCGTTTGATAGATGAGGAAACAGGCCCAAAGTGGTTACATAAATTGCCCAAAGCTCACAAAAGTAAAAAGTGGCAGAACTAGGATACAAACCCAAACAAGCTGCCTCCAGTGTCCACTTGTTTGCCAAAGACTTAACCTTGGTCAGAGGTGATGGGGAGGGTTTCCTTGAGAATGATGTTTGAGCTGAATTTTAAAGAATGAGTAGGAGTCAGTCATCTCTCTAAGGCTTCTGGGCTGTACCCAAAAAGCAGTGGGAAAGCACTAAGGGATTTTAGGCAAGAGTGAGGTATGATCTAGTTTATGTTCTGCATCACTCGCTCTAAATGCCGGGGAATTAATGAACAGAAAACCTGTTGAGAGACTATTGCAGACGCTAGCTTGGCAGTGAGGATGGCTAAATCAAAAAATATCAACACAACTTGGTTTTTATTGGATAAGAAGGATCCAAGATGAGAACATGAAGGACGACATCAATGTAGCGGTACCTAGAATGAACCCACTCCTATGCATGCCCTACTGCTGAACCTGGTGAAAGACCTCTCTATAGCAGATCCCCAAAATACTAAGCATGAGTTTATTATCTTGAATTCATCCATGCATGCAATTCTAAGTGAAAAATGAAACAAAAGTAGAAAAAAATTCAGTCAACTGTAGTACGCCCCTAAAGTTTAGCAGCTTGTTCAATCATATTCTCAGGCTCCAAGTGGAAAAGAACCAAAAAGGTTACCTATACCAGCTGAGCCATTTTCTGCAATGACATATTCCTAATATCTGAATAAATGACACAAAAAATATGACAGTGCTATGCTTCCAGGGTCCTTTAGACTGTGTTCATTTAAAAACAGCTTGCTCACTAAATATAAAGGAGGTTTTAAAATTTTAAATAATCATCCTCTAAAGAAGTTGTCAGACTCACTTGCTGCACCACTCAAAGGAGAGAGAACGTTGGGTAGATTCATATGAATGTGAAAATAACTTCAGCTAAAGCAAACAATGTGTCAGACTGAAAGAACAGTGACTTGACAAGCCTAATTTTACTTTCCAGGTAGTATTTACTTTCCATAAGTGAACTTAGGGAATGAGTCCAAGAATACTGCCTGGAATTCCAGGAGGCTGAATATATGTGCTCCAGAAAAATCGATTTGCAACTATAGTGAGAGTTTTTATAGTCATGCTGGCTGCCTCTTTAAAAAAAAAAGACAAAATAACTAAGCAAGTAGAATGCTGCCAAATATGACTGTGTCCTAGATGGTAACATCAAAATTTGTATTTCCCATTGTAGAACCAGTTGGATTTTGAGCTATCTGAACTCTGTACCTGCTTTTCTTTAATATTGAGTCACAGCCATCCTATTTTTAAAGAGAAAAGCCAATGACTTCCAAGATTTGTACATAGTATAGAGTGATATATACTTTACAAAGTACATTTACATTCTTATTTAATCCTTATGGCAAGTCAGGCCATTTTGCTTGTGACCTTTTACAGATGAGGATATTAAGGCTCGGACAGGTCAAATGTTGTTTCTGCCTTCACACAGTTTATGACTGGTAGAGCTAAGACTTGAAGTCAAGATTATTGATTCTCAGCCTGACGTTCTTTCTATTACATTAAGCTATCTCTCTCAAAGTATTTACAAAGAATAATAATAGTCATCTTCTGTGAAATGATTGCTATATGGCAGACACTAGGTAAATAATTATATATTACCTTAGGAAATCCCCAAAACAATGCTATAAGGTAAATACAACTATCCCCCAACACCTTTTTTAAAAAAATGGGGAAACTGAGGTTTAGAAAACTTAAATGATTTACTCAAGGTACTACAGCTAGGGAGCAAAAGAATAAAATTTGAACTTATCTAGAACATAGATCTTAACTACTACTTATATTAATAAATAATATTTGATCATTAGAGACCCAAAAACAAATTCTGAATCAAATGCAGGTACAAGAGCAACCCATCGTAAATTTCTTCTTACCCTACACAGTGAAAGAACTCATGTTTTTTTATTCTTTTTTCTTAACAAAGCAAGACTTCATTTCTAAATCTCTAGAGTTTACTTCAAATACCAAAAACGGGGGCTGATTAGTGAGGTCATAGCAAGGGAAGATCCCCAGATAAAAGGTCATTGAAGCCATGGCAAAGACTTCCATGATACATACTGTACTCTAAACCTCTTCTAGGAAAATGCTCAAGTTCTCACAGCCATGTGTAAGCCAAGAGTGGCAAGAGTGCTGACGCTTGTCAAGGCAGCCCTTTATCTGAGGCCAAAAAGTTAACAATATTTGGCCATCTGCCTGGCTTAAAGTGGAAGGACTAGATTTACAATAGTGAATAAATTCTCCGTGGTCCCTGTCTTTCTGGATCTCCCAGTCGTAAATGGGAAAAAGAAATGGTACAAATGTTTAAACACTGAAAATACAAAGTCCAGGATCCAATGAAAGAATGTGAGAATGCACTTAGACTTGGGGACTAGGGAAGGTCTCTCTAAAATCGTGACATTAAGACCTCATGGATGGCACCAATTATGAAAATAATGGAGAAGAAGAAGACCCCAAGCAAAGAGTACAACATGTGCAAGGACCCTGAGGTAGGAAATAGGCCTAACATATTTGAAGAAATGAAAGATCAGTGTATGATCTTTCATTTCTTCAAATATGTAAGATTGGTGTGTGATCTTCCATTTCTTCAAATATGTTAGGTGAGCTGGTGGTAGGTAAGATAGGCACAAGAAAACATTTAAAAAAAAAAACAAAAAAAAGCCACACTATCATTCAGAGCCCTGTAGGCCAGAGGAAAGGATTTAGATTTCATTCTAAAGGGAATTTAAGTTCCTTTTAGATGCTGGATGTTAGACTTTTGTCAGATGTGTAGTTAGCAAATATTTTCTCCCATTATGTAGGTTGTCTCTTTATTCTGTTGATAGTTTCTTTTGCTGTGCAGAAGTTCCTTAATTAGGTCCAGTTTGTCAATTTTTGCTTTTTACAAGCAAAAAACAACCCACCCCATTAAAAAGTAAGCAAAGAACATGAACAGATGCTTTTTGTTTTTTCTTTTATTTTTGAGACAGTCTCACCTGTTGCCCAGGCTGGAGTGCAGTAGC
The DNA here is from genome assembly GCF_008728515.1 of Papio anubis. NCBI lineage: Eukaryota > Metazoa > Chordata > Mammalia > Primates > Cercopithecidae > Papio > Papio anubis. Next base: position 56,215,498 of record NC_044986.1, on the reverse strand, counting down.
ACAATCTTGGCTCACTGCAACCTCTGCCTCCCGGGTTCAAGCGATTCTCGTGCCTCAGCCTTCTGAGTAACTGGGATTACAGGCACATGCTACTATGCCAAGCTAATTTTTGTGTTTTTCATAGGATGGGGTTTCACCATGTTGGCCAGGGTGGTCTCAAACTGCTGAACTCAAGTGATCCACTCACCTTGGCCTCCCAAAGTGCTGGAATTACAGGCGTAAGCCACTGTGCCCAGCCATGCACAGATACTTTTCAAAAGAAGACATGCATGCAGCAAACAAGCATATGAATAAAAGGTTAACATCACTGATCATTAGAGAATTGCACATTAAAACCACAATCAGATACCATGTCACACCAGTCAGAATGGCTATTATTAAAACTCAAAAAATAACAGGTGCTGGCAAGGTTGTGGAGAAAAGGAAACATTTTTACACTGTTGGTGGGAGTGTAAATTAGTTCAACCATTGTGGAAAGCGGTGTGGCAATTCCTCAAAGAGCTAAAAGCAGAACTACCATTTGACCCAGCAATCCCATTACTGGGTGTATATACCCAAAGGAATATAAACTGTTCTGTCACAAAGACACATGCACACATATGTTCACTGCAGCACTATTCACAATAGCACAGACATGGAATCAACCTAAATGCCCATCAATGGTAGACTGGATAAAGACAATGTAGTACACACACATACACCATGGAATACTATGCAGCTATAAAAAAAAGAGCGAGATCATGTCCTTTGCAGGAACATGAATAGAGCTAGAGACCATTATCCTTAGCAAACTAACCAAAATTGCTAACCTGGTTAGCCAACTAACCAGGAACAGAAAACCAAATACTGTATATTCTCATTTAGTGGAAATTAAATGATGAGAACACATGGACACAAAAAGGGAAACAACAGACACTGGGGTCTACTTGACGGGGAGACGGGAGAGGAGAGGAAAAATTAGCTATTGGGTACTAGGCTTAGTACCTGGGTTACAAAATAATCTGTAACAAACCTGCACATGTACCCTTGAATTTAAAATAATTGTGTGTGTGTGTGTGTGTGTGTGTGTGTGTGTAAAAGAATTCGAAGCCTCTGAAGGATTTTAAGCAAGGATCTAACTTGGTCTTTTTTCCCTCTTTAAAAAAAAAAAAATTAAGAGCACGGACTATGTAGAGAATGGATAGGGGGACAAGAATAAAATGAAGGTAACCAATTAGGAAGTTATTGCTTCAGTTCAACTAAGCCATAATGGTGGCTTCGGCTGGGAAGACTGACAGCACTTGATAGATTAGTGTGGTGGGCAGAGTGGAGAAGAACCATTGAGTCAAAAATGATTCCCAGATTTCTGGTATAAGCAACTAGATGATAGTGGAAGAGGAATGAGTTTTAAGAAGAGTGGCAGGCATTCAGGCTTGGACTTGAGTTTGAAATGCTATGAGACATCCAAGTATTTATGTTACATACACAAGTCCGAAGCTCTGAGGAAAAGTTGGGGCTGTGCATATCAAAATGTGGAAATCATCACAAAAGACCTGGGTATTGAATACCAGTGAATGGATGTGATTACCTAGGGAGAAAGCTGAAGTAAGCCAAGAAGGGGCTCAAAGGTTGAGTCCTCAAAAGCAACATTTCAGAGTTTAAAAAACTTTCCTCAGCCAGATGCAGTGGCTCACACCTGTAATCCCAGCACTTTAGGAGGCTGAGGCGGGCGGATCACGAGGTCAGGAGATCGAGACTATCTTGGCTAACACGGTGAAACCCGATCTCTACTAAAAATACAAAAAAATTAGCCGGGTAGCGGGTGCCTGTAGTCCCAGCTACTTAGGAGGCTGAGGCAGGAGAATGGTGTGAACCCAGGAGGTGGAGCTTGCAGTGAGCTGAGATCGCGCCACTGCACTCCAGCCTGGGTGACAGAGCGAGGCTCCATCTTAAAATAAAATAAAATAAAATTGCCTCTGACCTCTCTCTTCCTGCAGAACTCCAACCATGACGTTCCTTAGTAAGCACTCAATAAGTGTCACCTATTACTAGTATTAAGAGAACCAAGAATAGAACCTTGAAGAGCTTTGGATTACAGAAGCTGGTGGACTAAGAAGCAGCAGCCAGTGATGCTAGAATATAATATTGGGAGAAGTGAGAACAGCAGTGTGTGAAATCCTCTGCATGTGATGGTGGTTTACACTTCAGAAAAGTTTCTATTCCGTATCACTTGTTTCTCATAGTAGCCCTAGGAAATTAGTAAAACAGGTATTCTTGTTCCTCTTTACTAAGGAATTAACAGTGACAAAGAGACAGCAAAATCTCTAAGGCTGAGTGCAGTTAATGACAGGTCTGGATTTCCTGAGTCTGATTCTCACAAGTCAGAGCTATGGGCTGAACTGCTTCACTACAAATTCAGGGCCCTGTCCTCCCCAATATTTTACCAGAATTCATATAGAGTAAATACGTTTTTGTATTATATATTTTTTATTTTTCTTACCCTTAAAAAATTCCTATTAACAAAAGCCTTGGCTTCAAAATAAAGAGCTAGAGGCTTGATTTCCAATTCTGGTTCCACTATATATTAACTGTAACCTTGAGCTCGCTATTTAAGAGAACTTTATGGCTCTCTTTTTGGCTGGACGTAGTGTAATCCCAGCACTTTGGGAGGCCGAGGCAGGTGGATCACCTGAGGTCAGAAGTTAGAGACCAGCCTGGCCAACATGGTGAAACGCCGCCCATTTCTACTAAAAAGACAAAAATTAGCCAGGCATGGTAGCACGCGCCTGTGGTAGCACGTGCCTGTGGTCCCAGCTACTCAGGAGGCTGAGGCAGAATTGCTTGAACCCAGGAGGCAGAGGTTGTATCGAGCCAAGATCGTACCACTGTATTCCAGCCTGGGCGACAGAGCAAAACTCCATCTCAAAAAAACTAAATTAATTAAAAAATAAATAAATAAAAGCTTTGTGGCTCCATTTTCTTATCTATAAAATGGAAAAAATAATAGTACCTCACAGTTATTAGGATTAAATTAGCTAACCCACTTTAGAACCGTTTAGAATAAATACCTTTACCTAATAAAAATAATAACAGTAATAAAATTTTATTTATGTTTTTCTCTCACTGCTAAAACATGAATAGTTTTCCAGTATTTTTTTTCCAGCCGTTTGACTTAAGATACTTTTTACTCACAAGTGAACAGAAAAGAACAAACAAAAAAGCCCTATTTCTTGGTATTAGTGAAAAAACAAAGCTACCTGAATTGGGAATTATGCTAAAACTGCATAATAAAACTGTAGTTTATTTTAGTTACATAAAGTAATTAAAATTAATTTTTAGAAAAAAGTCTTAGTGCATGATTTCTGTAACTACAGAGACGGAAAAAGAGAAAAGAAGGGAAAGGGAGAGGTGGGTAGGGAGAGAAACAAAGAACTAGAGTAAAGACCTCTCTGTCCTCAGTGGGCTGAGGCTTTCCTTAAGCCATGACACAGCTAAGTCTTAAAGATGAGTAAGAGTTGAACTACAAAAGTAGATTTCATTAGGGAGAGTGAAGTCTGAACTTTCAAGGAGGTGGCATTTGAAACAAATTTGAAGGGTAGAAGAGGAGTTAGCCACAGATGATCATCAGAGAAGCAAGTATAGGTGGATACAAAATCATGAGCAAAGACAATGAAGTGGGAAAACAACTTGTAGTTGATACCTGGCATGTAATCTAGATCCTCAAAGTGAAGTCTGTAGACCACAGTATCAGCATGACTAGCATGCCTGAAAGTCTGTTAGAAATACAGAATTTCAGGCTGGGCGTGGTGACATGCCTATAATCCCAACACTTTGGGAAGTCGAGGTGGGCAGATCACCTGAGGTCAGGAGTTCAAGACCACCCTGGCCAACATGGTGAAGTCCCATCTCTACTAAAAATACAAAAAATGAGCCAGGCATGGTGGTGGGCACCTTTAATCCCAGCTACTCAGGAGGCTGACGCAGGAGAATCGCTTGAACCCGGGAGGCAGAGGTTGCAGTGAGCCAAGAACGCATTGCACTCCAGCCTGGGCAACAGAGCAAGACTCCATCTCAAAAATAAATAAATAAAAACAGAATTTCAGACACACTGACCTACTGAATCAGAATCTGCACTCAAAGACTCTTACGTAATGCAGATTAAACTTTGAGAAGCACTGCTCCAGAACATTTGACTGGCTCTCAAATTATCTAGAGTTTTTAAAATTTTTTGATGCTGGGCCCCATCCCGAAAAATTCTATATAAACTGGTATGGGATGTGGCCTGGATATTGTTGTTTTAATTTTCCCAGGTAATTCTAATGTGCAACCAAGTTTGAGAACCACTGGAGATTGCAAAACAATCTGTCCTCAGTGGAGGATAGTAGGAATTAAGCCTAAAAAGGTTCATTGGGCTGGACCAGAGAGCTTCAAATGCCAAATCAAAGATAGGAGACCCTTTTTAAAGCTAGGCATTAGGGTCTAAAATCCACAGGTATGTCCATTCGCCTATAAAAGACAAATCAGTTCTCTACCAGAGCATGCGCCTGACTTGAATGTATGCAGTACATATTTAACTGTAAAGTATCAACCGCCACGAAAATCTAATGAATTGCTGTTTCCAAGTTTGTTTTTGTTTGTTTGTCTGTTTGAAGTCTCGCTGTGTCATTCCAGGCTGGAGTGCGATGGCGCGAGCTCGGCTAACTGCAACCTCCGCCTCTTGGGTTCAAGCAATTCTCCTGCCTCAGCCTCCCTGAGTAGTTGGGATTATAGGTGCCCACCACCACGCCCGGCCAATTTTTTGTATTTTTAGTAGAGACTGGGTTTCACTATGTTGTCCAAGCTGGTCTTGAACTCCTGATCTCAGGTGATCCGCCCCCACCCCGGCCTTGACCTCCTAAAGTGCTGGGATTACAGACATGAGCCACCGTGCCTGACCCTATTTTTGTATATTTTAAAATGTTTCTTAAAAATACAGTGAAATGGCTAAAAGGAATGATTGGTTTTCTGATTTAGTTTCTCCCACCTTTAGGTTTGAAAGGCATACAAAACCCAAAGAAAGACAGATTCCTAAGTGTAACTGCATCTATCTCATATCCATTATCTAAACCAGAAAAGGGAGATGATTCAAAATTCTATTTTTGAAATGTCATCTTGATGGCTTCTGCCCTTACAGCTTCCCATCAGATGGCGCTGTCATCACAGTTTATACCAAGTGTCAATGTTTTTATAGTAAGTACACAGTCACTTAGCCAAGGTTCTCATGCTTTTTATGCAACATGGTACCTGGTGTAGTCTTTTGTCCAATGAATGACCTTCCTGTACCCAGTGTGGTTGGGACCAACATGCTCTGATTGCATAACTAAGAAAAGAAAAATTTATAAGAGGAACTAACTCCCACTTTTAAAAAATCACCCAAATCATCCTCACTGGAATATAAGTAGGCATAATTCACAGCATTTTTTTAAATGATAGAAGCATATCCAGTATATCCAGAAAGATAACATTTGCTTGGATTGAGGTGAGAAGAGAAAGGCCTTGCTACTCATTAAGAAATTAACCTGGGAAGTTGGATTGGTTTTTAGGAGACATGGAGAAAAGTAGTGATGATCACACATCTACATAAATTTATTAAAAATTATCAAGCCAGACCAGGCGCAGTGGCTCCTGTCTATAATCCCAACACTTTGGGAGGCCGAGGCAGGTAGATCACTTGAGGTTAGGAGTACAAGACCAGGCTGGCCAACATGATGAAACCCCATCTCTACTAAAAATACAAAAAATTAGCCGGGCGTGGTGGCGTGTGCCTGTAGTCCCAGCTACTCGGGAGGCTGAGACAGGAGAATCTCTTGAACCCGGGAGGCAGAGTTGCAGTTAGCTGTGATCATGCCATTCCATTCCAGCCTGGGTGTGTATTTATAATAGCTGAAGTATGGTATATAAATTATATATTAAGCTTCAAAAAGTCAGGGGGAGGGGTTTAGAGAAAGCAGGGAGTGAGACTATAGTAACATTATCATAGGACCATCTAAGAAGCCTGGTGCCTAAAAGATTAGGATTAAATGATAAAAGCAGGTGAGGAAACCCTGATCATCATCTTCTGATTTGCCCACCCTCTGCAAGATGATCTACCCAAGTGAGTCACTTTCCTTCTTTGGAACCTCACAGAGTCACAGGGGAGGGGTGTTGAAATCACATAGGAGGAATTGATACTTTCATGTTCTTGGCTCCAAGCATTAGTGACCTGGGGCATGGAGGTCAGTAGCACTTTTAATACTAAAAAGGAAGCCAAGGCCTGTAGTGGGGCAGAGAGAGGAAGTGCTGTACCCAACATATTTCCATAAGCCAGGGTGTCCTAGGTGACCCATCTAAAGAGGAAGATACTTGTCTGAGGTAAGTAAACATCTTCAAGGTCACTGGAAACACGCCTGGGCCCCAAGAGAGGTCGAATTCTAAAGGTTGTCCTAGATCTGCAGATATAGTCTGTTGTTTATATGTGAGTGAGCAGGGTTATTCTTAAAATTGTTCTTGTCTTACTCAGGATTTCTATAGGAGCTGTATCTTGTTCTGAGGCAGGCATGCAAGTTTGTCAGCTTTTCACACTGAACAAGGAGGAGAGACAATATATGGGAAGAACTTCATTTTATGGAAAAGGCAAATTCATACCACAATAGTGCACAAAAGTATGAAAACCTCTGCCAAAGAATGATTTATTTTGACACAGTAAGACTGGTTATAAAACACAGATGCTTTATGCAGGAATCATCCAGCAAGACAAGACGTTCTCAGTGGAGCCTCCACTGAAAAGCTCAAATAAAATTAATTTGTCCCATTATGACTGACAGGGACAAGAAAAGCTAAAGTTCTTTGCAGTGGTAGAAGTTTCTCTTTAATTTTAATTTGGTTATGGAAAACAAATTTCATTGTAATGAAGTAATGACACTTTTCCTCCTTTTGAAAAATGAGTTGAACTTTTGGAGAAGTGAGAGACTTACAAAGCATTCAGAAATAGCTGAGATGCTTTATCCTGACTCCATATCCTTGGCCCTTTCTGCTCATGGAAGTCCCAGACTCCTTACATTTTGATGTTTAGGGAAGTCTCAGAGATTACCTCTCTCAGCCACCTCATTTCACAGATAAGACTAAGGCCCAAAGGGCTACAAAATGGCTTCCCCAAGCAGTTGAATAACCTGAGCTTCAGACAGAACTAGAAGAGGGTCTTCCCAACACAGTCTCTAAAACTGTCACTGAAGCAAACTGGGTATTTGCCCGTGCACAGTGGAAAGTCAAACACCAAACACCTAGCACCAGGTTTTTGCAGGAGAAAGGTGTATTGCTGCTTGACTGACAAGGAGACAGGAGGAACCACTCAAATCTGTCTCTCTAAGCTGGGGGCTGGGTCATGTTTTAGAAGCATAGGGTAATGAGGCATGATCTGACTGGATCCTGCAATGGGGTGACGCCAAGGCTCTATCTGATTGGATCCTGCCATGAGGCATAAGCTTCTTAATTAGCTCCTCAGTCTGAAAACTTAGGTTCCTCCTATGGTTGCATATTTAGTTCATCTGGGCACGCTCAGATTATGTGACCTTCAACCTAGGGGGGTCCATGGAAACTCAAAAACAACTCACAACTTTGTTACATAAAAGTTGAGGGCCAGGCACGGTGGCTCACGCCTCTAATCCCAGTACTTTGGGAGGCTGAGGTGGGCAGATCACGAGGTCAGGAGATTGAGACTATCCTGGCTAACACGGTGAAATCCCATCTCTACTAAAAATACAAAAAATTAGCTGGGCGTGGTGGCAGGCGCCTGCAGTCCCAGCTACTCAGGAGGCTGAGGCAGGAGAATGGTGTGAACCCAGGAGGCGGAGCTTGCAGTGAGCCAATTTCGGGCCACTGCACTCCAGCCTGGGTGACAGAGCAAGACTCTGTCTCAAAAAAAAAAAAGTTGAACCAGGTGGTCTAGTACAATTACAAAACACAAATACAATAATAAGCAAGGCTCCCGGAGGTCACAGGGTCACCTAGAAAAGGTCACTGCCTTCTAAGAGCTTTCCAGTACACCCTCTAAGGCATCAAGCAGGTAGCAACATCATGTTAAACCACCCCATAGGGAATGGAGGGCCTCTATTCTCCAAGACTTTTCTGTTGAATGGCAAGTAAGGCTTACACTAGTTCTCTTAATAAAAAAAAAAAGAAGAAGAAAAGAGAAAAAAAGAAAGCTAAACTCACTGTCTACTGTCTCTTTCCACAGGATCATAAGTTTTTACTGCCAGTATTGAGAAATTCATGGAAGAAATGTCAGCAGGAAGTAAAAATTCACCGAGAAGTGTGTGTGTGTTCGCTGCTTCCACACATTAATGGCATGATTTTTTTTATGCAAAAAGAAAAGAAAAGAAAACCACCCACATTTTAATTTAGCATGAGCCAATTTACAGAGCATGGAAATCACTTTCATTTCCGGATTGGCGCGCGTGCAATTAGCAATGCAGTGTATATACAAGAAGCCATGCTGTTAACAGTTTATCTCAAGTAATTTGGTGTCATTTACAAAAGGAAGAAATTCCTGCCATCAGAAGGGACAGAAGGAGATGGAATGATCAAATCACAGAGAAACACTAAAATTACTAAATCTACAACAGCTCGCCTTATTTTTCTTGGACCCAAACTGTCAGGGTATAAACACTATTTGTTTCTTTTTTAAAACATCGATAGTTTTGCTGTAAATAATAACACTGTATAAATTCTAACAGAAAAATAGAATAAAATGTTGATAAGGCACTGCCTCTTAGAACACAAACAGAATATTGCAAATGCATTTAACAAATAGGGGTCTCAAGTGACTTCACCCTAGAAGAGGAGGGAGGGATTCTGGGTGGGGGGGGACTCTTCACTGATTCTTGTATATTAGCAATTATAATGTTTGTATATGCAAAACTGCTAGCTTGATTTTAAAAAGAAAAACAAATCTTTAAAATCTGCTGCAAATTTAAATAATTCCCAAAATGAGGAATTCTGTAGTTCTGTGAAAAATTTTTTTCTTCAGAATACTAATATTTTGATGCATGTGTATCACCTTATTTTGATTAAATCTTTTCCAATTTTGCAAACACTACAATATACTGCAACACAAAAGATTTTATCTGTAAACACAAAGCCCTTCATCTAATATTTGTTGCTATTGCCAATTTTTCAATGAAATGACCTAAAAACAACAAAAAAAAATAACCTATACGGTAGTTGCTTTAGGGGGTGGGGGGATGCTAACTGTTAGTGCTTAAAAGGGGGTAAATGCTTGCCGCTTTAGAGGTGGATGGTGCTCATAAGAGGCCCCAGTCGGGGGTATTTAAAATGGACTGAACAGAAATTCTTAGCTAGTAGAATGGCAGCACGCTGTAAAATTATTACTGTATTGTGTACTGGCTATAAGATGTAGACACCTTTCAGTAAGCCAATCATTTGTAACCATTCTAGCAGTGTCATATTAGGTTAATAAGGCTGCTGTGTTTTCAAGGGCATTTTTATTTGGGTTTTGGTGAAATTCTTTAATTTGTTGATTATATTCACATAAAATCAGCATTCATTGACACATAGCTCTAATGACCTATGTATGAAAAACCATACACTGGATGACCTAGTCGATTATTTAAGCATAAAATAAATTGTGTTAAACTCTTCACCTATCTGTGCTCTACAGTCTCCTTGTGTTTTCTGGCAAAAGGTAGTTGTCTAATCCCTTGTCATATGAGTCCTGGTCAATCCACCCCGTTGGTCCTCTTTGTGCCTCTGTGGTCACTGATGAGATGACAGTCTCTAACATTCATATGTGCCCTGCAAGCTCCCAGCTTATAAATTCTGTGCATTTCTTGGGGGAGCCAAGAATTAAAGATTAGTTGACAAGTAAATTTTGCCCACATCTGTTCAGGCCATTGCAAAAAGTGGAGAACTGGAGATACCATAGCCAGCATGTCAAAAACTTGACTGGCACTTCTAGGAGCCATCAACATGCAGTTGCTTTTAGCCCACAGAGCATTTGTTTTGTTTTATTAATTTATATTTATTGTCCATTCTTACAAGTTGGGAGATTTCACATAATCAAGTTGCTAACTTCTCTTAAAAAGCAAGATTTGGCAACAATGGACCTCATTCCCAGAAGGTAACAACCTGCTGGGGCCAAATTGTCCCTGCTGCCCACTCCAGCCAGGTATGGGGTCTACAGGTATCACTGCCACAGCCTCATTTCTTATATTTGTACATCCTGACTATGAGTTTGCAACCCATACACTGCGTGAATCTAAATTCTACTGAGGCAGAGACCATGGCTGTTTTAACTTTGATTCTAGTTACCAGCTTAGCATATGGTAGTAGTGATAGTAGTAACTGTCATCATCACCACTAAAACTGGAGTGCTCGCTACATGCTATTCTCTGTTCTAAGCACATTCCATTTACTTACTTAGTCCTTATATCTCCTTTATGAATTAGGTACTGTCTTTCTTTGATGGTAATGATCCTTTTATAAAATTACATGAGTGCTTAGAGACTTTCAGCATTGTGACATATTGCCTGTTCATTAAAGATTGTTGCCAAGTAGAATGAGTTGTCCCCAGTAAGGACTCACTATCAATGCAGAAGAAATGCACAGATAATCTCCTTTGCATAAAGAATGGGGCTAGGTTGCATCTGTGTGGTATCCCAAATTTAAAAATGTGCCACTGCCCTTGCACCAAAATTATTTTATGATGGGTAAAGTTAGACCCTTGAGAAGTTTAAAAAAAAAAAACTTTCCCCAAAAGTTCTGAGCCTGTAAAGCCAGGATCAGAATATAGGTGTCCTAACTTCCTATCTAAGAGTTATGAATTTCTGACTCAGTCTTTGAGAGAAGGTGTTTATCCTGAACCAGAAACTCAATGATGTATACCTGTTTACGTATTAAATAGTTGTGTTTATATACCCAAAAATTTGACTTTAGGTATATGTGATATGCTTTGGTTCCAATCAAGCAGAAGGTCATAAGTTTACTCAGAAGTATCCAAAATATGACATTCAAGATTTAACTTGCATATGTGTGTATATGAATATATTAATACATGTATATGTGGATTGAATGTGACATACATTATGTATTTCTAACATAATATTTGGCCTGCCAGCTTATAAATATGTATTTAAGCTTTTCATTGATTGACATTACTGTAAAAAATGAATTGTGATTGATAAGTTCTGGATATTTGCTGTTTTTTTTCATTTTATATTCTAACTAAATTATTGAATTTATTAAATTAAAATATGCTATCACTGTATTGCCAAATTATGGCAATACACTATGCAGTATTATTTCAATACTTTTAAGAGGCATCTATTTCTTCATTGAACACATAAGCAGCTAGCCTCCTTTCCTCTGTAAATAAGGACTTTTTTGGCATCCTGATGTTCCTCGCTGTTCATTTGGTGTCATCCTGGAGTTCCATCAAGACTGAGGATTTTCTCCATGGCCAATAAACTATTATCAGCATCAGCTCATGTTTGGCTGTATGACAGGGATATGTGAGAAGCCCAGAAATAAATCACAAAAATAATAAGGCATCTTCTGAGTCTCTCTAAAGAAGCCAGTGATCCAAAAACTAACTTCTTATCTGAGTGAGTCTTGGTATTCTTGCTTTGCTTGAAGAGGCTGTGGCATATTACATGGTGTGTAATTTCGCAGGCATATCACACTGCTTCTGTTTCATGAATTGATGATCAAATTGTCCAGAAGTAAACATTTACAAGATTGAGATTTGAACCAAACTTTTCAAGAGTTATTTTAATAATACGAGGTGGAAGGCAGTGGTGTAATTTCTTTACACGGTTACCTGGCTAAATAGGTACCAATACAAAAATTAAATAATAGAGCAGATTCTGGTAAGTATCCTTAGTAACAAGCCCAACAGCTTTCATTTCTTTAATAGAATTAAATGCAGATAGTTCAAAATAGAGTAAAATGAAATTTACCATCGTATCTGCTACACTTATTCACTGATAGCTACATACGATATGTGCAAGCAGGTGAACATAAAGTGAAGAATTTTTACTCTTCAGCCCCTAGAGCTTCCTGAGTTAGGGAATAAGATGCCCTGAGGGTTGCATTTCCAACTGGACATCCTGAGACTCCTCACCAATTCCAAAAGAGTTCCATAGCAAAGTTGAGATGAACATGCTCAGGGGATTCTAAGGCAGTGAGAAGAACTATCTTAGAATGCCACAGGAAGCACACCAGAAGCAATACCTCTGAGGACTTCTTTTCTAGGACCACCATATAACTCTGATATCCCAAAAAACATGATCTCCCTGCCTGATTCCGCACCCCCCCCCACACCCCCAGCATCCTCAACTACCACTTCTCCTTTGTCATCTAACTCAACCATTGGCATAATTCTGAGAGCTGAGAGAGAATAATGACTTGCCAGCTTTTCAAAAATGTTCTGTCACATGATGTATGCCACCAGGGCTTCATACTAGACTGTACACTCCCTGGGGACAAGGACTTTGTTTTGTTCTATGCTACATCTATAGTACCCACGATAGTGCCTAACACCTTATGAGTGCTCGAGAAATATTTGTTGAGTGCAAGAATGAATGAGTCAGCAAACATCAGAGGCCAAGGAGCAGTAAATAGGGAATGTTACTCTATACCATTTTCTTTACAGGCTCAACCAACTTGGAAAGTGAAGGAAAGCACAGCTTTTGATTCTAATGACTTCATTCACCAAGGACTAGCTTGTGTCACCAACTTCCACTGGCCCATTCCAGTTGCACGATCTCCTTCTTAGCCAAAAAGTCCTTAATAATCGGGGTCTGGATGTACCAATACCTCATGAGCAAAGGGCACACAGTCACACTGCTGAAGTGGCCATCCTTCCTGTGGCCATGGGCGATGGTGCTCATCCTCATCACTGACTGGCCACTGAGAAACCAGGCAAGAGTGTGGATAACCCATCATGAACCTTCCTGTCTATAACAAAGTTAGTTTGGTTGCCTCCACCTTGGTGTTGCTGAGTAAATGTGTTTCACCATTCACCACAGCTCCTCCTCCTTTCCCATTTCCTCTAAAATCCAACCTACTTTATTCATTTCTATCCCACATCTCTGTTTAATATCATTAAAGGAAGGAAAGGAAGGAAAATTGATACTATGCTGTTTAAAATCCTTCTTTCTGGCAAGTCAGATATCTACCTCATTTTCATCCCATCTCTCTCAATGCCAGTAAGAGGATGGAATAAAGGAGCATGTAACTGAGAAGAGAAGGATGGATCATGTGGTTCTCCAAACCCATGCATCCCTCCAATCATTCGTCTCATTTCACAGCATGTAACTCAGTGCCTGCCACTTTCCAGGTGCTCTCCCAGGCACAGGATACATCAGTTCCCTACCCACTACCGTCAAAGTGAGGAGAATACCACCAGCCTCTGTGTGAAATCTAAATTAGGGCTCCTCAGGACAGGAAATTATAGAACGACTTGTGGAAATAAAACTACTGCAGCACATCATAGGCAGTGCATGCTGAAGAATGTGAGAAGACATATAAGGTGGGGAGGAACAGCCCTGTGGCTGCTGAGCATAACCAATGCACTTTCTCTTTTTTTGAGACGGAGTTTTGCTCTTGTCACCCAGGCTGGAGTGCAATAGCGCAATCTCGGCTCACTGCAACCTCCGCCTCCTGGGTTCAAGTGATTTTCCTGCCTCAGCCTCCCAAGCACATGATATTACAGGCACCCGCCACTATGCCTGGCTAATTTTTTTTTGTATTTTTAGTAGAGATGGGGTTTCACCATGTAATCCAGGCTGGTCTCAAACTCCTGACCTCAGGTGATCTGCCCGCCTCGGCCTCCCAAAGTGTTGGGATTACAGGCGTGAGCCACCCAGCCCCACTGCACTTCCATATTCCGCCTGCTAGTCAGAATTAAGTGGGACTCAAGACCTGACAAAAATATTTCAATAGAAAACTTTAAAAACATTTTAAAGGCAGCTAACCAACTCTATAATATTGTATAAGCCCATCTGACTTCCAGAGATTCTGAATTTAGGTAAAACCAGTAGTAACTTTGAACTCATGCACAATGTTCTCCTTCCATATGCCAATTCCTACATAAATTTGACCACCTCACAGAGCCTACCCCTACCGATGCCAGTCCACACTGGCAACTGGTAAACTAAAGGAATACCTCACAATTTGGCACTCAAATCTACATCCTCTGGTAGTCCCCTTGCTCTCTAGCAAGGCTTGTGCTTTCCACATTTCCATGAGCAGAGCTGGGTACACAGACAGTTTGTAATGTTGAGCTTCACATGCCTAATCATTTACCTGTTCTTTATGGTAAAGCCTTAGGCTTCAACGATGCTGCAATACACGTCTGATAGCTCAGTCTGGGCGCACACCCCACCCACTGGAAGCCAGTGCCTAAGTGCGGTGAAGAGTGGAGCTAGAGCTATCACACAGCCTGGCTTTCTGACACTGCTATCATAGTTAGTGTGCCTTGCCCAAGTGGAGCCTGAAATAAGAAGTAAAGAGTATCGAGGGAAAAGCCTGTGAAATGTTAACCTATTTAAGAACACGTGGCTCTAAAGAATGATAAAACAAATGTAGTGGTGACAGCTGTAGCATTGTAAGCTTTGGAGTAGCCCTCATGCTTCTGGCCATGATAAAACTAGATTCTCAAGTTCCTTAGCCCAGAGTGGTCACACTGAAGTGTCTATGGAGACTAGACAGGTCATCTAAGCAAAGGGGTTGTGGTGGACTATTGTACATAAATATTAGCTGCCGCTCCCTGAGGGTGGATTACACTTCCCAGCCCCAGTGCCTTCACCTTTGCCATGGAACTTGCTTTGGGCAATGAAATAACAGCAGATACTTTAGGAGGTAGTATATTTTTGTTCATGTACCCTTTCCTCACTCCAGTGATGCTCCAGAGAGACTGCTCCCTGCTCTGGTGCTGGGGCGAAGATGATGTGGAGCAGAACCACAGTCAACCCACCATGGATAAGCAATGTGAGCAAGAAACAAACTTTTCTAGTAAGCCAGAGATGTTTTAGTCATTTGTTACTGTGGCATAACCACTATCCCAATTAATATACAAGTCAGGTATAAGACATTAAGGACTGATGGGTGCTGGGTAAGCACATTCCTCTTCTAATGAGGCTACCTTGTGGGAATATAAGTCCAGCTCTGCCAGATTTGAAGTTTTTTAAATATTGGCAACTAATTTTTTTCCCTAATAATATTGTATGGGCCAAATGAAACATGCCTGTGGGTCGCCGATTTTCAAGCTCTGCCACTAGCTCTTGGCATTTGCAAAATGGACACATTCTTAGATCATGCTACACAAATATATTAATGTATGATTTTTTTTATCACACCCTGTGAGACTAGTGTGCATAAGCAAATGACTCCTGAGTCAGATTCACAGACTACCTCTTATCCCCCCCTCAGTACAGCTTGGTTTTTCTCTATGCAACATTTCAAACCCTAGGACTCTGAGGATCTCAGGGAGTCACTTAAGCTTTTTTACTCACATTGTATTGCCTTTTTAGTGAAGACTTCACCAGTCCATCTGGGCTTGGCATGGTTCCCTGCCTACCTGTATAACCACATCTCATGCCATCTTATCTCTTTCTCTCATTACACTTTAGACCAGTGATAAAGTGTAGCCCATGGGCTGGTCCTAGACTGAGAATCCCTTGTTACCTGTCTGCAGTGAGACAAGAAACCTGAGCCAGAATGTAAATCGACTGCATTACTAAGCATATTCTTTAGTTCAGCTGATTAAAAAAATACAGTATGTTAACTTATGTAATACATAGCACTCCCCATATAGTCTTATGTTGTATTTATTTCAGAACATATCTTGGTTTTATGACTAGAATAAAGCTTTTTTTGAGTCCATGGGCCTCAGCTCTTATTCCTTTTTATTTCTGATACATACATATGTCTAGAACAGTGACTTGGACACAGTATAAACTAAACAAATACCACTTGAGCTGAATTTGATTTACAGCCATACCCACATACATCCATGTCCCACTTTCATCCCCTCATGCAGATTCCAAGCTTCTCTTGAAAAATCAGAAGAGCTGGCCATTCTGGGCCTGAATTCCTGCATTGTAGTATTGTGGTAGAGCTAACTAGCACTGTTTTTCGTTGGAGCAAGTGCTCTCAAGTTTTCTACAGTCTCTACTACTCTGTCATGCCTTGCACAGGGTCCTGTGGCACTTGATTTTTGACCATTGTAAAGCCAAAAGAGTTTAGATGGCAGCTACCATTTTGCCTCTCTAGGGTCAGAAGAGTTGCAGACATTATAGAACGTATTCACTCAGGCTGCCTGAACAGTTCTTTTCTGTTATTGTTCAACCAGCAAGATTTTCATTTCAGCCGGAAAGATGGCTCATTTTTCTAGCACCAGTTTCGCAGAGGCTGTGCAGTACTTGGGTGATTCAAAGAGTCATCTAAAGATCTGATGCCATGACACATACCAGATGACTTTAACAACCTTCCCATCACATGTCCTTGGCACAGAATGGAAAAACACTATGACACCTGACAGTAACAGAAATCTCATGAAATACTGTGGTGGGGGAGTTGTTATAAAGCTCTTCTCAGCAAGACTTCACTGGGGGTGGAAGCATAGCAACCCTCAAAGGCAAACTGAAGTTTTGATACCTTATAGTGAGTCACTGAAGATGTGAGTGGTTTTCCTTGACATTCACAGCATTCACAAGGTATTTATCCAAAGCTATACTTGTTTGTGCTTCCCTTCATCTCTCATTTATTTATTCAACAAATGTTTGAATGATTACTATTGCCAGGCCTTGTGTTAAATGCTATGGATACAGCAATGAATAAGAAGGACAATAAACAAGTATACAAATAAACAAGGTAATTATAGTGACAGATGCTATGAAGGTAATAAAAATGGTGATGTGATGGAATAATTGGGGAGAATCAAGATACTCGAGAGAGGGTATGCACAGAAGGCGTAGAAAGGGTGACATTTGGAAGCTGAGATGGAGCTTGCCTGGCAGCCCTCTACCAATAAGTACAAATGGGATGGGATGAGAAAAGAAGGCACTTGACATTTTTTGAGGAATAGAAGGAAGAAGCTGGTGTGGCTAGAGCAGTGCTATGCAGAGCATCAACCAGTATCAAGATAAAGAATTCGTACCAGGCTGTAATTCTGTACCACTTTCTTCTCAAGAAAACATTACAATATATATTAGTATAAAGTGCAAAACAGTAAGTGCCACATATGTTGGCTGTTATGATTGTTAACAGTACTATTCCATTATCATAATGATCTCAGGATTGGTTGATGAAGTGAACTGGAAATGGCCTAGCAGAGAGCCTTGCACTTATTAGATGCACGATAAATACTAGTTTAATGAATGAATGCTTAGTAGAAGAGCAGCATTTGAGTTAGAACTTGAGAAGCAAGTATGACTTTAATATGTGAAGAAAGGAGGTCTGGGCAAAAGGAATAAAGAGGCTAGAAGCATAAAGCCATCCAAAGAAGCATGAGCAAAATTTGTTTGGATCAGAATTTGAGGAGAAAGGAGGAACAAAGATGGAAAAGAGTGACTTATCATTGAGAGCTTAGACACCACAAGAATTTTAGGCACTGCTTTCAGCAGCCATCTTCATCAATCATATCTTGTGTGTTTGCTCGCAACAGCATGTTTGCAAAAAGTAGGTGCAAGGTTCTATTACACACTGGGTTCACCATGCAAGATTCTAAGGCTTGGAAACCCGAGTCCATATTTGAAAAGTGTTCCTGAGTTACCTGGGGGATATACATGGGCTTGAAAACCTATCTTTTTGGACATGTACCATAGGAATCCACCTTCATGTAACCTTAACAAAGCAATTTCTCATCCCTCTCCCAAGTAAGTGAAGCATAGTTTTCACCAAACACATTTTCTAAAGCCAGCTGAATAAGAATAAAGAATAAAGAAGCCATTGGATGTGTGTGTCATTTGCATGATTTAAAAGCTAACCAAGATCAACTGCAGAACAAGAAACAACTACTTATGAAATCCTAATGGTTGACTGACTGACATGAGGAAGCATGAGCAAACTAAGGCCCAGAGAAGCTAAATGACTCTTTCAGTGTCCCACAGACAGCTTGTGGTAGAATCAAGACTAGAACTCACATCTTGCACCACACCCTACTGCCTCCCAGTTGGTTTATGGATGAACCTAAAGAGTCATGTATAGGGGACGGTGCAAAAAGGTATCTTGCACCAGCTGGATTCATCTGAGGTCTTTGTGACTGCAAATCGAAATGTTATGAGGACTCATTGGCCCTTACCTTTTATTTAAGAGAAAATTTTAAAGTGTATTTTAATTGACAAATAATTGTATGCATTCATAGGGTACAGAGTGATGTTTGGTACATATCATGTAGTGAACAGATTAGTGTCATTATCATATACATCATCTCAAATATTTGTCATTTTTGTGTATTGTGAATGTTTAATATCCTCCTATTTGAAACTATATATTATTGTTAACTATAGTCACCCTACGGTGGTATAGAACACTAGAACTTATTTCTCATTTCTCCTATCTAGCTGCAATTTTGATTCCTTTAAACATTCAGCCTGTTGAGCATCCTTTCTCTTCCTTTGTCTTCCCTCAGAGTCCTCTTGCTGGGTCTCCTGCTACTTCTCTAGGTGTTCCTGATTAGTTGGTCCTAAGGAGATCCTCTTCTCCTACCCATCCTTTTACCATTGGGATAGACCAAAACTCTGAGTGATCTTATCTATTCCCAAAACTTTAGTAAATATTAATGTGCTGATAATTCCCAGTCTTTAACTCCCCCCACCACCATATCTCTGCCCTAATCTCCAGACCTCATATATCAGTAGCCAGAGGTCTGTCCACTCAGATACCTCACAGGCTCTTCAAATTCCTCATATCCAGACATGAATACATGCCCATCCCCTCAAAAGAAGTCAGCTCAGATACTCTTCTCTGTGAATGGCATCACCATCCATCTCCTGACCAGGTCAGACACTTGAAAAACCTCCAGGTACTCACCCTGCTACCCTACCCCATCCAGTTCAAAAACATGTCTATCATATCTCCTAGTCTCTTCAATTGTCCATTCACACAGCCCTACCTTAGGTCCCCCAGTCTCATCTGAGTAACTGCAATAACCTCCTTTGGTCTTCCTACCTCTGACACTTGAAAATAGCTTTTTTTTTTTTTCTTTGAGACAGAGTCTTGCTCTGTCGACCAGCCTAGAGTGCAGTGGCACGATCTTGGCTTGCTGCAACCTCTGCCTCCCAGGTTCATGCAATTCTCCCTGCCTTAGCCTCATGAGTAGCTGAGATTATAGGCACCCACCACAACGCCCAGCTAATTTTTGGTTTTTTTTTTTAGTAGAGACAGGGTTTCACCATGTTGCCCAGGCTGGTCTTGAACTCCTGATCTCAGGTGATCCACCTGCCTTGGCCTCCCAAAGTGCTGGGATTGGCTGGGTGTGGTAGCTCACGCCCATAATCCCAGCACTTTGGGAGGCCGAGGCGGGTGGATCACAAGGTCAGGAGTTCGAGATCAGCCTGGCCAATATGGTGAAACTCCATAATTTTGTATTGGTAAAAATACAAAACTTGGCCAGGTGTGGTGGTGTGTGCCTATAGTCCCAGGTACTTGGGAGGCTGAGGCAGAAGAATCGCTTGAACCCGGGAGGCAGAGGTTGCAGTGAGCCAAGATCATGCCACTGCACTCCAGCCTGGGTGACAGAGCCAGGCTCTGTCTCAAACAAACAAAACAAAAGTGATGGAATTACAGGTATGAGCAACCATGCTTGGTCATGAGCATATATTTCTTTCAAAACCTCTAATCATATTACTTCTGAAGAATGAACTCCTTTGAATACCATATAAAACTTAGCTGTAAGACCTTGGACATGTCACTTAATCTCTCTGAGCCTCAGTTTCCACATCCATATAATGGGTCAATAATCCATACTTCACTGGATTATGCAGAGAATCAGATTGAATGATGCAGGTTAAATGATTGGCAAAGTTCCCGACACAAAGGAAGCATTCAGTGGATTGCAACTGCTGGGGTTTATTACTAACTGTAGGCCCTCAATTCTCTTTCATTATGTGGCTCACACTGGTCATTTAAAAAATTTTGTTAAAACCCGCTCAGAAAATGTGATTCTGGAATGATCTCAGGAACTGAGATGGAACTCAGTTCCAACATCTGCTCCCTCACAAGAGTACTTTTGGCAGTACTTAGATTCTCCCCTCTCTAGATTCCCTCCCCTTGCCCTGTGGCTTAACAGCATTGTTTATTCTCCTATCTCTTCTTCTCTCTGTCCTCTCTATTAATTGTGAGCTCTTCAAGATAAGTGATCAGGCCTTATTTGTTCTGCCGTATTAAATACTCAATGAAATGCGAGGACTACCCATCCTACCCCCTGACAGCTCACTCCCACTGTTTCAGCTGTCTGATTATCATACTACTGTATGCTCAACCAATTCTTTGAACATAGCATACACTTTGTTAAAAAATTCACTTCCTTTTATTAATACAGCCATCCCTCAGAATCCATAGGGGATTTATTCCAGGACCCCCAGGAGATAACAAAATCCACAGATGCTCAAGTCCCTGATATAAAATGGCATAGTATTTGCATATAACCTATGCACACCCTCCTATATACTTTAAATCATCTCTAGATTACTTATAATACCTAATACAATGTACATGTTATATAAATAGTTGTTGTACTGTACTAGTTAGTGAATGACAAAAAAAAAGCCTACACGTGTTCAGGACAGATGCAACCACCCAGTTTTTTTTTCCCCCCCAAAAATATTTCTGATCTACAGTTGGTTGGATCCATGGAAGTACAGCCCATGGATATGGTGGGAAGACTATACATGGTCAAAGAAAATTCTACGAACAGTAATAATACACTTCCTTTCTTCTATCTACTCTTGCTCAGCCATTTTTTTGTTTTGATGTCACCGTCCTAGGACGTAGACAGGGCAGAAACCAAAGAATGTCAGGTGTCACATAGCAAGCCAGTGGCAGAGTTGCGGTGGCAGATCCAGTGCTATTAGTACAGGGATATACAACTAGATGCATAACTATAATCAGATTTTTTTAAATGACTACTTTCCCCATACATGCAAAGGCTCAGAAAAGCAAGGGCTGGTTTTCCATTCTCTAGTAACTCTTAAGACCTTTTTAAGTGGGAAATTTTTGTCCCATTGGTTTGGACATGGGATACATTTATTAGGATGAAACTATTAAAGTTTCTGGGAACTACAAATTATTCAGAAACCACCAATGTGAAGGTCATTCTGAGAAAAGTCAAGGAAGGGTAAAGAAGAGTGGGTTAGGCATAAATTGGAGTTAAAATACTAGCATTATGAAGGACTTGCTACCTTATAAACAATTGCCCTTATGGCCGGGCGCGGTGGCTCAAGCCTGTAATCCCAGCACTTTGGGAGGCCGAGACGGGCGGATCACAAGGTCAGGAGATCGAGACCATCCTGGCTAACCCCGTGAAACCCCGTCTCTACTAAAAAATACAAAAAACTAGCCGGGCGAGGTGGCGGGCGCCTGCAGTCCCAGCTACTCGGGAGGCTGAGGCAGGAGAATGGCGTAAACCTGGGAGGCGGAGCTTGCAGTGAGCTGAGATCCGGCCACTGCACTCCAGCCTGGGTAACAGAGCGAGACTCCGTCTCAAAAAAATAAATAAATAAATAAATAAATAAACAATTGCCCTTTTACAATAATAACAAAATAAATGCTTTTGTGCAGGAAGAGTTGAAACTGTCATGTCAATTTTAAATGGAAAAATAATTTATCATTTCAAATCAAGAGGATTGTTATAAGGCTTAAATGAAATAATTCTTGTAAAATACTTATCATACCTAGAACAAAATAGTACCAAGTAAATGGTAGCTATTTTTGTCATGTAATACTAATGTTCCCTGACATAAGAATCATCTGGAGTGTACCTGTCAAAAATATCATTTCTGGGGTCTATACAAGGCCCATTAAGACAGAATCTCCGAGCAAGGAGACTGGTAAGCCCTATTTTTACAGTTGTATTTTACATGATGAGTAAGGGGAAAATTCTATACTAAGAAATTGTGGCCATCTTAGTGATTTTCCATTAATACCAGGATGTATTTGGCGCAGGGTGGTAGGGTCTGGCATTCAAGCCACTCTTTTCTTCCCTCTCCACATTAGAGCCTTCTAGTATCTAATTTATAAATATAAGAAATATTTTCATATTCTTTCAGTAAAAGCAGAGAAAATCTTTTCTGGTTACTGTGTTCATACTGAGTGGAAGAAGTTGTTACTGAAACACCAGGGGTTCAGTCTTGGTCCTGCTGCTCGCTGCATAGAAAGCCAATCACTATGACGCGAAGTATGGCCAAGGAAGAAGGCTTCAATCAGGTGCTGCAGCCAAGGAGACGGGAGCTCAGTCTCAAATCCATCTCCCTGACTAAAACCAGGTGTTTATTTGGCAGGCAAGAGATATAAAAATGTGTAAGAGATCAGGAACTTGAGAGGGGAAAGGAAGCAATCGTGGGAAATTAGGAGTCGGCATCTGGTATGGTGATCTGGTTTCAGTTCTTTCATACTTTTTCTGAGAGACCTAAAGGTCATTTCCTGAGGAATGAACTCAGATAAAACAAATATAAGTTTCAGGCTTTTTAAGACCAGAAGGGTCCATTTCTACGTTTATCAAATACAACACTCCATGGGGCAATTGGGTTGGCTTCACAATGACTTTAAATGGAAACATGTATTTTTCAAATCCCCAATTCATCTTTACTGCATTTGAAAGTCATTGATACTTAACATAATCAACCTAGTTTTCCATTTGCTCAGACATCTGGGAAAATCCTGGGACAGAACAGACTTGAAAAGAAGAAATGGATAAAATAGAATATATTAAAGCTGGCCAGATTGAATCAAATAAACAAGTATAGATTTAATATACTTAGTACTTTACCAATGAAATAATACAACAATATCAAGGATATTTTGAAAGAAGAAAAAAAGCCACCTAAAATCCTACTAGCATCATGACTACACCAGGCCCTCCAGTCCATGTGTTCTGCATCTGTGGATTCAACCAAGCATGGATCAAAAATTTCTTTAACAAAATGGATGGTTGCAGCCAGGCACGGTGGCTCACGCCTGTAATCCCAGCACTTTGGGAGGCCGAGGCAGGTGGATCACCTGAGGTCAGGAGTTCGAGACCAGCCTGGCCAACATGGTGAAACCCCGTCTCTACTAAAATTACAAAAATCTGCTGGGTATGGTGGTACATGCCTGTAATCCCAGCTACTCAGGAGGCTGAGGCAGGAGAATTGCTTGAACCCGGGAAGCAGAGGTTGCAGTGAGCCGAGATCGTGCCACCACACTCCAGCCTGTGCGACAGAGGAAGACTCCGTCTCAAAAAAAAAAAAAAATGGTTGCACCTGTACTGAACAATTATAGACATTTTTGTGTCATTATTCTCTAAACAATATAGAACAACTATTTACATAGCATTGACATTGAATTAGGTATTATATCTAACCTAGGGATTTTTTTTGAGATGGAGTCTTGCTCTGTCGCCCAGGCTGGAGTGTAGTGATGTGATCTTGGCCCACAGAAACCTCCACCTCCCTCATTCAAGCAATTCCCCTGCCTCAGCCTCCCGAGTAGCTGGGATTACAGGCATGTACCACCATACCTGGCTGGGATTACAGGTGCACACCACCACGCCAGCTAATTTTTTTGTATTTTTAGTACAGACAGGGTTTCACCATGTTGGCAAGACTGGTCTTAAACTCCTGACCTCAGGAAATCTGCCCGCCTCAGCCTCCCAAAGTGCTGGGATTACAGGCCCTAGAGATTATTTAAAGCACAAGTGTGATGGTTAATACTGAGTGTCTGATTGGATGGAAGGATGCAAAGTATTGACCCTGGGTGTGTCTGTGAGGATGCTGCTAAAGGAGATTAACATTTGAGTCACTGGGCTAGGAAAGGTAGACCCACCCTTAATCTGGGTGGGCACCATCTAATCAGCTGCCACCATGGCTAGAATATAAAGCAGACAGAAAATAAATGTGAAAAGGCTAGACTGGCTTAGCCTGCCAGCCTACATCTTTCTCCTGTGCTGGCTGCATCCTGCCCTCAAATACCGGACTTCAGCTTTGGGACTGGAACTGGCTTTTCTGCTAGATGGCCTATTGTAGGACCTTGTGATTGTGAGAGTTAATACTACTTAATAAACTCATATATATATATATCCTATTAATTATGTCCCTCTAAAGAATCCTAATACAGCAAGCATACCTCATATTATTGTGCTTCACATACACTCCTCTTTAGAAAAAAAAAAATTGAAGGTTTGTGGCAACCCTGCATTTAGCAAGTTTATCAGCACCATTTTGCCAACAGCACACACTCACTTCATGTCTTGGTGCCACATTTTGATAATTCTTGCAATATTTCAAACTTTTTCATTATTATTATATCTGTTACTGTGATCTGTATTCAGTCTTTGATGTTACTATTTTAACTGTTTTGGGGTGCCATGAACCACTCTCATGTAAGACAGTAAACTTAATTGATAAATGTTTTGCGTTCTGACTGTTCCACTGATCAACTGTTCCCCATATCTCTCCCTCTCCCTGGGCCTCCCTCTTCCCTGAGACACAATGATATTGAAATTAGGCTAATTAATAACCCTACAATGGCCTCTGAATGTTCAAGTAAAAGGAAGAGCCGTATGTCTCTCACTGGAAATCAAAGCTAGAAATAATTATGCTTAGTAAGTAAGGCATGTCCAAAGCCAGCATAATCTGAAAGCTAGGACTCTTGCACCAAACAATTAGCCAAGTTGTGAATGTAAAGGAAAAGTCCTTGAAGAAATTAAAAGTGCTCCTCCAGTGAACAGAAAAATGATAAGAAAGTGAAACAGCATTATGCTGATATGGATACAATTTTAGTGGTCTGGATAGAAGATCAAACAAGCCACGATATTCCCTTAAGCCAAAGCCTATTCCAGAGCAAGGTCCTAACTCTCTTCAATTCCATGAAGGTTGAGAGAGGTAAGGAATCCACAGAAAAAAAGTTGGTAGTTAGAAGAGGTGGAATCCTGAGGTTTAAGGAAAAAAGCTGTCTCCATAACAAAAATGCAAAGTGAAACAGCAAGTGCTGATGTGGAAGCTGCAGCAAGTTATCTAGAAGATCCAGCTAAAATCATTGATGAAGATGGCTACACTAAACAACAAACTTTCAGTGCAGACAAAACAGCCTTATATTGGGAGAATAGACCTCTAGGATTTTCATAGTTAAAGAGGAAAAGTCAATGCCTGACTTCAAAGCTTCAAAAGACAGGATGGCTCTCTTGTTGGGGGCTAATGCAACTGGGGACTTTAAGTTGAAACCAATGTGAATTTTCCATTCCAAAAATCCTAGGGTCCTTAAGAATTATGCTAAATAGTTCTTGTGTGGTGGCTCATGCCTGTAATCCCAGCACTTTGGGAGGCTGAGGCAGGCAGGTCACTTGGGGTCAGGAGTTCCACGTCAGCCTGGTCAACATGGAGAAAACCCATTTATAGTAAAAATACAAAACTTAGCCAAGCGTAGGGGCAAGTGCCTGTAATCCCAGCTACTCGGAAGGCTGCGTATGAGAATTACTTGAACCTGGGAGGTGGAGGTTGTGGTATGAGCCAGGGTCATACCACAGCACTCCAGCCTAGGTGACAGAGTGAGACTCCATCTCAAAAAAAAAAAAAAGAATCATGCTAAATCTACTCTGCCTGGTGCTCTAAACATGGAACAACAAAGCCTGAATGAAGCATATGTTTTTACAGCATAATTTACTGAATATTTTAAGCTCACTGTTGAGACCTACAGCCCAGAATATTTTTTTCAAAATATTACTGCTCATTGACAATGCACCTCATCACACATGAGCTCTGATGGAGACGTATAAGGAGATTAATGTTGTTTTCATGCCTAACACAATATCCATTGTGCACCCCAAGGATCAAAGATTAACTTAAACCTTCAAGTCCTGTTATTTAAGAAATATATTTCATAAGGTTGCAGCTGCCATAGATAATGATTCCTCTGATGGATCTGGCCAAAGTAAATTGAATGCCTTCTGGAAAGGATTCACCATTCTAGATGCCATTAGGAACATTCATGATTCATGGGAGGTCAAAATAGCAGCATTAACAGGAGTTTGGAAGAAGGTGACTACAGTCCTCATGGATGACTATGAGGATTCAAGACTTCAGTGGAGGAAGTAACTGCAGATGTGGTGGAATTAGCAAGAGGACTAGAGTTAGAACTAGAGCATAAAGATGTGACTGAATTTCTGCAATCTCATGATAAAACTTGAGCAGATGAGAAGTTACTTCTCATGGATGAGCAAAAAAAAAAATTTTAATGGTTTTCCTGGGATGGAATCTACTCCTGGTAAAAATGCTGTGAACACTGTTGAACTGACAAAGGATCTAGAATATTACATGAACTTAGGTGATAATGCAGTGGCAGCATTCAAGAGGACGGACTCCAATTCTGAAAGAAGTTCGGTGGGAAAAAAATCTATCAAATAGCATCATCTGCTGCAGAGAAACTTTCTTTTTTTCTTTTCTTTTTTTTTTTTTTTTGAGATGGAGTTTTGCTCTTGTTGCCCAGGCTGGAGTACCATGGCATGATCTCAGCTCTTCACAACCTCCACCTCTCAGGTTCAACCAATTCTCCTGCCTCAGCCTCCCGAGTAG
This sequence comes from Papio anubis, assembly GCF_008728515.1. NCBI lineage: Eukaryota > Metazoa > Chordata > Mammalia > Primates > Cercopithecidae > Papio > Papio anubis. The sequence goes on along the minus strand of NC_044986.1, from coordinate 56,188,718 downwards.
CTTGGATTACAGGCATGTGCCACCACACCCAGCTAATTTTGTATTTTTAGTAGAGATGGGTCTTCTCCATGTCGATCAGGCTGGTCTTGAACTCCTGACCTCAGGTGATCCACTCGCCTTGGCCTCCCAAAGTGCTGGGGTTAGAGGAGCGAGCCACCGTGCCTGGCTGAGAAACTTTCATGAAAGGAAGAGTGAATCAATACAGCAATCTTCATTACTGTCTTATTTTAAGAAATTACCACAGCCACCCCAATCTTCAGCAGCCACACTCGGATCAGTCAGCAGCCATCAACACTGAGGCAAAAAGATTATGACTCACTGAAGGCTCAGATGATTGTTAGTATTTTTAGCAGGAAAGTATTTTTTAATCAAGGTATGCACTTTTTTAGACATTATGCTATTGCACACTTAATAGACTACAGTATAGCATAAAAGTAGCTTTTATATGCACTGGGAAACCAAAAATTTGTGCGACTCACTTACTGTGATATTTGTATTAGTGGTCTAGAACGAAGCCTGCAATATTTCTGAGGTATGCCTCTATATAAGAGGATATGCATGGATTTTATATGCATATGATATACATACTACATCACTTTACATAAGGGACTTGAACATCTGTGGATTTTGGTATCCACAAAGGGTCCTGGAACCAATCCCACACAGATACCAAGACAATTACATTTTGTTTTTGTAATTTCCCTCTCAGTTATTTGTATGATTCTATGTGTGTACGCGCGTGTGTGTGTGTGTGTGTGTGTGTGTGTGTTGGGGGAATTGCTCAATGTCTTCTTGGTCTGTGGCCTTTTAAAACAGTTGTACTAAAGAGAACATTTGTAATGTGACTACAAGAAAAGAAAGGGCCAGAAACCTTTTAGTTGTAATACTGCAAAGCTGGTTACTTTTGACAGTGCAAAAAAATCTAAATGTTTACATATGCTGGACCTTGAAGAAAAAGGAGTGGATGTGTAGCAGGGATGAAGGACTCTGGAGGGGAAGAAATGAAGGAGTCCACAGAAGGAAGAAGCTCCTCAGCAACAGTGAGAGCAATGGCATGAGCAGCCCCAAGAGTTCAAGAGGAAAATCCATCATATGTGAGGGACTAAATAGAATGAGCTGAACAGAGTAGAGAAGCCATCACTCTTTCTGTTTTTCTTGGGTGGGGATGGGGACTGACTCCATGTGGATCACAATAAGCACGAGAGAGCAATGTAAGGCCTGTTCTCTACAGCCTTCCACATTGCATTTATGACCATTCAGCCAAAGTGAGACTAATATCCAAAACAGTCCCAATTTTTAGATATCAAGGACAAGGAAAACAGAGTTTCATGTGCATACATGCTTTTATGCAGTTTATATCCTGCTGTACTAGTTATATGACCTAGGGCAATTTATATAACCGTTATGTTTCTTCATCTGGCAAATGGGGGTGATAGTTTTACCAACCACAGATGGTGAAGATGAGATCATCCATATAAAGCACTTCAAAAAGTATCTGGCACAGAGTAAGTGTGCTCCACAAATGTTACCTGCTTTTTATTATTGGTAGTGCTGGTGGATTGTGCTTGGAGGTAAAGCGGAGGAAAATGCCTTGCTTAGGTCTCTCTGGCTTATGGGTAGTGGTGCACGCGGGTGGGAGGCTCGTGACAACCTTTCATGCTCTAGGATGCTACAGGCTGCTTCAGAGGCCTGGGGACACCCACTCTGGCTTCCCTCCCCTTCAGTCCTGCCTCCAATCTGTTTCTAAGACCTCAGGGCTCCAGCAGTCTTCTCTCTCCCACCCACACTCCAAGGCAAATGGGCCTCCATTCCTAGCCCAGAGACAAAAAGTGAGGATCCTGCCTAAGAAACTTCACCTCTTCTCTACCATGCAGCTCTCCCTCTCTAAAGTCAATCACTGACTCCCTTCTCTAAAGTAGAAAGGTCCCTCTTAGAATAACAGTCTCCAATTTCATTCGTGTTTCTCTACATCCACTTCTGCTCCAAGGAAAAGGGGATATTTTTGTTGTTGTTGTTCAGAGTCATAAAACATGTGTCTACCTTGGGTGGGGAGTAGGGGTTGAGTCATGGGAAACTTCTATCTAGAACCTATTTTTATGAGTTGAGCCCACATCAGTTAACTATGCCAAATGATTAAGATAAAAAGCTTTTGGTTCTTGGATGATTTATCTGATTCGGTTTGGGATGATGAAGAGGTAATGTTCAAAGCTTACCAAGTCATAAATGAGTGAATGCCCTGGAAAAATTAAATAGGATATCAGAAGGGAGAACTCCCTCTTCTGGGTGCAAGCTGGGCAGTGACCCAAACCAGAAAGCATGCTGAGTTACAGGTATGGATGAGACACCGTGCCACACTAAAGATCTGTAATTGCGGGCAGTAAAGTCAGCGCGGTCCTTGGGTGTTCTCATGAGGATACTGGAAAGCTTCTGACAGCACTAACCTAGAGGCAAAGCTGAGTTTGGCAACCAAGCAGTTGGGATAGGAGGTGAGTCAGGAAAGAATTCAGGATTGTTGTTAAATGCTTCCCCTGTTGCTTGGGTCTGCCACCTTCAAATGTGGCACTGTTCACTCTGGGAGCATCTTAAAGGTACCACTCACCTTGGAAGTCTTCTGCAAAGTACAAAGTGCCTCAAAAACACAGGTTGTTTTTAATGCTATTGTTATCAACAGTGTATGGTGGCACTGATTCATCAGAAACCATTCAAAGTCTGTTTGCTTTTCACAACTGTCTGTTATCTTGGCCAAGGGACTAGGTGTTTTTTTGTTTGTTTGTTTGTTTGTTTGTTTGTTTTTTTGAGACAGAGTCTTGCTCTGTCACCCAGGTTGGAGTGCAGTGGTGCAATCTCAGCTCACTGCAGCCTGTGCCCCTTGGGTTCCAGCTATTCTCCTGCCTCAGCCTCCTAGGTAGCTGGGATTACAGGCTCCTGGCACCACGCCTGGCTAATTTTTGTATTTTTAGTAGAGACAGGTTTTCTCCATGTTGGCCAGGCTGGTCTCGAACTCCTGACCTCAGGTGATCCGCCCACCTCAGCCTCCCAAAGTGCTGGGATTACAGGTATGAGCCACCGTGCCCGGCCTAGACATTCTTAATTCCAGTGCTTTGTTGCTTTTATTTCTTTGCTACTTTGTAACTAATAGGGGAAAGAAGAAATATTAGATGCCAAAGAGTTATTTTCTCCTGATTTCTCTAGTTTTCTGGGTGTGATAAGTTTTCTTTTTTTTTTTAAGTTTAAGTCTGTTTTAAAACAACAACATGATTAATTTTAGTACCAGTTAAAAGGAACTTGTTCTGTTGTCACAGTCTCCTGAAGACATCAAGCAAGTAGGTAGAAGTATGGAGAAGTGAACAGGCACAGGCTTCTCAGTGTCCAAGATATGGGTTCAAATCCTAACTCTGATTGTAGGCAAATTTTATTTCCATATGTGGCTAGGACACTAACCCTACCTTGCATGGGTATCTGAGGATTCAAGACAATATATCCTTATCCCATAACTACCATATAATTGATCCTCAGTAAATGGTAGCTGTTATTTTAGTCAGAGACAGAATTTTGATTAGAAATTAAATTACCATGGCCCTAACAGGGTCAGGTTGAACACGATTCAGACATAGCTAAGAAATCATTCTAAAGGTTTCTTGCACGGTGGCAGGAATGCAGCCTGGTGGGATAGGAATAAAAGACAGAAAAAGGGCAGAGAGCAAATGGATTGTGAGTCAAAAACATTCTTTATCTTTAAATGTGCCCCATTATAACTGCTCTGGAAACTATTTGTACTAAGACAGGTTTCACATTGTTTATAGAGAAATTAAGTTGTAACAAAACATATACCAAAAAAGACCTGTCTATTCTTGACACATGGAACTGAAAATGTCTATCTTTACCACCTACTTCAAAGAGGGGGAAAAGGGGCAAAACTTGTTTATATCTTAGAAAACACATAATGCTTCAGATACCTTATTATTAAGTATATTTTATTGACTTCTAAAACCAAGTTCTGGGGATTGCTATTAGATCCGAAGTCTGCTTATTGTCTGTACTGCACAGAAAAAAATGGTTTTAAGTATATTTATGTCCCCTTATTTGTCTAAAGTCTCAAGCGTCCTGTTGTCATGGAACTATATTCCCTGAGGATCATATTAGATATGTTTGCATTCTGTGCAAAGCGATTACCAGTATTTGTCACACTTGCCATTCCCATATGGAGGAAAGCTGATTATTCATGATTCAGATACAAGTATCTAGTGTAATCCACTAGTTGGAACTGAAATGGAGCTGAAGCGGTATTGATGGCTACAGAATGACAAGGAGGAGGAGGAGGAAAACAGTAAGTACAAAATCACCTAGTGCAGTGGCTCACACCTATAATTCTAACACTTTGGGAGGCTGAGACTGGTGGATCACTTGAGCCCAGGAGTTCAAGACCAGCCTGGGCAACATGGCAAAACCCCATCTCTACAAAAAATACAAAAACTTAGCCGGGTATGGTGACACATTCCTGCAGTCTCAGCTATTCGGGAGGCTGAAGTGGGAGGATTACCTAAACCCAGGGAGGTCGAGGCTGCAGTTAGCCTGGTTAGGGAGACCTTGCAACTGCGAGGGACACTCAGTGCTACCACTGCTGGCACTGGCGTGAATCTGAAACTGTCTCTTCTTCTTTGTGACACTCACTCCAGACACAAAGTTCTGGCGGGGATGGCCTGACAGACTGAGCTCAGGAGCTTAGGTTGTGTCCTAGTGCTCAGCGGTCTAAACATTTGGCCTTTTTCAACTTCCACAGTTTAAAGTGGAACCCTCACCTCCTACCAGACTCACCAAACAGAAGGTGGCTTAGACGTTTGGCAGCCTCCCCAAAACGCCAAGGTTCCCTCACAGAAGGTTTCCTTTGTGTTTATGATTTCTATACTCTCTCTACCTTCAGAGAACACTTATGAAGGCTGACAATAAAAAAACACTGATTCAATGACTGTGTTAAACCAAAAGAATGAAACCTAAAGCCCTGGGACAAGGCCAGAAAGGCCTTAGAAAATTGGAGCAGAAAGATGCTAGAGGGAGAAAGAGAAAATTTTTTCTTATTTTTCCTTTTATTCTTTTCCCTCTCACATTCTCAGTAGTGGTAGCAGTAGTACAAAGGCACTCCTGGCCCACAGCGTTTCTAGAACTTGCTCTTCAGTCTTCTTGAATCAGTTTTCTTGAGGTTTATATATAAAGGGCTACTAATACACAATGCTGAAAATCTTTACATGTCACTGGCCAAAGTATTAAAAGCAAAATCTTCCAGTCTGTGATTGAGGCCAAGTGTTGTGAAAGAAGGAGCTTTAGCCTGAGTCATTCAAAAACCCATATCTAGTTCAAGGCTTTACCTCTTAGAAATGAGATGACCACAGGAAACCCATCTAACCTCCTCAAAGTGTCGAAACTGACGAAAGACTATAATGAAAGGTAAGGTGTTTCTGAGCAATCCAATGGGCTGTTTTACCCATTCATTCATCTACTTATTCATTGAGTAACTACTATTTGGCAAGCATAGCAAATAAGACAAAGGTTACTACCCTCGAGAAGCTTACATACTAACAGTTTAATTGGAGTTTGGATGAAAACTCAAATGCCATTGGTGGCTAAGAAGGTAAGAGAGGCTGTGTGAAGCCGCTTTTTTTTTTTTTTTTAATGTGTCAGTGTTTAGTGGTGGAGCCTATGGCAAGTCCTACCCAAAAGTATTCAATCTCATGTTTTAAGAAAAAGTCATATATGTAAAGAAGGAATTAAAACATAGGACATTATATGCAATAACGTACGTACAAATTGATTCAGAAACTAGAAAGTGAGTTATTCGTTTTGCCTAGAGTGGAATGGTAAAGGTGTTAGAAAATTTTTCAAGGGGACATGATGCCTGTTTAAAATGGTTTTGAAAGACCAAAGGAGATCCCCAGGTAGATAAGTGGGAGAAAAGCAAAGTATACATCAGGTGCAAAGACATGTAGGATTGAAGCAACATGTATAATGGGCTCTATAAGATGTTTAATGTGACAAATCCAGGGGAACGCAAGGAAGAAATGAAACTAGAGAGAAGATCTAGAGTGAATTAATAGAGGACCTAGTATTACCATCTTTAGACAAGTAGGGAACAGCGGAAACTGAGAGGATCTGAAGTAGCTGGGAGGAAAGATTTAAGGAAGCATAAAAACGAAAGCAAAGAGAGTTATTAGAAGGGAGAGCAACATCATAGATGAAAGATAATGAGGCCCTCAATGAAGTATCTGTAGAGATGGAGAAATGCTAGATCTAATGACTATCAAGGGGATAAGACTGGAAACAAATTTAGTGGTTTAATAGATTTGTAGATTAACCTAGTGTGCTGCAGTTGAAAGAGATCTATGAAAATCAGGGAAAGAGATCTATGGAAATCAGGGAAATAAGAGAACAAGGATACCAGTGTCATAAAAGGCAACAAAGGAGACAACTTTAATTGGAGATGGATGTCAACAGTATGAAATGTAATGGAAAGATCAAGTAAGTTAAGAGCAGAGACATGCATATTGATATTTAACAAGGCCTTTAGACTTTTGATAAAAGCAGTATAAACAGTCTTAATGAATGGCAGTGGTTACCCCCAAACAGGGAAATATATCTGAGGAAGGGCATGTATAAGTAGAGTCCATAGTGAAAAGCCCAACCCACTGACCCTGTATGATAAATTCAGGAAAAAAAGATGAAAAGGCCTGACCTTATGACTCTGGTTTTGCTGTCAATATATACATTCTTCCTTCTTCTGGTGACAGCATCTTGATTTTTCTTTAGCAACTAACCCTCCATCTCTCAGAGTCTACTTGGTTTAGGATAGACATTCCCTAAACACCAGATGGACACATGACTCAGACCTGGCCAATCATAGGATTCCATTCCCTTGGCCATAACAATTGATTCCATGATGAACCACAACCCAAGCCAGACCATGAACACAATCCTTTGGTGTTGGCATTTTTTTTTTTCGTACTTCTTGTTTGGTGTGAATTAGGATGTCTTTTTTAGAGCTTTTGAGCTCCTTTTCTCTGGGATTACCAAGAAAAAAATATCTTCCTTCTAGTATTACTGAAATTGCAGGACACAAGCCTGGAGGTGCTGGAAACCACCAGATGCTGAAGGCTTGCCTGGGAATAAGGCCAACGCATAGGAAAGTAGAACTGAGAGATGGAAAACAGGGCAGAGGAGGAGAAGAGAGAAAGTGACTAGGTTCTAATGACATCATTTGAGCACTTGAAGCCAACAAATACTTTTCAGTAATATGAGCCAATAAATCCTCTTTATTTTTATTTAAGCCACTTAGAGTTCGGATTTCTCTCTCTTCTAACCAAAAGAACCCTATTTGAAACAGTGGATAGAGAGGTGTGGGAAGCAAACCAGTTTCAATTCAGCCTTGCCTGGAGCCAGCTCTGATCATGGATCTCAAAGTTTGCCTTATCCCCCACCCTACTCAGCCAAAAAAAATAGTTTAGGTGTCTTATCATCTTAGTCCTCCAAAGGATTGATTAATTGAGAGGAGGCTGTGCGGAACCTTGCAGAATCTCAGCAGCTTGGCCCTGAGCCAGGACCAAATTGTTGCTGATGGATCAAGGTTTCTGGGAACCAGCTGTGAAGAAGAGATATCATACAATCCTTAGAATTCTTAGAGCAAGGACCCCTGACTGCTCCTGTTCTGCAAAAACTAAAAAATGGGCACCACCATTTTCTGCCAGAATAAGCCAACATCTGAAGTGCAATTACCATAAGAAATGGAATTGCAAACCCCTGCTACTCTACATTTAAAGCAGACACAATGGCTTCTGGGCACAGTTGTGCTCAACTCCAGGGGCACCAAACACATTGTAGTTATGTGAATAGCATCCCTGGGAGTTATGCCATGCTCAACCTACACAGCCATATGTAATGACCCTGGCAGACACTCACTAATTAGTGAGAAAATTAGCATCCGTGGACCCTCAAGTACAGAGAGACTTTGTATCTGTGTCAACTACAGAGAGGATAAGAGAGAAAAGAAACCATTTGCAACAGTTCAGATAGCAAAAATCTTTAGCATTTCAGTTCTTCAGAAAGGAGCCAGCTGAGTTGTCTGTGTGAACCTACTTTGTCCCAGAGCCCTTGTCACAAAGTGCTAAGTGTGAGGCAGGGTTCATGGCCAAGGATAACTTAACAGTCCATCCTGGTCTGAGTCCCCACATGCTCTCTTTCCCAAAAAGACTAATACGGGCAAACACTGAGTAAAACAACTGGTACTCCAGAAAGCACCCAGATTTTTGGGCAAAAATAGTACTGAGCCAACTTAAAAAACAAGTGGACTTAATTTAAATATGGGCAGAGTAAATTTGGGGTCACAATTAAACTCTCAGGATTCCACTGTGCTCCCTTCTCTTCCAGATGTGGGACACAGTAAAAATAGCTTCAGATAGCCTGCTCATATGCAAGTTCAAACAAGAATTGCCCCAAATCTTTCCAAGGACTGATATTGAGTTTACTTTTCATGATGTGAACAGTGTGTCCAAGTGAGGCCTAAATACAGGTCTTTGCCCCTTATCAGTTCCATGTGGGAAATACAAAGAGACTGCCTTTAATTTCCCAGAGTAGGGCCTCAAAGACCAAGCAATCCAGTCTAAAACTAATAAAAGCAGCATTCTGAAAAGAGTACTAGGCTTTCCCCACAAGCACTCAGAAAAAAAAAAAAAATAGGATGGGCATGGTGGCTCACGCCTGTAATCTCAACACTTTAGGAGGCCGAGGCAGGTGGATCACCTGAGGACAGGAGTTCAAGACCAGCCTGGCCAACATGGTGAAACCCCATCTCTACTAAAAATACAAAATTAGCTGGGTGTGGTGGTGCATGCCTGTAATCCCAGCTACTCGGGAGGCTGAGGCAGGAGAACTGCTTGAACCCAGGAGGCAGAGGTTACGGTGAGCCGGGATTGTGCCACTGCACTCCAGCCTAGGCAACAAGAGCAAAATTCCATCTCAAAAATTAAAAAAAAAAAAAAAAAAGAAAAACCCAAAATCAATTTTCCTTTTTCTTTTTTAATAATTTCAACTTTCATTTTACAGTACATGTGCAGGTTTCTTACATGGGTATATTGCATTATGGTTTTGGCATACAATTGACCCCATCATCCAGGCAGTGAGTGAGTCTAGTACCCAATATTAATTTTTCAATCCTTGCTCTCCTCCCTCCCCTCCTGTTAATAGTCCCTAGTGTCTACTGTTGCCTTCTTTATGTCCCTGAATACCCAATGTTTAGCTCCCACTTATAAGTGAGAACATGCAGTATTTGGTTTTCTGTTCCTGCATTAATTTGCTTAAGATAATGGCCTCCAGCTGTATCCATGTTGCTGCAAAGACCGTGATTTTGTTTTTCTATAGCTGCAAACATCAATTTTTCTTATGTCTCCTGTGAAGCTGCAAAATGCAAAGAAGTCATTCTCTCCATAATTGTAACCATCACAGGCAATCTATTTGCACTCACGGGTAAAGTCTGATCGGGAGTATTTTTTCTAAACTAGTGAGAAATTCCACTTGTAGCTAATGATCCCCTCACCTCACTTGCATTTTTTTCTGAGTAACAATAACTTTCACCTTGGATGATCTAGTCCTTAAACGACTGTAATGTGTTTCCAAATGGGCTCTGTTTCAACATGAGAACTGCATTAACAATTGGCAGAAACCGTTGTCTTTTCTCTGTCCCGCTTACCATCATAGCTGTCCCAGGCCAATATTAAATATTCTGCTAGTTTACATTTGTGCAAATCAAACAAACACCTGTTGGTTCCCTTTAGTATTTTAGATAGGGAATATGGCTAGAAAGTCATAGTAGGAACAGCTACCACTTATTGAGTACCTAAGAGTGTTTTACATACGTTGTCTTTCATTTTTAGAATAACCCAGCAAAAGTGGTAGCACTTTTATTAGGTTTTTTTTTCTCTCTTTTTTTTTTTTTTAGACGGAGTCTTGCTGTGTCACCCCAGGCTGGAGTACAGTGGCCCGATCTCAGCTCACTGCAACCTCCACCTCCCTGGTTCAAGCAATTCCCCTGCCTCAGCCTCTGGAGTAGCTGGGATTACAGGTGCATGCCACCACTCCCAGGTAATTTTTTTGTATTTTTAGTAGAGACAGGGTTTCATTATGTTGGTCAGACTGGTCTCAAACTCCTGACCTCAGGCAATCTGCCCACCTCAGCCTCCCAAAGTGCTGGGATTATAGGCATGAGCCACGCATCTGGCCAGAATCATTAGGTATTATTCTGTGGTGGACAGGTCTGTGCAAACTTAGCCCCAAAGTCCAAGAAAGTAGAGAGGTTGAAGAAAGAGACTGACATAGCCAGTTTCTCAGAAAGAAACACATAATAGGGACTTAAGAACTGAAGCCATGCTTGTGTCTCAGGTGGTGGCGAGATGACACCATTACTCTCCAGACGTGGGGCTTACATACCATAGGGGAGTAATGTGTAGGGCAGTTACAGCGAAAGGCAAGAATGCTGTTAATCTGCATAAGGGCAGGATTTATGACTAAGGGTGTTTAGACCTAAGAGTAAATACCTCCTTTTACATAGGAAATGATAAAACAAATCTTAGAAGCATTCCTGGAACTAGGGTTAATCAGAAGTCAACGTGGCAGATTAGCATACAAGACAGAGTCGCTTTAGCCTCCACAGGTGTTGAAACTGAAATTTAAACTCACATCTACCTAAGATGAAAGACCAGGATCTTAGGCCATGAACATTCTCACTAGGTCAGCTTAACAACAGAGAAGGCAGGCATCCTTAACTAACAAAAAACTGGAGTTTTATCAACTTGACATCACACAAGCACAATTCCTGTGGTGAGTGGTAGGGGATCCCAAATGTGCCACAGGAGTGGTGACCAGTAGATTTTCTTTTTAATAACAAGCAGTTATTTAGTTCACTATTCTAGATGCTGTAAAGTTCAAGAGCATAGTGCTGGCACCTGGCAAGGACCTTCATGCTGTGTCATCCCATGGCATAAGGCAGAAGGGCAAGAAAGAGCAAGATCAAGACAGCAAGAGGAGGCCAAACTCACCTGTATAAGAATACTCCCAAAATAACTGGACCACTCCCTCAATAACAACATGAATCCAACCATAAGGGCAGAGCTTTCATGACTTAATCTCTCCTCATTAGGCACCACCTCCCAACCCTGTTGCATTGGGGATTAAGTTTCCAACACATGAACTTTGTGGGAAACCTTCAAACCACAGCATCCACCAAGGGAGATGGGAGTAAAAATCAGAGATATCCACAAGAAACAATGTCCCCAGTTAGTTTTTCAGATTATAAATGGGCACATTTGCTCACATACTCATTTCTGCACTCCCTTCACATGCCTATTTTGAGCATTATCTCTATGCCAAGATTTATGATGATTATGCACCGAGAGATGAGGTCTCACTGGTTGGTCAACTAGCCCTGGTGTCACCATTCACAGCAGGGAGGCAAGTGATGGCTTATAACATAGCAATGCAGCAGTAGTAAAAAGCAGTCTTCATGATGGAATCCAGACCCTGAAGGCACCCAAGTATACAATACCTAGACATAAAACATTAAGCCCAGGCACAGTCGACTCATGCCTGTAATCCTAGCACTTTGGGAGGTGGAAGAAGGAAGGTTTCTTAGGCCAGAAGTTTGAGACCAGCCTGAGCAACATAGCAAGATTTCATCTCTACAAAAAACTTTTAAAATTAGGCTAGTATGCTGGCATGCACCTATAGTCCTTGCTACTCAGGAGACTGAGTTAAAAAGCAGGAGGATCACTTGAGCCCAGGAGTTTAAGTCTGCAGTGAGTCATTATTGTGCCACTGTACTCCAGCCTGGGTGACCGAGCGAGACCCCATCTCAAAAAAAAAAAAAAAAAAAAAAAACCACACAAACAACCTGAAGCACCTAAATGGAACACTTAAGAGGTTAAATATTTTCAGCGTGGTAGTGAGAAGGAAGATTTAGATACCCATAACTGCCTGCCAATGACAAACTACCTTCTAAAACCAAAATTGATGATTCTGTCAACATCACTGAACATGAGTAGGAGATAATGGAAAGTAAGGAGTCCTTCACACCTCCAGCTCAAACAAGTGAGCAGGAGTTCACCAAAAATATCTGATCAATATGGTTCTCATAAAATTTTTAATATAATACTAGAGGTTAATTAAATGGACAAAATAAATGCCATTCTATTATATTGCAGGCATATTAGTTTACATATATTAAAATTTAAGTTGGGGAAAAACTAATTATTATATCACTGAAACACCAGGGGTTTGGTCTAGATCCTGCTGATTGCCACACAGAAAGCCATTGACTGAGATGACAAGTATTGCCATGCAAGAAAATTTTAATTGGTTGCTACGGCCAATGACATGGCAGCTCAGTCTCAAATACAACTCCCTGACCCACTCAAACTAGGGGTCTATATAGCAGAGAAGAAATGTTAACAATGTGTAAGAAAATAAGAACTAGGGAGGGGCAAAGAAGCAATCATGATGAGGGTCCCACATCTCATTGTCTGGATGTGGTTGCTTTAGCCTGAAATACTGATATGTTTCAGTATTTTGATACTTTTTTTTTTAGAGGCCTGAAAGTCATTTCCTGAGGAAGGAACTCAGATAACAAATGTAAACTTCAAGCTTTAAGACCAGAAGGGTTAATTTCTATATTTATCAAAAAAACTATCTATGGGACTATTAGGTCAATTTCAATTAATTTCCTGGATTTTAGTTTTAAAATGTTACAGATTTTAGAATATGAAGTACTTTTCTCTGCCTGTAAATTTGAGATTTAAAATATTAAGAATTTTAAAAGGTAGGTGTCCTAAAATTAAAATTAAATCTTATTTCTTAAAACAACCCTTAGTTGATTTTATCTTCACATAGAAGGTCATGGTAAAATAATCTTCTATTTTTGAAAAATAAAAAATATATCAATGTTTTCAAACATAGATTTTTAAAAACCACAGGGAAAAACATAATCTAATAAGAGATTCATGGATCTGTGAAGAGTTGAGTGGTCAGGGGGTCCACCAATACTCTGAAGCTTTGTGTGTGTTTGTGTGTAAGTGCCATCAGTGGAAAAAGAGGGGAGGGAGTTAGAAATTTTTTCAGATTCTCAAAGGTGTATGTGATAGAGAAAAGTACCAATAAAATGTGATATAAATCCCTACCTTCTTCCAGGATCAAGGAAAGAACTAAAAAAAAAGCTAAAAGGGAAATGACAACACAGTTTTTTGAACTAAAAATGTGTAGCCGGGCACAGTGGCTCATGCCTGTCATCCCAACACTTTGGGAGACCAAGGTGGGCAGATCACCTGAGGTCAGGAGTTCAAGACCAGCCTGGCCAACATGGTGAAATCCCATCTCTACTAAAAATACAAAAATTAGCCAGAAATGGTGGCAGGCGCCTATAATCCCAGCTACTCAGGAGGTTGAGGCAGGAGAATCGCTTGAACCCAGGAGGCGGAAGTTGCAGTGAGCCAAGATTGTGCCACTGCACTCCAGCCTGGTGATAGAACGAGACTCTGTCTCCAAAAAAAGAGGAAAAAAAAAGTGTGTTTTTCTAAATCAGATGCTGTTCTTGTTTCTTGAACTAAATATCCCTAAAGATGTTGAATCTCAAAAGTAGAAAATTTGGGAAGTGGGGCTGTCGAAGAATTGACTTTTCTGGGTAGCCTATTGAGTGAAATCTTGAGATAGAATCTTTGATAACAGTCCCCTAGGAAACATTTTATCTGCTATTTCCTGTTAACATAAGAACTGCATCACTTTAACAGGTTTGGGCCCCTCATCCCAGGAAGCATTTGAGGAAAATAAATCATGCACATGAGGAGGATGGGGTTCGTGTTACCAAGGACTATAAGAAATAAAACCCCCAAAACTAAAATAATTAAAAGTTTAAAAAGAAATAAAACTTATCACTGAATGCGTTTCACTGGAATCTATTTCTAGGATTGCTCCCATTTACACATCTGTGGCATTTGTTTTACCCCAAGAGAATATTTTCATTCTAAGAATTTTCTCTTACGTTTTCAGCAAAAATTCATGGTTTTACATTCTCTCAGATGCATCCCCAGCAGATCTTAAAAGAACACTGTAACTCACCTCTGAGTAACCTTCATACTGTCTTCTGCAAATGTAGGTGCCCATAAGAATTCCAGCCTGCACAGAAGAACCAGGCTGGAGACTGACTCCCTTCCCTACCTTGTCAATGTCCCAATCAAGGCCTGTGCACACTGGTGGCTACGATATATTCATGGAATAGTAACCATAGCTAACATTTATATAGAGTTTACCATTGTAAGCACTTTACTTCACACAAACACTGTACGATAGGATTATTACACCATTTCATAGATGAAGAAATGGAAGCACAGAAAGCTTAAGTAAGTTGACCAGGTTCACACAGCTAGTAAGTAGTGTAACTGTTATTTAATTCTAATAACCCATAGGAGTATGAATAATTTTTCCTACTTTTTGCACAAGAATCATGAGCCTCAAAGAGGTCAAGCGACTAACCTAAATTCACACAATTAGTAAGTGGCAGTTAGAATCCACTCTAAGCCTATCAGTATTCTTTCTCCATGCCTCTCTGCAGGCCAATGGCAGCAACAGCAGCATTTAAATCCTTTTAAAAATTTCTTACTTTGGTCTTTGTTTCCTTTATATAAAAAATAATCATTCATCTAGACAGAAAATAAGGGATCTAGGAATAAAGCTCCCAGGAAATAAAAATGTTCTGTACGTTTCTTGTTCTCTCCACAATTACTACAGAAGACTAATGTGCTTGCTCACTTGCTTCAAGTTTCACCGGCAAGAACAAACAAGTTTGAAGAGTCATACACACAAAAACACCAACAGCACAGAAAAGCAGTTGAAAATACCTATCAATGTCCTGGCAAGAACAAAGGAATTCCAGCTTACTTCAATTCAGTTAAGGGTGAAATATATTGGAAATTTATTTCTAATAAATGAACTATTTAACTTGGCAAACACTGGAGTAGAAGAACTTGCTTCTGAAGCACAATGTCATTTGTAAAAATGAACTCACCTCTGCATAATAAGGACATTTGCACTGACCTCAGATGTTTATAATCTTAGAGGAAAGAAAATGTTTTTGGCAGAATGACTGATTAGGCTTAGAGTTAGAATTAAACCAGGGCTTAGACAAAGGTCTTGCTCTTGGCAGTTCTTTGTGAAACAACCAAATTTTGCTGTCAGCACCTCTCCAGTTTACCTACCACCCCAACTCCAGGTGTGTTCCTAGGACTTACATATTGTCCCAGGAATGTTCACAATCAGCCTCATCCCACAACTATTAAAATTGCCTCCCTGAAAAGTTCAATGTGTTTGTACAACAAAGTCTCCTTCTCTGTACAACAAAGACTTCCCCTCCTTAAATAGAGAAAATACTAGAGTATGCTTTCCAGAGGAGAGAGGTGTGAAATGGAAGAGTGGAAAGATTGCTAAATATCCCCCCAATATCCATTTATCCTTTCTATATTTTTGTAATATAACTCCTCTGCCCAGCTAGAGATACACAACCTAGCATGTCTCCACCTAGCCATGGCCATGTAGCTAAATATTTGCCAATAAAATACGAACAGGGACTGGGCGTGGTGGCTCATGCCTGTAATCTCAGCACTTTGGGAGGCTGAGGTGGGTGGATCACAAGGTCAGGAGATCAAGATCATCCTGGTCAACATGGGGAAACCCCATCTCTACTAAAAATAAAAAAATTAGCTGGGCATGGTGGTGCATGCCTGTAATCCCAGCTACTCGGGAGGCTGAGGCAGGAGAATCTCTTGAACCAGGGAGTTGGAGGTTGCGGTGAGCCGAGATGGTGCCACTATACTCCAGCCTGGTGACAGAGAAAGACTCCATCTCAATAAATAAATGAATACATAAATAAATAAAATAAAATATGAACAGGAACAATAGTGCAACTTCTGAAAACTTCTTTATTTCAAAGCTAACCACTTGGCATCCACTCCCTTTTCCCGCTTCAGTGGGTGCTGGTAAACCAATTTCAAACACGTGGATTAGGGTAGAACTCCAGAGAAGGGTGAAACAGCAAAACAGAAGATCCCTGGATCATCTGCCTATCACTGTGAGGGAAATAAACTTTAATACTGATTAAGCCTCTGTTATTTTCATTATTCTGTAAAATGGTCACATCAATATCTTAACTCTATGTGTGAGAAAGGGAGAGCAGCACGAAAACCTCCCCAGAAGTGAGTGAGACACACACACAGAGACCCCTCCTTTGAGCCTCAATTTCTTCATCTTTAAATGGGAACAATCCCTCTCTTTCACTGTTAAATTAAATAATATATGTCATACATTAAGGAGACTACATAAGTTTTCAAGCAGTGATGACTTAAAAACGAAATTATAATCTTCTCATTTGAAATATCAAATATTCTTTCCCCCTACCTATCCAAGTGGTCACCAAACCCAAATATGATGGGTCAGACTATTACGCCATTTCATAGATGGGGAAATGGAGGCAAAGAAAGCTTAAGTAAGTTGACCAAGGTCACATAGCTAGTAGGTAGTGTAACTGTAATTTAATTCTAATAACCTACTGGAGTATAAATAATTTTTCCTACTTTTTGGACAAGAAATATGAGCCTTCTTTATTATCCATTCTTTTCTCTTAAATTCTCACTGCTGGACTGCAGTGGGGCGATCTGGAGTGCAGTGACATGATCTCAACTCACTGCAACCTCCGCCTCCTGGGTTCAAGCGACTCTCCTGCCTCAGCCTCCTGAGTAGCTGAGATTACAGGCATGTGCCACAACACCTGGCCAATTTTTTGTAGTTTTAGTAGAGATGGGGTTTCACCATGTCAGCCAGGATGGTCTCCATCTCCTGACTTCGTGATCTGCCTGCCTTGACCTCCCAAAGTGTTGGGATTACAGGCACAAGCCACCGCACCGGCCAAAAGTTCTTTATTATCTTCACCATTAGGAAACATGTGCTGAATAAATGGTTAAATGACTAGAATTAATCTGCTAAAAATACCTAATGTAAACTATTCTTAGCTGATAATATTGGCCAGGTCATTTACTCAATATTTATTGGGCACTGAAGCCGGCGCAGGAGGCACGAAAATAAATGTAAATGTGACCTCCACCCTCACATTTTTGCCTTTTCAAAAAAATTGTCAGTGTCTTAACCTCAAGGAACACCTAATGTGTTAATGAAGAAGCCAAGGCCCATTAACAGCCTTCTGGGAAGAACTTTTAGGAAGGACAGCCACCAAATATTTGTACTTTCATGCAAAATCTGACTGAGGGTGGATAGTGCTCACTTGTGATAGTTTACTCTATATGATTGAATCATTGTGGAATTACCACCATTCTCACAGAGACTCAAAACTCTTTCCTGCTTTCTGCTCTTGCTATTCCCATCTGTTCCTCTTTTTCATCCATAAGGCTTCCTTTCACTGCATATACCTCCTGAGGATCAAAATCCTATGACACATTTGTCTCTATGACTTGTATGAGGAAGAGAATGCGTAAGCTTGCCAGAATATTAAAAGAACAAATACTTCCTCATTAGAAGAGAGCCAACCTCCTTTGATGTTGAGATACAAATGACTAATGCAGTACAGACAGTTCCTACCTCATAAACACTCTACATACAAATGACCCAGACACACACTACTGCTACACCCCACCAGACTGCTGTCGCCATGGGAACCACTCAAGGTAGGGAGGGGAGGAAAACGGAAGGTTTTACAGAAGCTGGGGATTCAGAATAAAAGAAAGCGAAGAAATAGAAATAAGTAAAAGAGCTTGTCTTCCCCAACGTATTGTTTGTTCACTGAGCTCTGTTCCATTGTCTGAAATTCTATAATTATAGAGGACACTGGTTAGCAAAATCCTCTTTTTTTCCTCTCTCTCTTTTAAGACAACTACTTCTAGTGGGATTTTTTACAACAATACTCAATTACTTCTGGGCTAACTTTTCACTAAGGGGAGATTCTCAGTATCAGTATTTTTATCAGGGACAGAAAGATGGCTCTGATATTATCAGCCACAACTGGCAGTCAGCATCCAAGGCACAGCATCCTCAGCAAGAAACATTCACAGGCACCAGGTACACAAAACTCCAGCTATCGTTTGCACATGCGATATCACAGGCGAGGCACACCTGGTAGTTATACCACACAGTATCCCTGAGTATCAACAGCCCCTTCAGTGTTGGCAGCATGCGGAGGTTTTGTAATGAAAACCTAGTACAAGAGAGAAGGGAAATAATGGATTTGGAATTTTATCAAATAGACAAAATAACCGCTTTGCGGAACACATCTAAACCAGTCATACAAAGCTACTTAGGGGAAACTGTGAGAACTAAAAGCTTGAAAGAAAAATCTGCCCAAGCCAGTGGCTGCTTTTTTAACCTCTGAGTTGGTAGGAACTGTAAAACAGGTGTTTTTCTCTTAATTTCAAGTCAGGCACTGTATCTATACATAAAATGATATTTTTAAAGAATAAATCTTTCCAAAGAACGTTTAAGCAGTTATTATCACTTTTTTTTTTTTGAGACAGAGTCTCGCTCTGTTGCCCAGGCTAGAGTGCAGTGGCCGGATCTCAGCTCACTGCAAGCTCCGCCTCCCGGGTTTACGCCATTCTCCTGCCTCAGCCTCCCGGGTAGCTGGGACTACAGGCGCCTGCCACCACGCCCTGCTAGTTTTTTGTATTTTTTCAGTAGAGACGGGGTTTCACCGTGTTAGCCAGGATGGTCTCTATCTCCTGACCTCGTGATCCGCCCGTCTCGGCCTCCCAAAGTGCTGGGATTACAGGCTTGAGCCACCGTGCCCAGCCAGCAGTTATTATCACTTTTAAAGTTTGATTGAGTACAATTTTTAAAACTCTTTTATATTATTAAAATAATGCATGATCATTAAAAAATTAAAACAATACAGGGACACACTAGGAAAAAACACCTCCCATTCCCACCCCTGGCAAATACCACTCCACTACAGGCAGCTATGCATGCTCTCAGGCATTATCCACAAAAGGCATGTATACTCATACCCACAATCCTACATGCAAACATCTATAACTTCCACATACACACAAAGGATATACTATACCAACTGCCCTGTTATTTTCTATTTAATTTATATTGGAACCTTTTCCACATTAATATATATATGGTTACTTCACTCTTTTTCAAGGCTGTCTAGTAGTTTATTGTACAAATGAATCAGTTTTCTATTGGCAAACTCTTAGTGCCATTAATTTTTCAATCTTACAACAATGAAGCAATAAACATACTTGTGCATATCTTTACACATTTGTACAAAGCATTTTGGTTAAGTAAATTCTCAGAAAACTGTTGCATCAATGAGTAAGCCAATTAAAATGTTTATCATGACTGCCAAACTGAACTCCATAAGTTTGTGTTTTCGAAAAATTATCTTCAAACATATGAGTGCAATGAGATTACACAATCCCCCAATCCATAAATGGATGGACAAATCCCAGGATAAGATTTTCAAGTAGGACCGTACCACTGGAACTTTCCACTTGAAAGTCTTTCTCTTGACCAAAATGTGGTTATGAAAAAAAAGAAAGCAAGTCTTCTTCCAGGTTTCCCAGGGGGAGACAGCTGATATTTAAAAGGTTCCAGATGCTGCAACAGGTGATTGCCAAGTGCTTGCCTGGATCCCCCCTCTCTGTTCTACCTGATATTCCATCTTGGTGTATTCCTTTTCCTTATTTTATTTGGCTTATTTGCTTTAGCTTTTTCTGGCCTAGATACTGTAATACACATCGCTTCCCCTCTCTGCTGGTAAGAACACCTTCTTCCTTTAGGAAACTGCCAGTCTACCATGTCAGGTGGTTGTACTGGGGCTGACAAGGATAACATCTCATCTCCAGGACAAATGGAACGGGCCTGTGACCCAGACCTGGCTAATCAAGATGTTTCGTGCCCCTTGTCAATAAGTGACACACCTAAGGAAAGGCATGTCTCAAATCTAGCCAGAGTTCTCCTCTGATATATTACATATGGACAATGAGTAAGGGCAGTCTTTATTGTTTGGGGTCTCTAAGATAGATGACAAAGCTGGAGTAGTCCAGTAGCAAAGCCTTCCCCCGCCAGAGGAAAGACAATTAAAACAGGAGACAAAACATTCAAAAAAAATTCAATTTCAGGTATCTTCTCTGACCACAACGAAATAAAACTAGAAATCAATGACAAGAAGAATTTTGGAAACTTTACAAACACATGATAATTAGACAATATGCTCCTGAATGACCAGTGGGTGAATGAAGAGATTAAGAAGGAAATAGAAACATTTCTTGAAGCAAAAGGTAATGGAAATACAGAATACCAAAGCCTATGGGACACAGCAAAAACAGTACTAAGAGGAAACTTTACAGTTATAAGGGACTACATCAAAAAAGAAAAACTTCAAATGAACAACCTAATGAGACATCTTAGAGAACTGGAAAAGCAAATACAAACCAATCCCAAAGCTAGTAAAAGAAAAAATATAATAAAGATCAGAACAGAAATAAATGAAGCTGAAATGAAGAAAACAATATAAAAGATAAATGAAACGAAAAGTTGGTTTTTTGAAAAGATAAACAAAATGGACAAACCTTTAGCCAGACTAAGATAAAAAGAGAGAAGACCCAAGCATATAAAATCAGAGATGAAATGATAACCAATACTGCAGAAATTCAAAGAATCATTAGAGGCTTCTATGAGCAACTATATGCCAGTAAATTAGAAAATGTAGATGAAATGGATAAATTCCAAGACATACACAACCTACAAAGATTGAACCATAAAGAAATCTAAACCCTGAACAGACCACTACAAGTAACAACCATTACAACTCAACTTATAATAAAAAGTCTCCCAGCAAAGAAAAGCCTAGGACCTGATGGCTTCACTGCTTAATTTTACTGTACATTTAAAGAAGAATACCGATCCTACTCAAATTATTTCAAAAAATAGTTTCAGAATTATTCTATGAGGCCAGTATTACCCTAGTACCAAAAGCAAAGACGCATCAAGAAAAGAAAACTATAGGCAAATATATCTGATAAATATTGATTTTAAAAAGTCTTCCACAAAATACTAGCAAACAGAATTCAGCAACACATTAAAAAGATCATTCATCATGACCAAGTGGGATTTATCCCAGCCATACATGGATGATTCAACACACACAAATCAGTCAATGTCATACATCACATAAACAGAATAAAGGACAAAAACCATCAGATCATTTCAATTAATGCTAAAAAAGCATTTCATAAAATTCAACATCCCCCATGATAAAAACCCTCAAAAAACTGGGCATGGAAGGAAAACGCCTCAACATAATAGAAGCCATATATGACAGACCTAGAGCAAATATTATACTGAATAGGGAAAAAACTAAAAGCCTTCCTTCTCAGATCTGGAACACAACAAACATGCCCACTTTCACCACCGTTATTCAACATAGTACTAGAAATCCTAGCTAGAGCAAACAGATAAGATAAAGAAACAAAGGGCATCCAAATTAGAAAAGCAGAAGTCAAATTATCCTTGTTTGCAGATGAGATGATTTTATATTTGGAAAAATGTAAAGACTCCACCAAAAAACTATTAGAACTGATAAATTCAGTAAAGTTGCAGGATACAAAAGTCAACGTGCAAAAATCAGTAGCATTTTTATATGCCAACAGTAAACAATCTGAAAAAAAAAATCAAGAAAGTAATCCCATTTACCATAGCTACAAATAAAATTAAATACCTAGGATTTAACCAAAGAAGTGAAATACCTCTACAATGAAAATTATAAAACACTGATGAAAGGAATAGAAGAGGACAGAAAAAATTGAAAGATATTCCATGTTCATGGATTGGAAGAATCAATATTATTGAAATGTCCATACTACCCAATGCAATCTACAGATTCAATGTAATCCCTATCAAAATACCAAAAGCATTCTTCACAGAAATAGAAAAACCACCCTAAAATTTGTAAATTTTAGGATGGTCTTTTGTAGAATCACAATAGATCCAGAATAGCCAAAGTTATCCTAAGCAAAAAGAACAAAAGTGGAGGCATCCGTTTACCTGACTTCAAATTATACTACAGAGCTATAGTAAGCAAAACATCATGGTACTGGCATATAAACAGACACATAGACCAATGAAACAAAATAGAAAACCCAGAAACAAATCCATACATCTACATTTAACTCATTTTTTACAAAGGTTCCAAGAACATACATTGGGGAAACGACAGTCTTCAGTAAACGGTGCTGGGAAAACTGGATATTCATACATAGAAGAATGAAACTAGTCCCCTATCTCCCACTATATACAAAAATCAAATCCAGATGAATTAAAGACTTAAATCTAAGATCTCAAACTATGAAGCCACTAAAGAAAAACATTAGGGGAACTCTCCAGGACACTGGACTGGGCAAAAATTTATTGAGTAATACCCCTAAGCACAGGTAATCAAAGCAAAAATGAACTAATGGAATCATATCAAATTAAAAAGCTTCTGCACAGCAAAGGAAATCATCAACAAAGTGAAGAGACAACACACAGAATGGGAGAACACATCTGCAAACTATCCATCTGACAAGGGATTAATAACCAGAATACAAGGCACTCAAACAACTCTATAGGAACAAAATCTAATAATCCGATTAAAAATGGGCAAAATATCTGAATAGACATTTCTCAGAAGAAGACATACAAATGCCAAATAGATATACAAAAAGGTGCTCATCATCATTGATCATCAGAGAAATGCAAATCGAAACGACAATGAGATATCATCTAACCCCAGGTAAAATGACTGTTATCCAAAAGACAAACAACAGCAAATGCTGATGAGGATGCAGAGAAAAAGGGACACTTGTACATTGTTGATGGGAATGTAAATTAGTACAACCACTATGGAGAACAGTTTAAACTAAAAATAGAGTTACCATATGATCCAGGAATCCCACTGCTAGGTACATACCCAAAAGAAAGGAAATCAATACCTCAAAGATATCTTCACTCACATATTTATTGCAGCACTATTCACAATAGCCACGATTTGGAAGCGACCTAAGTACCCATCAACAGGAAAATGGATAAAGAAAATGTAGTACATATACACAATATAATACTATTCAGTCAAAAAAAGAATGAGATCCCATCATTTGCAACAACATGGATGGAACTGGAGGTCATTATGTTAAGTGAAAAAAGTCAGGCACAGAAAGACAAACTTCACATGTTTACACTTATTTGTGGGAACTAAAAATTAAAACAATTTCACTTATGCAGACAGGGAGTAGAAGGATGGTTACCAAAGTCTGGAAGGGTGGGGACTCGGGCAGTGGGGATGCCTATGGGTACAAAAACATAGAAAGAATAAATAAGATATAGTATTTCATAGCACAACAGAGTACAGCCAATAATTTAACTGTACATTTTACAATAACTAAAAGAGTATAACACAAAAGATAAATGTTTGAGGTAACAAATATCCCATTTACCCTGATGTTATCATCATACATTGTATGCCTGTATCAAAATACCCCATATATACTATAAATATATATACCTACTTTATACCCACAAAATTTAAACACAAAAATACCTTAAAATAAAAATAAATAAAACAGGAGAGAGGCCAACCAAAATGCACAAATGAGCAGATCTGAAAGTTACATGAAGACAGACAGCGAAAAGAATTCTGAAGCAATTTGAGTTCTTAGAAGTTAGGTTCTTCCTACTTACATAAAACAGTACAGTCTCTTTATACTTAATATGGTCCAAATTGCGGTTTTTGTTCCTTAAAAACTAAGGATTATGACTAATATGGCATCAATCTCAGACCCACTAGTTTGTTTCCTGACTTGTCTCCTTCCTGGTTACCCAGTATTCCTTTGTCTGGTTTCCCTGAGTTTTCACCTTTCTGTCTTAGGCCCTGTCTCCCAAGGGCATCCCTAGCAGTAATATCAGCCGGTGTTCCTCAGAAACTTCTCTCTCTTAAGTTAGCCAATAAGGGGTACATATTATACTCCTGGAGGAAGTATCCCTCACTAGTTGTGTGACCTGGGCCCTTATTTTCCTCACAGTGTTGTTGGATATACCTTGAACAGTACTACATATAATTCTGAATATTTCTGAATAGCTTTCAAAAATAGTGGATGTACACTATGAGGCTCACAAAAGCTGGGTTACAAACATTTGCAGTGATAGAATAAATGAAGTTGAACAACGGACTATTTTGCTTAACCAAGAGGCATTTGTTTTTTTTGTTTTTTTGGTTTTTTTGAGACGGAGTCTAGCTCTGTCGCCCAGGCTGGAGTGCAGTAGCTGGATCTCAGCTCACTGCAGGCTCCGCCTCCCGGATTTAAGCCGTTCTCCTGCCTCAGCCTCCCGAGTAGCTGGGACTACAGGCGCCCGCCACCTCGCCCGGCTAGTTTTTTGTACTTTTTAGTAGAGACAGGGTTTCACCATGTTAGCCAGGATGGTCTCGATCTACTGACCTCGTGATCCGCCCGTCTCGGCCTCCCAAAGTGCTGGGATTACAGGCTTGAGCCACCGCGACCGGCCAAGAGGCATTTGTTATTTCAGTTTTCTAGTAAAGGCTTATGCCAATTTTACAATATCAATGTAGTTTGTGTAGTCATTTGCTAAAAAATCACATGACCTTCTAGGATAAGCATATTTAATTTTTTTCTACTTCAAAAACAAAAACACTAAAAAATAAAACCATGCTTAATTCTAACACCCTAAAACAAGTATTTTCTTCCAGTTTGCATCAAATGTATTTATTTTTTTCCACAGGTGAATAAGAGTGGTGTAACTTTATGTTTCCTTTTTTCACTTACATTTATAAATAGGCTTTGCCAGGGCCGGGCAGAGCGGCTCACGCCTGTAATCCCAGCACTTTGGGAGGCTGAGGCAGGCAAATCACCTGAAGTCGGGAGTTCGAGTCCAGACTGACCAATATGGAAAAACCCTTTCTCTACTAAAAATACAAAACTAGCTGGGCGTGGTGGCACATGCCTATAATGCCAGCTACTCAGGAGGCTGAGGCAGGAGAATCACTTGAACCTGGGAGGTGGAGGTTGCGGTGAGCCGGAATTGCACCATTGCACTCCAGCCTGGGCAACAAAAGCAAAACTCATCTCAAAAAAAGAAAGGAAAAAAAAAAAGGCTTTGCCCCATGCAGGATCTTCATAATTCAAAAGCTAGATAATATTCTTTCCAATAGAGATATAATTTATATGACTACATAATTTATTCTTTCTGATATTTCGATATTTCAGTTTTTTCCAAGTATTATAAATGTTCCAATAAAAAGTGGAATTATCAGGCCAAAAATCTATGAACAGCTCTTACTATTATGTAAAATTGATTCTCAAATCAGTTCTCCTGAGTCGCCCCTACCACCAGCCAAGTGTGAGTAGACATATGTGGACGTTTCACTTTTAATGCAGCAGACCCTGTCTCCGGTATTATCTTTTTTTTTCTTCCTCTAGTGTAACAGGTATAACATGTTACCTTCTCAGTGGGCACCAAGTAAATTAGACTCTGAGTTTTGAAAAGAATAATTAAAATCTAAGAAAGGAGACAAAAATAAAAGCTTGCAAGTATGAAAAGGTTCTATTTCTAAATCAAGCGATTTAGAAATAGAACATTTTCTAAATCAAGAAATTTAGAAATACAATGGTAGATTTAAAAATAGATGAACATTAGTAGTGAATAACTATTTATAATTCTTTCCCCTTTTTCAGATCTGTAACTTACAGAGGAGAATGTAGTCTTGCATGCACATGTTGACCTACTGATAACAATTCTGGTTTCAGAGTGCTAATACGAGACTGCAAATGTGTCCTTTTATAATTTTTTTAAAAGGGGACATACTTTACAAAAGACAAAACTGAGCAGAGGATAAGAGTCCAAGAGTGCAAAACCTAGAGATTTCCTTTGAGAGATTTAACAGAGAAGAGGGATTAAAATCTATGAACCAATTGTCATCCAAAAATATCCTATCAGTTTCTCTACTCTCAATGCATCTACCTTGCCTGTTCCAAGTTTTAACCTTTCTTTAAAAGAAGTATTGAAGCTCTAAAGCTCCAGGGTGCTAGATTTAGAAAGCAGTAACAGACTAAGGTGGGCTGTTAGAAGCCCACATGAGGAGGCCTTGATATGGGTTCTGGAATACTCTTCATTTTAACTTTGGGATTCTGCTAACAGTGAGTAGCAGCTCCGGGCTAGACTTAAGACAATGAAGACTGACAATGACAGACGAATTTAAACAGTTGTGGTCAGACCGTGGAGACTAACAGTCCTAAAATAGGTTACACACTAACTTAATAGACTGTTTTCAACTCCTAGCTCATGTATCAGAGAAATGTATGGACTCCATAAAAATAATAGAATGGTGGCACATACCTAGTGATATAGTGATCACATTCCAAATGCCATACATACCCTAAACCCCTGAATTCAAACTAGTCACCCATAAGTTTTTGTCTTTAAATATATATCACAACAATAACAAGGGGAAAAAAATCCTGTTTCTAGTCCAAAACATTCTAGAGCTCAGATTATTGAGAGGTCATGTAAGTGATGTGCTTAGTGTATTCAAACCTTCATTCATTCAACAAGCTGAGCACCTACTAGGTGCTAGAAATTCGGTGCTGCATAAAGACAAATCTTTGTCCCCTGAAAACACATTTTCAGAAGTGGAATAAGGGAACAGCAGGGCTCAGTGATGCATGCCTGTAATCCCAACACTTTGGGAAGCCGAGGCAGAAGGATCTCTTGAACCCAGGAGGAGTTTAACACCAGCCTGGGTAACATAGTGAGACCCCATCTATACAAAGAAAATTAAAAATTAGCCTGGCATAGTGATGCATGCCTGTCGCTCCAACTACTGGGGAGGCCGAGGTGGGAGGATCACTTGAGCCTGGGAGATGGTGACTGCAGTGAGCCATGATCCCACCATTGCACTTCAACCTAGGCAAGAGAGCATGACCCTGTCTCAAGAGAAAAAAAAAAAAAAATAGTAAGGGGAGAATGAATGATAGAATAAACGAGTATAATAAATTAGACTCATTAGAATATGACGTTACGTCTCTGACAGAAGCACATAGTGCCCTGAAATGGAGAATAAGAAAGTCAAAGATGCAGGGAGGTCCTAAACAAAATATGGTTCTTTGCACTTTATAGCATCTATTGGTTTTAATAGTTCTCTGTTTTTTCCCTTTCTCTCCTCCCCATTCTCTTCTTCCTCTGGCTTCTACCAGTCTAGAACTGCTTCAACATCTCCACTCTGCGTGTATACACAACAGGCACATATATGCACAACCCTTTTTTGATGACCCAAAACTTTGCTTAATATTAAGAGATGAAAATCTCCTACTTCAGGTTGGGTGCAGTGGCTCACGCCTGTCATCCAAGCAATTTGGGGGGCCGAGGTGGGCAGGTCACCTGAGATCAGGAGTTCGAGACCAGCCTGGCCAACATGGTGAAACCCTGTCTCTACTAAAAATACAAAAATTAGCCAGGTGTGGTGGCGGGGACCTGTAATCCCAGCTGCTCGGAAGGCTGAGGCAGGAGAATTGCTTGAACCCAGGAGGTGAAGGCTGCAGTGAGCTGAGATCACGCCACTGCACTCCAGCCTAAACGACTGAGACTGCATCTCAAAAAAAAAAAAAAAAAAAAAAAAAAAAAGAAAATCTACTTTAATGCCATAGGTATTCCTAGCAAAGTACAATGAGACTTAGGTCCTGAAACTTCAGCTTGACTCCCCGCCCCCGCCCTCCCCTCCACCCCCGCCCCAGGCACCATTTTAATCCCTCATATTGTTTGACCAGAAAACTACTCAGGAAACAGCATTTGAAATAACAGCAGACTTTTATAGAGGGCAAAACTGAGTAACAAAGGAGTAGTAGTTATCAACATGTTTTGAAACCAACGCACTTTTCTACATTACTGCCATTTACATTT
The DNA here is from genome assembly GCF_008728515.1 of Papio anubis. NCBI lineage: Eukaryota > Metazoa > Chordata > Mammalia > Primates > Cercopithecidae > Papio > Papio anubis. The sequence continues at coordinate 56,160,683 of NC_044986.1, read as the reverse complement.
ATTTTCCTGCTGTGAAAGTTGTTATCAGTGTTTGCTATCAGCTGGAACAGTATGGAAGTGACTCTCCTGAGGTTAGGAACAGTCTAACCCTAGCTCCCAATGCAATCTTCACCAATTCAAAAGAAATTAGACAAATCCTACCTTAGAACATGCATCACAGGCTGCTTTCTGAAATTCTCTGCAGAAAGATTCAGGCAGCCCAGCAATGGTTCTCATACCAGGAAAATACATCTCACCTGGGGTAGTAGGAGGAGGAGGAGGGGCAAGTTCCAGGCTTTGACCCTTATCTGCTCCCAGCTGTGCGCTTAATTAAAGTTTGATTTCCAGAATGGCCTCCCTGTCTTAAATGAAAACCAAGAGTCATGATGTAGCTCTACAGCTCTGCCCCAAAGCACAGGTCTTGACTTTTCATTTTGGCAAAACTTCAAATACAATCAAGTCAGGGAAAAAGTTCCAAAATGCCATAGAACCTTCTTAGATCTTCCTGGTCACAGCTTAAAGAGATACACATGAGAATTGCTTAATCGGAATCACTTGGAATAATTTAACCTGAAAGAGGAAACGAATAGCAGGGTTTGGTTTTGTTTTTAAATAATACGCAGTCATCAAGAAAAAAACTGAAGTTGAGGTTGATCATATTAATTACCTGGAGTTCTTGTTAAAAGTAAAGAATCATCCAGAACTTAGGCTCTTATTTAATTATACAGGAATGTGAGATTGCATATTGACTTGGTTTGGTTTTTTGGCAGGTTTTTTTGGTTTTGGTTTTTGGTTTTTTGGTTTTTGGTTTTTAGCATTGACTTTTGGGAAGAAAGAAGTGCAGACAAAGTTAAGAACCACAGCAAATAGCATGGTTGCATCTTTATCATGAATACATAATAGCTATACATTTTTATGGGGCACATATGATATTTTGATACAAGCAAATAATGTGTAATGATCAAATCAGGGTAATGGAGATATCCATCACCTCAAGCATCTATCATTTCTTTGTTTTATTTCTTTTTAAGTGTGTCTCTGATTTGTAAATATACATACAAAAAAGTGGAATATATACGAAAATATCAGTAGTGATTATTTCTATGTGGCAAGATTCCATTTGAATTTAGTGTTTTTCTTTCCTCTGTTTTTAAATGTTTCCAGACAATACAGGCACTGTATTTTTAAACGTTGTTGACCATTTAAACTTTTCAAAAGACATCAATTATCTGCTAATCTTCTGAAGAAAGCACAACTGGAAAACACATTTTTCTAATTGTAGCAAGACTTAACTTAGGGGTTAAAAGAGATGGTTTTCCCAACTCAACTCAGAAGCAACCATTTTCAAAATTCTCTTAATAGAAAATGAGTGAAAGATTTATCATATCCATAACACATGTATCCTAACCTTTCCCTGAATATAAATTTGTAGAGTCAATTGCCTATTCAATATCTCCAACTGGATGTCTCAAAAATTTCCCAAAGTTAACATATCCCAAACTGAAATCTTCATTCACTTCCTCTATCTCAATTCCCCTCTGCAACCTCCTTTTCCTCATTTGCTCAGCCAATAATTTGAGAAGCACTTTTGATGCTTCCCTTTTTCTCAAAGCTCATATTCAAATTGCCAACAAGTCTACTTTTTTCTATCTTAAAATAAATCCTCAGAGTTTCAGTCAGCCCTAAAATACAGGTTCTGCCTACACAGCTTAGTGCACTTTGTGCTGCTGTAACAGAGTATCTAAGACTGGGTAACATATAACAAATAGAATTATTCTTTAGAATAATAAAACATAGAATTTATTTTTTCACAGTTATGAAGGCTGAGAAGTCCAAGATCAAGACACCAGCCTCTAGGGAGGGCCTTCTTGCTGCATACTCACATAACAGAAGATGGAAGGGCAAAAGAGAAGGAACTCTCTTAACATTAAGTCCTTTTATAACATGGCACAAAATTCCATTTAGGAGGGAGGGACCCTCATAGCCTAATCACCTCTTAAAGACCCCACCTCTTTTTAAATTTATTTTATTTTATTTATTTATTTATTTATTTATTTATTTTTTACAGGGTCTTGCTCTGTCGCCCAGGCTGGAGTGCAGTGGTGCAATCTCAGCTCACTGCAACTTCTGCCTCCCTGGTTCAGGGAATTCTCTGCCTCAGCCTCCCGAGTAGCTGGAATTACAGGCACCCACCACCATGCCCGGCTAATTTTTAGTATTTTCAGTAGAGATAGGGTTTCACCATCTTGGCCAGGCTGGTCTTGAACTCTTTACCTCATGATCCACCTGCCTCGGCCTCCCAAAGTGCTGGGATTACAGACGTGAACCACCGTGCCCAGCCAGGCCCCACCTCTTAATATTATCACATTGGCAATGCCTGAACTTTGGCGGGGGACACACTCAAACTATAACATCCTTTAAAAAACAAACCTAAGAGGTTGAAGGAGTGTAATTAAAGTCTCACATGACCCATGCCTTCAACTGTAACAACTTCAAATTACTTGTAAGATATAAACACAAAATTACAATAGCATTTACATTGCCACCACAACCCTATGAATAAGAAATTTAGGAGAGTGAAAATTCTATGTGGAAAAGAGAAGAGAAAAGGAAAGAAGTGAGATTACTACTTAGAACACAGAGAAAATCACCCTCAGACAGACACTCTGAAACTGAGTGCTAAAATACTGAAAACAAATCTGGGACTTAGTATACTACACAGCACTACCTACAGGAAACGGCTTGAAAGTGAGATATCAAGCTGGGCGCGGCGGCTTATGCCTGTAATCCCAGCACTTTGGGAGGCTGAAGAGGGAGGATAGCCTGAAGTCAGGAGGTTGAGACCATCCTGGCTAACATGGTGAAACCCCTTCTCTGCTAAAAATACAAAAAATTAGCTGGGCGTGGTGGCGGCTGCCTGTAATCCTAGCTACTTGGGAGGCTGAGGCAGGAGAATTGCTTGAACCCAGGAGGCAGAGGTTGCAGTGAGCCGAGATCGCATCACTGCACTCCAGACTGGGAGACAAGAGGGAAACTCCGTCTCAAAAAATAAATAAATAAAGTGAGATATCAGACATGTCAGCCTTGAGGAATTACTGCTTCTAGGGGAAAAGAAGATAAATATATAGAAGTAGTGATGCCCTCAGATATGTGCCACAGAGAGAAAAAGAAAGTAAGAAGAAAAAATTAAGGATCCTATGAAAACAGAAGAGAATTACAAGACATGCCAACTCTTCTCCCCTCCTCCACTACATCACCACCAAGACCTTTTATTAACGAAATTACATTTCACTATGCTGTCTGAACTGTCTGAATAAGCACTCATAAATTAGAAACCCTATCAACAAATGCCTAGACTTAAAAAATAATCAGACCACTGCTATACGAAGCTACCATAAGAAGACGAAAGAAACTGAGAAGCTGAACATTTCAGCTAATGAAATGTACTTCCCCAAACCTAACCCTGAATCAAAATCAAACTGTAACACAACATTGCAAATTGAATATATCCTCAAACAAGTATTTGAAGATAAAGAAACCAACTAAAACTGGCTGGGCACGGCGGCTCATGCCTGTAATCCCAGCACTTTGGGAGGCTGAGGGAGGCGGATCACTAGGTCAGGAATTCGAGACCAGCCTGACCAACATGATGAAACTCTGTCTCTACTAAAAATACTAAAGTCAGCCGGGCGTGGTGGCACATGCCTGTAATTCCAACTACTCAGGAGGCTGAGGCAGGAGAATCGCTTGAACCCTGCAGATGGAGGTTGCAGTGAGCCAAGATTCTGCCACAGCACTCCAGCCAGGGCAACAGAGCAAGACTCTGCCTCAAGAAAAAAAAAAAAGAAAGAAAGAAAGAAAAAGAAAAAAGAAGCCAACTAAAATCAAAAATATAAAAAATTAGAAATAAATGGGCCGGGCACAGTGGCTCACGCCTGTAATCCCAGCACTTTGGGAGGCCGAGGCAGGTGGATCACAAGGTCAGGAGATCAGGACCACCCTGGCTAACATGGTGAAACCCTGTCTCTACTAAAAAAAAAAAATACAAAATTAGCTGGGCATGGTGGCGGGCACCTGTAGTCCCAGCTACTCAGGAGGCTGAGGCAGGGGAATGGTGTGAACCCGGGAGGCAGAGATTACAGTGAGTCAAGATCGCACCACTGCACTGGCAACAGAGCGAGACTCCGTCTCCAAAAAAAAAAAAAAAAAAAAAAAATAGGAATGAGTGAAATGAGACAAGTGAATACAATAAAGAGTTTTTTAATGACAGATATCTCAGAATAATGAATACATTATAATGTATCTGAGAATAGAGTCCAGTGAAAATGTAATAAGGGACACAGGAAAAAGAAAAAAACAACAACAAAACCGACTAAACAAAAAAACACCCATAGGATAATGAAAATAAGATGAAGAAAGAAGTAAAAAGGGTCAGAAGAAAAGTGTCTGGAATGGTAAGACAAAGATAATCCAACATATATATAATTGCAGACCATGAAGACAATAACCCAAACAATGGAAGATGACTATATATTTAAAACTATAATCAAAACTCTCCAGAACTATTTTTAATCCAAAATTTATAAAATGAAATGTACTACTATGTATATAGGAAACCTGACACAAAATGTCAAGAGTGTGTCAAAAATATGACTAAGAAAACAGTAGAACAGCAATTTTTTTTGAAAAAGCCAATGAAAGAAAGTACATATCAAGGACTTTTGTATCCAGACAAGTCATCCTTCAAGCATTAAGATGTAGAAAAACAATTTTAAACATATAAGTACTGAAGAATAATTTATTCATGAATCTTTCCTAGAGAATATATTTGACCAGGGTTAATAAACCACAGCACATAGGTCAAACCTGACCAGCTGCCACTGTGTGTGTGTGTGTGTGTGTGTGTGTGTGTGTGTGAACTAAGAATGGCATTTACATTTTTAAGCAATTATATTTTAAACTGTTATATAAGTAGTTTCCTAATAGCCTCTGTTTTGCCTCTTAACCCATAAAGCCTAAATATTTACTATCTAGCTCTTTCAATGTTTGCTGACTCCTGTACAACAGGATAAGCTTTATCCAACCAAGAGATGACTAAGCACTGTCTAAATTATAAATACAAAGCTAACCATTAGAACAAAAATGCAAACCTTCCTAAATATCAAACAAAATTTTTAAAGAAGGAGCCACAAAGTTACACCATTTAGAAAAAAGAAAGTATATCTAATAAACACAATAACTATAATATAAAATAATGTGGGATTCAAAGCCAAACATATCAGTTATATTAATAAATGTCCCTGGGTGGGGTGGCTCATGCCTGTAATTCCAGCACTTTGGGAGGCTGAGGCAGGTGGATCATGAGGTCAGGAGTTTGAGACCAGCTTGACCACTATGGTGAAACCCCATCTCTAATAAAAATACAAAAATTAGCTGGGCATGGTGGTGCACGCCTGTAGTCCCAGTTACTTGGGAGGCTGAGGCAGAAGAATCACTTGAACCAGGGAGGTGGAGGTTGCAGTGAGCTGAGATCATACCACTTCACTCCAGCCTGGGCAACAGAGCGAGACTCTGTCTAAAAAAAAGAAAGAAAGAAAAGAAAAGAAAGAAAAAGAAATAAATGCATTACAGTGAAGAAAATACAGTATTTTAGTATTTTCAACAAATGGTGCTGGAACAAATGGATGTCCATATGCAAAAAAAAAAATCTAGACACAGACTTTATACTCTTCACAAAAATTAACTGAAACTGGAAAATAAACCAATATGTAAACGTAATACTATAAAACTCCTAGAAAATAGCTGATATGGTTTGGCTGTGTCCCCACCCAAATCTCACCTTGAATTGTAATCCCATAATTCCCATGTGTCATAGGAGGTACCCAGTGGCAGATAATTGAATCATGGGGGCAGTTTCTTCCATACTTTTCTTGTGGTAGTAAATAAGTCTCATGAGATCTTATGGTTTTATATGGAGAAACCCCTTTTGCTTGGCTCTCATTCTCTCTCTTTGCCTGTTGCTATCCATGTAATATGTGACTTACTCCTCCTTGCCTTCTGCCATGATTGTGAGGCCTCCCCAGCCATGTGGAACTGTAAATCCATTAAACCTCTTTCTTTTGTAAATTGCCCAGTCTTGGGTAGATCTTTATAAGCAGCATGAATATGGACTAATACAATAGCACAGGAGAAAATCTAAATGACCTAGGGTTTGGTAATGGCTTTTTAAATATAACACCAAAAGGAGAAAACATCTGCAAAAGACATATCTGATAAAGAACTATTATCCAAAATATACAAAGGACTATTACAACTCAATAAAAAGAAAACAAGCATTAAAAAATGGGCAAAGATCTTAGCAGACACCTCACCAAGGAAGCTATAGAGATGGCAAATAAACATATAAAAATATATCATACATCATCAAGGAAATGCAACTTAAAACAATGAGGCAGGGCATGGTGGCTCACTCCTGTAATCCCAGCACTTTGGGAGGTCGAGGCAGTTGGATCACCTGAGGTCAGAAGTTTGACACCAGCCTGGCCAACATGGTGAAATCTCATCTCTACTAAAAACACAAAAATTAGTGCCAGGCGCGGTGGCTCAAGCCTGTAATCCCAGCACTTTGGGAGGCCGAGACGGGTGGATCACGAGGTCAGGAGATCGAGACCATCCTGGCTAACACGGGGAAACCCCGTCTCTACTAAAAAATACAAAAACAAAAACTAGCCGGGCGAGGTGGCGGGCGCCTGTAGTCCCAGCTACTCGGGAGGCTGAGGCAGGAGAATGGCGTGAACCCGGGAGGCGGAGCTTGCAGTGAGCCGAGATCCGGCCACTGCACTCCAGCCTGGGTGACAGAGGGGAGATCCCGCTCCAAAAAAAAAAAAAAAAACCACAAAAATTAGCTGGACATGGTGGTGAGCACCTGTAGTCCCAGCTACTTAGGAGGCTGAGACAGGAGAATCATTTGAACCTGGGAGGCAGAGGTTGCAGTGAGCCAAGATTGCCCCAGTGCACTCCAGCCTAAGTGACAGAGCAAGACTCTGTCTCAACAAAAAACAAAACAAAACAAAAAAAACCCCACACAACAACGAGATAACACTACATAACTACTAGAATGACCAAAATCCAGAACACTGACAACACCAAATGCTAGCAAGAATAGGGAGCAACAGCAACCCTCATGGTTGGTGGCAATGAAAAAAGAAACCACCACTTTGGAACACAGTTTGGTGATTTCTTATAAAGCTAGTCATACTCTTACTTTAAAATCTAGCAGTTGTGCTCCTTGGTTCTCACCCAAATGAACTGAAAACTGATGACCATACAAAAACCTGCGTAGGAATAGATATAATTGCCAAAACGTGTAAGCAACCAAGATGCCCTTTGGTAGGTGCATAGGTACCTAAACTGCAGTACATCCAGACAATGGAATATTATTTGGCACTTTAAAAAATTAGCTATCAAGCCATGAAAACACATGCAGGAACCTTAAGTGCATATTACTAAATAAAAGGAGCCAATCTGAAAAGGCTGAATGCCATATCATTCCGACTATATGACATTCTGGGAAAGGCAAAACTATGGAGAGGACAAAAAGATCCGTGGTTTCAAGGGGTTGGAGGTAGGAGGTTAGGATGAATAACTGGAGTACAGAGGATTCTTAGGGCAGTGAAACTATTCTGTATGACACTATAATGGTAGATACATGTCATTAAACATTTATCTAAACCCATAGAATGTACGCTATCAAGAGTGAACCCCAATGTAAACTACAGACTTTGGGAGATTATAATATCTCAGTGTAGGTCCATCAGTTGTAAGAAATGTACCATTCTGCGGGGGAGACGCTGACAATGGGTGAGACTTACGTATGTGTAGACATAGGGGATATATGGGAAATCTCTAAATCTACCACTCAATTTTGTTGTGAGCCTAAAATTGCCTAAAAATTGAAGTATTTTTTTTTAATGCGTAATTTTTTTAAAGGCAGGGTTGCAATTCTTATCTCAAACAAAATAAAATTCAGCCCCCAAAAGTATTAAATGAGACCCAAAAAAGGACACAGTCGAAACTAAGGCGATAGAGTTAGAAACAGAAAAAGTAATAGGCCAGGCGCTGTGGCTCATGCCTGTAATTCCAGCACTTTGGGAGGCCAAGGAAGGCAGATCACAAGTTCAGGAGATCGAGACCATCCTGGCCAACCCCATCTCTACTAAAAATACAAAAAATTAGCTGGGCATGGTGGCGTGTGCCTGTAATCCCAGCTACTCAGGAGGCTGAGGCAGGAGAATCACTTGAACCAGGGAATTGGAGGTTGTAGTGAGCTGAGATCTTACCACTGCACTCCAGCCTGGCAACAGAGGGAGACTCTGTCTCAAAAAAAAAAAAAAAAAAAAAGAAACAGAAACAATAATAATAACAGCCTTTAACATTACCCTCAGCACAAAGTGAGACCATTAGACAAAGAATAAGTGAGAAAATAAGCCACATTTTATGGAAATATGTATGTATATATATAGGAATACACTCTGAAATCATGATTTAATAAAACTAGAAGTTAAAAAGCAAAATCTACTAAACAGCTCAGGTTAAATAAAATATAAGCAAAAATTAAAGAATTTCTGGAAAATGATAATTATATGAGGTAAAAACACTTTATGTAAAAATCTATGGGATAGATTCAAAGCAATAATCAAAAGAAAATTCATAGCCTTAAACACTTATATCAAGGAAAACAAAAAGCAAAAAATAAATGAATTAAATCTCCAAATCTCCAACTCAAAAAACTAGGAAAAAAAACAAAAACTTAAGATGGGGAAAAAAAATCAGAAGTTACTACGCTGAAGAATAGATAGATCAAAGTAATAAATTTGTAAAAATCAACAAAATAGACAAGTCTTGGACTGTATTCTACTTATTATAAAGGACGTTATTGGGACAACTGATGAAACTGGAATACGCACTGCAGCTTGGATACAGGTATTGTATCGGTTTTACATTTCCTGAATTGGTAACTGTACTGTGGAGAATTGTCTTGTTCTTGGAAAATACACACTAAAGAATTTTGAGGTAAAGAGGTAAAATGTATGTAACTTATAACCAAATGGTTCAGAAAACAATTTATATAAATATTGACATGGATAAGGATCCATAAATGTGTGTGTGAGTCTGTGTGTGAATAAAGAGAGCAAATGGGAGAGAGCAAATTGGCAAGAGAGAATGCCAACGTGAAGAACTTTAAGAGTTACTAATGAGACCCTCTAAAGTGTACACAGTTTGAAGTTCCTTTCACTATTATTACAAGCATTCTGTAACATCGAAATTGTTTCAAAATGAAAAGGCAAAATAAATAAATAACCCCTGAGTCCTGAATCCAACCACTTCTCATCAAATTTACTACCATCACCCTAGTCCAAGTAGCCATCTTCCCTTGCTTACTTACACTGCTGCAATAGCCTCCTAACCGGTCTTTGCCTCTACTATCAATTCCCACACAGCAGCCAGAGTGATCTCTTAAAATAAAAAATACAGGTCAGGGCAAGGTGCAGTGGCTCATCCCTGTAATCCCAGCACTGCAGGAGGCCGAGGTGGGTGGATCAGTTGAGGTCAGGAGTTCAAGACCAGCCTGGCCAACACGGTAAAACTCCGTCTCTACTAAAAATACAGAAATTAGCCAGGCATGGTGGTGTGCACCTAATACCAGCTACTTGGGAGACTGAGGCAGAAGAATCTCTTGAACCCAGAAAGGGAGGTTGCAGTGAGCTGAGATTGTGCCACTGCACTCCAGCCTGGGTGACAGAGCAAGATACCATCTCAAAAAACAAACAAACAAACAGGCCGAATGTGGTGGCCCAGGCCTGTAATCCCTGCACTTTGAGAGGCCAAGGTGGGCGGATGGCTTCAGCCCAGGAGTTCAAGACCAGTCTGGGCAACATAGAGAAACCCCATCTCTACAAAAAATACAAAAATTTTCTGGGAGTGGTGTCATACCCCTGTTGTCCCAGCTACTCAGGAGGCTGAGGTGGGAGAATCACTTGAGCCTGGGAGGTAGAGGTAACGAGCTGAGATCTCACCACTGAACTCAAGCCTACGTGACAGAGTGAGATCCCGTCTCAAAAAATAAAAAAATCATAAATATAACCATATTATTATCCTGCTCAAAATACTCTTATGACTTCTTATCACACTTAAAATCTAACTCCTTATCAAAGCCCGTACACCATCTGACCTCTGGCTACATTTCAAACCCCTTCTGCTGCCACTCTCCAGCATGTTTACTCTGGTCTGACCACATTATCTTTCTTCCAGCTACTCAAAAACATCAAGTTTGTTCCAGCTGCTTGGTCTTTGCACTCATTGTTCACTCCGCCTGGAATGTTCTGCCCGCAGCCCTTTAGAGGGTTGTCCCTCCCTTCATTCCAGCCTCTGATAAATGGCCTTCCCTGATTACACTAACTAAAAAAGCAGCCCTATCATTCTCTAAGCCCTCTCTCCCTGCTTTATTTTTCTTCACGGCACTTTTGGACATGTTTCATTACATTATCATAATGGAACAAGAAATGATCAGATAACGTTAGGAAATAACCCGTTAGCAAAGTTTTAACACTGTAATATTTCAGAGACAGTCATAGGTTAACCTTGTAACCAGGTCCTCTGCCTTTTTTCTAAACAATAAACAGTTTTGATCAGACTGGCAACTTCAGGTTTTAGAATGCCAAGTAGCATATGAATTCATTCATTAATTTATTCATCAATTCAACAAACATTTATTGAGTTGTTAGTATATGTTGGGTACTGTTCTGTGTACTGTAGCTACAACAGGGAACAAAACTGAAAAAAATCCCTGCCCTCAAGAACCTTACATTCCAGTGAGGGTGTCAGACAATAAACAGAACAGTAATAAGTGCTATAGAGGAAAGTAATAGGATATAACAGAGTTAGTTTGGAGGTGGGAGCTGATGGTAAACAGTGTGATCAAAGAAGGACCCACTAAGAAAGTCGCATTTAAACTGAGGCCCAACAGGTGTGAGAGAGTGCCATGAAGATATCTGAGCATTGCAAGCAGGCAGTACATCAAAACCAAAATTTCTGAGGCAGGAATTGTCTGGCGTGTTCAAAGCATAACAGGTAGGCCAGTGTAGCTCGAGAGAAATGAGCATAGGAGATGGTAAAAGGTGAGTTCAGAGAGGAAGGAGGAGGCAGATGGGGCAGGGTCTGGTAGGCCATTAGAGGGAAGGCCTTGCAGGCCATTGTGAGGCCTCTGATCTTTAAGTAAGACTGAGAGTCATGAGAGAATTTTGAAGATATGTTATTACTAGCTTTCTGTTTTAGCAGCATTGTGCCCACTGCTATTTACAGAAGGGACTGCTGAGGAGCAAGAGAGGAAGAAGTGAGACCAGACAGAAGAATTTTAAGTAATCCAGGAGGTGGTAAGAAGTGTGGGACCCTGTAGAGCTAACAAGATTTACTAATTGGCTGAAAGGATGCTAAGTGAGAGAGAGAGGCATCAAAGGCGATCCCAAGATTTCTGCCTTGAGCAACTAGAAAGGTGGAGTAATCATTCTCTGAGATGGTGATACTTGTGGGAGGGACAGATCAAGGTTATAAGTATTTTACAAAAATAGACTTTTCTGTGATTAAATAGAACTTTCTAGTTAATAAGCCAAATGGATTAGAGAAGTACTGAAATACTGCCCTCTTTGAGCCTGAGGGTGGAACCTCCAGGGCTATTCCCTCTACTAAGTGCAATCTCCTCTCTCTACCCCAGTGAGCCACACAAATACTATCATCTTCAGTGTGAACATGATAGGGAAAAGGGTAGTAAGCACTGAAATAATAAAACGAGGAACTTGGCTTGCTGCAGGCTCACTAAGTTAACATAGGCAAATAATCTTTACAGACAGCTTGATTTTTAAGTTGTATGTATATGTGTGTACTACTTCCACAGAGTCCATTCAGCTGGACTTTTTGGATGTGGAAATAAATTAATCTAAAATGTAGACATTTTTCTCTTCTTTCCAGCAAAAGAAGTCTGTAACTAGCCTCCTGCAATTTTTTTTGTTTGTTTGTTTTTAGATGGAGTTTTGCTCTTGTTGCCCAGGCTGTAGTGCAACGGTGCGATCTCAGCTCACTGCAACATCCACCTCCCGGGTTCAAGCGAATCTCCTGCCTCAGCCTCCCAAGTAGCTGGGATTACAGGCACCCGCCACCACACCCAGCTAATTTTTGTATATTTAGTAGAGACAGCATTTCGCTACGTTGGCCAGGCTGGTTTCGAACTCCTGACCTCAGGTGATCCGCCCACCTTGGCCTCCCAAAGTGCTGGAATTACAGGTGGGAGCCACCGCGTCTGGCCAGTTGTCTATTGTTTATGTCTGCCTCTGCCATTAAGACTGTAAGCTGCACTGCATGAGGGCAGAGACCCTGTCTGTTTCACTCATTGCTTATCCTCAACACCCAGATTTGTTGAATGAATGGATTCCAAGAGGCCTAAGACATTATGCCAGCGCTTTTTTTTTTTTCTTTTTTTTTTTGAGATGGAGTCCCACTCATGTCACCCAGGCTGGAGTGCAATGGCATGATCTCGGCTCACTGAAACCTGCACCTCTGGGGTTCAAGTGATTCTCCTGCCTCAGCCTCCCGAGTAGCTAGGATTACAAGTGCCCACCACCACACCCAGCTAATTTTTTGTATCTATAGTAGAGACAGGGTTTCACCATGCTGGCCAGGCTTGTCTCCAACTCCTGACCTCAGGTGATCTGCCCTGTTCGGCCTCTCAAAGTGCTGGGATTACAGGCGTGAGCCACCGTGCCCGGCCATGATGCCAGCTCTTGAAGAACTCACGGTCCACTGAGGGATTCATGCCTGTTGATCACCTTTATCAAATAGCTTCTTCAGTAGTTCTGAGATTGTCTTGATAAGATCATTCTGTTTTCTCCATTTGGGTGCTCTCATCTCTTTTATTCTCACCTCAAAATCTGGTTTATGTTCCAAGGGCCTAGGTCCCAAATCCCAAATTCTTCTCAGAGCTTCCTCACTCCAGTTTGAGATAGTGCCTCCATTCTCTGAATGTCCTCGCATTTTTACTGACAAGAAATTTTTCTCTCATTCAAAAATCTTATTGTATACTCATTCACACTGGCCTCTTTGGGAATATTTTCAGCTTCTCAAGGGCAGTAACCATGTCTTACAGTTTGTTTTTGAGACAGGGTCTCACTCTGTCACCTAGGCTGGAGTGCAGTGCTACAATCACGGCTCAGTTTACTGTGACCTCAACTTCCCAGTCTCAGGTGATCCTCCCACCTCAGCCTCCTGAGTAGCTAGGATTATAGGCACATGCCACCACGCTCAGCTACATTTTTTTGTATTTTTTTGTAGAGACAGGGGTTCATCATGTTGCCCAGGGTGGTCTGGAACTCCTGGAATCAAGCAATCCTCCCGCCTCAGCCTCCCACAGTGCTGGAATTACAGGCCTAAGCCACCGTACCTGACCAAGCCAGTTCCGTTTCCCACATGGCCAAGTGCCAAGTACAAAATAGGTGCCCTATAAATGTCTATTGGACTAAGTTTAATTTAAACCTGAAGAGCTGAGCTCCTCTGTGAAAACGCAATTTGTATCTAACTGAAACTCAGGTCAGCAGAGTAATCTATTCTTGTTTTGATGTAGGCTTTTTTCCCGTTTTGTCCTCCTGTTTGGTTAATAATTCTGTCCCCTTGTTTCTCTGGAAGGAGAGACTAGCAGTGATCAGTTCTGGCAAATCATCAGGGTGAGGGCCAGACACATTAGATTCAGGTGTGAGAGACATAATCAGCACCTGGCAAGGGTTTTTAGGAGGTAGTTAGAGGACAATAATTTGTTACACCGACGAAGTACTAGAGCTTAACTATAATCTGGAATCATTTAATGAACACGAACTAATTAGAAAAATGCCTAAGAGTACACTCCACCAATTTAAGTTTCCTATGACTATCAGTCTCTCCTTCTGCGAGACTGTGGCCATGACTAAGTTTCTAAATGCACGTCTCCCTGGTCCTGCAGAATATCACCCTTGTATACAAGATCCCAACAACGCTGACATCCCTCTTCCCAGCAACTGGCTGCTCTCTCTCTCCTGCAGGGTTGACACCCCCATTTCTGTTTCATAGGCATGCACTGTGTTTTGCTGGGTTTTTCCTTTTTGCTCCCTTTAGGCTGCTACTCTCTCCCTTCTACACTCTCTTACCTATATATTTTCTCTTTCTTTCCCTGAGGTTGCTTATTTTCCCTGAGGAAACTCCACCATAAAAGACAGAAAGGGCGGGTTTCCAGATAGTACCATAAAGGAGATACTACCAGCGCCATACAAGAAACAGGCGTTCCATACCCAGCACGCTAGAACCAGTATATATTTGTATATACAGCATAGACCAATGTGTTTATGGAAACACACACACACATTTTATTTTTCTAATTTCAAAGGGTTCCACTATGGAAAGGGCTCCATGGAACATTTAGGTCCCTCTTCATAAAATTCTCCCAGTTGTGAGAATTCACTCCGTAACTGTCCAATACCTGTGTTGCCTCTTCTAGGCCTATTCCAGTTCTCCAGGTCTGATGCTGGCAAGCTTCCTTCTGACTCCTGGTTCCACTCAATTGATAGCTCTCTCTTACCTTGATCTTTTCTGCTGTTCACTCTTAGCTGCTCCTTAAGGTATCTTCCCTGTTTGACTCTTTTTATTGAGAATACCTGTGTATATCTGAGTGACTTGGGGAGGAGAAATACTGCTGTAGAGAACTATGAAGATAGATATGAAGATAGTGTCCCCAAGTCCAGCTGATAAATGTTGCACTGACAGGAGCCACCTGGCCTCTGCAGGGAGTCTATTCAGACACTTTCCTGTAGCCAGCTACAGGTATTAAGGGATCATGTTTCAAAGAATGAGAGCCTGCAGCCATGAAGACAAGTCAAGAGATACCATCTCCACTTTACTAGGTAGGTTTACCCAAGCATGCAGATGCTGGCCTTCTACTTCCAGCACCTCTCAATTGTTGTGGGGCAATACCAGTCCACTCCAGCTGAAAAAGCACCTAGGGAAGCACTCTAACTGACATGTACGACTGGGATCCCTTTGCTGCCTGTTACAGAGCTATGGCAACGCAGTAGGCCTCTCTTCCAGATTCCACTCCTCCTAAGCACCTGCTTCTGATAAACTGTAAAGTTTGTGTTGCTTCCCTATACTTCCTTTTCTATACTTGTCTCTCCTTTGGCATATAAATCTTCATTCTCCCAGAGATATAGGAGCCTAAGCTTCCTTCCCTTGACAAAAATTAACTTTTAAATTGTTTGGCAAACACATTTATATTAAGGTATAAAAAACTGTGTCTTGATTTAAAGAAATACATGACAAAGTGTGGTATTTGAGGCATGAGTACACATTTAGGAAAGGTCTCAGTGGCAGCCCCTTGCCTCACATTCAGAGTTTTAAATTTAATCTACATAAGGTCTGCTAGGTGATAGTGTTAATTATGCAGTTGCCAATGATATACATATGTGTTATTCATTTTTAGGCTATACGTACAATGGACAATCAGAGAGATCCTGGGTCAGTCTGTAGTCAACAGAAAGACCAAAAATTAATTTTGCTTCAGTGCAATAAAAATTTAATTAAGAAGATTTTTAAAATATGTCATTCCTAAGTAAAGCAACCACCCCAGTGGTGCCTGGCCCACAGTTGCCAGAGGATCTGATGCTTGTGTCTGGGGCCATGTGGGTGGGTGTTAAACAGCCCATATGGTATGATGTTCATTTCCTGTGTTCCAAGCAAACAGCAGGTGGACTGCCTTCTTACTGCCTTTTAACAGGCAAGTCAGCTAGAAAATCTAGAATGTGATGGGCAATGCAAGATCACAGAAAAAGTCAAAGGGCACTGAGAAAGAAATAAGTATGTCCTACATGCTGATGAAGATGATAATATCATAACGGGGCAATATTTGAAAGTATTAAATATATTTGTATTTATAATTAACTCTAGTTCTTAAGTGACCTGTAATTCTCACATCAAGAGTCATGCAGTTTCTTATCATGTAGGGATTTAACCTTTCTGTCATCAAAGTTGAGCAGTGGAGCTTAATGGTATAAGGGAAGTTCCTGCAAACAAGAAGATAAAGGAGAAGGCCTATCCCAATCAGCACCTAAAAATCATGGACAAGAGAGGAGGAAAATGTCAAGGAAGCAGGCTATCTGACAGATGAGCTGCATTTGGCCGGAATGGCAGAGGGTTGGTACTTAAGTTGAATAAAAACCCAAAACAGAAGGAGTTTTGATCTACTGCCATTTTGAAACCCTGGAATGAGAATGAGACCTCCATGCAAGGCACTCTGCCAACCTCTGGCAGAGGGTTAGAGTGGATGGGCTGAAGAGAAATAGGAGAGGCAGGTAGTGCTCTTTGTTCCCTATGGTCTGTGAATGGTATGCAGTGAATCTAGAAAGTTCCTGTGTGTGCTGGTGAGGAAATAGGGAGAGGCTGGGAAGATTGTTGGAATTGCAGAGGCCTAAAGTTGGGAAAAGAAGGTCTGCAAGCTCAGGACCTTTAATGGCTAGAGGCAATGTCAAGTCAGGCATGTAAAGGCAGCAATGGATACCATTGTTTACCAAAAGACCCAAAGGAACCAGTTTTCCTGCAATAGATGCCAGTGCAGTGACTAATCATCCATTCCATGGCGAGACAAATTAAGAAAGATTACAGGTAAATTTCCTCTGTCACCAGGAAACCTCATAAGCTTTTACCCTATACAAAGAAATCTTTGGCCGGGCGCGGTGGCTCAAGCCTGTAATCCCAGCGCTTTGGGAGGCCGAGACGGGCGGATCGCAAGGTCAGAGGATCGAGACCATCCTGGCGAACACGGTGAAACCCCGTCTCTACTAACAAATACAAAAAAAAAAAAAAAACTAGCCGGGCGAGGTGGCGGGCGCCTGTAGTCCCAGCTACTCGGGAGGCTGAGGTAGGAGAATGGCATAAACCCGGGAGGCGGAGCTTGCAGTGAGCTGAGATCGGGCCACTGCACTCCAGCCTGGGCGACAGAGCCAGACTCCATCTCAAAAAAAAAAAAAAAGAAATCTTTAAAAGAAAATTACATAGTGTGGAGGCAACAGTCTCGTTATAAAGATGGACTTTAGACTGACTAAATATTTCCTTGAAAGGCTTTTAAAACCAAAATGTAACATGGTTTCTTCTACCACCATGAGCCACACCCTGCTATCCAGCAAAGGGTTAGGAGAAAAATCTATTAAAAGAAGTAGGCCAGGTGCAGAGGCTCATGCCTGTAATCCTAGCACTTTGGGAGACCGAGGCAGGTGGATCACTTGAGGTCAGGAGTTCAAGACCAGCCTGACCAAATGGTGAAACCCCATCTCTACTAAAAATACAAAAATTAGCCAGATGTGGTGGCACACGCCTATAATCCCAGCAACTTGGGAGGCTGAGGCAGAAGAATTACTTGAACCTGGGAGACAGAGGTTGCAGTGAGTCAAGATAGTGCCACTGTACTCCAGCCTGGACAACAGAACAAGACTCTGTTTGAAAAAAAAAAGAAAAGGAAAAAAAGAGAGCTACATTTTCTTTGTATATTTCAATAGAATGTGTAAATTTGCTACCCTGTTATCAAATGAACATTTATTGAGTGTCAACAACATGCCAGGTATTGTACAAAATGTTAAATAAAACCTAATTTTATTTATTCCTGACTGTGGAGTAGGTACTATTCTTACTATTGTCATCCTCCTTTTACTGTTGAAGAACTTGAAGCACAGTATGATGAGGTAACTTTCTCTAAATCAATGATGGGATGAGGATCTGACCTCAAGTACTCTGGCGCAGAAACCATACTCTTAGATATATTCTCAAAACCCTTCTTATTACGTGTTATATAATTAGCAGAGTTTCCCACATAGATCTCTCTTATTTGACTAAGAAAAATTTTGAAATAATACTGTTTGATGATAAAAGGAGACTACCCAACAATATGGAAAGCATGAAATTATTTATACAAATTGTGTATCTTTATACACAGAGAGTTATCTGGAGTGACATTCGCCAAGAGATTGAGAATTGTTGTCCCTGAAGAGTAGGATTTAGAATGACTTTTAAATTTTTCTTTATTCTTTTTTGGTTAACTACAACGTATTCATTTATTTTTGAGATGGAGTCTTGCTCTGTCACCCAGGCTGGAGTGCAGTGGTGTGATCTCAGTTCACTGCAATCTCCACCTCCCAGGTTCAAGTGATTCTCCTGCCTCAGCCTCCTGAGTAGCTGGGACTACAGGTGCGTGCCACCATGCCTGGCTAATTTTTTTGTATTTTTAGTAGAGATGGGGTTTCACTGTATTGGCCAGGATGGTCTCGATCTCCTGACCTCGTAATCCACCCGCCTCAGTCTCCCAAAGTGCTGGGATTACAGGCGTCAGTCACTGTGTCCAGCCTTTAACTACAATTTTTATATAATTACAGATTCACTTTATAAGCAGAATAATACAATGAGGCTTGTATTAGAAAAGAACTGGTTTCACTAAAACAACAAATCAGAAAACCTGCGCTTAACACGTGCAATTTTATTTCTTTTCTGCTGCAGGTCAGGCAGCTTCCTTTCAAATAGTAACTTGGCAATCCAGTCTACTTCTATCTTATAATTCCACCATTTTAACCGGCGGTTTCTAGAGACACAGAGGCAGCAGATGAAAGAGAATGAAGAATTTACACCTGCTGTTAAATGCCTTCACTGGCCCAGATCAAGTTACATGGCCGCAATTAAATTCTAAAGGATGGGAAGTGTGGTTTCTCATGTGCCCCAGAAGGCAAAAACTGGATATAGATAAACACAAGTAATCTCTATCACAATGTGATTTCCATTTTGAAGATCATTAAAACAGAGGATAGCCTCTAGAGTCAGGCTGCCTGGGTTCATCTCCCAGCTTAGACACTTATTGACTATGTGACTTTGAACAAGTTATTCACCCTCATTGTGCCTCAGTTTCCTCACCTGTCCAATGAGAATAACGGGGTTGCTAT